>NW_022900919.1:27147030-27463551 GCF_012274545.1 Fukomys damarensis | reverse complement strand
TTTTTTTTTTTTTTTTTTTTTTTTTGAGACAGAGTCTCACTATGTAATTGAGACTGACCTGGAACTCACTATGTAGCCCAGGCTGGTCTTGAACTCACAGAGATCCTCCTGTCTCAGCCTCCTGAATCCTGGGATTAAAGGTGTGCGCCACCATGCCTGGCTCCCTCTATTTCTCGGTCCCCTTCCCATTTGCAAAAGAGCTATCTTCCTGTTTCCTGTTGTCTATCTACCTTTTATTTTGCTCTTTATACTTTGGGCTTCTCACATAATAAGCTATGTGATATTTAAACTCGTGTGTCTGATTTATTTCGCTTAACATTATGGTCTCAAAGTGAATCCATTTTCCTACAAATCATTCAAACTTATCCTGACTTATAGAAAAGTAGTTTCAGCGTATGAATAGTAAGCATTTTCCATATACTTTAACCAGCTTTGCTGGTTTGGAACAATAGTTGCTATAATTAATACAGTAGGTTTATAAGACCTTTATTGGAAGGATTTATGTGTATGCCTCTCACCCAGAGCTAAATGACGTAGGTAGCTATGGTCCCAACTTTTTGCACTGAATGCTATTTTTGACATTATATACTTGTACTATGCAATTTTATACATTTGATGATCACAAATTGGCAATTCAGAGTTACTGAATGTGTAAAAGAGGATGTGAGGCATTAGAACACTGGCAATTTATTGCAGGAGCAATAAAAAAATGGAGAAAAGGCAGTAACAGTAAGCAGATCGCCTCTGCAATCCTCTCAAGTCCCAATAATGGTGTAATGTTTGTGGAATTCAAGATGGACATGACTGATTAGCTTTGGGTCATATTTTAATTTAGGTTATCCCATATGAAACCCAAGATTATGATTTACATGACAATGAATTATTAAGGAAATACCCCCATGAGACATTAAGGAAATTAGGAAGCAGAAGGATAAAAGGAGGAAGTTAGGCCAGGAGGTGGCTTCTAGCAGAGGGTCACATCAGCCTTAGCTGAAGAGGACTCTGTACTGTAAGTTGTACCTTAAGACCTGAGGCTTAGAAAATGGGAACTTGCCCAACGCAAGTGGTGGAATTCATCGACAACTGACCCCAAGCAAGAGATTTTATAATCTGTGGGGCAGAAAAGCTCAATGACATACTTGTGTCAGTCACTTCCTTGTTCTCTTGTATATCTGAGCTTTATCTACTACCAGGTCTCTGGGGCAGAAGTTGAAAAAAATAAACTGGAAACACTGTGCACACAATCAAAAATCAACATAACCTGTGTAGCATTCTCTGGGCATAGGGGTTGTGAACAAATGTTCTTGGTTCACTGGAAATCCAGAGGCTCTGACAATTCTTTCAAATGGGGTGCTGCAAAAGAAACTATAATAATTATAACTGCTAGAGTAATTTAACAATTTGTCAACATTTCTTCCCATCTAACAACAAGCAGAATGCAACAGATTCATTTTTAGCAACATAGCTGATGTTGTGCAGAAAAGCATACAAAAAACTTTGAAAATATATTAAAAGAAAAATGTTAATTGAGTTATTCCTCGCAAGATTTCTGAGCAAATATGCACAAGAATACATAGGATATTGTAATTAGATGTGGACATTTGAATAATAAGGTAATAAAGTACATGATACCTTAGTGTATGGCCCTAAGTCATTGATATCAGATACCTGCACCATCCATAACCAAACCCACAATATCCTCCATGTGGGTGAGAAATCAATTAGGCTTAATAAAGACTGTGCCTTTTCATCATTACTCATTTCAAGAGCTTCTATAAAAATTGATTCATTAGCTACCTAAACCTTTTTTTCTAAGTACAGGTCAATCTATTTATGGATCATTTTTCTTATTTTCAGAATCCCCTAAAATATTAGAAAGTAATTCTATATTATAGGCAGATTATTTGCAAAATGTAGTCTTAAGATATTGCTTACTGTGTTCCAGGTGTTTTTTGTTTTGTTTTTGCTCACTTCATTTTTACTCTCCTTAAAAAATTATACAGCAAAGAGCAAAAATAGCAAGTACAAGGGCCAGGGATTTAGCTCAGTGGTGCTGCTGCCTGCCTTGCAAGTGGCAGGTCCAGAGTTCAATCCCCAGTTCAAATAAAAAAAGCAAGTACAGAGCTTGATAATTTTACATGTGTTGATACTCATGAAACCACAAAGAAAGAGAATATTTTAAGTACTATGTGTAGGTCAACCTTGCCTAACTACAAGAAGTACCTGAGATAGCCACTTTATGAATAGACTTATTTGGGCTCACAGTTTTGGAGTTTCTGGTCCATGACTGGGCAGATCCTCTGCTTTTAGGTCTCCAGTGGGGCAGACATGACGGTGGGAGAGTGGGCAGAGCAGAGCCACTCCCTTATGACCAGGAAGTAAAAGACAGGAAGAGGAAGGGGCCCACTGTCCCTTCCAAGAGCTCATCCCCGAGCACCTGAAGACCTCTCACTGGGCTCCATTTCTTAAAGGTTCTTCCACCTCTCAGTAGCACCAGGTGAAGGACAAAGCCCTTAACACATGGGCCTTGTGGGGACATTTAAGATCCAAACTACAGCACACCTGAAGAGCTGTCTCCTGCTCCTGTTACCCAGTAACTCCCCAAAGTGCCCACTCATCAGCACAGATTAGTCTTGATTTTGAACTTCATACACTTGGAACCTATGGTATGTAGCCTTGTGAGTTTGACTTTTTTCTCCAACATTATGTCTGTGACATTTATCCCTGTTCTTGTGGCTTTTTTCTCCTTTTGCTATAAAATTTCCTCTTAAAATACTAACAAAAAATCTTGGTTATTAAAGCTCATCTTTGTAGTAGGCAAAATTGGAGGATTGCAATTAAGTTAAAATTCCTTGACTATCTTGTCATCTTACCCTCTCAAATTTTAAAAATTTTTTATTAGTACATGTTTACATTCATCACGGGGAGTTGGTACATTTACATAATGCCTCTTAATTCTTTTTTTTTTTTTTCCTCTTTCCCCTTCCTCCATCTCTTGGTCTCCTTTCCATTTGGAAAAGATCTATTTCCCTGATTCTGATCCATTTCAAATTTTTTAAAGCAATGTTTTGCAATAATAACTCTGAGTAATTCTATTTGTAATTTAAATGGTGTTCCATGTTTATCAACTATTCAGTCAGATTGCATTTCAACTTCCAAACTAGAAAACAGATGAAAAGCCACTTGGCTGAACAGAATTTTTATCACATAACTCCATTGACTTGCATGAGGTTATAAATGCCAGTTTGACTGCAGCCTCCTTTAACAAAATATGTCCACGGGCTGTCTCTGAACAGCTATTTCTCTTATACCAGCAACTCAAGTGTAATTGATAAAGGAGAAGACATTCACTTCCTATGGTTGGCTTGAATGTTCACATGTTGGAGACTTAGTTCTCACATCTGGTGTTTGGATTCTATTTGGACCTGGGCCCTCCTGGAGGTACTGTAGATAGGATGAGATGAGGTTGTGAGGATAGAATCCCCTGGATGGTGTCAGTGACTTTTCTAAGGAAAGGAAGAGACCACAGCTGGTATCTTGCTGTGTCTCATCATGTACTGATGCCCTTGCCATGTTAAGGGACAGCAAGAAGGTCTTCACTGGATGCCAGGCCCTAGGACTTTCCAGCCTTTGGAGTGAGCCCAACAGGCCTCTGATCTGGATAAATTACCCAGTCTGTGGTGTCCAGTTACTGCAGCAAAAGATGGACTGAGATAGAAACTGACTTCAGATCCTAGAGTGAAGAGGTCCACAAGCAAATAAGGGAAACGAGATTGGGGCATGGGGTTACCCCAGGTCAGCTGCAATCTCAGGAGAAGTCAGTGGGCGTGGTCGGCTCTCTGGCATTCCCTTTGCCCTCTTTGTATTAGGCAACACTTCCAGGCATTGAATTTCTCTAGTTAGCACAACTCTTTAACAAAAACACTCCAATGGGCTGCAGAAATCAAGCTCATCAGTGAAACTCAGACAACAGTCTCCTCAAATTTAGTGTCAAAATAAATCATCAACCAACAAGGATACTCAGATCACGCAGAATTGGTCATAAGTAAGAAGGAATACATAGGTGTAAAGTGGATCCTATTCATGTTGGCCGGGGAAGAACAGCCTTACTCACTGGAGCTTCTGTGGGGAGATTTCTAGAAGTGAGATGGCTGGGTCACACGGCTCACCTTAGGCTCCAGGAGCAGCGGGGACATTTTGGGGTGATGTCCTGGCTCTCCATGTTCCCACTGCCATGTCTGCTCAGCACCTAGGGCAGAGCCTGTGCTTTTCCATTCTCTGTGTCTTCAGTGCCACCCTCTAGTTTATGCCACGCCACGTCAATCTTTGCCAGGGAGCCTGCCCTGAATTTGGACGGCTTCCTGCTGGAAAAGCAGGGAGCATCTGAAGCCCAGAGCAGCTGTATACTTGCTTCTGGTGGCACTTTTCCAGGGAAGCAGGGCTGCAGTCACAGGTGGCAATATAAAGTAAATCTAGGGGAGGTTTTAGTTGTGATCTCACTCCACCTCAGAACCTTAGGCTGTGGTTGGCAAACTTAAATGTCTGTGGGGGTTGGAAGGAAGGGAGGAAAGAAGAAAGGAAGGAAAAGAGGAAGGAGTGAAGGAAGTGGGGGAAACAACAAAGATGGGGAAGCTCATCCTGATGAAAACAGCACAGCTCTTCAATGAGTGATTCGGCAGTTTTCACAAAACAGCATGTGAGGCAAACTCGACCTCGGGACCAGAAGGAAGCTTACTGACCACTCAGGTAAACCTCTCCTTTCCAGAGGAGGACACTCAGAGATAGCACCGACTCGGGGACAGCACTGACTCAGAGACAGCACAGACACATGACAGGCCCAGGATTTCTGGAGCCGTTTCTCCCCATGAACTTGCAGTGCCATTACACGTGTCTCTTCAGCTCTCCTCTCTTGCCCCTGTACGGGGCTCTTCTATGGCTCTTGGTTGGATTTGACCAATAGTGCGCACCACTAGAAGAGGAGGGCAGAGAGGCAGATGTTGGGCATTTCTTCCCTGATTCCTTTGTGCTTGGGGCAGCGTGGTCTGCCAGGACCTGTATCCCTCCTTGGCCACAGCCTCTACCAGGTGGGCTTTCCTATGGTGCCTCAGGATGCACTCTTTCCTCTACCTCTTTAGATCTGGGTGACAATGGCTATCCATTGCTGTTGGCCCACGAATGCTTCTTAAGCCCCTCTCAACCTTGCTCATACCTCCATAGAACCCTTGGGGAACCATCTATATTGGATTGCTTCCCACCAGGAAACTGATAAACACCATATTCATGCACTAGCTGAAAAGTTTAGTGAGGGCAAAATATTAATTTTGTATCCTAATATCTTTTAGTGCAAAAATGTTTCTTTTGCTGCATTTCATATCACATAAATTAGCCATTTAAAATATCAAAATTTATATCCCGAAGTATAGCTAACCGGCCAATGAGCATGTGAAATATCACCCATTGAATTAGTTGTCCCTGAAATGCAAACTATAATCACCCTGAGAATGGCTGAAATGGAAAAAAGGGACAAGGCCATATGCTGGGGAGGATTTGGGACAAGTGAAAATCTCACACATGGCTGGTAGGAGTGTAAATTGACACAGTTCCACTTTGGAAGACTCTCTGGCAGTATCCAATATGATCCTGTTGCCCAAGAGTTCTACTCTGGGTATACCAGTGAGAAATGTGCATATATCCATGCCAAAAGACATATGCCCACAGAACAGAAAACAACCAAATTCCCAGCAATAACAGAATGAGTTATGGGCTATTCACATCATGGAAAAGTAAATCTCTTTAGTGACAAAAATAAATGATCTGCAACTACATGAAACTATGTAAATAAGTATTGCAAATGTAATGTTGAGTGAAAGAAGCTATGTTCAAAAGTAGGAGAGAAGAAATGAATCTATGCTGTTAGAAGTCAGGATATAGCCACATTAGTCAACTTTCCACTACTGCAACACAACAACAACAACAAAAATACCTGAGATAAGCAATGTATTGAGGAACAGTTTTTATTTTAATATTTATTTTATTTTGTGAGACAGGGTCTCGCTATGTAATTCAGCCCTGTGTTGAACTCACTGTGCAGCCCAGGCTGGCCTCGAACTCACAGCAATCCTCTTGCCTCAGTCTCCTGAGTACTGGGAGGAAAAGTTTATTTTGGCTCATGGTTTTAGAGGCCTCAGTCCATGGTCTCTTGGCCTTGTTGCTGTGGTGCCTGAGGTGAGGCATTGTGTTGTGGCAGAGTGCATGGGAAGCAAAGGGAAGAATGGGTGGGTCCCTAATGAGCTGGAGGCTCCACCTCTCTAAATTTCCATCACCTGATAGCACCAGGCTGGGGAACACACCTTAGGGGGACAATCTGATTTGAAATGATAACAATTACCCTTGTTGGAGGGCAGTGTCTGGGAGGATCTGAGGGGAATTCGGGGGGCTGAGAATGCTCTGACTTTTGATCTAGGTCTGCTAACAAGAGAGTATTCAGTCTGAGAAATTCAGCAAGACTATTGATGTGTGAACTTTTCTGTATGCTCCTTGCGCCTCAATAAAAATCTTCTCTTCACTTTTAAGTCTATATTCCACCAAGCAAGCACCATAATGTGTTAGCTCTAGCTAACAAATTACTCACAGAGGCGCCAGATTGCCTGGGTAGTTTCAAACCTTGTTCCAAGCATTGCTGCGAACAAATGACTAACCAGTGTACTATTTGGGAACCAATCTATTTACAACGCATTTGCCCCATTTATAAATTCTCGATGCCCATTGCCAGAAAAAATGAAGTTGTTTGCACATTGGATGTGCGGGTACAATCCCTGCTGTGTTTATCACATGCAGAGCTGTGAAGAGGTAGACCCAGTTACCTATTTGTTTTTGTTGTTGCTTGAGACAGGGTCTCTCTGTGTAGGTCAGGCTGGTCTTGAACTTACTCTAGAAGCTGGCCTTGAACTTCTGTTGATCTTCCTGCCGCAGCCTCCTGAGTGCTAGTGCTGGGGTTGCAAGCATGGACCACTACACACAGCTGGATACCTATTTTTAGATTAAGAATTTCTTGTCATTTTAGCCACAGAGTTGGCTTATTGCCTGAGCAAGAGGATGTCTGAGGCAGGTGAAGTTGAGACTCAGAGGGAGGGATTGGCAATCAGACTGAGGCTACAATAGTGTAGGGTGATGCTGAATCCCCAGTGGCAGGGAAGCTGAGACTCAGGGGTCTTAGAAATGTTTAGTCCAAGTCACTGTCTTCTGTATGCCAGCCATGTCCCCATCAAAGCAAGGCAGAAAGGAAAGGCAAGCCGAGATGGCTCAGAGCAGAACACAGATGAGGGTGGGCTCTGTAGGATACTGGAGGACCACAGCAAGTAAGGTAGATGCCAACTGGCCAGCGATCTGCTTTTCATAACTACAGTTGAAGGCAGAGACACACGACAGCGACATCAAAGAGTTAGATGGGAGCCGCGGGACCCTGAACCGTATTTCATTAGGAGACTGCTTCCAATGACTCCTTTAATTGGGGCATTAATTAGTGACGGAGCCTCATTACAGTTCTCCCAAATCTTAGTGTAGCTTTCCCACGTTCCTATTTGCAAGAGAACAAAGGCAAAGTAAGGAAAACAAAGCAGAGAGAGGAATGAGCTGAGGAAATACATTGGAGTGGGTGACTTCTTTTTTTTTTTTTAACCTTTTAAAAGTTAAATATAAAGTTTGCCTGCAAGATACTATCAATAATCTCAGGATTATTAGAAATATAGTAGTATGAACACAGGTGGCTAATTATTTTAATTTTTAATCAGGAAGAAAGGGAGGAAGAAGGAAGAATGGAAAAGAAGAGCAGGAAGAAGGGAAAGGAGAAACAGCCAGAATATTCTACAATTGCTATTTGAGAGCATCTTATTAACTAGACATTTACGTAGAAAATAAAAATTAAATAAATCCAATCTTTCTTTTGGGACATGTGGAACTTGTTTAATAGGGTAAAAATAAATTACATTTATGAAATGCTCACCAACTATCATTGCAGTCCTTTGGAACAGTAAGTTTTTTTAAAAAAATTCTATTAGGAGGCAGAATGAAGCTCTTGAATGATTATGTAATGTACTTCACTGAAAATATAGATCTAATTATGTGGAAGTCAGAGGCAGCCCTTACATAGGCATAAGCATGTGGAATTAAGTACCTTAAACCTTTTACTCTATTAACTTCAACTTCTTCACAAAGCATTTTTTAACCCACTTTTCTAGCTAAAACTCAAAACTCTAATTTCCTCCTATGTGTGTTTAACAAAGATTGTTCATTTCACTTACTAAATTTACAGGAAAGTGTCTGAGGTTGTTAGAAAGGAATTAAACATCATATGGCAAGAAAAGTGACCTTTGCAATTCCTGTTTGATTTCTGAAGAGAAAGGACGAGGAAGGAGGAAAGACAATATTGTGTATCTCTGTTAGTTTATTTCCCCGAGACTATGGACTACTGCCAGGAAATTGTTATATTGTTCCCAGGGACCTTGAGAGGGACAGTGTGACCTAAAGCTTGGCCTCCACACAGGCATGGGAGCCTGAAAAAAGATGCAGTTCTGGAGAGAAGAAAACAGACCCTTCTAGAGCCTCAGTCCAAGCTTTAAGATGTCAGACCTCAGAAGGGAGACTTTATTTTGTAGCTAGAACTACAGTAATCTAGAAATTCAAAACAATTTAGAAAAATAAATAAAGCCAGTGATAACAGCTGATCATAATCATCATTATACTTTTGCCATTTTTATGTATTCTTTCTGGCTTTTCTCGCCGATTTTCTTAAAGCATGTATTTGTAATTATATCAAGTGCTCAGTCTTGCATTTTGTTTTATTTTTCCCGGAAGCATTTCTTATCCTGCTCTGTCATCATCATTTTGATAGAGGAGAAGTACAACTACCAAGCTGCTAGATATCAGATGTGCTAAGTTTGTGTCCCCTGAAATCAAAGAATGAATTCCAAAGAACAATGGAGGTTAAAAGTGGGAAAAGTTTATTGAGAGAGAGAGAGAGAGAGAGAGAGAGAGAGAGCACTCCTGAGAGACAGGAAGGGTCCCCAGTAGGTTGCCACTGAGGCCTTTTGGCAGGGGCAATTTATACAGCAAAGTCACAATGTAGTCATCATGAGTCAGACTACAATCAACCTATAGGATTACAAGTATAGCCCTTAGCTGATATTGATCCAATCGGGGAACAAGTCATTCAGCAAGGGTACATGGAGCAATACCCCAAAAGCATTTTGAGGAAAGAATGGGTCTGGATGCTCTGGTCAGTCACCTGGGTGACTAATGCCTATCTGGACTTCGTGGACCAGGTGTTGCTAATTGCAGTATAATCTTAAATTACCATTTATCCCATAGGGAGGCATTTCAGTCCTGTCCATCACATCTCTATCTTGAGGTTTGGCCTCTACATGCTCCTCCAGCTACAATTCTGATGTCTGTGTTTCACTGACTTCCTTGACAGCCCAGTCTTTCTTTGATATATATTAATTTCTATCTAACTTAGCTGCCTATAATAATAGCTATATTTTTATGTATGTATTGCAGCAGTAGGGTTCAAACCCAGGATCTTGTGTGTACCAAGTAAGTGCTGTACTGCTGAGCCACACCCCCAGCCCCCAGTTTAAGTGGCTGTATAAACTCCTTCCAGTGAATTCCCAGGGTTTCTTGCTCCATGTAAGGGTATTTAGGGCATATTTTTCTATCTATTCTGGGCTCCACTACCCAACTGAATTGCACCAAAGTTAGTTGTTGGCCAGAAAGGACTGAATTCACTGAAATGAAGTTCAAAGAAAGTTCCCTTTGGAGCCAGTCGGATCTGTCTTTTCCCATTGAGGACTAAGGGAGTGCGGGGTCAGGAGGACCAGGAGTCTTGGGGTATCCATCACTTCATCCCCATCCCTGAAGAGTTCAGTGACAGAGAAACGACAGAAAGTAGAGTCTCAACCAGGCACAGCTCAGCAAAGGCAATTTCCCCTTCATCCTAATGAATGAGGATCTTTTACATGCAAACCAATGAGAGCTGTTGAATGAATATTTTAAACAAGTGAACCAGCACTCATTTTGAACTGGCCAGTGGATTGCATCTTATTTAGAGGCACATTAAATTTGCCCTTGAAATCCACACCACTCAGAAATAATCTGGTGATTATTTCAGTCCTTGACTATGACCCAAAACACAACACCCTGAGCCCCCAGCCTGTTCTGTTGAACCTGGAGGCCTCTGAAGTTTCCATTTTTTGCTTCAGGCAACTCTGTCTCCCTGCATTAGTCATCTCCAGCAATGAGAGCTTCTTTCTGAAAGGTATTCATGTGAAATACAGCTTTTCTCCAGGAGACCTGACAGGAGGGCTTGACTACCAGCATACAAGAAGCAATGCTTTGGCTGTGTCCCAGCAATGCCCACCAACACTGCTCCCAAGAGCAGCTGTCCTGGGGAATTATACACTCCAGGGAGAGACACCACCAGGACAACTTGGTCTGAGAGGCTGTAACAAAGCACTAAAGTCAAATTCAATCCCAGCAGAGATGGCATCATTGTCTTCCTTTGAAAAGTCAATAAGAGAGATTCGCAAGAGGGGGATGTACAATAAAAGCTGGACAGACACTGTGGTTTACACTTGGTGCCCCCTGCCCACCTCCTGCTCAGCTTCTTCTTTCATGCTAGTGGCTCATTTCTCAACCAGCACTTCCTTGCTGCAGGCCAAAAGAACCAGGGAACCATGGTCCCTGGGGAGCAGCCTGAAGCAATGTTTGCTACATATAAATGCTAACTCCCTCACTCAATTCTTACCCAAGGATCAGCCTCAGAGGGAACCCAGACTAAGAGAAAATCCCCCACCTTCTTTTACATCCCTTCCCTGTGTTTTTTCTTTCATACTCTGAAATGACATTTCACACGGATGCTTGCAGACCCTGTATTGACACAAAAACCAAGTGATTATCTTTGTGGAACTGCATCTTGGCCTGCTGGGAGGGATTCAGGGTGTCGGGGCATTAATTAAGGATTTAGACCAGGTAAAATGAGATCCCTCTGCCTGCAGAATTTTCAGCTGACTGGCAGCCATGCCAGGTGGGCTCTGGAGCTTGGTGTGCCTGTCTTTTGGACAAAGGAAAAGTCTTGGAAAGAGAGGGCTATGGCAGCTCAGTGAGAAACTCAATAAACCAAAAATATTGCATGGTTGCTCTTATATGAGAAAGAAATAAAAGCAATAAAGATAGCAAAGGAAGAATTTAAGCTGTCATTATTTGCTGATGATATGATACTCTACATAGAAAACCCAAAAAACTCTGCCAAAAGACTTCTAGACTTAATTGACAGTTTCAGCAGAGTAGCTGGATACAAGGTCAACACTCAAAAATCAATGGGAAGGGTAGGGGAAAGGTAATAAGGGAAAAGAAAAAAATATGAGAAAATGAAAAAATGGAAATAAAGTTTTTGTAAATGGGGAGGGGAGAAGGGAGTGAAGGGAGGGCAGGGACAAAGGGAAAAAATGAGAACCAAGACCTGCCACATAAAGGTACAAGATCCCAATAATGAATGTAACTGTACTGTATACCTAAATGTACCAATAAACTCAATAAAAACATCAATAGTTTTCTTGTACCCAAATAACAGGCTCACTGAGAGAGAAATTAAGGAAACAATTCCTTTCACAATAGTATCCAAAAAATTGAAATAGCTAGGAATCAGTGTAACGAAGGAAGCAAAGGAACTCTACACTGAAAACTACAATACTGAAAAAAAAAAAAAAGATCAAAGAGGATATTAGAAAATGGAACGACATTCCTTGCTCCTGGGTAAGAAGAATCAACATAGTGAAAATGGCCATACTACAAAAATTGCTATACAGATTCAATGCACTCCCGATTGAGATTCCAACAGTATATTTCACAGAACTAGAGAAAACAATCCAAAAACTCATTTGGAGCCAGAAGAGACCTAGAATAGCAAAAGCAATTCTAGGCAACAGAGACATGGTAGGGGGTATCACAATCCCCAACTTGAAACTATACTACAAAGCCACTGTGACAAAAACAGCTTGGTATTGGCAAAGAAACAGAACCAAGGATCAGTGGAACAGTTTAGAAGATACAGAAACAACTCCTGTAATACTCAGCTACCTCATCTTTGACAAAAGAGCTAACCATCCTCACTGGAGGAAAGATAGCCTGTTCAATAAATTGTGTTAGAAAAACTGGATTTCAACCTTTCAAAGATTAAAACTAGACTCCTATCTTTCACCATGCACTAAACTAAAATCCAAACAGATTAAAGATCTAAATATTAAAATGGAAACACTAAATTTGCTGGAAGATAACTTAGGCAGAACTCTTGAAGACATTGGTATAGGAAAAGACTTTATGAAAAAAACCTCAGTAGCATGGGGACTAGCACAGAGAATCAACCACTGGGATCTCATCTTATTAAAAAGCTTCTGCACTGCAATAGAAACCACCAACAGAGCTAAGACACAACCTACAATGTGGGAAAAAAATTTTACCAGCTGTTCTTCAGACAAAGGTCTACTATCTAGAATATAAAGAACTAAAAAAAACTCCAGACCCCCCTAAATATAAAAACCCATCTCAAAAATGGGCATCTGAGATGAACAGACACTTCTCAGACAAGTAAAAGCAGCAAATAAATATGTGGAAAAAAAGTTCCACATTGCTGGTCATTCGAGAGGTACAAATGAAAGCAACACTGAGATTCCACCTCACCCCAGAAAGAATGGCTGCTATCAAGACCTTTTTTTTTTTCAGGGCTTGTAGGTTATATATTTAGGACTAGATCTGCTAGGTCATATGGTAACATGATGTTCAGAATTTTTACCAAGTCCAAAACTGCTTTCTAAAGTGACTGTATCATTTTACACTACCATCGGCAACATATGAGGCTTCCATTTCCTCCACATCATCACCTACACCTGTTGTTTCTGGTCTTTTGATTGTAGCCCTTTTACTGGGGTTGAAGCCGTGTCTCACTGCAGTTTTCATTACAGTGCACATCATCTTTTCATGTGTTTGTTGGTCATTTGTAGATATTTTTTTGAGAAATATCTATTAAAATCCTTTCCCCACTTTTAAATTATTTGGTTTTTTTTTATTGCTGAGTTTTAAGTATTATTTTGACATTCTGGATGCAAATCTCTTATTAAATGTATGATTTATAATTTTTCTCTCATTCTGTGAGTTGTCTTTTCACTCTCTTGAAAGTATCTTTTGAAGCATAAACATTATTAATTTCAATGATATCTAATTTATCTATTGTTTTCTTTAATTGTTTGTGCTTTTAATATCATACCTAAGAAATCATTGACCAATCCAAGGTCACAAAGATTTACACCTATGTTTTCTTCTAAGAGTTTTATCGTTTATCTCTTATTTTTAGGTATTTGATCTGTTTGGGTTAATTTTTGTATATGTTGTAAGGTAAGGGTCCAACTACATTTTTTTGCATGTGGGTATTTATTTAGTTGGCCCATACAATGTGTTGAAAAGACTATTATCTTGGCACCCTTATCAAAAATTAATTGAGCCAGGGATTTAGCTCAGTGGTTCCGTTGCCTGCCTTGCAAACGCAAGGACCCAAGTTCGATCCCCAGCACCAAAAAAATAATAAAATAAAATAAAAATTAATTGAATAAAATTGAGGAGTGGTGGTGCATACGTGTAATTCCAGCACTTGGGAGGCTAAGGCAGGATGATCGCCACAAGTTTGAGGACTGCCTGGGCTACATAGTGGATTCAAGGCCAGCCTTAACAGTACACCAAGATCCTGTTTCAAAAAAAAACAACAACCAAACCCCAAACAAACAAAGAAAAAAACAAAAGAATCAATTGAATAAATGCATGATTTTAATTCTGGACTCTCTCTTATCTCATTGATCTACACATCAGTACTTATTCTGATGCCACACAGTCTTTTTTTGCTTTGTTTTGTTTTTTTGAGATAGGGTCTCCCTATGTAGTTGAGACTGACCTGGAACTCACTATGTAGCCCAGGCTGGTCTCGAACTCACAGTGATCCCCTTGCCTCAGCCTCCTGAGTGCTGGGATTACAGACATGTGTCACCATGCCCAGCTGATGCCACACAGTCTTTTGGTCTAAGCTTTGACATTATATGAGGCTTCTAACTTTCTTCTTCCTTTGTTTTGATTATTCTGGATCATTCCCATCTTCATATGAAATTTAGGAGCAGTTTATTTATTTCTATAAAGTATCCAACAGGGATTTTGATAGGAAAAACATTTAATCTGTAAAATTCTTTGAAGAGTTTTAGTTTTGCCATATTGGCAAGATATAAAGCCTTCCAATCTATGAACAAAAGATGTTTTTCTGTTTATTTGGTTTTAAGAGTTTTCAAAAATATTTCATAGTTTTCAATGTTTAAGTTTTATATTTTGGGCTAATTTGTTACAAAATATATTATCTTTGTGGATGCCATTGTATATTGTATTGTTTCTTTAAATTTCATATTTGGGTTGTGTGTTGTTAATATATTAAAATAGAGTTGAAGCCAGGTATGGTGGCGCACGCCTGTAATCCCAGCACTTGGGAGGCTAAGGCAGGAGGATTGCTATAAGTTCAAGACCAGCCTGGGCTACATAGTGAGTTCCAGGTCAGTCTCAACTACATAGTGAGACTCTGTCTCAAAAAAAAAAAAATACAGTTGACTGTTCTATATTGTGTTAGTATCATCTAACTTTGCCAGATTTGTTTATTAGCTCTAATACTTTTTAAGGTATATTTGTGGATTTCTTAGGATTTCCTATGTGTCCAATCATGTTATCTATACATAGGAATAATTTTATTTGTATTTTTCCAATTGACCTGGGTAGAATTTCCACTACACTGTGGAATGGAAGGAACAAGTGCAGATGTGCTGTCCTTTTCTGAGTTTAGGAGGAGAGCTTTAAAGCTTTCACCATTAAATGTGATGTTAGCTGTTGGTTTTTCATAGATGTCCTTTATCAGATGGAGGGAGTTCCCATGATTTGAAAAACTTGTCCAAGTATACTTAGGAGCCAACAACCCCCCGCCATACGTTCGGCAGAATTATCAATATATATTACTCTAAGAAAATGGAATAAAATGTTTACAGCAGTGCTATGAGTGCTTGCCCTGTTAGCTCTGCCTGGCTTAGGGCTCAGCACCCCCAGCAGGGCACTTGGCATGCTGGGTGCTTCGCCCTGAAGAAGATGGGATGAAGAAGATTGGATGGCCTCAGATGCCTTCTTTCTTCTCCCCATTACAGTGTAGGTAGCTGTTATCATTGCAGAACAAAGAGCTGTTGTCTTTGGAGGTGGGTGGCACGGGAAGGCTTCAGGGTGCTGTCACAGCCTCTCTCTAGAGCTAGGTGCTCACTGGCCTCGGCTTGGATGTGATTTGTCCTCTATGGTGCTGGATGCTTGATCTCCAGGGGTGATGTGACAGGCGGCAGACCTTTAAGAAGGACCCACTGGAAGATGATTCGGTCACAGGGCGCTGCCCTTGGAGGGATTTGAGCTGGTCTTGTGGAGTAAGTGACTTCTCCCAAGAGTGAGTTGCTGCAGGAGACCAAGCCTGACCCCACCTGTCTCCAGCTTTCTGTCCTGCCCTTCATTCTCTTCACCTGTGTACCCACCTGGGGGCCCACCTGTGTGATGCTCCATCACGAAACCTTCACCAGAGGTCAAATCAACATGGTTGCATGATCTAGATCTGGTTCATTCAGCCCAGCACAGCCATGAGCCAAGTCAATCTGTTTTTCTTCCCCAGACTGAGGCATTTTGTTATTGTCACTGAAAGTAGACTCACATATCACTTGAATGTGCACTATTTGTGATCAATAATCAAGCTTTTCTTTTAGAACTCGTGAATCCTCCTGTACACATGCCGTACCTTAATACAAGGTTATTAAAAGGAATATCTAAATGCCTCTGCCTCTGTTCCTTATACATTTTCTTAAAACAATTTACTATATCTTTAAACTCGACTGCTGTAAATTAATGGCAATATAGAGTTCCATCTCTCCCTGCGTACCTCAGCGCACGGGAAAGCCTGAGGGTGACGTAAGCCCTCGGGCTTGCTGTGGACG
The DNA here is from genome assembly GCF_012274545.1 of Fukomys damarensis. Taxonomy (NCBI): domain Eukaryota; kingdom Metazoa; phylum Chordata; class Mammalia; order Rodentia; family Bathyergidae; genus Fukomys; species Fukomys damarensis. The sequence goes on along the minus strand of NW_022900919.1, from coordinate 27,447,460 downwards.
TGTCCCTTCAGATGTGAGCCAGATCCCTTCCAGGTGCTGTCGCAACCTGTGTTGCCTCATTACATACCAGGGCTGACAGCTGGCAGCCACGGTGCAGGCTGCTCCAAGGTAGAAACTGAGCTGTGTTTGCATTAGAATCACAAGATAATTTAGTTCCTGAGCAAAGTAGGAGCCCCGGGAATAAGACTTGACCAGAGGGCACTTTCTCCTGCCCCTCTAATCTGAGGTGCAGCATCACTGTTGCAGCAATAACCCCTGCAACCAGCTGAGACTTCCTCTTCACAGTTGCCCAATGCCTACCCTCGACTCTCTCCAGCTCATGCCGGGGACAGGGCTGGTGCAGTGTTTCCCAACACAGCCTTCCCTGCCCACTAACACCACTGTTTGCCAGGCTGAGAAGGTGGAGAAACCACACACTCAAGTGCTAGCTTGAGCCAGGGGAGGTCCCTGAGCTGTCTCTAGAAGTTGGTCTAAGGCTTTCCATTCCTTGTCATATCCATGGGTGTCAAATGCCCTGAAACCAGCTTTTAAAATCCCAGCCTCAGCGGGATCTCATTTACTATCCTCAACAGTGTTCATGTTATAAAGAGCACAGTTTTGTAAATTTTGACAGGATAAATATGTCTGTAAAACTATGGCTGCAATCATTTCACAAAACCGTTTTTGCATTCCCAAGTTTCTGTAATCCTGTCACACTCTTTCACCTCATTGTTACTAGAAGCTGGTTTGCAGTTTCTGGGATGAGCTGCTCTTTGAACATGTGAGTGCAGCAGTGGGCCACACCTAAGCATGGTTCCCATGCATGCACACATGACAGGTGCATACATACACAGACACATGTGTGTGAACCCACGCACTCTCTTCTAAGTGGTGTGCCAAAGGCGAGCAGCTGTAGGTAGCTTCCTAGCTTTCCTGTGACCTCCTGGCTGAGTACCGGAAAAGGGGGGGACGTGAGTGGCACCTGCAGAGCAGGTTGACGGAGCAGCCGAGAAGCCACAGCAACCACACAGGAGCAGAGGCTGTGAGTCAGCAAGGCCACGGTCTAGACACTTGGGGGAAGGGGGGCAGGGGTGTGGTAGCAGGGGAAGCAGGGGTGAAGGCAGATGCATCCCCTGTGGGAATTTGCCAGAGCTGCTTTAACACAGTAGCTTAAATGGCAAGTTAATTCCCCACAGATCTTGGTGCATGAGATTGAGGTGTTGGTTGTTTCTTTGGGGGGCTCCTGACCTTGGCTTATTGATGGCTCCTTTTTTCTGTGTCTTTACAGGCAGTTCCTCCCTGTGTCTGTGCTGTCGTTTCCTATTCTCATAAGGACAGCAGTCACCTTACAGCCACACACATATCCTCACTTCTCCCTCCTCACCCCCCTCTGAAGTCCTCACCAGTAATGGTTGCATGTGGGTTGAGCTTAACCCTTGAGTTATAGTGCAGGAAGCCTGGTCCCCAGCATGGGTGGCTGGGAAGTGGTGAATTTTTAAGGGGCAGAGCCTAGAGGGAGGCACTGGGGTTGTTGGGTGCTAACAACAGTGAGTAGTTAAAAGAACGGCCCTTCCCGGCTGTCTGCTTCCTGTCCCGTCATGTGACCTCTCCTTCTTCCACACTCTCCTGTCACGATGCCACCTGCCATGCTGTGACAACACCAAAGTTACACTCCCAGGTGGCTATGTTGATGGAACCTCTCAGTCTCGGACTACCAGCCTCCAAAAGTTTGAGCTGAAGAAAGTTCTTTTCTTGGAGTTAGCCAGCCTCTGGGATTTTGTATTAGCAATGGAAAATGGAGTGAAATAACTCCTATGAAGGTTACATTCTGGAGTTCAGGGGTTAGGAAATCAACCCAAAAATAGGGAGGCACAATTCAATCCATAGAGCCCACACAGATTGGGAACATGGGGCCTCCCCTGTGAGCTGAGGGTCCTATTACTCTTTGACAGAGCTGAGCTCTGGGATCTGGAGCTCTTCTTGGGTTCACACACAGATCCTGGATCCTAGTTCCTGGGTGCCCTCACTCAGCCCGAAGGTCTGCAAGTTCCTAAAAGAACTTGTCCTTCATCTTGCCTTGAAATAGACAAACCCATTCCTTGAGCATAAGCCAACCAAGTAGCTTTTCCTGTGAGCTGAAACATAAAGCATGTTTTTGTCTATGTACAGATAGATGGGTGTGGGGAGAAGGGGTTAAGAAGCAAATTCTTGTCCTAGTGGGACTGGCAAAGAAAAGGAGCAAACTCCTTTTTCTCCTAGTAAGCATGAAAACCTTTCTTTTTAACCTTCTGGCAATTAAGGTACCAATAAAATCAGGCAACTTCAATTATTACAAAGAAGTATTCATTATGTTGTTTTAAGTCATGCTTATAAACGTCTCTTGGGCATATGAGCCAGGAGAGCCCAATTATGTGTTTTTTAATAAAACGTCCTCCCAGAGGCAGGCAGAAATAGCAGCACGCAGGCTCCTGCTCTGTGGGGTCATGGGTTTCGGGGCAGCTGATAGGGGAATTTGCTTGGCTCTGCACTTTTCTAAATATAACTTTCTGCCAAGTTTTCTCAGCAAAGTATCCTGTGGCCCAAAGGAATGAGATAAAGGAAGTTCTTAAAGGAAAAGGACTCACGAAGCATGGAATCCAGCAGTGAATGGGAAATGTTCTACTTTGTCAGGGAGGTGAACGTTCACCTGTCAGGAAGCTCTTTTTATCTGTGGTTTGTATATCAAACACAAAAGAAAAATTTGGGAAAGCGTTACTGGCAGAGAGCAACATTTTTATGAGGACAGCATGTTCAAAGTTTAGTTTTCCCCCATTAGTTTATGCAGAGGATGCAAACTAGTGGTCTGAGAGCTCGGCCGTGGACAGGTTCTGTTAGCTTGACCTGTGCTGCTCTGTATAAGCGACTCAGCTGTCCCGAGTAGACTGCCTGATCTACTTAGGCTGAGGGAAGCGGGTGTTGCCTTTGCATGCGTTCTCAAATTTTGCTTAAAATATAAGGTTTTCTGTTACTGTGCTTTCCCCTCTTTGGGTTGGGAGGGGAAGCCTACATACAGAAAATTTAAATTTTGACAACTGATTACATGAACACATTACCAACTTTAAAACTTTAAAAACGGTTACAAGTAAATGTCTGCCTTGCTGGTTTTCTTCAGCAGGTGGAAGGCCTGGCAAAACTGACTCCTGAGAGCCAGTAGCAGTCACACCCTCCCGCTCACCGCTGTGCTCACCCCACTCTTCCCATGTTGGGCTGGATATAAGCAGCTGGCGGGGGTTGGCTCGCTTGCTCTATTATTTTACTTACAGGGAAGAGGGAAATTAAATTTTATGCCCAAGTCCCATTCCTAAAGAGGGAAAGCATACAAGGGGTGATCAAAAATGGTGTTTAAATTTTTAAAAAATTAATTACATTGAAAGACACATTGCTACTAATCCTCCTCACTCCAAGTACACTTATCCCATGGTTCTTGTCACTTTCTGAAGCAGCTCTTCTGTGAGTGCCTTTATGAGGTGTTGGGGTTAAATGTGAATGCTGCTGTCAAGCACCAACCAAAGGAAAGGCAGGCTTGCAACAACAGGACACAGTACCCTCATCCGCTGTATCCACCAGATCTGGCACTAGGGAACTTTTGCTCTTTCCCAGAGTCAAAACAATGACCACAAAAGGTAACAATGACCACAGCAGCACAATTAGACACTCAGGAAAGAGGACTTCCAGAACTGCTTCAGAAAGTGGCAAGAACTATGGGGAAAGTGCGTTTAAAGTGAGGGAGATTTATGGCAATGTATTTTTACCATAATAAAATTAAAAAAATGTTTATCCTATTTTTTTCAATCACACTGAGGTACAGAAAGCTGTTGTTTCAAGAAAAGTGGGAGAATGCTGGGTTCTTCCAGAAGCTCAGATGATGTGGACCCTGGGTGCTGTCAGTTGCTGGCTCCTTCACTCTGGGATGTTATCTGACATGTGCCAAAGCCCTTCTGTCCTGGTAGAAGCAGGCTTCTCACCTCTGGAGTGTGAATCTACATATAATGGATGGGCAACAAGTACAGTGACCAGGGTTATCATGCACTAGAATAAGAGATGTCAGTAAGAATTCATGTTTCACTCAGTACAGACATAGGTGGTTACACGCAGACAGAATTATAGATAATACACACATTGAATTGCTCTGATACTGAGAAAGACTAGATGCAGTGCCATCCCAGGAGCCATGAGCACAACTAGTGCTCAGCTTTTGGTTTTAAATATTGTTTTACAGTAAAAGGAATCAGAGTTCCTTGGATAAATGTCTCATTCTATGACTGGAACAGGAAATATCCAAGATGATCCTGGAATACTTTGAGTATCAAAAATAATGTGATATGCTGAGAAACAAATACACATGCACAGGAAAACATGCACACACACATGTACACACACACACACACACACTGACAGGCTCATGTCAAAAGAGTACAGAAGTTACCTTAAAGACCATCCAATGGCCAAGCCAAAACAACACAAGCCACAACATTAATAAGAGAATATGGCATCAAAAAAATTGGGGGCCTGGGGATTTAGCTCAGTGGTGCTACCTGCCACCTGCTTCACAAGCAAAAGGTTCTGAGATCAATGTCCTGTACCAAAGGGGGAAAAAAAGTGGTAGAAAGGTGCAAAGAAGTATCTATAAATTTATACTAATATAAAAACTGATGAATACATTAATTAATAGGGGAGAAGGGACAAATTCCTAGGCAGAACTGCAGGTGAATAATGCAGGCAGTCCAGCCTCACCGAAGTTGAACATTATTCCACGCTTCTTAAATGTGGGCTACATATGGTGCTTCCTCCCAAAGCACACAGCGTGAAGGGAGCAGATACAGTCCCCTTTCTAGTGGATAAACACGAACTCAGCTAGCTAACGAGGTGATCAAGGTCAACATCAACAGCCACGATCATGTCCGTTGCAGGCACCCTGCTTGTGATGGGAAGACAGGGAGTATGGTTTCCATTGTCATCCTCCCCAATCCTTCTAGTCAGGAGGAGACCACCAGACAGTTCCCAACATGGCACAACCCACAATCCACAGTACCGTCAAGGTGGTGACAGTCATCAAAAACAAGGCAAGTCCGCCAAACTCTGAGAGTCAAGAGGATCACAAAGGGACACCATGGCCTAATATAAAACAGAGCTCCGGAGAGAATCCTGGGACAGAGAAAACAACAGGTTAAAAAGGAAAGAAATGCAAATCTGTTGTGGACTGTGGTTATCACCATGTGCCAGTGTGGACTCACCAGTCGGAGCCATGGTAGCATATTCATAACCAGACGCCAGTGATGTGACGCTCTAGGCAGGAACTGCGTGGGGGCTTACACTGTCTACTCAGTCTTTCCATAGCTCTAAAACTGCTCTTAAAACTAAAAAGCAAAGAGGGGCCAGGGATTTAGCTCAGTGGCACCGTGCCTGCCTCACAAGTGCCAAGTCTTGTGTTTGATTCCTGGTACAAAAAACAAAACAAAACTAAAACAAAACTAAAAAGCAAATAAAATAAGTAAAAGAAAAGAAAAACTGAGTTATATTGCATGTATTGACAGAATGTCCAACAGCAGCTTGACAATTTCTGGCTAACCTCACATAAACTGACCACAGGGATAACTTGGATTCCAAGAGCAATGGTGTGAGGGTCAAAGTTACCTGATTTTATTATTAACAGTGGTCAAATTTACTGCAGAAATTCCGACTGAGCTTCAGTTTGTGGTAGGGAAGCTTTGACCCATCTACTGCCCCTCTGAAAACCTCAAAAATGAGCCCTGAGGCTACTTTCTGGTATTTTTCTCTAGAAATCTGAGGGAGAAAATAAATCTATAAGCAATTTCTGCAGGATGTCTCTGGGGTAAAGCATTTTAAGAATAACTTGTGATTTACCTTTTTTTATTTGGTGGCAGAGGAGGGAATTGGACGTAGGGCCTTCCCACTGAGCTACATCCCCAGCCTTTTTTGGTATTATTTAATTTGAGGTAGGGTCTTGCTAGGTTGTGAAGTAACTTGTGATCCTCCTGCCTCAGCCTTCCAGAGTGCTGGAATACAGGCCTACAGCACCACGCCCAGCCTTCGCTGCATGTTGAGGTCAGCCATGAATGTATTTTCTGACTCGAAGACTGCCTGAAGGCAACATGGAAATACAGTGACTCTGCCGAAGCAGGCGGCTTCACCTGCTTGAACTGCCCTCTGTGCATGCTATAGTCACCTCTATTCCTGGGAGGGGGTTCAAGGGTCTGCAGCCGAAATCCAGGGCTGCTCCACCCTTTATGTACACGGGCAAGGGATCTTCAGAGAAGCCCCACACCTCCTGCTGTGCACTTAAATCCTCTCTGAATTACTTGCCAGTCTGCAACAACACAAGTGCTGTGTTCGTAGCAGCTTTACTCTGTTGTTCAGGGAGCAAAAACAAGGAAATAATCTCTGTATGTGATGGGGAGAGAAGCAGTTTTTCTCCATGTATTTTCCAGTCCAGGGTTTGGTTGGATCCAAGACGAGGGAAGAGGGCAGACTGTGCTTGGTGAAGGAGAAACTGGTAGCCACTGGGTCCTCCAGGGCCCTCCCCTCAGCAAACCCGTGGCCTCGTGATACCTGATTCTTTTTACAGAAAAGACTGCCTGGGTTAATTTTAAATGGATAGTTTTGCAAATTTTAAAAGTATATTTTTATCAGTCCATGTCCACAATGCATCACTGTGGGGAGTTGGAACATGTACATAATACATCTTAATTCCATTTATACCCCTTCCCTTTCCTGCTGTCTGCTCCCTCCATCTCTTGGTTCCCTTCCCATTTACAAAAGATCTATCTGCTCAGTTTCTATTATCTATCTTTTATCATACCCTTTAGTTTATTTATACTTTGGGTTTCTCACATAAGATAAACCATGCATAGTTAAGGTTGTAGATCTAACTTGTTTCACTTAACATAATGATCTCAAGGTGCACCTTTTTTCCTACAGATTATTCCAATTTATTCTCTGCCTTGGTGCTGTGTGAGTTTCAGTTGCAATCAGTGCTGCTGCACCCCATCCGTGGCCCTGGGCCTCTGACATGGTCAAAGGCAACTTCACAACCCAAGCTGTACCGATAGCTCTTCCTGAATCTCGGGAACCCAATTTGGTGGCAGGCACAAGGGACAGGAAGTTCAGGGGAATCTACTAACTCTCATCAGCCCGAACCTGGGCTCACAGGGCAGGTGCTGGGGACAGACTGCCGCTGGCAGCTCTAATTGGTCCACTCTGAGGGTGACCATCATCAGGGTTCATCCAAGAGGAGATGCAGGTGCACATTCTGGCTTCGCCTTTCACCTCAGGCAAGGAGTTCCCTTCTGGGCCTCAGTTTCCTTCTCTGTCAGAACAATAATCAGTAGGAGTTCAAAAAGTGATTGTGAAACACCAATGAGCTGCTGGAAAATTGGTAAAAAAGTATGGGGCAGTGCTGAGAATAGATGAAAAGGAGATATCGAGTGACCATTGAACCCCTGTGTCTGCCTGGGGACAGAGACTCAGGGTTTCAGGGTCACACTGGGCAGTTCCATTGGGGTGGAGGAGCCCCTTGGGGAAGGAGCCTTGGGTCAGCCATAGAATGAAGTGGGCTGGATTTCTCCCCTCAGCACTTCTGGCTTAAGGGACAGAGCATTCCTGGTTGTGGCTGTTGTGTGCACTGTAGCTCACTTGCCAGCCTCCCTGGCCTCTGCCCACTGGGCCACCTCCTCACCCCACAGGTGGAGCCTCAATGTCCTCCACATCGACAGATGTCCCCCAGGGCCAAAATCTCTCCAGCAGAGAATCCGTGTTCCAAGTGGAGCTAGTGAGGACAATGCAGCATCCCCAAGGAGCTGACCCTGGGAGCAACAGGACCATAGGTGATGCTGCCGGCTGAATGCGTTTATGTGTGTGTATGTGTGTGTCATGGAAAAACAGGTCTAAAAACAGAAGGAACAGAAGTACTTTCACCAAAGGGAAACACCCTAAATAGCAATGTTTTCATAGCCTGTGATAAAGGTTATGAGGATTGATGAAGCTGTCGCCTGTCGGGCCATACGGACAGCTCCTAGTTAGGTCACAGAGGGCCGATGTTCGTTACCTGTGCCGTTCCCTGTGCCCCATGACAAGAACGCAGCAGACTGTGTGTTCCATGCCCCCCTCACCCTGTTCCATGCTTTCCTGAAGAACAGTTCCTGCCCAGTCTTAGCCCTTTTGGGGGAATCCTAGAACACTGGAATCTGCCCCAAAGCCTGGAAAACGACCCCATCTATTTTCGAGGTGGTTGGTATCAAGTAGCCCATTAATACTCTATCTCTCTCCCTCCCTCTCTGATACAAAACAGGGGTTTGTTGAGCAGATTTCTCAAACTCTGACCAGCTAGGGGTCTTGTTAAACTGCAGATTCTGATCTAGCATTGTGCTTCCTCACAGGCTCCTGTGTGATGCTGACACACCTGGTCCACGGCACTGAAAATCAAGGCACCCAGGAACAAGTGTACAAAACCTCTTCTTTTTCAGAGCCTAAAACAGGACTGTCAACAACACTTTATAAACAGTGCAGAAGAGGTGCTTTTTTTTTTTTTTGTACCAGGGATGGAATTCGAGTCCTTGCACTTGCAAAGCAGGTGGCAGCACCACTGAGCTAAATCCCCGGCACAAGAAAAAGCATTTTTGGTGATGACAAAATAGCCAGGGTGGAGTTCTGCTGTTCACAGCACAAGCATCAGCTCTTGTTCTCCTGGGTGAGTTGAGGCTGGAGGCCTTGTGGTCCACACTGCAGGTTTCCTTTGGCCCAGGGCTTTATCGTCCCTTGGCCACCTGCCTTTCTAAGGATGCAGCAGAGCAAAAACTCCTTTTAATAGCTGGCAGAGGCAGAGGGAATGGGAAGGGGGCGTGAGAGGAAGGAGAAGGGGACCCCAGCATCGGGTTGAACCCCTGGGTTGGTCTCAGCCCATGGATGTGCTGGCACGGGTGGTGGCCACCTGTTTGTGTTGCACTCCGGGAAATCCCCATGAAGGGCTCTGGAGGGGCAGAAGACACTGCCCCAAACTGCACCGGCTTCCTGAAGGATTTGGCAGGTGCTCACAAAAGTGGTAAGGATAACCTGAGCCCTGTGGGTCCTTTATGGCAAGGAGGTTATGACCAGGCTTTCCTACAGCCTGAGGGTGCTGTACAACAAGGCCATTATATGGCCTGGGCATTCATATTGAAAATAAAATATCAACTGGGTGGTCCAGAATAATGCAGGCATTTCTAAGTCCAGCCACGTGTATGTATGGCAGGCAGATCCACAGATTACCCTAGCAGAGTCTGGTCTCACAGGGCTCCGGAGGGCAAGGATGGACAAGGAGAGGCCCAATGATCAAAGCAACCCTGGGGCTAAGGAATTGTTTATCTGGGGCCTGAGACACAATGGGGTGAGACAAGCTGGGGTCAGTTTCCAAGAGCTCCCTTAAAAACTCTGAATTTTTGATAAAATGGTCTCACCCAACTCTCAGAGGGAACCACAATTCGAGGATAGCACTGGGTGGTTATGGAGGGCTTGGGAAGCCCTGGGACCTGGTGACCAAGCAAGGTTCGGGTCGGGATCTGGGGGGCCCAGTTGCCAGCTTGGCCTTGACCTGGAAAGTGACCTTGGAACAGTGCATCAGCACTGAGGACAGGGCCTGGCAGGGGGCTGTGGTTGGCAGACCTGCACGAGGATCCCATCCTAGTCTTGCAAGCCTACAGTCATATGTATGCTGGGCCTCTGTCAGCACAAGCTTCAGCCACCAGGCTCCTAGTGGCTGTGCTCTTCCTTCCTCTACCATTCTAGTCTGACTCCTTGTCGCACCAGCACTGTGTCTTAGAGTTCTCCAAAGACCAGAGCCCAAGGGAGACAGATTCAAGAGAGGGGGTTCCAAGGGGAGTTGGCACCCTTAATTGTGGAGGATGAGGAGTCCTACTGTAGACCATCTCCCACCTGGAGACTGGGGGGCTGGCAGGGTGGCCTCATCCAAGCCCAAACGTCTAACCGGGGAAGCAAATGTGTGACTCTCCATCCAAGGCTGGTGAACCATGTGACCAAGATCATTCTTGGAATCTGAAGGCAGAGAGCCTGATTTCTGATGTCCAGGGGCAGGAGAAGAAGGCGCATCTTCATTCCAAGTGAGAGAGTGAAGAAAGAGAAAAAGAAAGAGAGGAAATTGCTCATTTTCTCTTTTCTCCAGGCCTCCAAGAGGTTGTATGGTACCTGTCCACCTTGAGGGGATTCCCCCTCCAGCCTACCTACCCATGTGCCAGCCTCTGGAAGCACCTTCATGGGCACCCCCGGCACCACGCTTGACAGTGCCCTAAGGCTTCTTGAACCATTACATGCTGCTGCAGGCCTGACACCTTGATCAGAATCCCTACATTCTGTTATGGTTTCTAACTACATGTCACCCTAAATCCTCACTGGATCGTAGACAGAGCCTTTGGAAAATGATTGGATTATTGGGGTGCTATAGCTGACTTGTTTCCTGGTTGAAAGAGGCAGTCACTGTGGATGTGACCTGGAAGGCTATTTCTCCTTCCCCAGCTCCTCCCTTCTCGCTGCTTCCTGTCTACCACGCCAAGAGCATCTCTCCTCTGCCGGGCCTCTCAGCCATGCCGCCCTGCCCTGCAGCCAGCTGACCACAGACTGAAACGTGAGCCATAAACTCCCCCTTCCTTATCTTGTATGTGTTGGGTATTTTCTCTCAGCAGGGAGGAAAGTAACTAGGATGAATTCTTTTCCATAAGCTGCTGAACTCAGGGCTTTGTGAGTCTCATGGGCTCTTTTCATTTGTGTTCCAAGTGGCTAACCCTGAAGAAAGTCTGAGTATATGCAGTTTATGCACGGGGGACCAGTGGGGAGGAGAGGAAATATGATAAGGAAAGAGATGCAGCCAATATCAGGGGCTACCGAGAAGGGAAAGGAATGACACGCCCCTGGGGACACAGCTCAGGGTAGTCCCATCCAAAGGGCGAGGGAAATGGAGCCTCGGCTTGGCCAGAGTGAGCGCCACTCAAGTCACTGTCTTTACTGTCACTCCCTCAAGACTTCCCTGGAGGAGCCGCTGGCCCTTAGGCTGGATTCAGCCTGGTTATCAAGAACTCCCTTTAGCTCTTGTTGGTCCCCCCATGGGTAACATTTGGGTGTTTGGGGAGCAGTGGACAATCACAGAGCACAGGGGTGACTCCTTCCTGCAGTACCTCAGCAAATCTGATCTATTTTTCCTTGGCGCACAATCACCCAAGGACTGAATGTTGCGTCCTGGGGCACTGCAGGCCCGTTAGGAGTTTGGGCTGCTCCTGCCATGCTCTGCCGTGGGCGAACCAGATGGGATGCCCCGTATGAGCCGTGGCTCTCCCACCCAGAGCAGCGGGCATTTTACCACATCTCATAAAATCTTTTGTCACGTGGAATGATGGACTCTTACAAACATTAAATTAATCCCTCGCAGCCCCAGGGTTTGGAAGTGTGCAGTGAGCTGGAGCAGCTGGACACAAAGCAGGTTAACTGAGAGAAGAGCTTAAAATGACCCAAGGTCTCCAAGATGCAGCGCAGAGTTGGCAGTGTGGGCTTCTGAGCTTGCTCTGTTTTGAAAATAAAGGCTGCGTTTTGACAAATTCGTGTTCTCATCTATAGGTTCTGTCTCAAACCTCAGCCAAATGCTTCTGGATGTGCATGTTTTTCTGCTTTTCAGATTTTTACTGTTGTACAGGCTAATTTGGGCCACCGTCTTGCCTGCCTTGTCTCACCCCCTGCCTAAAATCAGCAATACTTTCAGACTCTAGTGTAGATTTATACCAGCTGGAGTCCCATTTCCACGCTCAGGGGCTCCAGCAGTAACAACCCTAGGTCGGCCAGTTAATTACACATTAACTCGTTCAGAAAGCAGTACTGAGTGTGTCTGTGTGACCAGGAGTAAGGACTCAGCAACCACAAAGCTGCTCTTTTCTCTCACTGTCCTTGTGTCAAAGATTCTGCCCCTTCCACCTTGAGGAGCATCAAGTTTTCCTAGAAAGTGCAACATTTTGCCAGGGACTTAGCTCAGGGGTTCGGTGGCCTGCCTCTCAGGCGCAAGGACCCGAGTTCAATCCCCGGTACCAAAAAAAAGAAAAGAAAATGCAACATTTTTTCTTGCTGCCAGATGACCTCTAACTGGAGGTAACCCACACATATTTACCAGACCAGATTTCCTAATTCTTTTGTTTTGTTTTTGTTTTGGCTTTTTGAGACAAGGTCTCACTATGTAGTTGAGACTGACCTGGAACTCACTATGTAGCCCAGGCTGCTTTCAAACTCACAGCGATCCTCCTGCCTCAGCCTCCGGAGTGCTGGGATTACAGGCTTGTACTGCCATGCCTGGCAGATTTCCTAATCCTAATAAAGAACTATTTCATATTATTTTTTTCATAGGCTTTTTAAAATATGAGATTCCAAAGTCAAATTTATAAAACAAGGTGTAGTAAAAGAAGTGCAGCTTCTGACTGTGTGCCTCTTACTTTCTTCCCTTTTCCTGCAGGTGATCATTTATGTTTTTAAATTTATATTTCCACTTAGAAAAATGTGTGAAATGGTTCATGGCTTGTGTCCCCATTGTCCCGGTAAAGGCCAGACAGTACACACACACTTCCCCTTTGCTGGACTCTATGAAGTGCCCTGGACACTGCTCCACATCTCTGAGAGTAGATGTTTCTGTCCATGTTTTCTGGAGAAGCAAACTCAGTGGGACATGGGCAGATAAGTAGAGGTTCTGCTAGGACACTGGCTTATATAGTTATGGAATCTGCTAAGTCCCAACCTCTGCAGTTCCATTCTGAAGGCGCAGCTCCCCAAGAAACAGAAAGAGCTACTGTTGAGTCTGAGTTCAAAGGCAGAAAGAAGCGGATGTCTTGGCTCAAAGGCAGTGTCAGGTAGAAGGAGTTCTATCTTACTTTGGGCAGGGTGGGCTTTTTAATCTATGTAGGCCTTCAACTGATTGTGTGAGGCCCACCCACTAGGAGAAGGCAATCTGCTTTTCCCAGTGTACTGATTTGGATGTTAATGTCTTTCGAAACCACCCCCACAGAAACTCCGGGGTAATTTGTTCATTCCGAACCAAATACAAGGCACCCCATGACCAATCAAGTTGACACACGAAATCAACCATCATAATCATTTACTCCTTTAGCAACTGTTAAATGAATGTGCCAAAGTTTATTAGCCAGTACACTGACCATGGATCTTTGCCTTTCTTACAATATTTTCTTACCGTGAGTAGTGCTGTGATAAATGTCCTCATGTATACACAACCCACTCCTGTTGGAGGGATGGCTCCCGAGAAGGGAAACTGGGTCAAAGAATAGAAATACAGGTAACCACCCCTCCCCAGGGGCCACCTAGCTTGCACCCCATCAGCAATGTCTGAAAACACTAAGTCCAGTGGGAAAAGAGCGCTCAGTGCTGGCCAAGGAGCCAACACCATGCCCTTGGCTGTGGAATCCCAACCAGCACCACATTGGCCAAGGATGGGGTTTTGTGAAGCATGAGGACAGGAAAGTGGTCTCACCCTAGTGATGGTTCTGTGGTCTCTTGTTGGCCTTGAGTTCCCAGGTGGAGAAAACTGGGCTGAGAACGGTACCAGCAAAGAAGAAGAAAGACAAGCAAAGAGATTCAGATCAATGATACAGATTCCCAAGCAATGCATGGGCCCCCGATCCCCTGGATCCAAGGCAGAGGTTACTCTTATGCTTTTCAGGGAGGAAAGGGAAGGTCAGCTCTTCATATTCCCATGTGAGTCTGTTTTTCCCCATGCAAGGGAGAACACCTTAGCCAGTGCAGCATCTGGGCTGAAACGTGACTTCTACTTTTCAAGATTTATGCAATGGAGGCAGAAGTCAGGACTGGGGCATGTGAAACCATGTGGAGAACAGCACAGAGTTGTGCCAACACTACGTTGTGTGTCATGGACTTTGAGACCCATGAGTCCTTCAGAGTCTAGAGACAGCCATCACAGACAAGAGGGGCATGACTGAGCCTCGAAGTGACTGCATTCACTGCATGGACGTCCAGTAGTCCCTGCTCCTTTGTCCGTCAGTTTGAAGCACTTTTTCTTTTCTTTTTGTTTTTGGCACCGGGGATTGAACTCGGGTCCTTGCGCTTGCAAGGCAGGCCACCGAACCACTGAGCCAAACCCCTGGCCCTGAAGCCCTTTTTCTGAGAGTCAGAAGATGCCATGGGATTGGGGCAAACTCGTGCTCCATGTTTAGGTGCCTCAGATTTACTCTCTCTGATTAGGGTGCAGCCCGACTCTGCCAGAGGTGTCCTGTTATACCCAGTGCAGTTCCAACTCTGTAACCTACCTGGCCCTAGGAGTCTGTCCAAGGGGCCCTGTGTTTGCGGCTCCAACTCAGGGAACAAGGAATCTGCTTGCTGAGGCCCGAACACCAGGGGCATCTAGGGCACCTGTGAAGTGCCTGCCCTATGGCCACTGGACAGAGTAGGACATCCAAACACTCCTGGTGTGTCAGTTACCCCAGTCCTTTGCCAGCTCTCTAATGGCTACCAGATGTCTCAGACCCATCTTAGTCTGGTCCTCCCTGGAGGTGGAGCCTGAGGCAAGGATCAGGACCAAGTGGTTCACTTTGGCTGAGACTCAAAGACTTGAACCTGCTCCTTCCTGGCTACCCCAAGGCCCTCAAGAAGAGAGAAGGGAAAGGCAGGCAGCCAAGGGGTGACGGAGGTGGCCTGGCAGGGGATGGGGGCTGAGAGCTGTGAGGGACTGTGGCCACTGTACCCTCGTGCGTGGTTCCTCCCTCAGAGAATATCCGGGCAGTCAGCAGGGCGTTCCTCACTGTGCTGGGGACCATAGCTCTGCCCAGCTTTCTTTCTGTACTGGACATTGAACCCAAGTCCTTCACACTAAGCTACATCCATGGCCCTTTAAATTTTTTTGTTCTGAGACAGAGTCTTGCTAAGTTGCTAAATTCTGGGGCTGGGCTTAAACTTGCAAAACTCTTGCCTCAGACTCCCAGAGGGCTAGAATGACATTTCCTACCCCCCAGACCTGGCCACCATAAAGCTTCTAAAGACTAGTTGACTCTGGGTTTCCAAAGACAGCAGGCATACTGCCGTCCAGATGTCTGGTGGGACCAGGTCCTCTGCAGGTTTATCTACCAGCTCTGCAGTGATGTAGAGACAAACTTAATCCTCCATGAAGACATCGATCCAAAATTTCCAGGGAGGAAGGTTTTAGGGGCAGCCATCTGGTTGGGAGGGGAATTAGGGACTTATTTGGGGGCTACCTTAAATAGCAAGTGTGCTGCTCTGTAGATAAATGGACCACAGGAAAGATAAAGGATGCCCTTAGGCACCAGACCTCTTGCAGACAGGAACTCTGGCGGGAATGCGAACAGTAACCAGAAATACAGTAAAGCCAGACCTCGGCTTCTAACAGCGTATGCTTTGCAGCCTGTGTCTCAGGGGAACAGTATCAGTCACTCTCAGCTGTGTCCCCTCTGCCACCTCTGCTGCACAGGACACAGGATGGTCCCTGTTCCCAGCTGGGAGACCCCCGTCAGCACAGCATCAACCAGGATCCGAGATTTCAGGATTTACAACTCGCAGCAGTTCACATACCGGAAACAGACATTTTGTCAGCAATTCATTGTCAAAGAGAAACATTTAATATTGTCAGCTGGCAAACAGACAACAGGTCCAAATGACCAATTCAAATTTTGGCTGGACAGGGTCCTAGTGAAGTAGGACAGAAGAAGTAAAAGATAGTCGGGAAGGAGGCAGGAAATCATAATTACAATTTTACTTTTAAGAAGACTACAACTTCCAGGACCCAGTCGAAGTGATGCAAGGTGACACACATCAGGGTTCCCTGGGTTACATTTAGGCTCTTTTCCTTCCAGACTCGTCCCACCTGAAATTCCTCAGGAATGCTGAGCAGCCATAAGTTGGCTTAATTGAGGAAGTGAAGGGCAGGAACCTTATCCTAAGAGAGAATCCAAAAAATGTTTAAATTACCTATGTAAAAGAAAAAAGAAAGACTGAGACAGAACCTGTAAAAGGGACCATGACTTTCATGGTGGGGGGGACTTTCTCCAGGTTTCCCACCCCCTCATGAGAAGCATAGTTATTCCCCATTTCAAAAACGAACACACTTCGCTCTCTTGATGGCTGGTACTCTATTTCTTGGGGTGCATACTTCTCAATTTCGGCCTAATAACCCCTTGCAAGCCTCTTACTGACTGACCAGTCTGGAAAGTGCCTTTTTCTGCTGCAGGAGCCAGTGGACTATTATATAGGTGGGATGGGGTAGCTTCCTGAGCTAGTTTGGGCGCCTCCTGAGCCCTGTGGGTGGTGCTAGGAGTTTCCAAAAGGGTGAAGAGGTTCCCAACCCACCCCATTGGGGAATTCAGTTGCAAGCTCCCTGACTCCTATCTAGGAAAAAAGACTTTTCAGGACCCATCTGTCAGAGGCACAAAAGAATTTATTAGGCAGAAATTTAAAAGTATGCACTTAGGGGAAAGGAAAGAAAGGACAAGAAAAAAATATGAGAAAAGGGAAAAATGGAAACAAAGTCTTTGTAAATAGGGAAGGGTGGAGGGGGTTGAGGGAGGGCAGGGGTATGGGGAAAAAACGAGAACCAAGATACATCATGTAAACGTACAAGATCCCAGTGATGAATGTAACTGTATTGTATACCTAAAAAGTATCAATAAGCTTAATAGAAAAAAAAAATAGAGCAAGGGCCTTGGGGAGAGAGAGGTCTTAGGAACTGCAGCTGAGTAGATTTGTGGTGCCGGGGGTGTCTTCGGGGAGGGCAACCTAGGACGCGTGCTGTTCCTGTCTGCCAGGTCACCATCTGGCGGGCTGTGTCAGGACGAAAATGGCTTATTGGTGCTTAGCTGAGTCCTGCTGCCCACTCATGTGGTCTTGCTCTTTCTTGAGTGTGGGGTCTGTGGGAGCAAGAGCAGTGTACAGATAACAAGCACAGACCCAGAGCCCAGTTCCAGACTTGTCCTGTTTTTAAAACCCCTAGGGTTTACTTGTTGAATGAAGGGGGAAAGACTTGAGTAACTTGTGTCCTGAAGCTGCAGTTTTTCTTAAAAGTTATAGTTTTTAGATTCCAGTTTTCCTTGTCTCCTCTTTACCTATCTTTTTTTTTAATCCTACCTCCAAATAAGAGGGTTCTCCACAGGATGAAAGAAAATTATTCAGTCATGAGCTGAAATCTTCCTTATACCGCAAAGTTTTATCTTTCTGCTCGAGAAGCTGCCAAGTTATAACTTGGGCAGAGGAGGTGATGTCTATTAAGAACACCTATGAGCTGGGCATAAGTGCACAGGTCTATCATCCCAGAACTCTGGAAGGCTGAGGCAGGAGGATTGCAAGTTCTACTCCAACCTGGGCAACTTAAGGATTTAGTGAGACCCTGTCTCAAAATGTGAAGGCCCTGGGTTCATCCCCCATTACCCAGCCAAACAAGCAAACAAAATGCCATTTAACAAACATACCACAGAAAGGATGAGCCTGACAGCAGGGGCGTTTGCCAGTCATGAGCCACCAGACATCGCCGAGGCATCTTTGGTGTGGACTCAGGTGCCAGAGACAGTTGTTCTGACAGCAAGCACCTATACTCTTAGACAGGTCGACCCTTATTGCAGGACAGAGTAAAGGGATCACCTCCTGCCCCTGAAGATTCACAAGTGCCTCGTGCAGCAAGTGAGAGAGAAACTTGCCAAGTCGTTCACAAAAATCAAGTCAAAAATCAGACAGAGTCCAGCAGATTCCCAGAGCTGAGATAAGGAACCTAACCCACCCCACCTGTAGAGTAGGTTTGTAGGTTCACTGGTTCTCATCAAGGAAAAAGAATTTTCAAGATCAGTCCATAAGAGGCACAGGGAGGGTTTTATTGGGCAGAAATTTAAGCATACGAACAGCACAGACTCTTGAGAATCACTTATTTTCAAAAATGGAGATCATTTCTGCTTCTCTTGGGTTGGTGGAAATCCCAGAAAAAGGTGGACAACTCTGGAAGAACACTGGCCCATTTTATAGGTGTGGTTCTAATTTATTATTACTTTTTGAATAGGTAATTTAAACATTCATAGGACTCTCTGAACCGGTTCATTCATCGTAGGACCAAGGTCCTGCTCTTTACTTTCTCAGTTAGGCCAATTCAGCATTCCTGAGGAGTTTCAGGTGGGATGGGTCTGGGAGGAAAGGAGCCCAAATGTAACCCAGGGATCACTGATGTGGGTCACCATGGGCGACTTGGATCGGTCCCAGAAATTGTAGTCTTCTTAAAAATTTAGTTATGGTTTTCTTGTCTTCTTTCTACCTCCCCTTGTTTCTTATATCTGACCTTAACCCCCATGCACTTCCCGTGTCACACGGATCATGTGGCTCTGTGGCAGTGTCCTCTCTCCACCTGCCATGCAGCCCTTGGGATGGGGAATTATATTTAGGGACAGAATCCTGCAGGAAAAGAGGTGCTGTGTCTGCACTGACAACATCCGGTTCCAGCATCTGCCATTTGGAAGTGGAATCCCATCCCCCACCCCCACAGGAGAATTCAGTTTAGTGAAGAAGCAATATCTCTTTGCAGAATTGGAAGTATTAAAGCCCCTCCAAGGTCAGGGGCAGGCAGGTGGACCTCTGGGGCTGACCGATGTTCTACTCTTCTCCACAAGCCAATGGAGAGGGGCCCGTCCCTGTGCAGCACGGTCCCCAGAGGCCCCCCTAGTCCCCTGAGGGCTTTGTGGCCTGGACACGGCCATGCCAAGTGCCAGGTTCCTCTACTTTTGGTGCTGGAGACTGTAAACTCGATCACACCACTTCTGTGTCTCATTATGAAAGGAAGTTCTTACTGTGCACACGTGAGCCCCACGGTTCTGCCCATTTGCCATTTGAACAGCCAAGGCAGGAACCCAGCGCTACTCTCAGCACAAGGCCACTTTTAAATACTCCACCCCTTTGTCTGCAAGAACCCCTAAAATATCTTAGAAATGCCCATGTCCCAGATCCAGATGTCTGACTATTGAGAAGTTACTGAGCTTGACAATGCTGGTGTCTGCAGCTCACTTAGACCAACGATTGTGCTCTGATTTATTCTAAATGCACGCACATCATGCCATATCCTTTATTTACCATTCCTGTGTCTGTTTTGTGTTTGGGCTTTACTTTCTGAGTCACGAACATTTATTTTCCTGATGTAAATGCTGATTCCATGGTGACTCTACATGCCACAGGAGTCAGTGCTAAGACACGAAGGATGAACATCTTCAAATTCAGTCGCACATGGCTTAGATGTAAGAAATATTATTATTCAGTTATACAATGCTGTTTAGTGTCAAAATGAATGCAAAGGTCAAAGCTGCTTTAGGGTAGCTTTACAGGAAGAACATTATTTCCTTTACAGAAGAAATGCAGCATCCAGCATAATAATGACGTGAAATTGCTGAGGACGAAATGCTAACATCACGGTCCATATCCACACAGGCGCCTGCACTCGCAGGCCTGTTACTCCCAATGCTTTGGGGAAAGTGCCATCTAAAGCCATGCTGGCCCCTGCCTATTTCCCAGTGGTTGTGAGCAGTTGGCATATACACGTACCCTTCTTTGCTACACACACACATACACACACACAGCATTACCCTCTGTTCATGCCTCTCCCTGACTCTTGCACACCTCTGCCGTCTTCACCCTCCGGGCCACATCCCTTCCCCAGTCTTCCCAGAATCCTCAGTGACTCCCCCATACTCCTCAGGGTGGGAAGAATGGAAAGGCTGGGACCACACCCACAGATCTACCAAAAGCTATACTTCCTTCCTGTCCTCCAACGCTGACTTTGTTCCAGGAAGCAGTGCTCACTTAGAAGATGGCACTTGATAGCTTCTATTGCAGCCAGGCTTGGCCTGCAACATGTCTGAGGGAGTTGCTGGGGCTTCCGTAACAAGCTCTTTTAGGAGAGTTGACTCCCCTGAAGGGATGGGACCTGTTACTCTTTGCTCCTTCCTTTCTCTGAGTTGGATCTAGAGTATAGATAAGCTCTCTGGAGCTCCTGCAGCCATCTTGTAACCATGAAGATGGAGAAGACAGAGACAGATGGAAACTGAGTCCTTGAAGCTGCCCAAGCAGCCCTGAAGACCTGACTTCTTCGCTTTTCTTCCACAAGAGAATAAAGCCCTAATATGTTTAAACTATAGGATTTCTTGCTCAGAATGGGATAAGCAATACTTTAAGATTTGGGAAGATGAGTGTGGTGGCCCACGCCTGTAATCCCAGCACTCTGGGAGGTTGAGGCAAGAGGACGGCAAGTTCTAGTCCTGGGCAACTTAGTGACAGTGAGACACTGTCTCAAAATTTCTAAAAAAATGTAAAAAGGCTGACAATGTAGCTCAATGTGACAGTCCTGGGTTCAACCCCCACTACTGAAAAAAAAATACAAAGATTTGGGAATGATGGGGGGAATAAAGAATGTCTTAGCTCTTAAAAGTGGTTTACAAATGTTTAAATGGCTCATCCCAGCAGACTGCATGGCTGTGGATGTGCTGAAAGCCCTCCAGGAAGTGGAGAGAGCCTGAACCCGCCGCTGTCATGGAAGCCAGCCTGCAACTTTCCCACTAGAATGAGCAGCCTGTTAGCTGTACCTTGTTAGGGACAATGACGCCAGCACCCAACTAATTCATGGCCTTTTGGATGCTCTGGCTCATTTTCTCCATCTGCCCCACCCAGGAGCAGAGGCTCCAGCAGGCAGGAGAGGGTTTCATTCTGGCAGCTTTAAGAGGGCTCCTTAGTGATCGTCACTATGGGCCCGGGAGCTGCAGGCCAAGGCCAGCCCAGTGCAGAGGCAGGAGGCCGAGGGCACACTCTGTCCCTTGTCCTGGGACTGACCTCTCAGGTGACACGGTTGTCAGTCTCCTTCCAGGTAGGTGACCTTTGCTTTCCAAGACTGAGGATTTGATGTAGGACCTGAGGCCCTGGAGGTCTCCTGAGTGCTCTGGAGAGGTCAGTGTGAAGGTCTGTGACAGGGAAGTGGACAGTCCTTTCCAACATGGCGGGTGTCACCGGGTCACCAAGGGCCCTGACAGCACAGGACAAGAAGGAGTGCTTGTACAGTGCTCAAACCTGTTCTGCCCTGGTTCTCAGGACCCAGATGTAGATCCCACCACAGACCCCAAGGCCCTGGGAGCTGTCCTTAGCATGGTCCCTTCTGTTCTGCCTGCCTCCCCCATCAGTTCTAGAAGTCTGGAGAAGCCTGGAAGAATGTAGCACCGGTTCTCTATTTTCCAAGAAAACTGAAGAAAAAAAAGAAAAAAGAAAAAAGAAAAAAGGAAAAAGCAGTTCAATTTGCTATTAAACGTGCCTCTAACACAAAGGTAAGGTTAGATTTTCAAACAGGATAAAAACTTCAGGCAATCAAACTTTTAGTGATGTCTTTGTGATATTAATTTAAAAAAAATTTACAGATGTTTCCATATTATCTTCCATAATACTCACTAGTCAATTAACACAGCGTCTTTCTATTAAAAATAGGCGTATTTTATATTAGAAAGGGGAATACTACAAACTCCCTTTTTCTTCTTTCTCTCTCTTTTTGTGGTCCCAAGGATTGAACCCAATGTCTTTGTGCTAGGGCCTTTTTATTTTTATTTTTATTAATTTTAAGACAGGGTCTTACTAAGTCACTAAATTGCCTGGCTAGGCTTAAACTTGTGACCCTCCTGCCTCAGCCTCCCAGACTGTACCACCATACCCAGCTCTTTATTTCCCTTTTATTTATTTACTTGGGGGGGCACTGGGGATTGAACTCAGGACCTTGCACTTTTGAGGCAGGGGGTGGAACCACTGAGCTAAATCCCCAGACGTATTTCCCTTTTAATCCTTCTTTTGAATTTGCTGAATCGAATGTTGTGTATACAACAAATGCTCAATAAATCCTTAGAAATCAGCGAGTTAGTCAATCTTTCTCTTGAACTAATACCTAACAGATTCTAAACCAGTGAAATATCCTGTCACTTTTATAAGTGCATTTGACAGGTAGAATGGATATGAAGTTTGGTGAATTAGTTGCCTAGTACCAAAAATCAAGTTTCAGATTTGAGAAGTCTTCATTTGTTTGAGTCTCTTAAGTTGTTCATAGTGGTTTTTGCTGAGAAACAGGTGATTATTTGGGAATTCAAGAATCATCACCCATTTTTCTGTCCCTCCTAAGCGGTGACATAAGTGTCACACTCTCGGACATCTGCTCCTGTGCTTTACTTAATAACATCTGAACTTCTTCTCACTTAAAGTCTATGGTGTGTCTATGTCACATACCACAACATCCACTGGAAAAGTTCAGAGTGGAAAATAGAAACAAGCCATAAAGACAGAGGTCTGGGGCCTGTGGTGAGCACATGAGAGGTGCTGGGAGTTTCTGGGAGTTGGAGCATGGATAGGAACCTCCAGGTGTCCCCAGTGGGAGCTAGGCTGACAGGGGATGAGGTCTCAGGGCTTCGCCACCCCCCTCCTTATGCAGCTGGCTGCTCCCCCAGAATGCACTGCCATATCTACCCCTCATCTCTGCCCTGGGAGCCAGGTTGGGGACCCTCCTGGGGCAGGGCATGCACGTCGCCTGGAGCTTTGCAATGAGAACATCTCTTCAGACCATCTGAAGGGAGGTGAGAGGCAGAGCCTTCACCTCACCCTGCCCAGATGTGGACGCAGGCTGCCCCCAAAGCACCGCACTTCAGAGTGCGTGCGGCTCAGTCAAGTTCTCTGCTGAAGTTCTCACTGTGAGCCTGAGCGGTGATTCCCAGAAGTCAACAGTGATGCTTCCTTCCACCACTTAGAAAAGAGAGAAGCCGGGTGTGGCGGCACACACCTGTCATCCCAGATCTCAGGAAACTGAGGAAGGAGGATCACTGTGAATTTGAGGCCAGCCTGGGCTACATAGTGAGTTCAAGCTCAGCCTGAACTATATAGGAAGACCCAGTCCAGTAAAATCAATCAAACAAACAAATGAAAAAAGTGACAACAACAAAAAAGAATACAGAGATCATCACAAGTCAACTTTCTGTTGCTGTGATGACACAGGCAAGAAAGGTTTACTGAGCTCACAGTTGCGGGGGATTCAGTCCATGGTCTATCGGCTCTGTTACTTTGGGTTGTGGTGAGACAGACGGCAAGTGTGTATGGTAGGGCAGACCTGCTCATATTATGGCAGTTGGAAGGGGGGGGGGGGAAGGGTCCTGACATCCCTGAGGCCCTTGCCCCAAAACCCTCACTTCCGCCCTGGCCCAGCGCCTACAGCTTCCACCAACTCTCCACAAAGCCGCAGGTTGGTGCCCAAGCCTCAGTCAGCACAGCAACACTGAAGGTCCAAACTGCAGCAGGCCACCAGAGAGACAGGGATGAGTTAGAAAAGACAATTAGAAATCAGTGCTCCATTTTAAAAAGCCATCCTTTCTTTTTCTTTCGGTACTGGGGATCGAACTCTGGCGGCCCCAGCCCAAGCCACCTTTTCTTTTCCTTTCTTAAATGTTCACTGAAGTTATCTATCCTGAGAGGTTCAAATTAAAGATCAAGTCAAAGAATCCTAAGAGGATGGTGACCCCAAGAGCTCCTCAGCGGCCCAGGGGTGGAGCCTCCTTAGGAGGCGGTATTCCTTGTGGGGACAGTGCTTCAGGTGGCGTTGTGCACTTGTGTGCCCTCACACCCCTCATTTCTCCTCGCAGGAGAAACACAGGGAAATGAAGGGTGAGTAAATGAAGGAGCCAGGGTACACCGATGTCTGCAGAGGACTGTGGGACCCCTGGAAGACTGAGAGGCCGCTGGGGTCACCACAAAGTGCTTGGAGCAGCAGGCAGCCTCCAGTGCCATACCCCCTGGCAGGGACCGTGAGACAACTTAGTGTGTGTGTGTGTGTGTGTGTGTGTGTGTGTGTGTGGTACTGGGTGTTGACCCAAGGCCCTTTACACCGAGCAACTTCATCAGCCCTATTTATTTATTTTTATTTTTGTTTTGTGACAAGGACTTCCCAGGTCACTCATTTGCCTAGGCTGGGCTTGATCCTGCCTCAGCCTTCTAGAGTGCTGGGGTTACAGGCAGGTGCCACCACGACTGCCTTACAGTTTCTGATCAGTAGCGGGTTGCAGGCCCTGTTTCCCGCTCCATCCAAGGGAAGGAGAGCTGTGTTCTGAGTGGACACCAGGAGGGCTGAGCTGGAGAAGCCAGGGCGGTGAGAAGTCTACACTCCTCTCATTCATTTGGGCCCATGCCGGTCGGCCTCACGGCCGGCTCCTCTCTGGCGCCCTCTGCTGGAGAACGTGCAGAACTGTATGTCACAGAGGAGGCTGGAAGGGGCCGCACCCCGGGGTTTGGTTCTTTCAGCTAGCGGAGCGCTGTTTCCAGAGCCCACAGGAGTGGCTGCCGGCTCACAGGAGACACCAAGAGCCAGGCTGACCTCGGGGGCATCGGGCACAACGGGGGAGGCCAGGAGGGGCTCTGTGGGGCCGCACTGAGCACGGAGGTGGCCTTGACTCTTGCTGGGGCCTGTGATCCAGGTTGCTGCGGGGAAGAAAGGATGAAGGTGGTGATGATGATGATGACGATGACGATGACGATGACTATGATGACGATGATGATGATGATGATGTTGGTTTTTTGAGACAAGATCTCGCTGTTCTTGAATTCACTGTGTAGCCCAGGCTGGACTTGAACTCACATTGATCCTTTTTCCTCAGCTGCCCCGGCACTGGGATTACAGGCGTGCACCCCCATACCCCGCTGTCGCTTTTTAAAACGCTGTAACTGTGTTGTGTGCAGAACTGGGCGGGCCGTCCCGGGGGCAGGAAGCTCCTCTGATCATCCGGTCGAGGCGTCCTCAGTCCATCCCTGCCAATGTGGGACAGGTCCCCTTTCGCCCAGTGGTAACAGGGTGACCTGGTGTGTGTGTGATGACGTCTGTGTGACTTGGTCACCCTTTCCAGGCTCACCCCCAGTGTTTGAGCAATTGGCAGAGGTCAGTCATTTTTCAAATCCAGTCACAAGGTAGTCTTTTAAAGGTCCTCCAGGCTGTGGAAAGGGTTGGAGCTGTAAGAATTTGGGCTGCAGAGAAAAGATGTCACCTCCGTGGTGCAGGGGGTGTGGGGCCGTGGCTCAGGTCTCAAAGAGGGAGGCTGTGCTCAGCCACTGCCCTCTTCCAATGGCTCCTGGTGACTGGCAGCCACAGAAAGCTCCCCTGGTTTTGAGATCAAAGGCCAGAGGCAAGATGCAGCGGACACTCTGGGCCCCGACCACGTCCTGCAGTGTGACTGTCCCCTCCCTGACTTCTCCACACAGGCCCCAGGGTACAAATGCCAGGCCATCAACACCAGGCTCCAGCCCTGTGAGGTCAGCCAGGGAGAGCACTGCCCGTACCACAGCATATGGCTTTACTCACTCACTTGAAGGCCCTTGTTCTGTCCTACAGCACTCCACCTCCTGTCTTTGCCGCACCCCCAGATAAACAGAGGAGGGGTGCTTGGCCCTAGGGGAGCCAACTTAAGACGGTGACACTGAGGTAGGAAAATGGGTGATCCGCAGAGGAGATAGAGGGGGTGGCAGGAGCCACCTGGGGCCACGTGGCCTGGCCCATTAGTCTGCTGCTATCTAGGGAATCTCCTGGGGACAGAGACACAGGGAGAGAAAGGCTGGCACCCTCTGGGGCAACTGTGGCTTGGCAGGAACCAGAGGAAAGCATCCCAGGAGGAGGCCAGGGAGACTCCGAGCATCTTAGTTACTATTTCTCCTCTCTCGAGATCTGGAAAGGAGTTCACATGGCTTGAAGTCATCCTAAGCGAAACACCTTAGAGATGGCTGACTAGTTAATGTAAATACTGTTATCGTCCTTTGAGGGAGATGAAGTTTCAGTAACTGCAGGGCCCATGACTTGGAATAATTATTAACTCACACCACCCAGGGAGGTCAAGAGCCTATGCAAGGTAACTCCAGGGTGACCCAGGGGGATAGAATATCTTCAGAAATGTCACACAGTCCATCACGGCAGTGGAATCCTCCTGCCTGCCCTGTCCCTGAGTTGGCATCCTGAGGACATGGAGTTGGCCCTGAGCTCCCTTTTCATCCATGGGGCGGGAGGGCTCTGAGCAGCCCAAAAGAGCTGGCTATGCCTGCAGCATACAAACTGATGCGCATAGGACTCCGAAATAGGACATATGAAATAGTAATAACAAGTAAAGTGAGGGTCAGGTCTTTAATCACACCTGACCTAGTCACTTAATATGGTCAACCTTCGGCTACCTGGGTGCAAACACAGGACTTGGAAGTTGTAAGTGGCACGGTGCCATCCTGAGTCCCCAGACATCCTCCTCAGTCCTCGGGGGACCTGAACTGTCCCTGTGTCCAGAGTATCCACACTGTCTATGCCACCCGCCTGGGGGTCACTTGGTGTCAGACCCTCTCTCTGTCTCAGTATCCCTTACTTTGCTGAATAATTGCCCTGACCCGCAGAAGCAGGGATGCTGGTGCCTTGACACATCAAAGAGCTGAAGGGAGGTGCTTCTGAAAGGTGAACATTGTTGACTTCGCAAGAAAGGAAGGAGAAAAGGAGCGGGGAGGGAGGGAAGGAGAGAAGGAGAGAAGGAGGGAAGAAAGAAGGAAGGGAGAAAAGAAAGGAAAAGAAACTGTAGCTGAGCGTGTGCGATCTACAGTGAGAACGAGTCTTGTCTCCATGCAATTGTGCAGAAGGAAGAACTCTGGGCCAGTGCTGCTGTCACATCTCAGCTGCAAAAGTCACAGCCACCATGGGTGCCGTATGCTTAATTAAGAGCAATGGGGTTGGGAGACAGGCCCTGTGCTCGCTGAGGTTTCCCTGGGGATCTGGAAGACATCCTCATGGATAAAGGCGAGCCACTGTGAATTTTCTTAAATATCACTTTTCAGGTTTTTACAGCCCTGCTTCTCGTCAGCCCAGTCAACATCTTAGGGGCAACTCATAAGCCACATTCAGAAAGACCATTGTCCAAGGCCTAAATCCCAAGGTTCCAACCCAGAGCCCAGAACCCTTCACTCCACCTGTACATTGCCGCCACAATCCTAGCAATGAGAAGAGCCCAGGCTCTGATGCTCCCGGGGCCCCAGGACGCCACATTGTGTTGGTTTCTGCCTTTTTGGAGCTCGTGGGCTGAGCAGTGGTGTGCGATTCTGCCCCAGCGGCGTCTGGTGACATCTGGAGACAGATGGAGAGGGGCTGCTGGTGTCCACTGGGCCAGGCAGGGACACTGCTGAGGTGCAGGAGAGGCCCCCATAAGAGGGATCTGGACTCAGGGACCACCTGTGACTACTGAGTAACCTGCGGCCACAGCAAGGGCAGTGGTGGTCACAGTGCCTCTCGTGCACGGTGATGTATTCTAGGAGCCAGGCAGGCAGAATAATGTGGGGTGGGAGGGCCTCAGGGCATGGCAGTCACCTAGGACCCAGGCGCAGGGAAGAGCTGGAGACAAGCCTGTCCAGCAGTGAGGGGCTGAGGGGCTCACTGGGGAGCCATGGCCTCTGGGCAAGGTTCCTTTGGTGACACAACCATGCCTGGGCACAGCTCCAGCAGGGAGGGTGGCCAGGAGGATATGGGAGGAGGAGCAGAGAAGGGTGAGGCCACACTAGGGCTGCTGGACACCTGGAATCTCCCCGGTGTGTGGCCTCACCATGGTCTCACTGTGGGTCTCCAGCTAGGTCCCCTCCTGGCTGAAGCTGTCCGGAAGCTGCTCACAATGTGCGCTGAGAAATGGCTTCTGGTTTGGCCAGGGTGATACCGACCGTTCAGCCCTCGGAAGGCAGAGGGCAGCTGAGGATGAGGAGCCCAGAATCGGGGGAGCAGTCTTGGAGGGCAGCAGCCAGTGAGGACAGGCAGGGAAGGTTGGCTGGTCCTGGGGGGGTCCAGTGTGTGGGGACAGAGGGGACAGGACAGAGGCGTGGGAAATAGGCTCAGGTGCCTTGACAGATGCCATGGACATCAGAGTGTGGGGAGAGCATGGCAGGGGGCAGAGGAGGCCAGGCTGGGATGTGGACAAGATGGGGGACAGAACCACGAAGGCTCTAAACTGGCGACGGCTGGGTCAGGGTGCTCAGGTGCTGCCCCCTGCCCAGCAGGCCCTGTGGGTGTGGCACATATCTGTTACCTGGAAGATGGTACCTGGAGTTGACACTGCACACCGGGAACCAGGCGTGGCCCCAGCACCACCAGGATGGAACCCGCTGAGTCGCAGATGACTAATGTGTCCCCTGGGGCCCTTGGGGGTAAGGGAGAATAATGGTCACTGCCCTCAGCTGCAGGGCTCACACTTGGCTTCCCAGAGGACTCCTGGAGAGATTTTATATCCCAGGAACCCCTGTCCTGATGTTTCAGAGGCTCTGGCTGTGCTCAGCTTGGGGGCAAACTCATGCCAGTTTGCTCAGGGCTGTCTTTGACCTTCTTGGTTGAGCATCAGGACCTATCCTCTCCCCACCCGACACTGCAGATCCGGCCACTGGGAGCTTTTAAGAACCCTTCTGGCCACCCCACCTGGACAGCCAGGTTTGCAAAAGACGTCCCCGAAGAGTTGGGTTATCCAGTTTCCCAAGAAATTTAAACATGATGGGCGCATCCAGAGCCAATGTCAGGGTTCTGACTCACCGAGGCATGGCTGAGGTGTAGAGGACAGGGTTGGAACTTTCACCAGTTAGATCCAGGGCAGAAACAGGACCAAGAGGTGGCCAGAAAAGCAAGAGGATCCTGGGCCCCACAGCCCCTCGCCATGAGGCTGATGGAAAGGCGCGTGCGTGAGAATGAGTGGGTTGCATCGCGAGGAGTGGGTGGCTGGACAGGAAGAGAAGATAAGCAAACCGGGAGCAAGAGATGGCCCTGCAAAAGGGGGGCAGTGGCAGGGGAGTGGGGCGTTTGTCCTTGTCATTTCGCCACCTTTTAAAACACTAGATAAATAATTAGCACAGACAGATGGACACACTGATCTGAGTCTGTGACATTTCCATACATGCATGCAGTGTGCACATCCCACTTGGTTCTCATGGCCACGGATTCCTTCTATCCTCAGGGCAGGGGAAGTTTTGAAAGGGTCCTCTTGGTATCCTCTGCACATTTAAGAGGTGGTGAAGCTGCTTTGGTTCCTTCAAAGAGCAGAGGGCATATGCTCGTTCCCACTGCTGGGTGCACAGACTGATACAGTGTCTGAGTCCAAGCCAGGTGTGTCCTGGAGCTTGTCCCTAGCTCCTGTCCCCTGCCACAGCTGTGGTGAATCTTAGACCACAGGATGGACAGGATCACTTTTTTTTTTTTTGAGATGAGGTCTTACTCTGTTGTCCGGGCTGGCCTGGGACTTGTGGGCTCAGGTGACTCTCCCATCTCAGCCTGCTGAGTAGCTGGGACTGCTGCGCCACTAAGTCAGGTTTTGGTGCTTATTTCCAGAGTGGGTGGGGGCCTGTGGCACCTGTGACCGCAAGTGGGCTGAAGGACTGAGGCCCATTAGCAGTCACGTCAGCCTGCAGGAGAGTTCTGGCAGTCTCCGAAGGATCGGTGGTCCACCTAGTTAGGGTCTGCAGATTGCTCACAATCCAGCCCTGATCCCTGCCACCCACACTTTGCTGTTTATCCCCAGGAGAACCCAGGAGCTGCCTGTACTCTGAAATATTGTATTTCCCATGCTTTTCCTTTTCCTTGGCAGGAAATCCGGGGCCCTGCAGCCCTCCCCATGTATCTCCAAACATCACCAAAGAGTTTTGTATCTCTGGGGCATTTATTTCAGGGGTTCAGGCGTGCAGCCGGGCAGTGGGCACCCTGGAACTCCCCGCATGCTTCTCCAAAACCTTCTCCTTTTCTCTGCTCTTTCATCCCGTCAATCTTCTTTTTCTTCCTGTCCTATATTTATAAAGGGATGCTGACAAAAGAGTAGAATCAAGGCCAAGAGGGGAAGACACAACCAGCCACCTTGTGAAGAACTCTATAGACTCCTGAGCATGACGGGTAACAAACTCCCTGGTGCTGGAAACCCCGAAGTTGCCTTTAGCTGCTTTGACGGGGTCCTGACCACCTGCGTGAATGGGTGTCCCCAAAGCAGTCCCTGCTCCTGACATGTTGCTGCTTCTCCTGGACCTGTTGTGTGCCATCCAGAGACATTTCCAGGTTAAGCATTTATTTGCATAGATGAAATTCAAGACCATAGCACCCCTGCAGAAGGACAAGGGGCAGCTTCACCACCTCTCCACCTCTCGCTGACCCCATCCACAAACAAACACATACCCATCAGGTTTACCTGTGCAGCTTAAGCCATAATTACCGGGCAATCAACCCACCGATAAGCACAGGTGCTAATGATCCAAATGAGACTTGGAAGGCTCAGTGGTAGCAGTCATTTTTAGCTTCTTGGCTGTCATTTCCACTTCATGGCCACAAGTCACCATGAAGAACTTGCATCCCATGACTAGGCTTAGCAAAAGCATTCTTGAACATAACGGTGCTGTTTCATGCCGGCAGAGAAGAGGCACATCAGAGGGGGATTTCAGGATTCCAGACCAACAGCAGAAGCGCAACAAGGGAGACAGCTGTGGCCAGCAGGTGGCACTGTGGACCAGAAAATGAAAATCTCCCTTTGGCAGAGCTCAGACTTGGGGTTAACATGGCGGGTCTGTGTCCTCCTCCTGAAGGGCTGCTAGGTAGCTGCCTCTTCTTTCCACTGCAGAAAGGCTGCTGTGCAGGATCTGGACACCCCGAGTGTGTGAGGCTCTCGTGTGGGGACCCAGTGGCCAACAGAGCATCTGAGGCTTGAGCCCCGTGGTGGCCTCCTGGAGGTGCTTAACATCTTTGGACTTTTTAGTATGTTCATTTTTGACTCTGTTCTTGGCAAATGACTTTCAGTAGAAGGTTCTGAGTCTTCCTGGGGGACTATCCTTTGCTGCTCTGGTGTAAAGCAGTAAACAAAAATGACAGGAACAAAAGTGACACCATACATCGGCTGCATCAGCCCGGCTATTGATAGGAGATATGGTCCTTTAACATCACCTTTCTTTATTTCCATGGGACTGATTTATTTTTGCTTTCTTTTCTTCTTCCCATGCATGTATTTTCTGCCCACACCCCCACTCCATCTACTGAAAACAGTAGCATTTAACCCCGAGCTCTATAAAGGCGATAGTTTTGTGATACTGTTGCTGGCCTTCTTGTTTAATTATGTTTCTTGGGTACTGTGGTGCCCCTGCTCTTCCAAGGAATGTTTTCATCCCTGGATTAGTCAGTGCTCCCCAGAGAAGCAGCAGCAACGACCTGTGTGTACAGAGAGATTCATATTAAGAAATTGGCTGGAAACCTGCAGGGAGGCCAGCAGAGTGGAGACCCAGTAAGGAGTCTCAGTTCAAGTCTGAAGGCAGAATGCCGGCAGAATTCCTTTCTGCTGGGGACAGGGGTTTGTTTCTGTCTTGAGGCCACTGACTGATTAGATGAGGCCCACCCACAGTTTGGAATGTAATCTGCTTTATTCAGAGTCTACCGATTTACACTCTAATCTCATGGAAACAGCCTTCATGGAAACATCTAGGATGATCTGGGTGGTGTGGCCTAGCCACAATGACTCATGAAATTAGCCATCATGACCCCAACTATCTTCTCCTGAAAGGATCCCTGAATGCTGGGTGTGTACTTGAGATAGGTACACACTTCCCGTATTCTCTCTCCTCCAAGTTAAAAGCCTCCCAATACAGGGCAACACAGAGTGCAGGCATGGGCAGGGAGAAGCGCCTGGGGGCTGGGCCATCCACTGCTGTACTTGTGAGCTGTTGGGGACTAGGCTGCTGCAGCCTGTGGTCTCCTTCCCTGGTGCCCCAAAATTTCCAGGGAGCCTGAGTCCTCCTGCTCAGGACTGTGACCCACTGAGGGTCCCAAGAGGAGGCTGGCAGGTTCCAATCTGCTCCTAGGATTCAGGGGGAGGAGAGCCAGCTTCTAGGGGCTGGGCATAGTGCTTCACTGTGGCTGGAGTCTAATCTAGAATGTGGGGTGTTTTCTGTTCTACTTTGCCGTGAACTCAGGGAGGAGATTCCTAAGAGGTAGATCCAGGGGCCCCGCTGTCCCCACACCCAACTCCTTTCTCACGCCAACCCTGCTATTGGCAGAGGCCCCCACTGCAGCTTCCCTCTTGGGATCCCATATGGGGAGCTCTGCCCCTAGATGGGACTGGTTCTGCTCCAGCAATGCTTTGTGATCGATGCTCCAATTAGGCGGAAGACCCATTTGATGCCCTGGGTGGTAAACAGCTCATTCCCATCACTCTCAGGCTCTGAAACTCAGGGAACCTTATTTATTTTGGGTAAATTAACAAAAAGGATGCTGGTTCACATCACTCTGAATGAACTCTACAATAGAACAACACATTCTGCCCCAGTATTTCCACTGGCAGAGATGAGTGGCACACACACAGAGCTCTTTTCACAGAAAAATATTTGAGTTGGTGACTGTGCTATGAAGCCGAATGACAGCCCCCGATAGGCTCCTCTTATAGGTGGCGGGATGGGGGTCCAAGACCTCAGAGTGATCGGTGTCAAGGGCAGGTCTGGGGACTGGATCAGCTGCTCCGGCTCCAAATCCACCTCCTGGGGGAGAAACTGAGTCTAGTGTTAACTGTGGCACAGGAAGAGACCAAAGCACTCTCTGCACTGAGTTGCTGGTCCTGTAGCTGGGGAGAGAAGAGAGGGACGCTGGAAACCTCAGCTGCTGAGAGCGCAGGTCTAACCACACTCAGGGTGCATAGCGCACACTGGGGAAGGGAAGACCTGTCCTGGACATTTGCTGGTGGAGCCGGAGGACTGAGATGACTTGGGAGATCTGTGTGATACTGATTATTTTTCAAGTAAAATTTTGTGTGTTGAACAAATAATTTAAGCCAGGCCCAGTGGCATGCACCTATAGTCCTAGCTACTTGGGAGGCTGAGGCAGGAAGATCATTTGAGCCCAAGAATTCAAGGAAAACCTGGGCAACATAGTGAGACCCAGTGTTCTGAGAAGGAGGAGGAGGGGAAGAGATTATTTAAGAACAAACCACATCTCATTTCTGTCTGTGATGGACAGCAAGGTACCACTTTTTCCTGCCATTTTCTGGGCTTTGCTTTCAGGTGCTCTATCTTAATGAGCATTTAGTTCATGTTTAAATCCACATTTAGAGGAAGTAGCTCTTGAGCCTTCCCACTCTGTCCCTCCCACCAGAAGAAAACCCATCTGTAAGTGCCTGGGTCATTTCCCAAAGTATCTAGGACTTGAGGATCTTGGATCCTGGAGCTTGGCTCCTGAGCTCCCAGCAGTTTTCCTAGGGAGGCTGGGGGTGGTGGTGGGGCTCTCAGTGCTGGCTTAATCCTAAACTGTCACTTTACTGTCAAAAGATGTAACGCATACAGAATGAAAGTCATATTCCCTCAGTGTGAATTTTGAAATCTAGTAGGATTGTGGCTTTTGAGGTCAGACCTTTCTCCAAGATGGAGTTGAGCCAGGAATCACTCACATTCCCAACTGCTCAAGTGTGCCTGCCTGGAAGCGGTGTGCAAGGGCTCCTGTGAACTGTGTGCAGCTCACACACCCCTGCTCAGAGATGCCTGACATTGCCCTTTTCCTTGGAGAGGCAGGAGAAGAGGGCAGGACCCAGCTCAGCTGGCTGTCATCCACTGCTTCCCACCTCCTGTCAGGGTGGCGGCCTCA
Organism: Fukomys damarensis; assembly: GCF_012274545.1. NCBI lineage: Eukaryota > Metazoa > Chordata > Mammalia > Rodentia > Bathyergidae > Fukomys > Fukomys damarensis. The sequence goes on along the minus strand of NW_022900919.1, from coordinate 27,413,769 downwards.
CTGAGCTGTGTAGATGTCACATGGGCTGCTAATCCTCTTCCCTGATGACCTTGGAGCCTCCCTTCTATAGGCCCCTCATCCCACTGGGTGCCAGCAGCCCCTCCCTGCCCCCCCAGGACTGCAGTTCCCTGCCTGCTGCTCACTGTGACACTGAAGGAGGCATAAGGACAGGGAGCAATGTCGCCGTTGCCAAACACTTTATGGTGGGCTTTGAGAACCTTGGCTCTGTCCCCAGGGGGTCTGAGAAGTTTCTTCTTGTCTTGAAGGGACTCACAAATTACACGTGTCTTTCCCTCCCCGTCTGAGGACTGTGTTCTGAGTCAGTCCCTTCGCACCCAGCTGGAGCTGGCTCTGCAGATGTCACAGCCCTGTGCCATCCCCAGCAGCTTCTCCAGACCTGAGATTCCCGACGGGTTGACAAATAGCAAGAGTTCTTACCTGGGTGCCAAGGGAGATGAGCTGGGCATTGTGGACACGGCTTGTGTGTCTGTCCCTGGCATGGTCTGCAGGGAGAGGGCTCAGGATGTGATTATCCACATGGATCAGGGAGAAAAGAAGATTGGGATCTGCAGTAGAGGAGAAAGAAGAGAAAGAGGAAGAGGAAGAGAAGGAGGAGAAGGAGGAGGGTGAGTCACTCCTATATAGGCAGGAACCTCACTGTGAAGATCTGGCATATCTGGCAAATTGGTTAAACAGATAACCTCCTGTGTCTTCTGTCCACACTGGCAGTTGTAACTGGCAGAAGTGTTTCTGGGAGTTTCATGAATGAAAGTTGAGGAGTGGGGCTTCTGTTTAGTGACCAGGTGCCTTTGAGGGGGGTGCCCTGATCTTGTGGGGGTTTAAGCTGCAAGGGAAGCAGGAGAGGTGCTGAGCTGGTGCTCCCACCCCCAGAAGCTGGGAAGAAGCAGGAGCCTGGTGTAGATGGGGTGAGTTATGGGCAGGTTCCAGGTGACCATTCTGGGCATGGACTCGTCAGAAAGCCCTGGCTGAGGGGCCGGGGCTTGAGCCTGTGGACCCAGGGGAGGTGATGATGTACTTATCATGTGCCACTCTGCCTATGCGTCCTACGGACAGGACCAGGGGATTTAGCTGATTCCCCTTTTTAGTTCAATGCCCCAGAAATTTCCAGAGCTTTATCTCTGACCATCTAGAAATATTGCCGCATTGCACACCTGGACATATATGCATAATATTTTAATATAAAATTCCTTGGTAGCAGGTGGCCCTGATCTTTGATAGGTGGCAGCTGACAGCCATACTCAGGGGCCTGCCCAGCACAGTGAGGAAGGAATGAGGTGAGTGCGGCCCCCATTATCACCCAGGGGGTCCCCTCATCCAGAGTGCCCTCTCCCTCCTGCCTTCCCTTCCCCTGTTCCTAGTTCCTCCGCTGCTCAACTCACTGCCATTTAGAACTACTGACATTCATCTGCTTCTTTACTACTCTCCAAATGAGCCACCTCCTTCTGGATGCACCAAGTCCCAATTGCCTGTGTAGCTTGATACAGACTCAAATCCATCATCCAAGTGTGCATTCAAAAGGATTACGTAGAACCTTCACATAAACCCTCCAGGAAGTAGTTCCAATTCACAGAAACAGATCCATAAACCAAATATCTTCTAATCAAGGCCATGGATGGCCTTGTCATTTCTGTTTTGGACACATATGTGTACACACATTTCTTCAAAGAAAAGCTTTAATAGCTAGTTTCTCTTCTGTGATGTGATGTCATGTTGTAGTGATTGTAGCTCTTTGACATTATCAGATTGATTTAAAATATTTCTTTGATTTGCTTAATCAGGAATTCATAGTTCTTTGCATTGTATTAGGAATGTTGTGTGTCCCTTTTGCAACATCTAGTTTGTCCAGGGAACCCCATTAGATCCATTACAATGGCATGTTGGGAAAGTAATGCAAATTCGCCAAAGGACATTTGTGATCCATTTTTTCATAGGTGGCGTCATACATGGTTGGAATAATAGAGCAGTGTTATTGCACACAGCCCAAAGGTTGTTAGAATGGCTTATCTTGGTGTTGCTTATCTAGGAGTTTTGTCTTCTGACATAGATGGATGCAGGAACGGGGGCCAGGGTAGCCTGGGAGATGGAACTTGGCAGTCCAGGTGTTGGAGGGTTGAGATAGACCCAGGATGGCCAATGACAGGGAGCCCATCTGGCTGGCTACAGGCGGCACTGGGCAACTAGCAGTCACCCAGGCAACCATGGGGTTGGGGGAGTCCAGCAAGAGGTGAAAGTGGGCCCAGACGACCGGACTGACATGAACACAGAGCAGGCCATGGAACCAGCCATGGGAGCAAGTACTTTGCAGAGACCCAGGCAGGTGGCTGGCTGTGGGGACTTCTGTCAGCGCCAGGGATAGGACACCAGGACATGCAAAGGGCAAGAGTCAGACAGTGTCCCAGCACCTGGGAGATGGAGCCAGGGGAAGCTGTCAAGGAGCAGAGGGTACAGTGGAAAGGGCTGGGGCTACTGAAGTGGGGGCGAGGGCCTTACCTGCAGCAGGATTCAGAGGCAAACAGAACCTCATGGGGTGCAGGGCTCTGAGGACCGGAAGTTGGTAAGTGTTTGCTTACGATTTGCTAAGTTCCCACCCAGGAAGGCCTTGCGGTGCCCACAGGCAACCTGGAAATGGGAACGGAGAAGGAGCTTTTTCAGGCTGGGCTGGCTGGGTGTTAGTGGATAGAAGACACGCAGGGGTTTTACTGCAGCTGTGCAGGCAGGGGGTGTCATAGTGAGAGTGTTGAGGGTGTGCAGGGGTGCATGATGGTGTGTACCATATGCACACAGGCCACTCCCTTTGGGTAGCTGGAAGATGGAGGGCTAGCTCAGAGCAATAACCTGGTACCCGGCATCTGTCATTAGGGGCTGAGGCCCCACACTTGGGGTCGCCCCTTCCAAGGCGTCCCCAGGGCTGATCTGCACAGAGGGGACCAGGCACTCCACTGACCTTCTGCTGGACTTCTCTGGCCAGGACCCCTGCAGCAGGGAAGCAGCCTCACTAGTCCGGGTGACTGAATAAACAGCTGCTAGGGGTGTGGAAGTCAGCGGGTCCCGTGTGATGAATGGAGCTCTCAGTGTCCCAGCCACAGAACTGTTCTTCTTTTGTCTCTCTCTCTTTAGCTCTCTGTTATATAAACATCTGGAGGGCTGAGCACCATTTTTGCCCTAGTCAAGGAAGAATACATCTTATATTCACCACAAAAAGGCCCGCGGTGAGCAGGCCATACCAGCATAGGAACTGGACTAGCTCTGTGTGGGGTGGACTTGGAGACTCACTCTGAACCACTTTTCTTTCCTTTCCAGACCTCTGACGAGTGAGCTGATGTGTGTGCAGACTCCAGATTCCCTTCCGGATCCATACAAGGGTTTGTTCTCCATCAGTGGCCATAAAGAAATAGGTTACAACATCTAACAGGAAGGAAGCCACTTCCCTAGAACTTCTCAAACTGTATTTCTCCCCCAGTCTCTTAGCCTGCCAAACATCAAACTGCTATTTCCCTACTCAGATTTTCTTTTGTGGCTGTTTGTATGTTTTCCAGAACTAGGGGATTCAGCAAAAACAAAAACACAGCCAAAGTCTTGGCCTGATAGGCACTCCGTCCTTGTGGTGAAAGGAGGGGTTTGACTATTTATTTCAAGTGCCCGTGGCGATGCAGGGTGTGGCCCACAGGCCAGTGGCATGGGTGTAATCAGCCATACCCTTGTTAGGATGCTAACAGCCACGCACTTGAGGATGCTGCCCCACATACCCTGAAGCGAATCCATCTTGAGCAAGACTCCAGGGGTTCTGGTGCACTTTCAAGTTTGGAGGGCCCTGGCCTGAGTCTGTGTCCGGGGTTTGTCACAGAACTGCCTGTGTGTGGCTTGTGCCGGATCTTAGGTTTTGCCCTCTCCGTCCTCTGGTGGGTCTCTTTACCCGTGGCCATATTTTCATTTCACTGGGGCACTTTGAAAAGATCCTTATCTTGTATGAAAATACCAGGAAAAACTGACCCTCTGCTAATCAATGTACTCTGACCACAATCCAGGGACAGACATGTACCGAGTGTCTGCACCATTTGTTGTAGGCGCTGGGGATGGAGTGGGCGCAGGGACAGAGTCCTGCTTGCGTGGGACTTCAGTGGCAGGAGATGAGACAAGCAAGCAAACAAGGGTTCTTGAGGCCTCAGGTAATTAGTGAAGGAGACAAGGAGAGGAAAGTAAAAGATAGATAACAGGAAGTAGGGTGATATATCATTCTCTGTGGGGAAGGAGATGCAGGGGAGAGGGAGGGAGAGGGGATAAAAAAGGGAATAAAGATGGACTTTGTACATGTACCAACCCCACGAGAATGCAAACATTATGTACTGCACACGTGTACTAAAAAACTGCAATTTAAAAATCAGAAATAAAGTCAGTCATAGTGGCACACTGTAACCCCAGCACTTGGGAGGCTGAGGCAGGAGGATCACCATGAATTCAAGGCCAGTGTGGGCTATATAGTGAGTTCAAGGCCAGCCTGAAACTACATAGTGAGGCCCTGTCTCAAAAACAAAACAAACAAATAAAAACACACATCAGAAATAAAAGTTGTCCACTAAATCTGTTAAGTGAAACAGCAAGTTACACAAAATAGTATACGGCCAGTACCAATTTTCATTTTCAAAAATGCATCAGAGGAAAAAAATGCATTAGAGGTGTCAAGAAATGGTCTCAAATGGTATTCACTTAACTTTTAAAATGTGTGTCTGCAAATGAGATGCTGAGCACATTTTCTTTCTGTTTAGAGTATTTTTTTAACTTGTGCTCTTGTTTCTAAGAGGAGGAGATGAAGAATTGCCGTAAGTATGTGAGGTGAAGACATATTCATTAGCTTGATCGTAGTAATCATTTCTCAATGTAGTAGTACCCACCTTAAGTATATATGATTTTATTTACCAATTATATTCAATTTTATTTTGTCAATTATATTGAATTAAAAGAAAGCCGTGTTAAGACAAAAAGAAACAGACAGGGGACACTGTTGCTGGTGCCTCAGAGTTGCCCCAGTGGTTCCTGGAACCAGCTGTCAGATGGGTTAGGTGTGACTGAGCCCAGAGGCAAGGGAGGAACTAAGAGATATCCTGGTTATCGTCTTGTCTCAAGGTCTTAAAATGAATAGATATCCTCGTTGGCCTTTCTGTTGCAGGGAGGCCCAGGGAGAGGGGGAAAAACTTGTTCCTTGAGGTGGGGAAGGGGCTGGAGGCAGGTGGCTGAGGGAACCCTGTCCCCCAGGAAATGACACCTTCATCCATGTGAGTGTCAAGGGCATCTTCACACTCCGGGCCCTTGCACATGTGCAACCAGGGCAGCAGAAGACACATTGGCGATCATCCCTTTCCTGGAGGAAGGACCGTATGTAAGTAGATTTCTGTTGAAACCAGCATAATATGCTCCAGGTAATGAAAGAGTTCTTAGGGATCATTGTCAACAGCAGCAGAAATGGATCTCAGAGTCAAAGCTGAGACCGTTAGACACACAGAGAGGTCATTCTGGGCCACTTGCACGAAGTCGGCAGAATTATCTGTTAGAATTCAGGGTTCTGGTGCCAGGCATCTGCTCTGAGTTAGCATTTCTGGTTCTTTTTTTTTTTTTTTTTTTTTCAAGTTTTTGGTTTTTTTTTTTTTTTTTTTTTTAAACCAAAGACTTGAATGGAATAAAAGAAATAGAAGTCAAGTATTTGTTTGAAGTAAAAGCAGGGTGATGTCCACAACAGCCATTCTGAGTAAGAACTTCTAAAATAGGGACAATGATTCTTAGGTGAGGGTCGTCAACACCCGCACTGTCACCTGGAGTTCCCATCAGCCCTAGCATGACTCCTTCTTTTCATCATGAACTTAGGAAACCAAACCGTGCGTTCTTATCCTTGGCCTTTGTCCCTTTGCTTCTTGGATGGGAAAAAAATAAGAAAATGTGTATTTTTCAATTTTCCAGTGAGGTCAGGTTCGTTCAATGCAGAATCCATTTGTGGATTAGGATGTCACCTGCCTTGGGCAGACAGCAGTGCAACTTAGAGATGAACCCTTCTGTCTGCCATCAGGAGGAAAGAAGATACTCAAACCAGCAAGTCACCTACTGCTGGTTCTTCCTTTGGGCAAGCACATGTTAAGACAGCAAGAACACCCTGAAACAGATGCTCTGAGACGAGGGTGAATTGTGGCCCCAAGCCTCGCAGGAGATATCCCTCTAAGGAGAGGGGCAATGGCATGCAGCAGGCAGCAGAGGCATTTTTCTTGTTGGGCTATCGGAGAGATGCCTGCTAAAGAGCCTCTTGGCCAGCAACAGCCTGTGTCTGCCTCTGGGGGAGGAGGGCAAGGCTTGGAAATGGGCTGGAATGAGATTGGTTTAGAACGTAGGGATTAGCTGGGGCAGGACCAGGCTGCAGTGGGTTTTAGAGACTGCAGAGTGGTTGAAGCTCAGTTTTTGGTTTTTTTTTTTTTTTTTTTTTTCAAGTTATATCCCCAATCCTTTTGTTTGTTTTTGTTTTTTTTGGTACCTGGGATTGATCTCAGGACCTTGTGCTTACAAGGCAGGCAGCAGAACCACTGAGCTAAATCCCCGGCCCTGGAGTTCATTTTTTTAATTATTATTATTAATTTTATTGGTGCATTCATTGTATACAATATAATGACATTCATTGTTGGAAATTTGTGCCTTTACATAATCAATCTTGCTTCTTATATGAAGTTCGGTTTGTGTGTGTGTGTGTGTGTGTGTGTCATTATGGAGCTTATTGGTACTTTTTAAGTATACAGTAGAGTTACATTCATCATTGGGGTCTTGTACCTTTACATGACAGGTCTTGGTTCTCACTTTTTCCCTTTACCTCTGCCCTCCCTTCAGCCCCTCCCCACTCCCTATTTGCAAAGATTTTGTTTCCATTTTCTCCTTTGTAGTTCAGATTTTTTGACAACAGAAGCTGCTGGGAGCTTTTGAGTGGGGCCTGGCTAATCCTGGAGGAATGGTGCTAAATTAACCTGTGGCTTTGGGCAGTCCTGTTGCAGAGAGGAAGAACTGAAGAAAGAAGCTCTGCTAGGAGTCATTTTTAATGCACCTATCCTGAATCCACCTCCAACTTCATACCTCCAGGAGGATCAGTGGGAATGGAAACTCTTAGGCACAATAAAGGGTTTCTTAGGAAGTATGTGTACACTGACTCTTCAAAGCAAAGCCACTTAGGAATTGCCTGACATTGTTGCTGCCAGAATATAACTGAAGTGATCCCAAAGATCCTCCAGACTTTGATCAGCATTTACATGACAAAAGGTCTCCAAGAAAATACATTGATAAGACCATGTAATCTTCCTCAAATTTAGGTTTATAAACAGCACTGAGATACATTTTAACTATGTTTTGAAATTGTAAGTATTTTTATGTTTTTAGCATTGGGTTAGAAATGCAGTCAGGTGAGACAATATCTCAAGAAGACAAAGCAGGATATTGTGCTAAGAAAAGCCTGTGGGTCAACATAAGCTGAAACTCTTAAAACTCATTGTCCCTGTTGCACATTTTTTGAGCCACTATACTATACTTGTCTTCCAGTGTTTTATGGCTAGAATGCCCGTTGCTTGGTGATATGATGTACCTACTCCTAAAAACTTGGCAAGTGATGAGGAGAAGAGAAAGCCTATTTCCTTGAGCTCTGTTGGATAAGGTTTGGGAACTCTGGTCCTCTCCACATTTCTCCACATCTGAGCAGGGGCGTCATGGCCTTGCCGAAGCACAGTGCCCCCCGTCTTCTGACCCCACGTGATGATCATGCAGTTCATTATTTTGTTACCAATGCAGCCACCTAAGTAGGAAAGCCAGCCACTGTCACCAGTGTTCCTGCTAATGGAGTTCTTTCCTGTTAGTCCCCAAAAGGTGATACTCCTCACCCTGGTCATTGCTCTCCATGGCAGAGTTACTCATCTGTTTCTCCAGAGAAGAGCCAGAATCACTGCTGACCAACTGTATGCCAGGGGCGCCACTAGCTGCCATGGGTACAGTGACTGGCTCCTGCCATGTCCTTAAGGGTTTAAAGTTAGATCTTAGATGCACTTGTAAAATACACAGTGTAAACAGGGGGCCATCCAGATGCAACACTGATTAGAAAGGTCACTAAGAAACCTTACTTGCCTTGCAATCTACGTTGAGGATTGGAACTGGAAGGGTTTCATGTATAAAAGCAATAGAAGCCTTTGAAAAGTTTTCATTGAGAGGGTGAGATGGAGCAGTTGGAGATGTTGAGGAGCCTTCTGGTTGGAAGTGGAAGAGCAGACTGTACAAAGGAAGTTGGATAAACAGTGGGAGGACCGTCAGGGCACAGGCAGGTTGCTGGCGGCACGGACTGAAATTGACTTGGTAAGAGGCAAATGACTACTACAGCCCAGTTCTGGCACACAAGTCCTTCCTGCCAGGGTGGTCGGCACTGCTGCAAGGACCTGAAGCTGTATTTGTCCTGCACCCATCCAAGGACATGCTCTCTTTTGTCCTATGGTGACTGTCTCAAGTTTCAGTCCTTAAGGAGCATTGGCTGACACGACTAGTGTCTCATTCCAAAGTATGCCCAGTGGCTCAGTCCCACCCCTCTCCAGCTGTCTCCATGACTGACAGGATCCAGAGAAGGCACAGCTGGTGCTGCAGCTGGTTGCTCGCAGTGAGATGGCCACACTTAGAGGGGTAGCTGATTAGCAGAATGTGGCTATTGTGGAAGCAAGCTATGTTTTGGAGGAACAAGAGAATTTCAGACTCACCACTTGGTAAATTTCCATTGTGTACAAATGGACAGTGAAACAGATACATCTCAGGGCCCTGGAAGTGGGGTGTTGTCTGAGTTCCCATCCAGAAGTAGTTGCCTGGCTGGAAATGGCAGGAGCGGTTGTGGGGCCTGAAGTTGCAACAGGGCCTGTGTTTTTTTTTTTAAATGGAGGACCTCATTGGATGTGGTGATGCACTCCTGTAATTCCAGCACTCTGGGGGGCTGAGGCAGAAAGAGCACAAGGTTGAGCCCAGCCTGGGAAACTTAGCAACTTAGTGAGATGCTGTCTTGAAACAAAACATAAAAAAATGTCTCGGGGAAGTAGCTCACAGTGTTTCAGTTCCCCATACGGGGGCCACACACACACACACACACACACACACACACACACCTCCCATGCCCAGGAATCTTGCTTGGAACCCCCATTTTGAAAGGTAAATGTTAAAGAGTGAGTGCTGTGAGCAAGTGCTTTGAAAACATGGAAAATTAAGTTCTTGGGACAGTCATGGGAAAAGGAGAAAATTTCTAAAAACATGCATTCTTGCCTATCAGGGTAAGTGTGTAAGTTCCTTAAAGCTTAGATCATGGAAGATATTTTAATCATCTTCATTCTCTTCTACTTAATTCTGTCTCCTTTTAGAGCCAGTTCTTCAACATCTACTACCATAAAGCACACCGGAAGGGGGCGCACAAGCACAGAGTCATGGAGGAAGAGGACCACTGAGAGCCTTTCTATCACCGGCCACGGTTGTTTTCCTGCCTCTGAGGTGCAGTTTGGGAGAGAAGGACAGTGGCCTCAGGCTGTCCATGTACTGAAGAGGCCTGCAGAGTCCTAAAAGCAGCAAGACTTCTTTTTACTATTGGAATTAAAGGCAATTATATAGCAACTACTTATTATCTTATAATAGCATCTCTTAAGTGAAATCAACTAAAGCTTCTGCAAGTATTATTTTAATAATTGGCTAGAACAATGATTAAAAAACAAAATCAAAGTTGTTATGGCTGTCAGCAGGCTCATATAGCATGTATTTGGGAGAAAGGGTAAAATAATTGAAAATACTGCATTCTTTTCTGAAAGCTCGAAAAGGCAATGAAAGGGATAAAGGCAGAAATGACACTTCAGCAATAAACACGTTCAAGTAAACTGCAGTTTCCGCACACACTCCATTTCCATTGGTGTCTGAGCATGGATCTTAATTCAAGAGGCTTAACCTGCTCCAGGGAAAATGAATAAGAAAGAATGCAGCCCAATGCTCGGCAATCTCCACATTTATAGACCAGTGAACTCTCTCCCGTGCACTGCAATGTGGGTAGCTTACCTTCAAAAAGATTAAAGCATCTTCATTGGTGCTGGGCTAATTCTAAGCAACACTAATGGTCCACTCGCAGTTACTGTAAGTGAGATAAATGATAGCAAACTTGCCTGCACGGATGCACCTAATAACAGAAGCGAGAGGAGTAATACAGCAAGAGCGGAATTGTTCAAAAGCAGAAAACAAGAGCCCCCAGAATCAGGATGAGTGAGTTAGTGTCAGTCTCTGGGTGGGGGATGCAGGAGTTGACTGCTTTGCTCACATTCCCATCTTTCTGAGGAGCTTGCATCTTCCCAAGGTCAGAATCACAACCAGGGAAAGGGAAGCCCTCTTGGATTTCAGGTCACCACTTCTGGAAGACCCCAAGAAATTTCCAGTGGAGAAATAAAGAGAAAGCTCTTGAATTATAAAGTGCTTGGTAGAACCAGGAGGTCGAGTCTCCAATATCTACCCCACATTCAAAGGAAATGACACATTTATCCATTTCAGGCTCAATTCTTAAGGACCAACAATAATCCAAACAGTATGGCCCACCTAACTAGTTTCTCTTCTGCCCCTGTGTGATCTATGCTATGCATTTCTTCTTCTCCACATTGTAGTAGAAAGCTCCGGAAAACTTAGCTCCAGAGAGAAAGAGAAAAAGGTGGGGGAGGGGAAGCGAACAAAGATGGAACCAACATACTTTGGGTAAATGGTTTCAGTTTTTGGTATAGAAATATAATGGGGAAAAGACAAAAGATTAAAAAAATAAGGGAATCATCTTTTGGATTTTAGCTAAAAAACTGTAAGATTTGCTTTTCAATGTCCCCATAGGCAGGAGGCCTAACTCTGGTTCATGGTCTGCTCAGACAAAGTGTCCACACAGGGCTCTGTTGTGCAAGGTTTATTCATTTGGAGTCTGATAGCGAAAGGGCTTGTAAGTGATGGTACCTGAACCAGAGTTAGGACTATGTGCATTTTGCTGAAGTGAAACTAAATTGGGGATATAACTGTGGAGAAATTTGTTTTAGACCACTTTATCTGGGTATAATAGACTGGTGTACAGCTGTACATATTTAGTGTATATAAATTTGTGAGTTCAGGAATAAGTATGGTGATGGCTAAACCATCACCACCGTCAAGGCCATGGACACGTCAGTCATCTTCTTCCTTTCACCTCTAAGATGATGACGATGATGATATGTGTGTGTGTGCTAAGAACACAACATAAGATCTGAAAGAGTTTGATATAGGCCATTTGTTCCTCCTCGCAAAGGATCCAGTGATATTCGAAAAGTGGCATGGTTTGGAGCCTCTTCTCTTGGTGTCCTCTGCTGTAACATCCTGTTATACCCTTGGTCCTGTACGTTCAGCTGACCTGTACGCTCCTGCTCAACTGAAACCAAGGAATGACAGCCAATACGGCAGCCTGAGTTCCTTACATCTAAGCTGGGCACTACGAAACTGTGTTTCCTGGTCAGCTCTGTGGTGTTTTCTGCCACATCTCAATAGCAGAGCGGGCATTTAAAATTCCCTGGGCTCAGGAGGCTGAGGCAGGAGGATAGCTGTGAGTTACAGACCAGCCTGGGCTACATAGTGAGTTCCAGGTCAGTCTCAACTACATAGTGAGACCCTGACTCAAAAATAAAAAAATAAATAAAAATAAAAATAAAAAATAAAATTCCCTAGGTTGGGGGAAACTTCTACCTAATGAGTTTAGTTTTTCTCCCTTGAAACCACCAATTCCCTATCTAAAACTACCAATTCCCTATCTAAAACTACCAATTCCCTCTGCTCAACCCCCTGCTGGACCAGCTGTGGAGAAGAGTGGGAAAGACTTTGTCTTAGTTATTTCTTGCTGCTGAGATACAATGTCCAACACCCTCAACGCTAAGGAGGGGAAGTTTATTTTGGCTCACAGTTTGTAGAGGTTTCAGCCCACAGTCAGCTGGCTCCAAGGCAAGGTAGCATGTCAGAGGACAAGCAGCTCATGCTATGGTAGGCAGGTAGCACAAAGAGATTAAGGGAGGAGGAGGAGATAGACCCTTCCAGGCCATGCCCTCAGTGACCACCTCCTCCACTAGGCTTCACCTCCCAACATCACATTTAGCTATAAACTCATCAGTGGACTCACCCACTCATGAGTACCATGCCTTCACAATCCAGCCACCTCCCAAACCCCCATCTATGAGCACACAAGGCTTTGAGAGGTAATATAACCTCTAACAACATTCCTGTTGGTAATTTCATGCTTAGTATTGGGAAGACCGAGACTTCCCACAGGTTGGCCCTAGGGCTGGTGCAGGGTTGCTCTAGCACTGGAGAGCTGATCAGATATGAAGACTGGGGCCTCTGTCTCTGCACATTCTGAGTCAGCAGGTCTAGCAGGGTCCCTGGAAGTTTACATAAGGAATTTCCAGGTATTGTGATCATCAGTCTATTTGGGAAACCACAGATAAATGCTTAGCCAGTATCCTCTAGAAAGGTAGACCAGGAGGCTGCAGACTATGGCTACCTGTCCACTTGGAGAGTGGAGATCACATGATGGGAATAGCTGTCTCTTGGTATCACAGCGGGTGGTTCCAGAACCTCTGCAGTACCCAAATCCACAGATGTTTGGCGCATTGTAGAAAATGATACAATACTTGCATATAATCTAGGCACATGCTGCCCTGTCATTTAAATACTCTTGGAATTGCTTATAATACCTAATATATTATCCATGCTATAATAATGGTCATCACATTGCATTGTTTAAATGTTTCGTTGTTGTTGTTGTTGTTTTCCTGAGGCAAGGCTTTATTGGGGAAAGAACTGCCAGGCTACCTCAAACAGTGGCAAGAGAGGGCAAGACCAACTGGAGTGAGGTTTATATAGGGTGGTGCAGTGGGGAAAGTATTGTGAGAGTTGAGCAATGAGACACCGGGTGTTTGAAAGGGAAGGATCAGGTGGGTAGCAGGGAGGGGCAACAAGTTAGGTTTTGCTTCTCCAGAGGGATAGGTTTCACTTTTCCAAAGTGGCTCATTTCTGTAAGCAGGAACCATTTTAGGAATGGGAGCCATTTTAGAATGTAGGACCCTCGGAGCCATTTTGTCTAGTAGAGAACTCTATCATTCCAGACTCTTGTTATTATGGAATAGGGGCAAAAGTCTCTTTTTCTGTAGCTGCTTCTTGCTGGCAAAGGGACATTGTTGGGTGGGGGCTTTAGACAGCTGAGGTGTGTTCTCAATAGGTGGAGCCAGCATCAGTAGCGAGGGGCTGGTAGCTGGCCATGATGAGTTCACCAACCATCTGGTTGGTAAAGACCCACTGAGTTGTTTAAATGTTACTAAGAAAATGTACACATGGCCAATACAGATGCAATATTCCTGAATATTTGTGAGTTGAATCTGTGGGTATAGAACCTGCAGTTATGTATGTCCATGTGGGTCATCAGGCAGGGCTTAGTGAGTTGGTTCTAGTTGAATAATACAGAAGATATGGAGGCAAATGCAGCTGCGGGGGGGGGGCGGTAATTGAAAACCCCAAGAGAATGAGATGTCTGCCTACTTTTCAGTGAAAATCTTTCTGTTTGGGGGAGGGATGTTTTTTAATATACAGAGATAAGAAAATAAACAGCAGAGATGTAGTCATGTAGGAAGCAGAGAGAGAGAACAGAAGCTGCAGATTTGCTACAGATGTAGCTGACTAAAGCTATGAGAAGCCAGATGCTTGCAAACTCCTAGCCCTGACTCTGACTTTGTTGTCACAGCCGACGTTATGATGACGTTGTCCACTGCAGTAGCTGCTGGACTCCTGTGGCCATTGAAACTTAAATTAACTAAAATTAAAGAAAAATACACATTCAGCCACTTAGTCCCAGTACATATTCCCAGCACTCAGGCACACATGTCACAAGTGCTAGAGCACTGGACAGTACAGAGGAGGAGTCTCTCCACCAGTCCAGAAAGTTTGTCAGAAATACTGGGCTAATAGTTATTGTAGGCAGGGAACCTAGGGAAGACAAACGACCTAGCTACCATGAAGAGAAACGATTTCCTCTGATGTTAGTGGAGTTTATTGAATAGTGTCAGGATAGAATCACTCACTGGCTTAAGCGGAATCCAATAGGCCTTCATAAAGGGACATAAAGATGTTCTGAGAAGACAGCATTGTTGAAATGCCTCGGTGCCAGCCTGAGCTCTTCTGAGATCGTTCCATTGTTAACTTGATCACTCTCTGAAACTCTCACCAGTGCTTTCGACATGGTCAGAGAAATGTGTGGAATCCTTGAACCTCTATTTTTGTTCCTTTTCTTTTGGAATGGCAGCTAGAGGTCTCAGTGCCACATCCCTGATGTCTGGGTGACCCTGGGAAGAGGCTGCTCTTCACCAGACAGGGAAGGTGGACTGCTTCCCTTCTTCCTATCATCTTCTGGAACCAGGGAGTATGGCCTTTAGAAAGAGCGCTTTTATGGGAAGAGAATTGGAAAGTTGTGGCAGAAAGAAGGGAAAAGGAAAGCCAGATGAGACTGTGTGCTATTTGATCTTATTGCTAAAACAGCTTGGTACTGAGGTGAGTTTTACATGATTTCCTGCAGGTGGGGATGTTGGAACTTGTATGAGCCCAGTGGCTCATGAGCATGAAGAGCTGGGCCTCTGATGAATGCAGGCACCAAGTCAAGGTGGGGCACCCAGGGCAGATGGCATAGTTCCAAGACAGCTGAGGCTAGCATTTTCTTTAACAGTGACAACAGCAAAAAAAAAAATCAGATTCTTAAAAGAGGAGACCTGAATTCCAAAGTGACCATGTAATCATGGCTCTCAGGGGAAGAGTTGTGAAAAATTATTTGACAAAGATATATTTTATCAATGGATTACATGTCTTGGTGTGTGGCATTAGAAAACCGTGAGGAACGAACGCCTGGAACTTACTTGGGCATCGAGCATAACACCTTGTTCTCGGAACATACCTCACAGATGGTAGGTAGCTCAGCCTGCTTATTAATCCATGCCCACTTACTGGATGCCTGGGGCATTCAGACAGAAGCAGGGTTTCCTAGCTCAACACACACTTTACTGTATCATTTTAGATACCCTGAATTCTGCTTTTTACTAGCAAGAAGAAAAGCTCCTTGTCTCTGTTCCTTCCCTCTTTTCCTTTATATCCACTGGCTCCTAGTTCAAAAGC
Source organism: Fukomys damarensis (assembly GCF_012274545.1). Classification (NCBI taxonomy): domain Eukaryota; kingdom Metazoa; phylum Chordata; class Mammalia; order Rodentia; family Bathyergidae; genus Fukomys; species Fukomys damarensis. The sequence goes on along the minus strand of NW_022900919.1, from coordinate 27,398,532 downwards.
ATGGTGTCCAACATTTGAAAATTTGTTAAGTAAGTGAAGAAATTAGAAAACCAGCCTCAAAGTAAGAAGTTCTAGGTGAAAATCAGGAAAATTTACTTGGAGTGTGATGGTCAAAAAGTTATGGAGTGTCAGAGTTCTTCATAATAATGCCTTATATTTAGATAGCACTCTTTACCCTCGTGAAGCTGTTTCACACCTGTAATTTCATTTGATTTGCTTTTAAACCTTAGATAACATTATTAGCCTTTATGTGCCTTCGTTTTTCACCCATGGAGAATAAAAGACACACCGTGGAAATACCGTTATCTTTTCATCAGGACGTAGGGAGAGTTATTATTGAGCGATTCCCTAGAATAGCATCAAAAGTCAATCTGAATATGAAAGGGAGCGCTGTTACTCTTGAGGTTTTTAAAGCCCATTTGTTATGGCCTAAATGGAAATAGCTGGACCAATCATTTAATGTTATTCAAATATGAGTTTCAGGGTACCTCTGACTGCAGCGTGGCAGAATATGAGAAATGTAGGCTTCAAAATCTTGCTAAACCTGGGTGTGGTGGGGCATGCCTATAATCCCAGAATTTTGGGAAAGTGAGGATTGCAAGTTCAAGCCCAGCCTGGGAGATGTAACAACTGAGTGAGAAGCTGTCTTTAAAAACAAAATGAAAAGGGCTAGGAGTGTCTGTCTATCAGTGCAAAGGCACTGGGTTCAGTTTCCAGCTCTGGGGGAAAAAAGCTTGCTAAGATTATTCTAGGAGGAAGTTCATATAACAGTTTTGCACATTTCACAGTCATCTTATTTTCTATTCCTCCAGCTTCCTCTAAATGCTTTCCTAGAAACATCACCCAGCCAGGCTTTATGCATGACTCTTATTCCCAGGTGGCTGATGTGGTATGTTAGGGTAGAGATCACATGAGGACCAGTGATCAAGGACGTGGATTCAAGCCCCAGCCCTGCCACTTATCTTTTGGGGGAGTCTGCTTCCCTCTCTGAATCTAAGCTTCCTGTGTCTAAAATAAAAATTAGGGTCCACTTGTCCCTTGGTTCCAGGAACCAAGTTCTAGAAACATCCCTGGAACATTGATTCCAGGACCCCTGCCTCCATACCAAAATCCATGAATGCTCAGGTACCTTGAGTTAGCCAGCTTTCTGTCAGATACCTCAAATAATCAGCTTGTTAAGGGAAAAGATCTGTCTGGGAAGTGTTTGTCCACGATTGCTTGTCCTCATTGCTTTTGAGCCATGCACTTCACACCCAAGAGCAAAAAGGAGCGAGAGGAGTAACGGGCTGAAGTTTAACTGTCCTCTTTAAGTGCACATCCCCATTGACTGGAAGGCCACCAGGCCACACCTCTTAAAGTTTCTATCACTTTCCAGTGATGCCATGGGCTGGAGACCAAACCTTCAACACGTGGGCCTTTGGGGGACATTAAAATCCAAATAATAGCAACCTTGTAAAAAATGAAAGAGTATGTGCATACAGCTGGCACCTGTCCTTTTGAGTACTCCAAAGATCACTGAGGATGCTATGTAAATCATTATTGTGCTCTACTGCTTGAGGGGCGATGATAGGAAAGATTCTGTCTGTGTTCAGCATAGATGCAGTTTGTTTCCAGATATTTTCCTTCCATGACTGGTTGAATCCACAGGTGCAGAACCCTCCTCTGTGTAGGACTGACTCTGCTGACCTGAAGGAGCCTAGAGTCAGATGAAGGTCTGTGCACCGTCAAAGTGAAGGGCCCAACATGTAGTGAATGCTGAGTAAGTGGTGGCTCTGATTATATTCTTATTGAATTCTTTCTCTTGCTTGCTCTTCTAGCCTGTAGATGTGTTTGGAAGCGGGAAGGTGACAAGCTACTCCTACCAATTGAGTGGTGTGGTCCTGCCAGATGCTGGCCATCATGATCTTCTTTTCCTTGATCTTCGATCCCTCTCTAAACAGTAATACCTCAATTCACAAAAACTTCTGTGTGCAAATAATTCAATTCACAAACAAAAGTTTGGCAAAATTTTGCTTCTGTTTGTAAACTTTTCATCAGGTAGCAAACATGGCCATGACCATCTTCCCCACTGAAGCACAGGCGCAGCCATCTGCCCCAGAATTGTTAAACAAATTGAGTTTGTAAACCAAGGTACCTCTGCCTATGAGCCAGGATATATTTGTTGTTCAAAGTAAGATGACGCAAGTTCAGTGCATAATGAAGCACATGTAGTTTTCTTTAGTATGTTGAGAAGACTCTTGGCAAATTAAATATTAAAATTTGTTCTGCTATTGTCTCTGACATCACAAAGTCAAAATAGACAGGCCCAGGATGGAATGTTGAATTTAAGCTCCTCGGTTTTATTGACTTGTTTTACACAACTGAGCCTACCTAATCAATCAAAAAGAAACAATGGTAATATCCTGAGTGCTTCATCTTTAAGGGGATAGCCAATACAGATGCTGGTACTCTGAAATGCACAAGGGACACTTTTCTTTGGTAGCATCATAGGGCAAGTGCTTTTCTTGTATGTCAAGGAAGAGTCCAGGATTTTGGAGCTGGATTTTACCTGACATTAGCACTTCTGTGAGGACTTATAGAGAAGTTCACATTCAGAGGGAAGGCAGGATATGGCAGGAAACTCAAAAACTCTAGGTTTCCCATCACCAAAGTTACTGTAATGCTCTGCAGACAACACCCCTCATTTTGTGTCATTCCACCCCACGCTTCTGCCCTTACAATAGGGAACAAAGAGTAGGAGTGGTTTCCACACCTTTTAATGCTAATAGGGGTGAGGGCAAAGATCCATCTGTTGACCAACTGGTGACATTGTCCTCACCTCCCAGTCCTTGGGCTCCTAGTGGTCACCTTGCACCTGTGGGCAAAACCTGTCCCTAGTTTGTCAGATTCTGCTGCCTATATTTCTAGGACCCAATCTCTTGGGCCAAGACCTTCAGGGGTGGTGAAAGCTGATCACCAGCATTATGTTGGGGAGTTTGTAATTTCCTGTGAAGAAGAGCTGTGGATAGACAGCTAGTTGTGATGTGTTTTAGTTGGTGATAGTATGAGAATAAACCCTGAGCATGTGGTCTTTGTCCCACATATAGACTTTAATTGATTCTTGTGGAAGTTAGGGTGTTGGTGTTGGGATCCTGCAAGGAGATTGGTGGAGTGCACTCCTGTGTGTCTGGGTAGCTCATGGAGGCATGACCTTAGGGTCTATGTCTAGTCCCTGGCCCCTCCTCTTTGGTGTTGTTTTCCTGCTCTACTTCCTGGCTGCTATGAACTGAGAAGCTTTGCTCTGCTGCACCTTTCTGCCATGATGTTCTTGGCTTGGAGCCAGCTGACCATGGACTGAGTCCCTATAAAGTATGAGCCATAATAAACTTGTCTTCCTTTAAGTTGTGGGTGTCAGCCTTTGTGTCCAGCAATGGGAAAGCTGCTTGATACAGAAAATTTTCCATCTACCTTCTGGTCCACATCAACTGCATCTCTATCAGTGTAAAATGGGTATAACAGCACTGTAAATGCCCACTGGGGCTTGGTGAAGGTTAATAAGGGAGTTCATGTGACTGGCATGTAAAAAAATGCCCAAGAAAAGTTGATTGTTATAACTCTTAATTAGTTAAAGTTATGTGAGTTGAAATACAGCTAAAGGGAGAAATTATGTGTGCAAAGGAGGGTGCTACATGTTGCTTACCTCACAGGTGAGCTCTTCACATTTGAATCTCAAATTTGACGCAGATTTCCTAAGTAGACCCAGGAAGCAGTAAGATGAATCTGTGGCATAGTAAAACTCCTTTGCTACCTTACCAGCATCAGTATTTTTAGGTTATCTTCTAACCATTGGCTATAATGTTTATCAAAATCTGAATTTAAACAAATTTGGAGAAAATTTAAATGGATAAAAGGCGATGTGTAAGACAATCAGTTTCTTCCAGGATGAAATTTTAAAAGAACACCATAATTTATACAATATTCTTTGTTATCTGAATCAATAGCTTTGTCCCCAGGAAGAGTTGAATGTGTTTGGTGTTGGAAACCCTAATATGTCTCTTTAGGATTTTGATATTTGGCCCAGAATATCAAAAGATAGAATACTTTTGTTTCTTACCAGTGTCTAACTGATTCTCCCTCCCCTCTCTCTTTGGAATTCTTTTTCTGTGCCAGAAACTTAGCATTTATTCCTTGTTGGAGAGTTGGCAGGTGCTATAAAAATACATTTTCCAAATTAACATTTTCATGGGAAATTTCAAGAACAGGGCACCGCATTTTTCTCATGAGGCATTGACATGTGCACCATCTCTGGAGGAGGAATGGGATGACTGACAGAGAGGAGGAGGCTGCGATGATGGTATTGGGGGAGACCTGAGGGGCCCTCACTTCACTGGCCCGGAGACAAAGGACAGACATCTCACCTCTGTGCTTCTTCCCAAGGGGCCCTGGGATAACTGCTGCTGTCTACATTTTACCTGGAGGGAAACTGAAGTTTCCTGACTTACTCAGGGTCACATTGAGCAAATATCTGATAGGATGAGGACCCAGATCTAGTGGTTCTGAAGATTTCTATGTCATGTTGTCTCTCATGATAGTTCAATTTCTGTTGGTTTCTTCAAAGACATTAATTTAAGAGGAAAAAAATTTTTTAAGTTAAAGAAGTTTTGGGGAAAATCCATTTCCTTTTTCCTCCCAGAAACTTAACATCCAAAGACTGTTCTGCCACAGCTTCTGATCAGGAGTTGAGAATTTTTGGAATTTCCGGTCTCAATAGTCCTCACAAAAGGAAGTATAGGTGAGCAGTATTTCTATACTCTGTTTTACCTTCTGCAGGGTTGCAATTGGTGAAGTTAGTGTGGGACACAGAAGGCTCTCAAGGCAAGCTGGCCACCGTCACCCCATTATGGGACCAAAGCTGGAAAGGACTGGGATTCCAAGATGTCCCCAGTGAGCTCTCCCTAGTCCTGTGATGGCCTGGGCTGTGATACCAGCCTGTCACTGACAGAGCCAGCCTGTTTTACAGAGCTGTTTTGGTTCTTAACTTAGCCTGTGATCCCCAAGAGGTCCATGGTGGGACTTCAGAGGGCCTGAAATTGAAGTGAGGAAAAATGCTAGCCTGATTTCCACAAACCTCTGATGGAAGTTTGGCCCTTTGGATAACAGAGCACAGTTGTACCAGCAGGACCCTTGCTTCGTCACCAGGGTAAGTTGTACATTGTCATCTCTCATTACTAGTGTTGCAAAGACACCAGACTACCATATGTGGTAAGTTCTGGGGTGATTAGACTCACTATGTCATCCTGTGACTTACTTCACTGTTAAAGAAGCACACGAGGCTCAAAGATCACAAGTTTAAGCCTAGACTGGGCAATTTAGTGACTTAGTGAAATCCTGTCTCAAAATAAAAAATACAAAAGGGGCTGGAATGTAGCTCAATGTGAAGGCTCTGGGTTCAATCTCCAGTACTGGGGGAAACAAAGCAGTACATATATTACTGCATTATACTTTAAAACATTTTGATAGAGTATGCCCAGGTATTAGTTCCCTTTGTAATTCTGTGCTTTACGCATTCAAAGCATTATTCTGAGACTGTTCTCAACAAAAAAGAAGTCAAGACCTGCACAAATTATCAGCACACATGTGCACAGTGTCCCTCCCACAGTGCCATCTGGTTGGGGACTGGTGGACCTTGTTCAGGGCCACACACAGACAGTGTCTCTGCAAGTCCTACTCTTGTGCCTGTTTTGACTAAAATCTGCTGCAAATCTCAAAGTTGGTGCTCATTAAATTTTTATTAATCTTGGTTATATAGAGATGATTAAATAAGCCACATTTTGAAATTTGCATTCATCCTATGTGGGGAAAATATGCCTATCAAAGTTAGTTTCCACATCTCCGGGTAGTGTATTCTGGAATGGGGTGAGGTGCAGGACAGACTGCAAAGGCCAGAGTCAAACTGAAACTGAGAATCCCTGCACTCATCTTCTTATAAGAGCTGGCAGCCTTCTTCTGTGTCCCTTAAACTGTAATAGTCTCCTCCACCCCAAATGCCTTCCCCTCCAGCTTGGTGCTGTTCATCTGCTTTGGACTGAGGTATGGTGACATTGGTGTCACCGCTCTGAAAAACCATGCAGAACAGATGCAGCTTCCACTATCTTCGTGGGTTATAAAATGCTGCACTGATCCCTGTCCCCTGCAACCTCTTCTTCTCATTACCCACTGAACAGTAAAGAGTGCTGCAGAAGAGGTCTGCTGGCTTTGTTGTGAAATGCAAGACAAAGAAAGTGCCACTGTGTCTCAAGTCCTGTTAGCATGAACACATCCTGACAGGTGTTTTCCTCTAGCTGAAACCTTCACGGTGTAGGTAAGGTCCTGGAAGTGACAGGACCATGCCCAGGGGAATGGTGGCTCCAGCAGCTCAGTCTAGCTGTGGATTCTCATTTCTTTCACTAAGTGCATCTCGGTGTCACTCTAATAGAAGAGGGGTGTAGGTTTGCTTTTACAGCTTTCCCCAGTGCAGCACCCCCACTCCCTTAGCTCAAGTGTAATTTCCAGGAAGCTGGTGTTATAATGAAGATCCAGTTTCCAGGAGGGGCCAGTTCACTGACAGTAGTCACTCACTCTGTACTGCTAAGGTGACCACACGTTCCCATATGCCTGGCTGTGTGCCAGGCCACCCAGGGCCCCACTGTAATATTCATAGCATCCATTTCACTCTGGAGAGTCACAGAGAGAAGACAGACTGTATAGTCCCCTGCTGGTTGCGGGTAGCTGTCATGTAGGGAGGGCTTATCAGGAGAGGAGGGTATGGGTAGGATAATGTAAGGTGTTAGAAATCTCACTCATATGTGGAGGAAAAGGTCTGGGGAGAGTTCACTACACTAGGAAGGTCACTAGTTAGAAGTCAGTGCTGGAAACCCTGAATTGGGGACAGGTTGGGTAAAGGGAAGGAGTAACAAGCAGAAGGGGTCCTATCCCAGGATCCCTGATTGCTGACTCTGTCTCAATGGCTAATATATATAAATTCAGAGTTTAAACTGCTCCCATACCAAAGCCTGATTCAGAAACACTCAACTGTGAGTGGATTTTAAAGTGACTATTTAACCATGACATTTGAACCATGGGTGGGTGGTGGGTGGCAGAATCACCAGCAAAAAGGTTTTGGCTCTTCTCTTCTCTGCTTTCCATCTGCAATCCTGGAATCCACACGTGTGTCGCTCATTGAGGACTAGGGGGTCCTGGGGTGCCTGCCCAGACCAGGCAAAGCGAAGAGAAGGAGGGACTTGAGCCATCAGTGTCTCAGCAGTCCACACTTATTGTCACTTTGTGTTTTGAACATCACCTTTTCTACTTACAAACAGTTATATTATTAAAAAGATATTTTCCAAAGATAGTAACCTTGGCAGTAGTTGTCAAGGCTAATAGTTTGACATTTCAGATCACCCACAACTAATCAACTGAACATGGCAACACATTTGAAAAATCCATTATAGGCGGAAGGCCCTGAAGTAATATGTCAGTGTTCACATAACAGCTGTTATGTAAACGGGCTGATTCTTCTCTGCTGAATGGTCACATGGCTGGAGGGAGAGTACCTTTGAAGGACACATGCGGGTAGCTGGGGAAGGAGATTGTGTTATTGAATGCCATATATTTATGGGGGAAAAGTCCCTATCACTGCTGATAAAAACACTCAGTCATCTCTCACAAATGCTTTTAGGGATGTTTTTCTCATCTAAACATAACATTCCCTGAAGGGTATGGAGAGCTGTTACACCATTATTGCCTTCATATATGGGAAATGATCTTTAGGGCTGAGTGTCTTGGAGCTGTTGCCCAAGATTTCCCTGAAAGATAAGAGAAAAATAAAGTAGCAGCTTGGGGTGTGAAAAGCTGCCAAGTCCACATGGGTGAAAAAAGAGGGAACAAATTTTGTTTCTATGACTTCTATGGATTTTAAGATTTTTAAAAAGTATTTGAACAATCTGATTTTGAGAACAGTTTTTTCTTCTTCTCTTTTCAAATCATCCCAGATTTATGACTGGATGATATTTGTGTTTTTGAAAACAAAATAAGTCAGAGCCTTACAAATGAGTGTATGCCAACGTAACACGTAAAGGTTGAAAATAAAGTATTAAGAAAAGATATTCTAAGCAAATCTAAGGCAAAGAAATTGTGTTCATGGCAGACAAAATGGGATTTACAATACTAGTGTTAAAATGAGAAGAGTCATGTACAACAGATTTTTTTTTAAAAAAAAGGAAACACTTATAATTATGCCAAAACAACCTTGAACCAGAGCCTGAGGAAGGAAGGGTGGGAAAATACTGGGAAGGGGCCAGGGATTTAGTTCAGTGGTGCTGCTGCCTGCCTCATAAGCCCAAGGTCCTGAGTTCGATCTCTGGTACCCCTGCCAAAAAAGAAAATACTGGGAAGGATGGGAAAATAGGTACTAAGTAAGGATTGCAAGAGAAATATGCTCTGGTGCTCCATTCTGCAGTGGGGTGGCTGTAGATAATGATAATGCAGTGTTTATTTTTTAAAAAGCTAGAAGAAAAGATTTTGAATGTTTTGACTACAAATCAATGATAGATAATGCATTAGTTAACTTTCTGTTACTGTAACAAATACCCAAAATAATTAATTTATAAAGACAAAAACGTATATTTAGCTCATAGTTTCAGAAGTTTTGGTTCATGGCCGCTTGGCCTGCATTGAGGCAGCCCAGCATGGAAGGGGCATGTGTTGGAGCCAGGAAGCAAAATAGCAGATAAAGGGGCTGGGACTCTGTTGACCCCTTCAAGGGTACCCCAGTGATGGAAGCCCTCCTACTCAGCCTCACTCATCAGCTTCCTGTCACCTCCCAGTAGCACCAAGCTGCAGAACAAGCCTTTGACACAGTAACCTTGGGAAAACATTGACGATCCAAACAGCAACGTGCCAACCCTGACTTTAACATTACATGATGCGTATGTGTATCGAAGCACCACATGGTGCCTATAATCACAGACAAGTATTACATGTCCAAAACTTTAATTTAAAAATAAATAATCATGACAGTTGAGGTTGTACTCATGGGCAGAGCATTTGCCTAGCAGGTGTGAGGCCCTGGGTTCAATCCTGAGCATTGGAAAAAACAAACAAAATAAAAGAAAGAGAAGGAAGAGGAGAAAAAAAAAAGAAAGAAAAGAAACAATCATGAACCTAGCAATTTCACTTTGAAAAATATAAAGAAAAGCCTAAGAGGCCATGGATAAATGCAACCTGTAAGCTTAACAGGCTATTGTGACTCAACCTTCCAAAGCAGAGAGATTAAAGCATACTGCAATTTGCTCAGGGCAACACAACAACAAAGTTGTTCAGGAAAAATCAACACAAAGCTTGATCTAATAGACATGCATATAAATCCTTCCTCCCCATAGAGAGTGTGATTTCTTTTTAAAACCTCCCCAGAACATTTAAACAAGTTCTCCGAGAGCCTGGAGAATTAATAGTTTCCCTTACTAAGATGAACTTTAGCGATCAGCAGTAAATAAAGACACAGACTTCATCATAGTTTCCCCAGACAAAAAAATTATATAAAATTTCTTAGGTTTGAGAAGACAAAGTTTTTTAAAAAGTCAGGCCTGAAAGAGAAAGCACTGCAGACAGTAGGCACCCAGCAGGGCCACAGTGCCTCTGTGAGGGCAAATTCACTCTCAGCCACTGGCATTCAACTAAGTCTCTGCTAACCCTCAGGATAACTCCAAAGCCAGAGGCAGGACAGAGTCACAACAGAAAGAACAAAGCAGAAAAGGAATAATTTATGTTTCTCCATGAAAACATTGGTTCCTGACTGATGGTTTCTGATGAATAGTTTATTAAAAGTCATCAACTCTACTCACTGCTGGGGACCCCACTCCAAAGGAACAGCATGTTAGTCGGTTTAATAAGAAAGAATTTATCCTATGCAAGAGAGTTCTAACTGGGTCCTATAGGGATGGGTGGAGCTACACAAGGCCTCTCTATCACAGGGGAAGGGATGAGAGAACATGGTCTCTCTGGAGGCTTTTGCTTCTGTGGGTTGAGTGAGAGATGTTCTATGGCCCACATTTGGTGTCCTGGATGGTACCAGAAAGTTCTTTGCTGATTATTTAACACTCCTCCTTGTCATAGGCACTTAACCCAGTCAAAGTGATTTCTCACTATTTTATGATGATTAAAAACAGGCTTTAACCCCATAGACTTCACTTGGGGGCTTCCTTGATGCTCTTAAAGATGGGAAAACCAAAGCTCAGAGTTGGAGCCCTGATCTGCTCCACCCATTTTACCATGGGTTTGATTATTCTACCCAGCACCCACGCCAAATTGAAGAGTCTGAAGTTTGTGACCAATTAAACATGGAATTAAAAGCTCACAGAGGCACATCCATTATCGAAATTGGGCCTTTTCACACCATACGTTCACTCAGAATACATGTCCTAGCACACTAACAAACCTCAGCTGGTTGTCATTCCAACAGTGTGCTGGGCCTCTGTTTGCAGAGAAGGGTTTACAGTCTGAACGGAATCCAAATTAGCTCAGCGCCTGTGAATTAATTGAAAAACAGGTAAGTCAGGACTAATTTTCTGAATTAATAGCATTTCTCACAGCTTTGAAAATCTGCTTAACTTTAATTCAGGTCAAAAGTGGCTCTTGGGTTGGAAGAAGGAAATAATCTAGGCACAAAGGTGGGGAGGAATCCCGTCTCCATGCCACTGGTTTTTCTTTGTTATAGTTTTCCCATTTAGATATGTTATTTTTATGTAACATACAGAAAATAGAGTAGAAAATATTGAACTTGCACAGACTTATAGAGTAGTAAAGCTCAAAGACTAGATGAAAATAATAAATAAAATTGACTTATTTTTGCAGATGTTATAAAAGTAGACTTGACTATGTCATAAGTAGATTAGGTTGGTAAGAGGCCATTTCATCCTCATCAGAAGAATAAGAGCTGTATTGTGTTAGTTACTTTCCTATCGCTGGGATACAGTACTTGACACCTGCAATTTAAAGGAGGAGAGGTTTGTTTGGCTTGCAGTTTCGGTAGATTTAATCCATGGTTGGTTGGCTCTAGGGAGAAACATCACGGAAAAAGGAACTGGCAGAGGACAGATGCTCACACCATGGCAACCAGGAGGCAAAGAGAGAAGGGAGGAGCCTAGAACAGGGATGCATCCTTCCAGATGGTGCCACAGACCCACTCCTCAAACCAGGCCCCATCTCCAAGTATGAGACTTTTGGGGAACATTTTAGACCTAAACCATACATGTATGAACTTTGATACAGAGACACTGAAGAAACACAGATGCTCTTGTATATATTCGGAAAGTTCTGATTCACTGGGGATAAATGACTGACATTCCTGTCTCTTTTTCTCAAATTCATTTATGCATAAAATACATTGAATGTCTGTGACTCAAATCTTGTGTTGTGGAGGATGGATGGTGAGTGGTGAGAGGTTGTGTAAAGAAGGCTGGTCTTGCCCTCTGGCACAGGAAACTGCAGGAACCCCAGGAAATTTGACTCCCTGTGCCTAGGTTGGTTAGGACTCATTGCTTCCTACACCCAAATGAGGAGACTTAAGCATATAGCTATGTGTGATATCAGAGCTCCAGGTCTTCCCAAATATCTGTAACTTCAGAACTGAAGGCTCTGAGGCCATTCTGTACCATCTTTTCTTTGCCAGCTCAGGAGTTCTTGAAATTTGCTTATGTTAGGAGCCAGCACAGAACAGTACTAGAAACGAGCCTGTTTGGTGCCCAGTATGGGCATCTCCACTCATCCATCCAAAGATAGCAGTGAAAATCACTTCGATCCATACAGTTATTGTTTAATCTAGTGGCCTCATGACTCCTTTGGGCAAGACTTCAGGTTTAAAAAGTCAGCCACAGATGGCCAGTTTGGCCTTCTGTCATTAATGAGATGTCTCAGTCTTTATTTCTCACCTGTCAAGTGAGGAGGTTAAGTGGATGTCTTCCCACAGCCACCTTAGCCTCCAACATGTTACATACTGTTGCTCTCTGAAATTCACTTTGTGATGTGTGGAACTTATTTGATTTCAAAGATTAATTTTTAAGAAAATACTAGGAGAAAAATCACAGACTAGGAACTCTGCCAGACACAAATTCAAATTCCTGTGCTACTGTATGACCTCATTTTCCCACTCTGAGCATTGGTTTTCCAGTCTTTAAGGAAAAGATAATACTATCTACCTTCCATTAATTCAAGAGCAAGAAGGGTGTTACATATGTAGGGATTAGAGCCTGGTACTTAGCACTCAAGTAAGTATATTTACTAGGATTGTTACCATTTTCTTTGTCGACACTTTCCATATACCTTTGCCGTATAATTCTTAAGTTTAATAAAAACATGGGGAGACTGGCTTTGCACTTACTACACTGGTTTCCTCTTCTTCTTGGGCACAGATGGCCTGCATTCCCCAGTACCCCTACAGCCATGTGACTGTTTCCAGCAAATGTAACATGAGTCAGAAACCTCCCACCAGGAGGGCTCCTTGCCTTTGCTAACTCAGTGAAGAAGACTGGAAAAGTCACTGCTTTAGAAGGGTCTCTCCCTGGAATTATTGTGTGAAGGAGAGATGGATACCTTTTTGGGTTTTGTACATGAGGGAGAAAAACCTTCTAAAGTCTCAAACAATTTTACACCTTTTAATGTACTTATTACAGCAGCTAGCTTTATCTGTCTAATTTGTCTAGGGAGAAAAGCATGATTTAAAAATATGTTAACGATAACACAAAATAGCTAATCCTTTTTTATCTACTTGAAATTTAAAGAGATCTTTGCTCTTTCAAATGCAATTTAGTTAATATTTATCAGTTGCTTCTGACAGGTTAGACCTAGGAGGGGTTGTACAGCAGGTGAAGACTAGGGCCTGTCATGTACAGGCCCTCAGAGTGCTCAGCAGGAAAGCTGTGAGGTCTAAACTTGTATTCTATAAGGCTTTGCTTTTAACCTCGCCAGGTTATCACCAAAGGAGGCTATAAACACAATCGTGGAATTAACCCAATATGATTAAAAGATATTCACCATGTAATATCCCAAGGTTCTGAAACCTTGTATTGCTTTTTCCTAGTTTTTTCTCAACACAGCAGGAGTGCCCTGCAATTGAGTAAGACTGGATCTCTCGTAGCCCCTGATCCCACAAAGTGCCTGATCACACCTAGTGGTACTCAGTGCCATGGTGGACACAGTTAGTGGAGAGGATGTTGCTTCATTCGGATTTTAGTGCACATGGCTTCCCAGAAGAGGCAGGATCTGAACTGGCTGGTAAAGGATGACCAGAAGTACCCACCCAAACAGTTTAGACAGAAAATGGGTCCGGGAGAGTCCTTCCTGATTAAGAGTGGCACTGGCATTGACGCTGGAGCATCTGAGTCTCTGTAGGTTCTGAACAAGAGTACAGCCTAATGGGATCCACATCTGCACAGCAGCATTAAGGATGCACCGGGAGAAGACACCTCTGGCCGGAGGGATGCGATGTGCTGGTCCTCTCAAGTGGCCGGGCTGTCAAGGATGGGGCAGAATCCAGATTTCCAGGTGGCTCAGACTATGATGTCCAGTCAGCTTTGTGGTGGAGCAGAAGTATTCTGGATCACCCTGAAACTCTAGCTTTCCTGGCTGCTGGCCCATAACGCTAGTAACACTAAGGCAGCCCAAAATGCTCGTATCTTGACCAGTAAGGGCAAGATTCAGATCTCCTCCGGTCATCTCCCATTCACTGTCAGCCAGCAACAGTTTCTGTCCAAACATAGACACTCAGTTTCTTGGCGAAAACTATTTGGTCTCCATATCCTACGAGAGTCATAGAGTCCTTACTTTATGGGCAAGAGTTATTTACACCGCATCCTAGAGCAGTTGTATTTGGGTTGCGTGCACTCGCACATGTGTGTGTGTTCCTAGCAGGTTTAATTGCAATAACATTTATATCACATAATATAGTGCACTGAGGTTGTAATTTTCCTATCATCTAAATTGCAGGCTGAAAATTGTGTTAAGGAAGGACCATAGAGAATGAATTACTGCTTTCAAAATGACTACTTTTAACTGACAATGTGACTGGCAAATGAATGCTAGAGATGGAAGAACATTTTGTATTTAATGTTAGCTATACCCCAGGACTTTTTAAGTGTAGCAAGCTCACACTGTTTGCATTTTAAATTCATAACTGACACCCAGTCTACCTAGGAAATCACTTTTCCTACTTAATACTGCATGACTTTTGGAAAACACAGAGCAGTTATTTCTGAAAACATAATTGGGAAAGTTCAACCTGTCCATCTCTTTCAGATTCTCCTGCTGGGTGATCCTGGGATTGGTTGTAATGCCCCAGAGCTGGAGTGCAAACAGTAAGGATCCCAAGTGACGTTTTAGGAGTCTTGCAACAAGCAAGTGAAAATTCAGCATCTTAAGCCCATTGGATACTTCTCGCTCGTCAAACCACAGAAAGCAGGTATAGGGACTGTGAAAGGCGGGTTCTGGGTTCAAATCCTGACCCACCCTGGCTCCAGCACCCGCCATGTGGCTTCCACACATAATTCAGCCTCCCCACCTGCAAGATGGATGTAATAACAAAGAGGGCAGGTAAAGGAGGCATGTCTAGGGACAGCCGGCTTCGGAGAGTCTGCAGAGAATTGAGGTCCCTTCTTCATAGTACCCTGAAGGACAGTTTGGACCTTGGAAGACAGCAGAAAAGAATTCTGATCAGGAGGAAGAATTCAGGTGACAAAAGGAACCAAAATGTCTTAACCTCTAAGGAAGCCTCTAGGTCAACATTTTCAGGGATCCCACCCCAAGTGGATCAGAGAGAGGGCTGAGGCCAGGAAAGGAGATGCAGATCCCTGTCGCAGACTCTCACAGCACAAGAGAGTCCACGGTCTGCCAGTCTGTTTGCTCAACCTTCCTGCCAGACCCTGAGGCCTGGGCTGCTTTGCTGACTTCAGCTGTGTAGCCTGAATGGTGGTGATTAGCTGGGGCCAGGACATTAAGAACATTAGTTGTGACCAACTGAACACAACTCTGCCTTGAGTAACTATTTGGTATCCAGAGCCACTGCTCGGACCTTGGCTTCCCATTGGTAACGGGTCCCCTGAACTTAACTTTTAGCCCCAAGGTCTCCAGCACAAGCACAGGCCCAAGGAGCAAGGGCAGCTCTTGGTGTGGGAAGAGCCTGTGGACCTTTTGAGAATGGTGACATTGCTATGGTGTGGAGGTGGTCTGCCCCCCAAGGGGCAGATGCAGAACTTGGTTCCCAGTATGACGGCCAAGGTGTGGAGGCCTAGCCTGAGGTGAGTAGGGATTGTTCCCCGGGGTCGGAGCTGTGCTGCATCTCAGGAGAGGGTCAGCTTTGTGGAACTGTTAATTCTTATGAGTGTGGTCATCAGTGAGTGTGACCAAATTTCTCCCTGAATCTCTCCTCACTTGTTTTGTGGGCCTCTCTTGCTCACTGTATCCCTGCTGTTAGGCCTCAACCACGTGGCCCTCATCCAAGCAAAAGTTGGCACCGTGCTGTTAGAGCTCCAGAACTACGAGCTAATGAAACCACTTTTCTTTATAAAGAATCAAGCCTCCAGTATTTCATTACAGCTCCAGGAAATGGGCTAAGAGAGCATCCTTGCTGGGCATGCTGTCACTTGAGGTTTGTCTCATAGAAGATGCTAGCTTTGCTCTCCTTCCTCCTGACTTGCTGTTTGAGCATTTTTCTCACTCTCAGTAGCCCTTTTGAAAACAGAACTTTTAATCAATGGCACAAGGAGAACCAAATAGTTTTAGATTGCTAATAAAACTAGAGCCGTGCCTCACGCCACACATGGGAGTAATATCCAAAGAATTAAAAGTCTGAATGTAAAAAGTGAAGATATACAAATATGCAGAAAATTGAGTGAATTTTTCTATAACCTTATGTCAAGGAGAGGCATTTTAAACAGCCTCACAATCTGGAGGCAAGAGAGGGAAAGCTTGATAAATGTGAGTATGTCAGTTTTTAAAAAGTTTGTCTAGTGGGCATACACCATAACCAAAGTCAAAAAGCAAAGAAGGAATTGAGAGAAGATATTTTCAACACACGCTATAGAGATTAACATCTCTAAGATAGGCTTCTATCAACTGAAGGAAAAGGGGCAGAAGTTGAATAGAAACATGGACAAGAAACGTAAGTAGACAATTCTCAATGGAAGGAGACACAAGTGACCCTTAAATCTACAGATGATGTTCATCCTTCTTCCAAGAACTGCAAGTTAAAATTGCCCCACACACCATTTCTTATCTGTTGGATTAGATAACATTGTGAAGCTATTTGGGAAACAGACACTTTCAGACCCACTGGTGAGAACCAAATTGCTCAAACTCTTGATGAGGAGGATGTGGAATACTGACTGGAGGAATTCATGATAAAGACATGGCTTTAACAGTATAAAAACGCATCCGCATAAGGCCATTCAATACAGCATTGGTCGCAATTACAAAAGACTGAAAACCAAAGACAGGCTTACTCATAGGAAGGTGTTTGAATAAACCATGGTGTATTCACCCAGTGGAAAGCTAGACAGCTGTGAAAAACACCGAGGAAGATTCCTGTGAACTGACATGGAACAATTTTTTCACTGTTCAGTGAGCAAAGAGCATTTGTAGTATGTTTTCCTTTGTGTCAGAAGAGTGGAAAGTAAGGAAATTGTGCCTGTATTTGTAAGCTGTTTTTGAATAAAGAGAGAGCAAGCCAGAAACTGACAAGATGAAAAACCTGTAGGGAATAGAATGGCACAGGGTGGAAGGGAATGGGGTATGAACAGGGTGAGAGGGAGGAGGAGCAAAGACAGAAGGACTTTTGGACCACGTTCATTTCTATGTACTTGGAAAAAATTCAGGGAACAATGTCGAAAAACCCCAAGACAAAATGTAAACAGGAGCAAACAACTGTACTTCACACGAGTAACAAAACACAGTGAAGGGAGAGAAACACTTGCTTGGTCCAAGGCTCTTATGGTCTGGAGTGCTTTCTTTCCCCGCAAGCCTGCATTGGCGTAGGAGCTGGCACTTCCGTGGCAAGAGCGCCTGGAGGAGAGGAGGGGCAGTCGGTGGAAAGGGTTTTTAGATGACCCTTCAGAGCTCTTACAGCACGTGTTTCCATGTGTTCTCAGAGCAGGAGCAATCTGAAGGGGATTTAGTTTTATGGATGATAAACATGAGGGTAAAGGTCACAGCAGACATTTGATTGTTTAGGATGAATGATACTGAGATTTGTGTATCTATATTTTTAATGTGCAGAATCTATGTGGACAAAATCAGTACACGAATTGCTTGATGAGACCATAAAATATAATCTTGAAAGAGAAACAAGAAATATCCAAACAAGCATATTGAGTGACTTTTCCTTAGATTCCAGATGGAGTTCTGCTGACCAATATATTTACGAAGTGCCTAATGTGTGCCAGGCCCTGTTGTTCCAGGAGAATGAGGGACAAGGCTCTCACACAGACAACGACCAAGAGGTAAATAATCACAGATCAGTTTGAAAGTCTTCTTCTGGGAGAAGGTATTTGGGCTGAGATCTGCCTGGGAGAAGGCAGCACCGAGTGAAGAGCTGGGAGAGAGAGGCAAGCAGAAGTCATAGCGAATGCAAAGGCCCTGGGGTGGGATCAACCATGATATGTTTAAGCAACAGGAAGGGGGCCAGTCTGGCTACAGGAAAATGAACTCACAGGAGCCTGGCAGGAGATTAAGTAGAAGAACATCATAAAATAATAAACCCATTCAGATAAAGCTGTACTATTGAAAGACTGACCAAAATTATACTCCAGTTCCCTGAACCTGAAAATTGTGTTTCTACTTCATGCAAATTGTTATGCCCAAGATAAAAATTGAAAAGGATTTAATGAAAAACCTTGACTCTTTCCCTTATCTCTTCTGGTTTGGCTATTTCCTTCCAGGTTGTCAGGGGAGGAGAGGAAGTCAGCTTAATGTTTTCAAAACGCTGTCAGTCTAGGAAGGATGCTGGTGCCGTGCTAAGTCACCGGATGAGAGCTCCTCTCAGGTGACGGGAATCTCAGTATTTATTTATCAAATAATTGTTTAAAGCACGAGGGGCTTCCTGCTATAAAATTTACCTGCAGCTCCATACAGTAGCAAAGTGGAGAGCCACAGGCAGGAGAGCAACTTCATGGTTCTTGCTACTATTAACGTTCTGTCATAAGCTCTAAGGGCAAGACTCTGTTCAAGTTTGGGGAAGGAAGAGTTTGAGATTTAGGTTCTCTGGCGAAGCAGTGGAACTTGGCTAACTTGCTGTGGTGATGAATCACAGCACTGGCAGCTGTCCTGTTCTGTTCTCGCTGTCTGGTGCATGAAATCGGAGCTCCCAACACTTTGCTGTTCTCCTTGCCATGTGTGATCCAGAACAGGCAAATCACAGGGTCACATTCTGCCAGAGCTTCACCTCTCCTTCTGGCCACAGCTGGCCAGAGCTGGGTTCGTGGTAAGACTCTTGGAGGGGACATCCTGTGAGCACAGCCCAGGTGTGACTGTGAGTTACCCCCACACTCCAGGAGCTCAGCAGGCCTCATGCTGCACAAAGAGGAGGTGTCCAGCTCCCCGAGGGGCTCCAGTCCTGAGGGAGTCCTGGGAGGTGCACTGGGACATGTCCTGCTGCAGCCAGGGACACTGGCATGGGCCTCTCTGTTCCCAGGAAACGGACTCAGCACATAGCCCTTGGCCAGTCGCAAACTTGCACACCACCCTGGTTTCAGGAGTGCTGGAGTCCTTGTCATCTTGGGGCTTCCCGGCATCCAAGATGGAGAGAAAACAACCCTAGAGGGACCTGCTGTCTGCCCCAGGAGGGCCGCACTGTGTGCGAGGTCCCAGGTGCTGATCCCAGGGCTCTATTTGTGGTGGGGTCATTATGGCATTTTCTTGATTATTCCTGTTTGAGTTCAATGAATCTGAATGCAGCATTACCCATCCAGTGTCCTACTTGATGGCTGGGACAATTAAAATACAGGAGACCTCAAGACTTAAAGTTATGAGGAAGTCCTCATCCTCAGCACCTTAGGCCTGTGTTCCACTTCAGCATGGCTTCAAAGGGGGTCAAGATGAACATGCTGAAAAGGATCTGCCCCATGCCACAAGGGCAGGCACAGGCTTACACCAGGGCAAGCAGCTCTTCTGCCATCCTCATGGGATGCCGTGAGGATGATAGCACTCCCTAGCGTTTGATGTTCACGCCTACCAGAACAAACAATTTTAAATGTAATGCAAATGGACGAAGGAGAGGAAGAGTTAGCTAATAAGAGTCTATTGGTCACCAGCTCTCTCCTCCCCCTCAGCGCCTGACATCATGTGGAATCATCATCTTTAGCCAGGCAGGCAGAATAAGCACATGGGAACCCGTGTCCTGCTGACCCAGGCGAGACACACACACACACACACACACACACACACACACACACACACACACAGAGATACCCATACACTCTCTTACATACATACTTATACACACACGCACACGGCACACATGCATACATACACATAGAGGCATGGTCACCCACAAGCACACAAGTGCATCCTTATACATACAAAGTGTGCTCAAACAAAATGGTCAGTATTTAAATTTAAAAACTTTATTGCAGTAAAAGACACATGGCCATGAATCCCCCTCAGAATCCTCCCACTTGCTGAAGACACACTGTCCCATTGTTCTTGCTGCTTTCTGAAGCAGCTCTGGAAGTTGCATGAAAGTCTTTGAGGTATGATCAAAAATGCAGTGAATCCTGCTGCTGAGTGCCATCCAGTGGAAAGGCAGGCTCACAAAAACATGACATTGTGACCGCATTCACCTTAGTCACTGGATCTGACACGGTGCAACTTCCGGCTCTTCCCCAAAGTTACAATGACCATGAAAGAGAAATATTTTGAACCAATTCAAGACATTAGGCAGATACTCAGGAAAGTGGGCTTCCGGAACTGCTACAGAAAGTGGCAAGACCACAAATTAAAATTAGACCCTTATCTTTCACCATGCACTAAATTAAAATCCAAATGGATTAAAGATCTAAATATTAAAACAGAAACATTAAACTTGCTGGAAGGTAAGTTAGGCAGAACTCTGGAAGACATTGGTATAGGAAAAGACTTTATGAACAAATCCTCAGTAGCACGGGAACTAGCAGAAAGAATCAACAACTGGGATCTCATATTACTAAAAAGCTTCTGTACTTCAAAAGAAACCATTAGCAGAACTAAGAGACAATCTACAATGTGGGAAAAAATTTTTACCAGCTGTACCTCAGACAAAGGACTATTATCAAGGATATATAAAGAACTCAAAACAATCAGTCCCCCCAAATATAAAGACCCGATCCAAAAATGGGCATCCGAAATGAACAGACATTTCTCATACAAAGAAGTGAAAGCAGCAAGAAAATATATGAAAAAATGTTCCACATCACTGGTCATTCGAGAGATGCAGATGAAAACAACACTGAGATTCCACCTCACCCCACAAAGAATGGCTGCTATCAAGAAATCACACAATAACAAATGTTGGCGGGGTTGTGGGGAGAAAGGAACCCTCCTCCATTGTTGGTGGGAGTGCAGACTAGTGCAACCACTATGGAAATCAATATGGAGATACCTCAAAGAGCTTGGACTGGAGGTTCCATTTGACCCAGCCATCCCTCTGTTGGGTATCTTTCCAAGAGAACTAAAAGAATCATATCACAGAGAAGTATGTGCACCCATGTTTATAGCGGCACAGTTTGTAATAGCTAAATCTTGGAAACAACCTATTTGCCCATCCGTTGGAAACTGGATAAAGAAGTTGTGGTTTTTCTATAAAATGGAATATTACTCAGCCATAAAGAGCGAGAGAATAGATTCATTCATAGGAAAATGGATACATATTGAAGATATACTCCTAAGTGAAATAAATAAGTCCCACATGTGTAAATACCAAATAGTTTCCCTGGTGTGAATATTCTGCAACAATGCATAAGATTCTAATAAGATTACTGACATTTAGAAATGGGAAGAAAGGAGCTAAAGGTGTAGGGAAGGTGTGATGCGTAGGGGAAGAACAAAAAGGGAAAAGAAAAAAATGTGAGAGAATGAAAAGATGAAAATAAAGTGTTTGTAGATGGGGAGGGGAGGAGGGGGTGAAGGGAGGGCAGAGGTAAGGGGAAAAAATGAGAATCAAGACTTGCCATGTAAAGGTACATGATCCCAACAATGAATGTAACTGTACTGTATCCCTAAAATGTACCAATAAACTCAATAAAATTAAAAAAAAAAAAGAAAGTGGCAAGAAAAGTGGGACAAAAATATTGCAAATGAGAGGATTTTCAAGGAGGATTTACAGCAGTGTCTTTAACTGCAATATTTGTTTTTAATTTTTAGTTTAAACATTCACTATATTTTATCAATTCTTACTAGTACACATTTGTAGTATATGATGATTAAATTCTTTGTATGGAGTTGGTTCATGTACATGATGTATCTTAATTCATTCTATGTGCCCTTCCCCTCTCCCCTCCATCTCTTAGTCCCCTTCCCTTTTGCAAAAAGACCTATATCCCTTTTTCCTATTAGCCATCTTTTATTTTGATCTGTATTTATATTTTGGATTTTTTAGATATGAGAAATCACCATATTTTCGACCCCACCTTGTTTAGATGAACTCTAATGTATGCACAGATCACATACTCACACACATTCACATAAACACGAGTGCACACTACTTCTGCCTCATACCTTCACGCGCACTTGCCTTGGGCATGAGTTTGATCCAGTGCTGCCTTCCTGGCTCTGGTGAAGAAGGAGAACTTGCTCTCGCCCTAGGCTCTGTGGTCTGAGTAATGCATCAGCCAGTGCCAGGGGGCCCCGTGGTTGTCTTCCCGCAGTTGTCAACAGGTCAGGGAAGTCCCCGTTCCTTGGCTTACCTCCCCTGCACAGTCAGGGACCTCACTGGGCTTGGAGGTAGTACTGAGAGTCTTTTGTCTCATCTCCAAGCTCAGGGGAGGACTGGATAGTGGCATCTCCAAGCCAGCTCCCAGTTAGTCCTCAGGAGGAGAGCAGGTCCTGGCCACCCAGGCTCCAGCAGAGGGTGGACACTCCTGGGTGTATCTGGGGACTTTAGAGCTCATGTTTAGCTTCCGGTGCAGGGGGGACGTGGAATGGGGCTTGGAGACCACTGATGTCCCTGAAGCTGCCTCAGTCCCCTGTGGGGCAGGTCTGTATTTGGCCAACAGTAACAATCTTTGTAGGGGTGTGAATGATCCCCGAAACTCATCGCTGACCTCAGTCTCCTTGCCAGCTCTACTCCACTGTATAGCTCCGCGTGTGACAGAGGCTGTGATTAGCATTCAAGGAGGGCATGAAGGACAATCAGGATGGGACACTAGCCGGGCTGGAGGAGGCTGAGTACAGACAATCCTGTGAGCAGTGCCCCAACCCAGCTGGCAGGGCACAAGGTCCCAGCTGGCCGCTGGTAGGGTGCCAGGCAGACTGTGCCTCTGTCCGACCGTCCATCCAGGTGGTCAGGCTGAGGTGGCCTTTTAACTTTGTGAGTTTCTTCACAAGGGAGAGGGGTGGGCTCCTGTTTCTCGAGTAGGAAAGAAAGTGAGAGCAGACCATTGAGCAAGAGAAAGGAAGAGATTAAGTAGCAAAGAGAGCGACAAGCCGAGATTAGAGCCTGGTTTCAATGGTGGTAATCCTCCGTGTTCAAGGACAAACGCGAATCTTTTGTTCTTGAGTTTGGATTAACTTTGTGTTGGGGGTGGGGGGGTCCCCAAGGGAAAGTTAGCTGGCTGGCTGTGCCTCTCGGGAGCTGGGGATGCCACAGCAGTCAGGCTCCGTGTGGAGACCACACCGGTCGAGGGCCGAGCAGCAGATGATTAAGTGTGCACCATGTGAGGACATTTGCCCTGTCTTTCTTCTGCTCCCCGCATCGCACACCGCGAGGTCATCTTGGCCCTACGGATGCTGCTTAACATTCAGAAATCATAAAAGTTGGATCTTTTTAATATCCATCTCATGCAGAGAATCTGATTTTTATCAGAGTGCATTCAAACTTACACGTCTGGAGCATTATCCAGGTTCTTGCGGCAACAGGAAGTTGGTTTATGGGAACATCATAATGAGAGACTTGGTCTACTCTGAAGAAACTTAATGACTTATTAAGACCAGAGGAAAGGGTGAGATAAACCCAGAAGTGTCTGGGTGGGATTTATTTTTAGCTTCTTGTCAGTGCTGTGCTGTGAGCTGCCCCGTTTAGATGGTGCGGACCTAAGTCTTATCTATGTATGAGACTGAAGACCCTGGCTACCCCTTTCCCGGCAGTTTTCTCATCGTTGTACTGTGTCAATCTTGGAAGAGTCTGTGACTCTGCTCCCATTCCAAGCAGTGCTCTGTGCCGTTTGGCAATGTCTTTACCAATTTTGAAAGCTACGCCTAGCTGGTACCTTGGACTGGCCCCACTGTTCATCACCTTGGTTTGTACAATTTGCCCGAAGTTCCACAGGAAGTGGTTTGGCAAACCCTGAGGAGAGAGGGAATGCTGCAGGGTGGGTGGTGGGTGGGAAGACTTCTTTAAGACAATGGCAGTGAACTGTAGGTGGCAGAGGCAGGGACCCAGCCTCTAGAGGAGCACGGTGGATGTTATCAGGCATGACACAGTGACACCTTGGACATGTGGTACTTGGGGGCCATGTCTCATCCGGTCAGCATGACTGACAGTCTCATTTTTTGTGACAGGCTTAGCAGTTGGGATTTGCCTTGACAGCCATGTGGATGGTTCCCTTCTGGGAATGGCAAGCTGCTGAGCAAGAGGTCAGGGTCCTCCCATCCCACTGTGCGAGCTGGTCTCCCGGCCTCTGCCACAGACTGCAGCCCACCGGTGGCCTCTGCTGCTTTTCCACCGCATCCCTGTGCTGCCACCACCCAGGGCCACAGCTCTTGGTCAAAGCAGAATAGCTGAGGGTACAGTTTCTTTGTGGGCCCGGCAGGATTGTCACCAAGGGTCCTTGCTGGGCAGAGGCATGAACAGGTCCACTCCACAATTCTGGAGAAGTTAAGGATAGTTTCTTCAGCTCATTGATTGGGGGTATAATAAGACATTCATTTTCATTTTAAAATTTCTAATTGATGAATAATAATGTACATATTTAACGGATACAGTGTGATCATTTGCTACACATATACAGATGTATAATGACCAGATCAGAGTAACTGGAGCTCCCATTTCTTTAAACATTTATCACTTCTTTGTACTGGGAATCTTCAATCTGATTTCTGCTGTGACAAATCAGAACTGAATTTATTGGGCTCTGTCTGGGGTCTTGGTGCATGAACTGGCACAAATAGCACCTTCCTTCCTTCCTTCCATCCTTCCATCCTTCTGTTTTTCCTTTTCTTCAGTTCTGGGGAATCGAGCCAGAACCTTTCATGTACTAGGCAAGTGCTCTACACCTCCAACTCAAAACAACAGTTTTGAAGAAGTGCTGCAAATTCTGTACAGTTCAGTGATGATGGGCACACATCAGTGTTGGTGACTAGAGAGATGTGAGCACATAAGACATAGTTGCTTTATTTTCCTACTTTGGTTTGCACTTAGGGGTCAAGTCATGAAGGCTGGGGAAAACTTTTCCAGAGGGAACCCTTTGAAGAGGAGCAGGGGAAAATCCACACAGACCCTCAGGCTCCACTTGCTTCTGGTTATTCACTCTTATCACTGACTTTAGAAGTTGCTAGCTAAGCAATGAAGTGACAGGCCTCTCCAGCATTACCGTAGAGCACATCTCTGGCAGGTGTCACTTCAGCAACGATGGCTCGTTTTCCAGGAACATGGAGGTAGCTCTTGCTGTCTAGCTCAGGCAGGTTGATTGCACTGCCCTCTTCACTAGGCCTGAACAAGCTCTGGAGGTGATCTTTTGACACTGGAGGGCCCAAAACCCCACCCACAGATCATGCTAACAGCAGCATTTCCTGAGCATGTATCCTAAGAGAGCCCTGAAATTCCTGTGGACCCCTGAAGACTTCATTCTTCCTACTTCCAATCACACTTAGACCACCCTGCTTCTTTAGCCAATGAACACTCCCAAACCCTAACCCCGAGGAGATGGGTTTTGGGATTGTCTTCCACCCCCACAAGATTGGGGCCTAGTAGTGTCATTTCAGTGTTGGACACACTGCATAGTGGGGCTAGGCAAAGCTGGCCAGGGAAGGAGAGTGGCTTCTTCCTCACCTTGCTCAGGGTAGAGTTAATCCTGACCAGGCAGGTGCTCACCAGAGGAGGCCTGACCTGGGTCACCCCCATCCCTAGCATCCCCTTGGGTATGACTGACCTCACTGTTGGCACCTCCCTGGGGAGCACTGAGCAGCTCTTCTTGCTTTCATCAATGACTTTGTCTCAGTAGCTAATTCATCAACATCTAAAATTGTCCCAACAGGAATAATTAAACCAAAGACAGAGATGTTGCTATGTTCCCATCCTGGTCTTCCAGGTCTTTTCTCTTGTGCTCTCATAGATATGCTTTTTGTATACACAGTGGATGTTTGTCCTATGTGTTAAAAGAAATGGTCATGCAGCAGGCTGACTTGGGGGCAGGAACAGGGCAAAGCTGAGATACAGGTTGGGCTACACAAGATTCCACCTTAGCTAATGACCCATGGTGTCAGGAAGCCTACATATTGGGCCCAGAGGGTGGGCAGAGACATCGAGATGACTCACCCCATAGTCAGGAAGGGAAGGAGTCTGCCAACAGCCTGAAGACCTTGGAAGAGGACCCCCAAACTCAAAGGAGACAGCAGGACCCATGGCTACCTAGATTTCAGTCCAGCGAGGTCTAAGCTGACCATCTCAACTCCTGACTGAGGCTGCTCTGAAACAAAACATCTCTGCTGTTTTAACCTGTTACAGTTGTGGTCCTACTTTACACAGCAATAGAAGATGAATCCAGGCACGGTCACATGTTACATGACCCGATCAGTGATGGACATACCTATGACAATGATCCCATAAGATTGTCATCCTGTGATATCATAGCTGCCTTTGTTTATATAAGTTCTCCGTATGGTGCCCACACAATGACAAAATCTCCTGACAAAACATTTCTCAGGGTGCACCTCCATCAATGAGTGACACATGACTGTGTTATAGGAAGACACCTACTTTCCTATTTGTTTCACTCATAGTCTGTTTTGGAGAGGGTTCAAGGAAAATCTTTAGCCATACTTAGAATAGCTATTTGTCATTTGAGCAGTGGAATTCTTTGCTAAAGAAGCTTATATTTTATAAATCAAGGTTCAGTAGTAACAGTATTTGGTAATGGACTTGGGTCAAGGTCTCATAAATAAGTAATAAAGTAATAACTAGGGAATGTGAAAGTAATTTGATCAAAATAATTTTTCAATCTTTTTAATTTTGTTGGTTGGTTTATTGGCTTGAAGATTAAATCAATGGAGACCCTGAAAGATTAAAATAATTTCCAATGGCACATAGTTAATAAACTAATTTTCTGGAATGGTTATAATATGCAAATACATTTTCTTCTTTTATAAAAACCACACCAAAGATGCTCAGAACTTTTGGCAGAGGCCAGCAACTTGGTTTGCCTTTCCTCTGGAAGTAGCTGGACCACCTGTACCATCCATCCTTGGGGTGCTGTTGGCAGTGACTTCTATAACCACTGAAATATGGTAGAAGTGATGTCTGCTCCTTTCAGGCTGCACCATAGAAACCTCCCACTGGATCCTCCACACTCTCTCCCTCTTCCATTTACAAGCTGCAAACAGAGGATTTAAGAGAGAACTTCAAGTTCTAAGACCAGCAGAGCCTCAAGATGAAAGGGGCTGTCTCAGAACCACTCTACGGAAGAGATGTGAACCTTCCACTGAAAAACGGTGAGTAAGACACAGACATCTCATTAAGATGCTATGGTGGTTTCAATCCACCATAGATGTCCCCCAAAGCCTTTCACAGGCTCACAGGTGAGGCTTTGAGAGATGATTGGATCATGGGGTGTGATGCTCAGCGGTGGATTTTCCACTGATACCTTTACAGCTAAATGTGATGCTGGGAGGTGGATCCTGGAGGATTTAGCCTCAAAGGATGGGCCTTTGTTTGGAGGCTGCAGAAGTCAACCAGCTCCCCAAAGGGCTGGTAGGAAATGGGAAGCTTTGGGGGAAAATAGAAAACTTTTATTTAGAAATAGGAAATACTCACTTTGAAAAGTGGGAGAACCTAAAATATGGTTTGAGGATGGTTTTTCTGATAAGTCGCTGTGGTCAACTCCGAGAAGCCACTTGACTAAACAATTTCTGTGAATAGAAAGAATTTTAAGAAGAATCCCAGGAAACCTGGGAACATTGCCACTTGCCTCTTTAAAAACAGAAGCAATGAGCTGGGTGTTGGGGTGCGTGCCTATAATCCCAGTACTCTGGGAGGCTGAGGCAGGAAGATTCCATGTTTGACCTCAGACTAAACAATTTAGTGAGTCTCTGTCTCAAAATTTAAAAGAAAAGAGGGGGAATGGGAATGTAGGTCTTTGCTGAGGCCTTAGAAATAGTCGCCAATACCACAAAGAAAGAAAGGGAGGGAAGAGGGAGTTTCTTTTTTCATCCATGGCAAGTTGGGACTGAGGAATTGGTCTATTACTCTTCTCACAAAAGTGCTGCACAAATTTCCGCATCTCAAACTCACCCTGGGAATCCAGTCACATTCCCCTACTTTGCTCTTTAGATTTGGCAGTGAGCTTGGCTCCAAATTCACACTAATATCTCTTGAAAAAAGTGAATTGTCTTGCTGTATTTGAAGACAGTATGGGACAGCAGAGATTCCTGGTGGGAGCAGTTGCCACCAACAGAGACCCAAGTCGTGAAGAAAACCAACTGCAAAGAAATACTTTTATTAAAGCAGAAGAATGAGAAGAATAATGCACGGACATGGAGAGGTGAATCTTGCAGCCAGAATTAGAAAACTTAGGCGACCTGTGTAATTTGTCTGTTTTGAGCAACTGCCATTGTCTAATCTCCCT
Source organism: Fukomys damarensis (assembly GCF_012274545.1). NCBI lineage: Eukaryota > Metazoa > Chordata > Mammalia > Rodentia > Bathyergidae > Fukomys > Fukomys damarensis. Next base: position 27,370,498 of record NW_022900919.1, on the reverse strand, counting down.
AAATATGGATAGATCATGATGACTTTTGATGTTTTAAAGTTAGAAAAGCATGGCAGAAAAGGTCAAGCGGTTAAAAAAAAAAACAAGCAAAGAAACCAAGCAAAATGTATACCTTAAATGTACCAATAAACTCAATTAAAAAAAAAAAAGAAACCAAGCAAAATGAATAATATTCGATTTAGAGTTTCAGGCCCCCATCTTAGAAAGATTATTAACATGTGTGCAAAAGTCTGAAAGTCTGTATGTGTTTATTACCTGTTTGTCGAAACCTCATTCAATAAGACTAGTTATTACTTATTAGATATTAATGTTTCTAAACAAGCTGCAAGAGAAAAGAGCATTTTCTTTTTGATAGGAAAATTATTTTAATAAGCAATGGCATTACTTCTCCCTCTTGAACCTCATGAGTTAAAAAATATTGAGGATCACCTAACAAAGCTCTGAATTTCCATTGCTTTCACAGCATGAATGTAACTACAATAGGAAATAAATTCATCACAAGATCTCAATTTATTTACAAAAGATCCCAGCTGTCGCCCAATGCCAAAAATGGGTGGAGATGATTTTGTTCACAGGAGTGGATCTCTGGCTATTGAAAAAGCGTTTATGGGTATTACTAACAGGAAGAATCCGCCCAGTGAGCAATGCAATTGTGAACTATGGTTCAGATATTCAAGTGCAAGCCTTTGGAAGGCAATGTAGCAGCTAATTGTTAGGGTAGTTTTGAAAATAATGACATTTAACCTATCATAGCAGTTGTTCCCATAAAGGGCATGAACAACAGTAATGAATAATAAAATATAGCACATTCTGGTGCTAGAAATCATGCACTTGCACAGAGTAAGTTTTACCATATCAAGTCACCTATATGAGAGGAAATCAATATATTTGAAAATGTTTCAGAAACTTCTTTAAAGAGGAAAGATACTAGCAAACCAACCTTTCTTCCATGAAATTTTAGGTAGTGTACGTGCCAAGTGGACAAAGAACTTTCATAATGATGCAAAGCCCAATGTGAAGTACAGCAGTTAATCTGATTAGACTAGTATCATTTCTAACATATTTATTTGGAGTAGTGATTGTGGAATCACACTGTTATTAGCAAGTTTGTGCTGTTTACTGGAATTCTGATACATATTTAAAAACCTATCTTTGAATAACACAGGCTGAGAATGTGGACAATAGAGGGGTCTTATGCTTTCCTCTCCTCCTTTATGCGTTATCTGATGTACCTGCCTTGTTGGAACAGGTCCCAGGTCTTTGTAATGGTTGGGTGCTCTGCTGCCTCAACCCCTTGGGTGCTGATGTCCCGTATACTCTGGACACCTCAAAGGAATGCAGCTGAGCATACACTGTCCCTCAGACACTTAAATATCCCTGGGGTGGGTGGGGGATTCCTTTACTTGCCTAGATAGGAACCATTTTTTATACTTGATTGCTGGGTTCACCAGCCTTGAAATTACTGCATTTGTAATTTGTGAGTAGGCTCAGTTACCCGAAACATCAAAGATAATAGTGGCACTGTTGGTTGCAGGAGAGACAAGCTAGAACTCAGACCCTCTTGTCCTGAGAATTTTATGCTCTTTGACAAAGGGAGGAAGAAGAAGTATTTTTGTCAAATACTCATCCTGGCATTACTTTTTCCCCAAATTGGAAAGTCAATCTGCAACTTCATTTGAACCTGAAAGTTTTAAAATGTAAGAATGCAATTAGTGTGCAGTTTCAAAAGAGAAGGGTAGAGATCCAAAAGGAAGAAAGAAATTGCCATGGACTGGATGTTTGTGTCCCCATCCCCAAATTCCCAAATTCATATATTGAAATCGGTCATCAGTGATAATCAGGAGACGAGGCTTTGGGGAGATGATTAGATTAAGAGGTGATGGCTTCCTGAATGAGATTTGTGCCACAAAAGAGAACAGAGAGCTGCCTCACCCCTTTCACTACATGAAGATTGAGCAGGAAGGTGCCGCCTACAAGCAGAATGCTCTCACTGGATGCCACATCTGCCAGGGCCTTGATCCTGGACTTTTGGCCTTCAGAAACAAGAGAAATAAATACCTTTCTTCATCTGATGATCATCCTAAGTGTATTATTCAGTTTTTCCACTGGTGGACACCATGCCTGATACCCACAATTTAAAGGAGAAAAAGTTTAATTTGGGTCATGCTTTAAAGAGATTCAGCCCATAGTTTTCTGGTTCCAAGACAGGAGCATCATGGCAGAAGGCTGTGGTGGAGCAAAGCCACGTAGTGTATGGAGGCCAGGAAGGAGAAAAAGAAGTGAAACCAGAGAGGAAGGGATGAGGGGCCAAATACAGTTCCCAAGGCCGTGCTGCCCTGACTAATCCAGACATACCCGGAAGTATGCTCCACCAGGAGCCTGAGCAGATCCCAAGCCAATCAAGTTGACACTGTCTTAACCACCACACTGGGCTGTGACATTTTGTTACTGCAACAAGAGTGAAGTAAGGCCCAATCCTTTGGGTACTGGGAGCTGTTTGGCATCTGTGGTCAGCACTGAGGTCTGCTGGTAGCTGGGAGCCATAGCATGGCTTCCCTCACACATCCAGTGTGGATGGGCTGATTGTTGGGAAGATGGGACAGACTGGGTCATCTTTCTCATCCTGTAACCGGCTGGTCTCAGTTTCCTCAAATGTAGCAGTCACTGTATTCCAAGAACAACAAACTCCCACATGCAAGTGCGTTTTGAGCTTCCATTTACTTCACATTTGCTGCTGTCCCACCAACCAACAGAAGTCACACAGCCATGAAGGGAGGGTGGGAACAAGGGGAAAAAATGAGAACCAAGACCTGCCATGTAAAGGTACAAGATACCAGTAATGAATGTAACTGTACTGTCTACCTAGAATGTACCAATAAATTCAATTTAAATTAAAAAAAAAAGAAGTCACACAGCCAAACCAGTTTGGTATCAGATAAAATACAGACCACAAGTCAAATTTGAGTTTCAGATAAACAAGGACTTTTTAGTACATGTTCCATTGAAAGATGTATCAATCAAAGTTCACCAGAAAAAAAGAAGAATCAGGATATAAAGTGATGTTCATGCAAGAAGAGAATCATCACAGATATGGATTCCCAGCATTGCAGAGGTAGAACAGTCTCATGGTTCGTGGCCTACAAGCTGGAGAATCATAGAAGCTCATGGTGTAGTTTAACAAGTCAGAAGGCCCTGCAGGTAAGGGTAAGATTTGCTGCTGGCATTCATCCATGTCTGAATTTGGAAGGCTGACAACCAGCAGCTCTGATGGCCCAGGTTGGGAGAAGACCAAGCAGACAGAGGATTGGAGGTTTCCCATGCACACTGTGAAAGATCACCTGCTTTACCCTGCCCACCAGTCTAATTGCTGATCTCTTCTAGAAACATACACCAGACACACCCAGAAAATGCTTCGTCGCTGTGCCTGCCTAGAAAGTGCAAGGTCCCGAGTTTGATCCCTGGTCCAAAAAAAAAAGCTTCACCAGCTGCTTGGGCATCCATTAGTCCAGCCACATTGACATAAAATAACAACCAACTCCAGATATCTTCCTTGACCACCCTCCTTTCCCATTTTTCCAGCCCTCAGAGAGACAGTGCTATCTTTTCTTAGTGCTTTGTCACAATCAGTAACTAGATATTATGTGTTTATCAGTTTATTTCTGTCCTCTCTCCCAAACCGTAAGCCCTCTGAGACCAGGATGACCAGTGCCAGAACCTGGCACTATGGGTAAGGCCTGGAATTCAACTAATATACTGAATAAATGAGTGAAGAGGCCAGAGTGTGAGCAAGTTAAATCAGGAGAGCAATGGCGCTGCCTGCCTCCCCCAGAGCTTCGGGTTCAGTCTCTCCCCCACAGAGCCTTGATCCCTGTTGTCCAACCCTTTGCATCCTTGTTTAAAGACATAAGTACTCTTCAACGTCAAGGTGACATCGTAAATACTCAAGCTTCTCGAGGTTTATTAAAAGGTCAGCTGAACCCTGCAATGCATTTAATTTACCATTACTTACTCATTCTTTATTTCTTCCATATGCATTATGTGAGATTGTGAATGTATATTTATATAAATTCTTATTATTCAGGTTCATAAAATATCCTTTATGAGAGGAACTGTACGCGGCTGACCCAGATGCCGTGAGGAGTGTCCCATTTCTCAGTGAGAGCCTTCTGTGCTGCCTCTGCCTTCCTGCCACGTGCTTCCCTCCTGGGACCTCATGGCCCCAAATGCCAGAGCATCTGTGCCTCATAATTTATTGACCTACTGTGTGCATAACAAGTGGGGCTTAAATACAGCCAGCTGGGCCTGTTTATATCAAAACCAGATTTGGAGTCCTGTCCTCGATGACAGTTTCTGGGGTGAGTTTATGGTACTCATGATTGTGTGCAGCTGTCTGTCTGTCTGTCTGTCTGTGCAAGAAAAGAGAGGAACAGGGAAAATGTGGGGAGAAATTCAAGTAAGTAGATTTCATGTTCTTTATCATTCAAAGACAAAATGTGTTTTCTTTTTTAAGAGAAGCCAGGCCAATTTCGCTAATATCTGTCTTAAAAAAAAAAACAGAAAGAAAGAAAAAAATTCTATAACTAATATTGAATCCCCAGTGCAAACCTGAACCTATAACAGAAGAGGCTCTCAAAGACTAAACAAAGAGAACTTCTTTTATCTCTCTTGTAAAACTAATTGGTGCATACTTCTTTCTGCTGTTTTAAAATAAATTGTAAGTTGTTTTTAACCAAATCAGTATTAATCTCTGAAAATTAATGTTTTAGGATATGCGACAACCCTCTCCATGGAGCTTCTGAGACCTACAAACAGCTAATAGTAAAGTAGATACCCGGGTGGAAGGTGATGGTCTTCTTAGAAATCCAGTAAAAGCTAGAAACCTTCCTCCCAGAAAAACAATACATGCACACTTTTGGATCTAATTTCTGAGGTTTCACCGACCATGGAAAATCATCCATGAGCCCCATGGTCAGCAGCCCTTCTCTAAAGGGTGGATCACATGTGCTGTGGCCTGGATGTGGGTGAGTATGGTCCCCTGAGCCTCACATGTGGGCATCCTGGTCTCTGCTGTCATGGGGTCAAGGTGGTGGAGGTGGGGATCAGTAGAAGGCATTTAGCCCATGGGGCAGCTTCCCTGGTAGGTCTTGTGGGACTTGATTAGTTTTTGTGAGAGAGTTGTTATAAGATAGCCTAGCACCTGTCCTAAATCATTCCCTATGTCCTGCCAGTGTGATATCCTCTGTCACGGGGATTTCACCAGAGCCCAGCCGGTCCTGGCATCCTGCTCTTAGACATTCAGAAGTGTGGGGTAACTAAACCTCCTTTCTTTACAAATCCCCCAGCTTCAGTAATTCTGTTATACAGACATGAAATGTACGAAGATGATATAGAACCACAATTTAAAAGAAACCTCAGAGCTCTAATTCTTTAAAAGACTTGCAATAGAATGTAGTCCACACTTTCATTTCCTGCATGTGGGAAGAAGTCTGGAGAAAGTATGACCTGCCCAAGTCTCATAACAAATTCATGACAGAGTCAGGAATTAAGATACTATTTTAATTGGCTTCCTCAGAAGCAAACCTTGAAGTGCTGATTGATGTGCAGAGATGTACTAGGAAGCGAGCATCAAGGAGCACCATTAAGGAGAAGAGGAGCAGGTCAGAGCAGAGGAGGGAGCCAGCAAGATACGCTCTGCAGAGGGGAGGCCACCCGGGACACCAGAGTGTTATGTTATGCCCAAGGCCCTCTCTGAACCCTTTGACCAGTGGTTCAGAGGGAGGAGGAAGTAATCCTAAGAACTACCCCGAAGGTAGTCCTCCAAAAACACTGCACACAGTAGATGGAGACTGAGCTCAGGGAGTGGAAGGGAGAATCCAAAGGCAGTCAATGTGACAGACTCAAGCTTCATTCCACACTACTGCCTCAGAAGACACACGAAGACTTTCTGTGAGTCACTGAATGTGCTCATCACAGTTCAGAATTAGTGCATGTGCTGTACTCTGGATTTGGGGATGTGTTAAATAAAGGCTTGGCCCCTCGCTGCTTCTGGGAGATGGTGGACTTCTAAGAGGTAGGGTCTGTGGGAGGTCTTCCTGCCATGGAAGGGAGTGTGTCCCAGAAGGGTGTGTGCCCTTGAAGAGGAATGCCAATCTCTTCTCTTCCTGTCTTTTATATCTCAACTATGTGGAAGTGATTTTGCCACTGGCTACCACCATGGTGAGTGGCAACATGACCAAAGGATCATGGACTGAAACCACTAAAACTGTGCGCTCAAAGAAACCTTCTTTCTTTACAAGCTGATTAGCCCAGGCATTTGTTACAGTAATGGAAGCCTGACAAACATAGGATATTTCATACTTATTCTGAATTTTTTGCCTTCAATATGCTGAGGATTTGCAAACCTAAGTATGAGTAGCACAGGGTCTGGACAGAGAGCTGCAGTATGGATCTTCCTTCTGGAGGCTCCAAGAACCCATTCTTCCCTCTCTGTGAAGCCTCCACGAATGCTGCCCTGAATCACACACACCTCATCCTTAGAACAGGTTTGCTTTTATTCTACTGAACATAGTAATTTTAGGAGTTAAAACTATCTTATCCTGAGCAATATAACTGTATTCCAGGAAAGATGTGCATACATCTACTCATTAATTTTGAAAAGTCTGTCCTTAGCCAATGTAAATAAGTTTCCCTTTCATTATGTAGCAAAGAGTGAAACCAAATGACATTGGTGTCCCTGCTTAGAGTGTAGAAACTGCCAGGGAAAAAATTCATAAAGCCAATACAAATATAAGCAAAGGAAAGAAGTTGAAAGTGAACATACAGATGCTTCTTGCCTTCTGGTAGGGAATACATCCTGATAAATGCACCTGGAATTAAAAATATCATAAGCTGGAAATAGATTGGATGCACCTAGCCACCCCCCCGAAACATCTTAGCTTAGAACAGAGCACATGTAGAGTGTGTGCTGTTTCCCCTTCTGATCCCCAGAGGGCTGCCCTACCATCCAGCACTGCTGGAGAGAATCATGCTAAATACTGCCAGTTCCGGGAAAGCTCTAAATGCAAACTGCAAAGTTGTTTGTATTGAATGCATCTCACTTTCACAACACTATAAAGTAGAATAATCATAAACTGAAACCTTGTAAATTGGGGACAAGCTATAATGATGGACAATGGCCACACATATATAAAAAGACCTCTAGTCTGCAGGAAGCCAAACTGCAACCACTGTAGCAATACCTCACCCCCCAGTCCAGGACTTACTTAGTGTCTGACAGCTTTAACTCAGAGCCAATCAGAAAAAGTCAAACATCGTTCCCTAATCAATCACATAGAGTACCTTGCAGCTACTTTGCCAGCCTGCCACTAGCTCCCCTGTGTGAAGAGCCTCCCATCTGGGCACTCCCCCACTGAAGGAGACCTTTTCTTCCATTAGAAAGCTTCCCAACCCCACATCTGCCTTTTAGTCTCTGCCAAATGCAAGTGATGGTGGTGGAGCCCTTTGCTTCCCAAGCTCTAGATAAGTGATCTTTCCTTGTTCTCATTTGGGTACTCTATTCCATTATTATTCATAGAAAAATACAAGTTACTAATAAACGTGGGGGGCAAAGAGGCTTAACTGCAACTAATTTTAAAAGAAAGCCAGATGAAATCAGCACTGAAATACATTATTTGTGTGTACCTGATTTGGAGAGCACTTTGAAGGTATTAAGCAAGAGGTTAAAATAAATGTGCATGCCCTTAAACCTAGCAATTCCAATTCTAGCAATTCATCCTGCAGAAATTGTCTTGTAAGTGAACAAGGTTAATGTACAAAGATGATCACTGTCTAATTATTTGTATAGAATGAGTGTCCAAAAGCAGAATGGATAAAATATCCACTGTGCAACTCTGTAAAACCATCTAAGAGCCAGACTTTGGGAATGGAGAGATGGCTGCTGTGGATGGCAGTGGGAAGGCACAGCCGTGCAAGGTGATACTGTTTTGCACACACATGTGTGTGCTCTAATGTGTCTCTCTAGCCGCTTGCAAAATGCCCACTGTGGTTTATCCCAGAAGTGGGGCTGGAGGATGGGAGAGGAGTTTCCACTTTGTACATTTTTTCCATTGTTCATGTGTGGATGATGATCATGTGCTACCTTGGTAATGGAAAAATTAAAATAAAAAGAATCAGCCAGGAAAACACAGTGCTGAGAACGTGTTATTCATTCTATCACCTATTTTCTCACTTCTCATAATGTGGCTGAGCTCTGGAGAATCAGGCGTGGGCATTGATCATTGCTTTGATTCCTGGAACAATAGCCAGGATAATGAGGAGCCCACTTCACTGACAAAGCCCAGCCACGCCTTGCCAGAGACAAGACAACATGGGTGCAGGTGTTGGAACAATTGGGACTCATTTATCTGCCATTGTCCTAGAGTGAAATGACCTCCCTCATAAATTTTCCAAAATAATAGAAGCATATCATCCCTGTAAAATGTCAGATTCTTTTTAGTTTAACCATTTTTGAGGAAAAAATTTCCCTCAACAGACTGCAGAAATTCTGTCTTCCTAAGGAGATGGTGATGATTGTAACAACCCCTTGTGATGCTTGAGATTATGCCCGTGACTATGATGCCTTGAGCTGTGACTGCAACTGTGTCCCATCCTGTCTGGGGGAAACTGAGTGTGTAGGGAAGTCAGCCTCTATTTCCAATCACATTGAGTTCGAGTTCATTTCTGATTTTAGATTCCTTTCTGCTCCTCTTGTGTCCAGCCATCTGGGGAAGGCTGTTGGATCCCACCTGCTGGACAGAGCTCCTAACTGGTGGTTGGGCCTCTACCCTTCAGTGCTTCATCTGATGTTGAGTTCCTCCTGTGGGCCAGAGGAAAGATCAGGATGGGCATAGGCCTTGAGGCAGTGGCTTTCAGGAGGGTGTTTGGAAGGAACAAGGAGAAGGAAGGCAGCCAGAGAAGGGTGTGCTGGTGAGCAAGTTCTTGCCCTGGTGACAAATGCACTGTCTCTCTGGGGACCCTCTTGGAGACAGTGTGACATACTTGTTCCGTATTCCCAAGAGCGAGGAAACTGGAATATTTATGCACCCGCTTAGCTCTTCTTGCCCCAATGGAGGGCTGCTGCAGGGCTTGGCAGTGGGACCTGGTCTCCAGCCCCTTAGGTCTACCATCTTAGCTGAGCTCAGCAATGGCCTCAGACAGAAGGACAAGAGCAAGAGGATGCAAGCGAAGACCCAAGAGAGTCGGCCACCCCTGCACACAGCTCCAAGAAGTTAGCAGTGTGATCTCATTTTTCAGCTTAGGAAATTGAGGTTATGAGAATTTAAACTGCCCACCCAGAGTTCCACATTAGCCCATGTTGGAGCTGGTCCCTCTTTGTGGATACACGTGGCAGCGGTGCATGCAAGGGCTTTGTAGGACCCATCTAGGAGACCAACTGACCCTCCTCACTGGATGGGCAAAAATGTGGATCCACCTCGCTTCCTGATGTGGCTACACACCCAAAACATGACTGGCAGGGGAAAGGCGCACTGGGTGAATGGAGAGTAGAGCACACTCTTCCAGGTCTTCTGTGATCTACATGCAGGGATGTTATTAACTAGGCTAGGTACATCCAGCTGCCTTCCTGGCTGTAGCCACCCACTCTGAGGTGCATCGCTCCTATGAACGTTTGTTCATTCTTCCCCCATTCAGCTAATACTTACTGAGAATCTATCATATACAAGATGCCATGGTAACTGCTAAACTCTCTATTAGAGGAACGTGTTTGCAAGCCTCCATAGAGTCCAAGGTGCAGAGAAGAGGCTAGGCATTCATCAGAACACTTCAGAAAGGGGCTGCTGAGGCACGGAGTGTCTTCAAAGGCACAAGTATTGAAAGCTTGGTCTTGAAGGCGGCATTGGTGGGAGGCACAGGAGGTGGAGCCTAACAGGTGAGCCCTGCAAGGGGCTTGTGGGACCCCAGTTCTCTGTCTCTCAGTTTCCTGGGTCATGCTATGAGTGGTTTTCTCCTCCACATGCTCCCACCATAATCTGCCACCTTTGCCAGTGGCTCAAACCAAGGGGCCACCCAACCTTGGATGTGAATCTCCAAATCCATGAGCCCAAATATACCTCTATTTACTTCATGAGCAGCCTGGGTCACACACTTTATGAGTGATGGAAAGCTGACTAGTGCAAATCTTCTGTTCACCTTTCAATTACAGGAAAAATAAGGCCAGAGGAACATGTCACAGGATGTCCCACAGAGTAGCCAGCACAATCCAAATTGAGGGACAAAAAACTTTCTTCACCAAATTAAGTTTCAGGTGGAGAAAATTAAAAAATAAAAAAGATAGAATTGAAATATATCGATTGTTAAAAAATTAAAAGTTATATCAGCCAGGCATGGTGCCACACTTCTGTAATCCCAACACTTAGGAGGCTGAGGCAGGAGGATCACTGAGACTTCTAGGACAGCCTAAACTACATAATGAGTTCATGACCAGCCTAAACTACATGGTGAGACCCTGTCTCAAAAAACCCCAATAAAAATAAATAAATAAATAGGATAGGATAGGATAGATGAAATAAATGTATCAATTAATCTAATATTTGACTGTTACTTAGATTCCAGTTTAAGCTATACAAATTATAACTTGTGTTAGATAACCGGAAATTTGGAACTGGCTGGATATTTGCTATTGAGGAATTTTTATGGGCTGGGGATGTAGCTTAGTGGTAGAGCTCTCACCTACCATGCACAAGGCTTTGGGTGGCTTGATCTTAAGCACTGCAATAAAAACCCCAAACCCAAGAATTATTGTTCTTATTTTTGGTATGATAGTAGTATATGTTTTGAAAAGAAGCTTTATTGTTAAGAGATACATACGGAAATATTTATAGATGAAGTGATATGATGTCTCGGGTTTTCTTCAAACTAATACACAAAGGAGAGGAAGTGATAGGGCCCTGAATAAAAACAAGATTGTCCTGGAGTTAATAAAATGCTGCCACTGGTGCTGGTGGCCTGGGAACTCGGGATGCTGTATCACCTACTTCTGCATGTCTGAAATTTCCACAATAGAAAGTTTGTAGAAAGGTTACACAAATATTTCATTAAAGACTGAGATGTGTGCTGTGATACCCAGGGATGGCGTCCTGTCAAGCCATGACAAACCAACAGCAGGGAGGTCAGGCCAACTTCCTTGAGCACAAGGGTGTTTGCTTTGCTGCACTGGTTCCTTTTGATTAAAAATACTTGTTTTTAGCAATATATTAGAGCTACTTTCCTTTTTCCTTTTGTTTTGGTAAAAAAACTTTTCAAAGTACACATATAATGCTAAGCAGGTATGGTTTTCTCGGTCCAAGGGCTTATTTTCCTTCCTAATTTGAAACTTGTTGGTCTGAGGATGAAGCAGAGATTGATGCAAGTGTGCCATCCTCCTAATAAAACTTGAGTGCCTAAATATCCATCCCGTGTTAAACAGTTACTGAGATACCTATAAAAAGATGGTTAAGAAGTTTTTAATTCTACCTCTGAAACTCTTTTAAAAGTTTTTATTAGTATACATTATGTGTTTGTGATATACAACAGTTACATTTTTGGGAAAATATATATGTATATAATCTTGATCACTTTCAATCTCTTTATTCTCCTCCCTTCCTTCCCCCTCTCCTTGCTTCCCTTCCCCATTTCAAAAAAAAAGTTCATCCTTTCCTACCATCTCTCATGTATTTTACGCTTTATGTTTATTTGGGGTTTCTCATGTAAGAGGAGCCTTACACTATTTAACTTACTTTGTCCAACTCATTTCCCTCCACATCACTGCCCCTAAACCCTCTGATGCTTCTCCACCCCGGCTGTACTGGGCTCCCCTCTCTGGACTCTGGCTGGCTTGTGACTACTTCAGTCTGAAGAATCTGGAAGCCGGTGCCCACTTTGTAAGGTCAGAAGGCCCAGCGCCCTACCTGTTCCCTGGCACCTGGCACCCTGGGAGCCCTGAGCTGCTGAGGGAGGAGCCCACTCTCTCTGAGGGGCAGTGAGCCACCCCAGGCCTTGCGAGGAGGCCACAGGGAAGCCATTTGGCCAGCAGAGTCTCAGCTGGAGTCCTGCCTGGGGCTGCTCAGAGCTTAGCTCCTAGGCTCTGAGGAAAGCAGTCCCTAAACCACTCCACCCCTAGGCTCTTCAGTTGCCCCAGCCATGAGGTGTTGGAGGTGGAGGACCCAGAGACTGTGGAGGAGAGACACAAGCCATCCCACAATGCCTTGCTTGTGAGCACACTAAAATTATTATTTCATGCCACTAAGATTTGGGGTGGGTTGTTACATGCCACTGACAACCAGAACTGAGGGCTACTAAGCAGGTATTTTTATAAGTGCTGGGCGTGAGGGTAGGGTTGAGACTGGGGTTGAGGGTGAGGAAAGAATCTATGTCAGCAAACTAATTCCATGTGGATCCTCTGAGAAATGGGCTTTGTCTTCTTGGTTAAAAACAAAGCCCAAACAACTCCATTTTGGATTTAAATGGCCTGGCTATCTACCCTCTACCCATCCATCCACCCCATTAATATACTGCACTCCGAGAAATGGTGACTATGTACTTTTCCCCAGAACACAGCCCATTTCCCAAGATAAGAATGAAGGGGTTTCCATTCCAAACTGCACCTCCCCTCTCTCTGTCTTACCCAGCAATGCACACCCCACCTTGTGCCACTGAACTTAGTCAGCCATGATAGACTGTAATCCTTTGATTTCAGTCAATGAATTTAGAAGATAGCTCCTTCTGCATTAGGGTTAAAAGAGGCAACCCTCCTTTGTCCTGCAAACCTGCTACCTCATGGTGTGCTTGCACCCATTTGCAAAAGTAAACAGCTTTGTCAAGATTTCGTGATGTCTGAGTGCTCCAATATATGCACTGACAACTTGAGTCTGGGGGCTTATTTCCAATAAACCAAAGAATCCAGATACAGATTTTGATTATGTCTGTCAGCGCCTGTACTGTTCCTTCTCTGGGCCACTTCAGTGCACAACCACACTCTAGGTATTTCAACCAGAAAGGCATATGTGCGTGAGTGCGTGCATGCGTGCATGCATGCGTGTGTGTGTGTGTGTGTGTGTGTGTGTGTGTGTGTTAATTATTGTGCTTCATCATGATGTTTCCATAAAGCATGAACTAGTGCTCACACGTCCATGGAGACCTATAAGTATGGGCCCCTGATGATCTGCCGGTCATGCCACTGCATTAGCAGCAGATCATTAACCTGTGGTTGGTGCCCCTTACTTGTGCCACTGTGTATGCAGAAGGAAACAGAGACTGCCTGCTAGTCACTGCTCTGCAGAAAGGCGGCTCCTACATTCTTCCTTTTGAATGAGTAAATCTCACTTACAAAATGGAACCTAGAGTCCTAGCTATATGGGAGCCTGGCCAACCAGGGAGTATAGTTTTCACATGTCCACCTCCATGACATGGCTAGAGGTGGGACATGGAATTAGAGGACAAGCAAAAACCTCTTGCCTTAGGGAGTTCTTACTCCTCTTGGAGGTGGGAGGAAACCAACATGAATTCAGGTTTTTCATTCCAATATTTTTAAATTTAAAGTTTTTTTCTAAATCTACCTTAGTAACCATCAAATTTCCACTTGGAGGAAGACAGTGAAAGCACTAAAAACAAACTGAGCTATTCAAACACATAGAACCAGGATGGGCGTCACAGCTGTGCTGAGAAGGTGATCTGGGGACTCCAGCTGGGCAGGTGCCACTCTGGGGAGCACTGAGCAGGGCTGGCCCATGTCATCACCTCCACACCTGTAAAGTCAGCCACCCCTGAGCAAGGCACAGTTCTCCCTGCTGGATCAGGAAAACCCAAGGTCTGGAAAATAGCTGCCCCACCTTGAGGAATGGCTAGAAGCAGAGGTAACAAACTGAGTACTTTTATATCATGGTTGCCCTACCTTCTCTCTGACCCTCAACTCCCTAATCAATAAAATGAGGGCTTATGGTATGCAGAATCTGCCTGTACTAGATCACCCTCCATCCTTTCTCTAGCATACCTTTTCCTTCCTAATTAGACAGAAGAGCTAGCTGACTTTACAGTCTGGGCTGTAAATAAGATGCCTGATTTAAAGAGTTTCTTTTTAATTCTTGTGTATTTCTCTACTCCTTGGACATTCCAAAGTCTTTTCTCAACCTGGCTTGTGGTTCTTTCTTCAAAAATACTAACACATGTTTGTAGTCTCTCCTTTAAAGACAACATTGAAGAGTTGAGGGCATGTAAGTGTATCAATAATGTTCCATTAGCTCCACCTGGGTTGCATCTGGGAAACCAGATAACTTTCCCTGAAGCATCTCTAACTTCTTAACAGCCAGGTTCTTGGTTATAACCCATCACCCACCTGGATGGGTCTGTGTGAGGCACTTCAACTTTGCCTACTTTGTGAGCTACTGTGGTGAAAGGAACACTGACAGCCAGCCTCACTGTGGACCATGGCATTAGGTGACATTTGCTTAAGTTGTTCTCACCATAACCCTCCAGACTCATACTCATTGCATATGAGGCCGAGTGTGGGCTTGGATGTGATGAAAACAGGGCCCTTGGTGAGACCACATCAGAGCCTCTTCCACTTCTCTAAAAGGAAATAAAAAGTTTTTCTGTTTAAGAGGCAAGTCTTTGATGTCATACCACTGTAGCTGCTAATTCTACTTTATTTAAGCCTCACAGAAACTCTGGCAACATGCAGTCTTCCCTAGGTAGATCTGAGGGTTCACAAGCAGATGGAACTCAATCTTGGCTCCACGCATCTCTCCAAACTTCAGTGTGTTGTGTCCCCAACTCCATCCCATATTAGAACATGAGAAAAATGTTCAGATGGAATCGTGTGTTGGCAAAGGAGTGACCACAAATTCCTTTTCCCACCATGGTTCCATCACCAAGCATCATGATCTTCAGTGACTTTGAGGAGAACCCTTTATTCAATCGTCTAAGTTTGGGTTTCTCCAAAAAATGATTCCACAAAGTGTTGCAATGAAGAAGAAAGCAAGAGAAAGTGAAAGAACCAATATGGGGCATTAGTGAGGAGGCTAATGTTGTGAACAACTGGGGCTCAACCCCACCAGGAAATCAGGGAGCTTATCCAAGAACACACTCAGAGTTGTCTTCCCCAAAAAGCTAGGGCACTTTTTCATCAGCATCCCTCTGTCACTAGTTGAGGACTGCTGGTAGGTCCATCCATTCTGTAGAACTTCCAGCCTGACCCATCTTGTAAATGAAAATGTCCCATGACCAGAGAAAGATCTCAGGAAGAGGGAAACTATGGTGTTTGACATTAAAAGCTATCTGCTTATACAAGCAGTGTGTCTTCAAGCTGAAGTGACTTCTGGCGTGAGCCGATGGGGTGGGGGAAGAGTACTAACTTCATCCTGTACACAAACCAGCAGCCCACATCAAGGTAAACCATTTATTTATTCTGCTTCTCATCTGAAATAATTTGTGAAAAATCTGATGAGTTAACTAGTAGTAGTCCATGGAAAAAGCAACAGATTTTAGTCTTAGAACAGAGAGCCTGGGAAAACAAGGACGTAGTTCAAACTCAAGAGGAATCAACAATGAGTCAGAGAGTTGGAAGACCACACACATCTAGGACCAAATTAAGAGCTGGGTGTAAAACAGGTGGAAAGGAAGGTGTAACCAACACCCAGAGACAAAGATGGCACTGGAGTAGAACTGTGTCAGGCATATCATAAGACAGAAGTCTGGATTTTTACTTATTAAATTCTTCCTACTGAGTTCTACAAGACGTTTAGAGAGAGACTATTGCCACTACTGTTAAAACTCTTCAATGAATTTAAAAGGGAAGCAATACTCCAAAATTCATTTCTGGAAGCAAGCATCACCTTGATCCCCAAAGCAGAGAAAGACCCAACCTAAAAAGAGAACTATAGGTCAATCTCACTAATGAACATAGATGCAAAAATCCTGAATAAAAACCAGCAAATAGAATGCAGAAGAACATCAAGAAAATCATAAATCCTGACCAAGAGGGATTCATCTCAGGGATACAAGGATGATTCAATAAATTCTTCCTTATTCCATTGAAAGGAGTAAAACTTCTTGCAAAGTGAGCAGGGCTTTGTAAGCCTGTTTCAGGGGCAGCACTGTTGAGAGTCATCTACTGGCTGGTAGGAGCCACAAGATCTTTCACAATAATGTGACTTTAAGAGACAGTTAGATCAAATAGGGAAAGGCTTGCACAAGAACTGTGTGGACATTTAGCTCTGTGGCAGAAATATGGAGCAAAAGAATGCCAGGATGTACAAAGAGGAGAGACAAGAGTGATGTCCGTGAAAACCACTGAGTAGGGACCTCTAGAAGCCACCTGGAAGTGGTGGCAGGGAGCTGGGAAAGCCTAAGCCATCATGCATAAACCCATCTCTCCTCCAAGGACGTTGCTTCCCATAGAGCTTTTCTGAAGTGGATCCCCCGATTCCCCCCACATTCACATTCTCTGGACTGAATGATGGTCCAAGTCAGTGATGGTGAACTCTTCAGAGCTTTCAGTAACACAAACAGCCAGCTGAGGTACACGTGCCGTAGGCTCATCACCACTGGCCTAAGTTTACCCAGCTCCCTGCTGCCATTTTCAAATGGCTTGGTTTCTATCCTTAGTCAAACTCTTTAGCAGATGATTCTATTGTTTCCCTAAGAAACTTCAGAGAATCACTTGAAAATCTACAACAAACAGTGCAAAAACTCAGCAAAGGAGTAGGATACAAAAGGAGTAGTTCATAGGAAACAAAAACTTTTATAATTATAAATAACAATCAAGTGAAAGATATAAAAGAAGGCCCTGTCACAGAAGAAAGAGTAAATATGAAGTTTTTGCACAGAAACATGCACAAAATATAATGTTTAAAATATCATGGAGGAATCTTACAATGAATTATATTGGTAGAGGAGGGAAGTGTTATAGAGGATAAGATCTCAAGCACCTCGGGAATTCTCCATAATTAGAAGAGTGTGGTCCTGCTCATTGATTGTGAGTACAATGGACAGAATAGAAAATGCAGGAACAGACCCCAGAACACAGAAGCAATAGCCTGTGCTAACGGAAGCCCTTCAAAGCAGTGAGGGACAAGGGCCCCTGCGTCCGAGTTGGGACAGCTGAGCAGCTATCTGAAAGAAATCAAAGCCCAAACCAAAACAAACCCATTCTTCACCTTATGTGCAACAAAATCAATTCCAAATGGGTCACAGGACTTAAATGTTTAAAAATTTAGCCTAAAATTGCTAGAAAAGCGCTGGGGATTTAGCTTGGTTCCACCACCTGCCTCGAAAGCTCAAGGTCCCAAGTTCAATCCCTGACACCAACAAAAACAACAACAACAGCAACTACAACTAAATAAATAAATAAATAAAACTGCTAGAAAACGAAATGCAAGAAGATTTCTCTATAACCTTGGAGGAGATATATTTAGAAGCTCTAAAAGAAAGGACTAAAGTGAAAAACATCTGCCTGATGAAATAAACAAACTTAAGAAGGAAAAATGTTCATGTCTCATATCAGGGTTTTGACTTTAGAAAGGAGGGAAGAAAATGTGAATAATTCATGTTTAAAATTAAATGTGTGTTAAAAATTGTGGAAATATTTTCCCATTATTAGAAAACAAGTATCTGAGCAAGGAAGCCTCTTGCATCATTTGTAAATGAGTCAAAAGGTCACTTTCATCTTAACTTAACAAAGCACTCCTTCATCAATGGCAACCAGAAGTTGGATCCAAGGTCTTAGCAAAACTCAACACACGCATCCTATGACAATTGATAGGCTATGCAGGCAAAACTTATAATAACCTGTATACATATAAACACAGACTTTATCTTGGAAGTTTGGGTTAAATATTCCACCAGTCTGCTTCAGGTTTAAAGCAATGAAAAGTTAGCACAAGCCCTAGAAAGAATTTTTCTGAAACAGATGTGGATTATGATTAAGGTATCTTAAACTACCAAACCTGTGTTTTCAAAGATTAGACACAGCAAGGTGTGGTGGCACTCACCTGTACTCCCAGTGCTTTGGGAGACTGAGGCAAGAGAACTGAAAGTTTGAGACTAGCCTGGGAAACTTAGCAAGGCCCTTTCTCAAAATTAACAAAAAGAGGTGGGGATGTAGCTCTGGCTACAGTGTCCAGTTTAAAAAAAAAAAAAAGACAATGGATTTGATATTATTCCTTTAATATATTTAACATGTTAAATTGAATTTATAATTAAATATTAAAATGCATAGTTTTAATAGAAAAATATGAACTTGCCCCATCTTCAGCCTGTAGATGACCCTGTCCCGGGTGCAGTATTATTGGCACATGTGGTAGCAGCAGCAGTGGGGTCAGGCATCTGCCTGAGCCTCAGTGGGAGCAGAAACAGCCCAGAGCAGGGACTGGGGTGTTAACAAGTTCATAAGGAGATCCCTGGGAGCCCAGAAGTAAGTGACCTTGGCACAGAGAGACAGGGGCTAATCCGCAAATTAATTGGCTCCTAATGATGTGACTACATCTGTACCTAAGGCCCAGTGAGGCCTGGAAACATCCAGGTTACAATTAATCATGGGGGACAGTGATACATCACAAATCTCAAAACAGCTTGGCAGAGCAGTGCACTGCAAGGGTGTTAGAGGACTGATCTAACAGCTTCAGCCCAGTGCTGCCAGAGAGGGGCTGGGGACAGCTGCACGCTGCTCTGTGGTTCCACAAACACAGGTTCTACCCAATCTGTGCCACTAGCCCTGGGACTGGACTGTTGTGGAGCTTTCGTTCACTTTTCAGTAAAGTGGGTGCTGGTGGTAGATGTGACTGGTGCCTACCCAGATCCCAGTCCTGAGCTGGTGCCCACCCTGGGTGCTGTTGGAAATGTGGGCTACCCCTGGCTGATGCATCTGGCTTACCTGGGAGTCACAGCCAGCCCCTCTTCCCACTCAGGCTGCTCCCCGCTAGCGACTGCCTGCCTGTGGCCACAGGAAGCAGGGTCCCTTGCTTTATAGTTTCTGCTTTAAGCTCCTGTCCCTGTCTGCGACCACATCCTGGCTTGGCTCCTTCCCTGGCATTGTGCTACTTCATCTTGTCCTTACTGAGAAATCTTTGTACATCAAACTAGAGTCAGGTGTTTATAAAAACACATTCCTTCCAAAGTTGGGATGTAACACTAGCAGATGATGATTAAGTCTGAAGACAAAACTGGGCTGTACCTTAGTCTGCATTTTGCAGCTACTACAGAATGTCTGAGACTGAGTCATGCATAACAAACAGAAACTTATTGGCTCAGAGTTCTAAAAGCTCAAGTCTAACATCAAGGTACCAACACTTTGCAAAGGCTTCTTCCTGCATCATCACATGGCAGAGATAGGAAGGTGGGACATAGCAAGAGAGCCCAGTTTCACCAAGGGCACCAGTCCATCCATGAGAGTGGCACCTTCCCGACTTCTGAGGCCCTGCCTCTTAACATGGTTACAATACCATTCTCATGGCAATGAAATCCACCTGAGTTTTGGAGGGGACAAATTAGCATGCTGCTTTGGGTGGGGTTCCCAGCAGCAGGCCCTGGGGGTGATCCTTAGCAGAGACAAAATATTTTGGTTATTTGGGAAGCGGCCCTGCTTGACTTATGCCCTTCCTCTGTGACCTTGGCACTCACCATACTGCACTGTAACGATTGCTTCCTGGGATTCTCTCCACCAGTGCCCCATGAAAACCCAGGGACAGAAGCCATCCTTGTCATTCACTCGTGTCTTCAGACATACCTACTTCTGCTGGTATTTCCAGTTTAGTAGATGCTCAATAAATGCTTGGGCAATAACTAAATTTAAATGCTCACATACGCACTTACATCCGCATAAGCTCAAATACACAAGACAAAGGCAAGTCTGCTGATTACAGATTGAGTTTTACTTGTTTTGCAAATTTTATTAAAACAGACCAGGCATAAATAGTGCTTAAATCATGTACAGTGAATTGTCTCAAACTATGTGCACTTATGTGACCAGAACACAGGCCAAGGGACACTAACAGTGCCTGATGACCTTTGGCCTGACTTTAGCCCTGAAAGTGAGTTTTCCTTGTTTTTTAACTTCCCAGACTGTTCATTCTCATTGCTATATGGTACCCCATTATGGGCCTATGCCATAACTTACTTCCCATTCCACTGCTGTTGGAATTTCATAAGGGTTCCAGTTTGAGGCTTTAAAAATATTGCAAATAGTTCTTTACTGAATATTGTATATGTGTCTAATATGTGTCTTCGCATGTGGACATACTGTGAAATAGTTGAGCCTGTGCATAGGAGTTGAATGGCTGCTGTAAGATGGGATGTGCTCAAACCTAGAAGGCACTTTCAGTTTCCCAACGTGGGGTCACCAATCTGACAAAGAGCATTGTCAGCCAGAAGTGTAAAAATTTTACTGATTCAGCTTGTATTTTTCTTCTGGATTACTCAGAATCATGCTTTGGGTATTTTCACAAAGCTGCTCTACAATAGTTGCTTGATAACTTCTAAATAGAAGGAAAGAAGGAAGGAAGGAAGGAAGGAAGGAAGGGGCACTAGACTGAAGATCCCTGGAGAGCCACAGAATCTAAAAGCAAACTTTCTCCTTCCTTGGCTACAACATGAATTAAATGAAATACTTTGTGAGGGATTTCCTTCATAATCCCTTCAAAATGAGTCGGTCCTGCTATGTACTAAATGGATTATGCATGAATCCCAAAACAAATCCAACTGCAATTAATGTTTTAATAAACTGGTTGCTAGTGTATGCAATACCCACCATGCGTCAGGAGAGATTTGATTATATTTATAAACATTAATTAGTTGTTTATTATTGTCGAACTAAATTTAAAATAAACCTGCATCGTTGCTGGCCACTTGGGTGAAAATATCTCAGTGCTAACTGTAATTAGAAAATAGATGTGAGAGAGTAGCCTTAATTAGTTAGCTAATGGCAGACTTTCCACTAATTGAAATAAGGAGCCCCTATCTCACAGGATGATAAAATATCTTAGATGTGAGTGTGAGCAAGAAGTAGGCTCTTTCAAGTGTTAAGATAAACCAAAATATCATTTAACCCTTTCCTTAGAGTATTTTAATACAAACCCACAATAGTCGTTGTCAAAAAATGCAAAATAATAATTAAAAAAAATAGTGATCACTTTTTTTTTCAGAATGAAACTGAATTTGCTTTTGCTAAAAGGAAAAATGCCCACCTGGTCCCCAGATTCAAGTCCGGTACTTGCTTTCTAAACTCCTCTGGGGCAGATAACTCCTACTTTCCTGGCTGTCCTACTTTTTTTTGACACTCAGTCTCAACTTGTTTCATTATCTTCCCCCCCCCCTCTCCCTCCTCTTAAGCATTGATGTTTCTCAGCATTCTTGTAGGTCAATTGTGCTGTCTTTCACACTCTTACAATGGTCTCATTCCCTCCACCTCAACCTGGGCCATGACTTCTCTTAGGCTGCAGATGCAAGAGGTCCATGGCCAGCTGCGCTTCCTACAAAATGTTCCCACAAGGAACTTTGAAGAAAAGATGATTCTGGCTCTGCCCACTGCCCTCAGGTTCCTCTTGGGGTGTTAGGTGTTCTCCTTCACCTGTTTCTTATGCTTGTGTTTCTATCTGCTCACATCCGGGAGAGACCCTCTGGCAGCTGAACCACTTGGCCATCACACAGAGCCGAAAGTGTGGTGTTCTCCTGTGGGAGGAGATAAGTACAGGATTTTACCTGAAATCATATTTGTGCTGGGCTTATTCCTTTCCCTGTCCTGCTTTCTCATTTTCTTACTAAACACTCCTGGAATCATTTTCTTAATAAATAACATGGGTACAAATCACCTCAAGGTCTATTTCTACTAACCAGATCCAACATATGTACCATAATGTGTCATATTCCACCCTAAAACATCATTTCTACTTTTCTCTTTCACCTCTCACTTGCCATTAGCATTGTCCAAGTCAGAAAGGAAGACATCATTTGCTTACCCATTTATTCACTCTTTTCAGCCAGATGGAAATGCTTCCCAGATTCTAACAATACAACTCTGTGTTCTCACCATCTGCAGCAGGGACATTTAACTATCCTCCAAAATGTCATACTTTCCCAGCAATACCATTGGGTCACTGTTGGGAAGCAGCAGCCACATTAAGGTTACATTTCCAAGTTGGCCTTGCTTCAAATCTTACACACTAGTTATTACTGTGAACATGGAAGTGATGGGTGTCTCCTTCGGCCAAGGTCATCAACAAGTAGGAGAAACTTTTCCATTCCCTCTTTCTCCCTTCTGCCTAATGCAGAGGACTCTGAGGTTCTCAGAACTGTGGATGTACAAGAAGGAAAGCATCCAGAGCTGCTTAACTGTCATGTGGAGGAAGCCCCCGTTTGACAGTTAAGCTCAATTGGCTTGGGAACTGTAGAAGGGATTGGTGGAGCACACTTCTGGGTGTCTAGTGGGTCATAGAGGCATGGCCCTAGGGTCTATATCTGGTTCCTCCTCTCTTCCTCTCTGGCACTGTTTCCTGCTCTGCTTCTCTATTACCATAAATTAAACAGCTTTGCTCCCCCACACCCTTCTGCCATGATGTTTCTGCCTTGCAGCAGCCAACCATGGACTGAGTCCCCTTAAAATTTGAGCCAAATTAAACTTCTTGTATAAGTTGTGGGTGTTAGGTATTGTGCCTAACAATGGAAAAGTTGACTCATACACCTTGCAACTGACCAGAAACATATTCCCACTGGACAGTTACATGAATAAGAAACAAACCTTTCTGTTCCTAAGCCAATGACACTTGGAGATTTGTTATAGACCTTGGTACATAGGCCATTCTTGCTGCCATTACTCAAGTTCAGCTTGAGACCTTCCTTACCTGGCTTATTAGCTCCTGAGGTAGTCCCTGCCCTGGCCATTTTGTCACCAGCAAAGAGCCACTTAATTGAAATGAAAATCAAATGCTGCACCTCATTTGCTCTTGGAAAATCTGGGCTGTTAAGATCAAGATACAGGTCAGAGAGCTGTAAGGAGACCTCCATAACTGTTGGTTTCTCTCCTCCCCTTACAATTTATGCCTCAAACAGCCTGACTTCTCACCACTCCAGGGATCTACCAGATCCCTCCTGCCTGGGCAGTACTTCCTCACATACACTGTTTGGTTCCTCCTGGTCCCTGAAGACAGGTTGGACAAAAAGCCACTTCTAAATTCTTCCATGATGCTGCATTAGAATCTTACAGGAGTCACTCTCAGAGCAGGACCGTAGCGCATGCATGGTCTCACCTATTCCCTGGGCACTCTCTCTCCCAGACAGAGCCGCCTGAGTGCTCTGTGACAGAAAAGAACCATGCCTCATATTCCAGAACCTGCTCATTTCTACTAATCAGCTGCTGTTGAACCACGTTTTCAATATTATTTCTAAATTCTGAGATAATTTCCAAGTTCAACCAATATAGTATATATTTCTAACAGGAAAAATAAATCACATTTTATCATTTTCTTGGCATTGCTTGGGTGGGTTGAGTAATAAGTTGGCAGGAATGATATGGATAAAATATCTGCATGATAAAAGAATAGATGTTTGCTCTTTCTAGGAAGGAAGAGGGTCACATCTAGGAAGAGATGAGAAAGGAATCTCAGGCTGGAATCTTCAGAGGAAATGTTAAGGACTAGGTGGTCCAAGCATCCATTGCATGTTGAGAACACAGAGCCCTAGCTGATGGTCTCCTAGTCCAAGTGCATCAGGCCACCAAGGGCCAGTCCAGAAGAGAACACTGGTCTCTTTCAACCTGACCCTCTGAATCCTGCAAGAGCTGAGCTTGGTCCCAGCGAAGCACGGACTTTTTGTTCACTAGCGACAGCTTCCTGCCCCAGAACTCTGGCTACAAACAAGTAGCATGATCCCAGGCAAGTGCGAAATTGGAATAGAGCTATTCTTTTTCTAGCCCTATGCTGAAATTTTTAAATTGTATTCACATATCTCTGGGTTTGACAGATTTCCTGAGAAATCCCTCTACCTGTGGGTCTTACAGAAAAAGGCATTTAAAGAAAAATATGTGCTATAGAAAGGGTAAATAACAAATGGAATTCTTTCTGCATAGGTTGCTGTTGTGGGGTGGGGGAAGGGTGTTGCCTGGTAGATGTAGCTGACAAGGAAATTTCTGTAGGGGTCTCTAAATCACTTAATGGTGAAAAGTATTCCCAGATGGCCTTATCAGTGTCTATGTAAAATTGTTAGATATCTGCACCAACTAATAAATTTGACTTGAGGCTTGGTTTTCTGACATTTGCTCAAATCCTCGGAGAACCGTAGTTACTGTATATTCTTATACTGTATTTGAATTCTGAATTGCAATGCCTGGTTGGCTGCCCTCCGGGACAGGAAATAAAACTCTGTAATAGAATGTCATTTTTAAAAGTCTGAGCATTATTAGTTGCAGTGATGTTGTATGACAAACTGATGTTTCTCTTTTTTGTCTCAAATGTTTTATTCTCCAGAAAAACTCATTTGCATTGTTGTCCCATATGGGGATTTGTACATCCCGGGACATGATAAAGATGCAAGAGGGAATTAGGTCACCAGGCATGCTCTTTCTTCTTTTAATAACCCTGTCCAACCTCCTCCTTCTTAATCCCAAGCAGACAAAAGCAATAGAAGCTAAACCTTCCAGAGCCATGATAGGAAAGGCGGATGAGCAAATCCACCAACATAGATCCTTTTACTCACTGTGGATGTATTTAATTAATCCCATGTGGACTGGTCTTATTCAAATAAAACTATATTTTATGAACTGTTGCCTTGTGTGGGGATCCTCACTGGGGCAGCTGTGGTGTCTAGGCAGCCAGTTATTACAGGTTGGGGTTTCTCTCAGCTAATGGCATCATGTGGGAAAGATCTGTATTCTGTGCAGGGTACAAGCATCCCCCCCAGTGGCTAAGGAATTAGGAAAACATTAGGGGGCCTCAAAGCGGCAGCAGCAGGCAGAGGCAGGTTGGGCAAGGTGGGGAGGCAGTGAGGCCCCAGATGCAACACCGGGGAAGCGATGAACTCAAGGCTGGATGTTGTCCACAGACTGGCACCCTTAGGTGCCAGGCAGAGTTCCAAAAGGCTGAGCACACTGAGGCTTTTTCCTGTTTTCTTACTACATGGCATTTTCTACCCAAGACAAAGCTTCATTAGTGAGCACAGGTCAAATTGCTGGCCTAATGATGGTATTAAAGAACGCTCAACCAGAGCTCAGAATTTATGTCAAGCATTGCCATTGGCTTTTTAATCCCCACGAAGAAATGTTGAGGTAGCTGATATATCATCTTCTATTAGAGAGAAACTGAGGCCAGGGATGATATAGCTGAATACCCAGTATAACTGAACTAGCAGAGAGCACCTGCAGGGTTCAGCTAAACCAACTTATCCCAGAGGCTGTTCTTGGGCTCCGCATGGACCAGAGCCCCAGGGGTCTTGATTTCATTCCACTATGACATGGAGCAGTGGGATGTTCCTTTCAGAAATGAGCCATGTGCTCACCAGGGGACATGGCCTACTGTTCATAGCAGCAGCACTGTTTCACAGTGTCCCTTAAATGGAAACCACTCACATGTCCCCAGAGCAGAAGGGACAAATTAGGGCTCTATAATGACAAGAACGGAGGACCACAACTACTCATGGCCACTCAGGAGAATCTCACAAAGGCGATATTGAGAGAAAAGTGGCTGAGTGTAAAAAGCATGTGCTGAGTATTTCCAGCCAAGACTTAAGAGCAGGCCAACAAGTGGCTACCCCAGTGGGGACAGGGGTGGGGCAAAGGACAAGGGAAAGTCTGGGGATGGTCATGCACCTTACCATGGTCTGGACATTGCTTACAGGGAACATCTGCTCTGTACACATTCATCAGGCTGGGATAGAAGGCTGTGGGTCCTTTTCTATGTGGATCCTTTCACTCAATGAAAGGCCAAAGTTTTTTTTTTTAAGTAACCAAAGAAAATGTCATATAAAAGCCTTGGATATGTATGTCAAAATATCATTTGTAAATGATAAATCCTGATTTAGAGTCAAGCAGTAACGGACATGGAAGGACATAGGTAGTGGACACAGATCAGAAGGAAACGTCCTTGTATATGACCTGGAAGTCTCATTCCACACTCTGGTGGGCTCCTGCTCAGCTGTGTGGCCTTGGTTGGCTAAGGTCACCTGGATGAACATGATCTGTGGTCAAAAGGGGCAAAGATAAGGAAGCACATAGGTGGCTTAGATGCTCTAGAAAGATCAGCTCCCTGGGAGAGGAGCTTGATGGTCCTACATTGGGACATCCAGAGGAGAAATCTCACTGGGCTAAACAGTGCCTTTCCTTTAGGGAAGGGTTTCATAATCCGTGGACATGAAGATGGTCTCCATCTCTGCCGCCTGTGTGAGGCAGCCTTCCATCAGCATGACAAAGTCTCTAAGACCAACAACTTAAAAGAGGAAAGAGTAATTGTGGTTTATGGTGTCAGCCCATGGCTAGTTGGTCTTCTTGCTTTAGGGACCAAGTGTTTATCACATGAGACTTTGGGAGACATTCAAGATCCAAGCCCTGACACCAGCTTTCTCCTTTCTGTTTTATTTGCACTGTTCACATTTTTACTCCATGGGACTTATTTCATTTTTTTCTTTTCCTACCAGTTTTCTAGAACACCAGCTTTCTAGTCTCCCACGATTTTCATACCTGTAAACCTAAGATATTGGAGACTCCTGCAGTAAGTCTCTAGTCCCCATCTGCTCAGTATACAATGCAAGGTTAAAGAAAAACTTAGGACAGAGTTAAAGTGTGAACTGGGATGGCCAGTGCTCCTTTGGCAAAAGGCACTGGTCTGTCTCACCCACAGAATTTTATTATTCATCAATTAGGGTAAAGGTGCAATATATGTATAGATATGCAATATGTGCAGTTACCATGGAAACCAATGCAGGTAAATCTTTGAAGAGAAGAGTCAAAGCAATTTCAAATTAGAAGCAAGATAGGCAAAATATATGGCTGTAGTTAGCATTATCCTTCAAGCTATGAAGGCACTAGTTGAGGGAATGGATTTTCTCTGACCCCAGACACACTTGCTATCTCGTATTGGCTCCACAGCTTCACAGGCCATTACTCTGGTCTCGGCTGTGGCTATTATCAGGGAGGTCATATTGGCCCGTGCACTACCACAGTGTTCATGAGATGCTTCTGTGAGCTACATAGCTTCAGTCAGACTCGCTTCTTAAAGTGAGCCAATCGAGGGATTTAACTCTTTGCAGCCTGCACTGCTTACAACGTGCTTTGGGCATATTCAGCATTGTGGGCTTTGGCATGAACACATCTCATTTTTTTTTATGAGACATATCCTGGTTTTTCCTAATGCAAAGAACCATAGTATGGATATTTTCTGTAGAGGACTTTCCACTTAACAGAGCACCCTGCTTTGTGAATGTTAGATACTCATAGTGAGAACAGAGGGAAAGTTCCAGAGTGAACAGCATTAGCCAGTGGTCCTGCTCCAATTTCTCTGTGTGTCAGATATCTTGGCAAAGCTTAGCTGGATATTTTGGGTGGGGAGGGGTCTCAAGCAGGTGGTTGTTTATATGCAATAAGGAAAGTCAAGGCAGAACTGTTAGTCTTGACAAATGGAAACCGTTTGATTTGAGTTTTCAGGATTTGTCTACTTTAACCATCAAAATCCTCTTTAAAAGTGTGAGAAAAATAAACTTTCTTTTACTTTCATGGTAGATGACATTTCTCTGCAAATCTCTGTAGTAATCTCAGCCAAACTCTTAAGAAAGCCAATATGAGACCACTCTCTGCTTCATCTTTATAAATGTTCTTAGGTTGTAAAGCTGTAGTTTACCCTGCTGTTTCTGCTTTGAAAGGGACTTTTTGAGTGGAAACAAAAGTTTATAATTTCTACCAGAGTGGGTATTTGCCAGATTATTCTGAGAGACTTGGTACTGAACAGGAGTGTACTGTCTAGTAGTTGAATTTTGAAGACAGGCCTTTCTTAAGGTGATTGTGTAAAAACTTTGAAGTTAAAAGATAGAGTATTTTTTTTATCATTTTCTAACATGTTTGAAGTCCTATAAGAGATGTTTCATGGAGATGTTGTGTATATTCAAAGGTAAAGAAATTCCAATTGGCTGCTTTGTGAACTTTCCATTGGCTTAACTTAAAAAAGTATAGAAACTACAGATTTCCGGTCCAGTGAATTTTCACAATGTGACCACACTACATATTCAACGTCCAGACCTCCCGACCTTCTGCACACCCAGATAGTACCATCCCAAGAAAAAAATTCTTATCTTGTCCATGGAGAGAGTCTTATCTGCTATGAATTTTATATGAATGAATCACTCTTGTTTTCATAGTATTTTGCTCAACCATGGGCTTGTAAAACTCATCCTGCTGCTGCACGTAGCAGTAGTTTATCCATCTCATGGCTGTGTCACTCTGTTCTGTGGGTTCTCCCTCATTTGTTTACTTGTTCTTCTGCTGATGGACTCATTCAAGTTGCTTGCATTTGGAATTATTGTGAACAAAACTTCTCTGAACAGCTTTTTGTGTGTCTTTTGGTGGACAGATGTATTCATTCCCCTAGGGTATGTGCCTAGGAATGGAATTTAGGGTTATAGAATGTATACATGTCTACTTTAGCTTTCCAATGGGCTGCAACAATTCACATTCCCACAAGAACCCACTTGCTGTTTCACAGACACCACAGCACTCTATGGATTATGTTTTACCCTATGGCATTGCTTTTCTTCCTTCCTACCCATGTACAGTCTTATGGAGCATCATCCACTGGCCTTCTCAGCCCCAGCCTCAGCCCCATTGAGCTCTGAATAGCAAGTGAAGGTCAAGGTACATAACCTCATTGTTTATTTGTCCATTAAGGAGGAATTCAAGGAAGGCTAGAACAAGTTAGGAATTATGTGTGATTTCCTTTGCTCTACCATCACTGACCATGTGGAAGCCCATATACTGAGTACAGAGAGTACAGATACACAATTTTTAAAAAATATAGCATATTCTTTTCTTCTTAAGCATCAGCTCATGGTTTTATTTAA
Source organism: Fukomys damarensis (assembly GCF_012274545.1). Taxonomy (NCBI): domain Eukaryota; kingdom Metazoa; phylum Chordata; class Mammalia; order Rodentia; family Bathyergidae; genus Fukomys; species Fukomys damarensis. The sequence goes on along the minus strand of NW_022900919.1, from coordinate 27,341,443 downwards.
ATTATAAATGTGTATTGTTGTAATTATAAAATTATATTGTTTATATCAGAGCAGGTTGATTGCAGCACCATTCAGGTTTCCCTACCTTACCTGATGAAGGTGGGTGAAGTCAGAATAAGCACAGCACAGCAGTAAATGCTGATTCCTCTGAGCTTTCCCTTTAAGGAAAACAAACTATCTCTTCAGACTTGTGGGCATTCCATTCTGTCCTTTTCTCCCTTATTGTTACTGAAGGTTTTATTCTTCAGTGGCAGATTAAGATGAAGATAGTAGATGGAGAAGGAAGTGGAGAAAATTGTCTCACATTATCACTGGATCAAGAATGAATAAGACCCAGAATGTATTAGTCTGCTTTCCTGTTATTGGGCACAAAACCAGACATCCACAACTTAAAGGAGGGGGGATTTGGTTTAGCTCATGGTTTCAGGGGACTCAGTCCATAGTCAGCTGGATTCAAGGCAGAAACATCATAGTAGAAAGGCATGGTGGAGCAGAGCTGCTTAGTTCATGGTCTCCAGGAAACAGAACACAGAATGTCAGAGAAGAAGGAGCAAGGGACCAGTTAGAGTAATGAAGATCATATCTGCATGACACACCCAGACACACCTAGAAGTATGCTTTATTAATCCGCTACGCGGCCTCCAAGGCAATTAGGTTGACACAATGAAGCTTAACATCAAAATTGAGGGTGGGGTACTCTGAGACCCCAAATCCAGTGGTGTGCTATAGCATCCTTCCATTTTCTACATGATGGTTAAAAAAAATCCCCAAACCAGAAATTTATTCAGTTACATTTCTGCAGTCCAGAAGTCCAAAATCAAATTATCAGCTGGCTATGCTCGTTCTGAGACTCTCAGCAGAATCCTTCAATGCCTCTTCTAGCCTGTGAGCATGGCCAGAAATTCCTGGTATTCGTCAGCTTGGGACTGTGTAGCTCCAATCTCTGCTGCACCATTACACAGCCATCTTCTAGGAGTCTACTCTCCTCTTCCTATGAGGATGCCAGGCCTATTGGATTTGGGTCCACCTTAATGATTTTATTTTAATTTATTGCACCTATGAAAACACAGGTACCAAGAGTTAAGACTTCAACATGCATTTTAAGGGAATGTAATTCAACCCATAATGCCATTAGTCTTAAGTTAATTTCCTTAGAATCAGAATTTGAGATGAGGATTTTGTTCAGATGCTTTGTTGAGGGTGTGCCTTTCCAGAGACCCAAGGAAGAAAGCTGCCTAGAACATCTGGCAGCTAGTTTTCTTTGAGGAGCATAACTACTGATTCAGTGCTGAACAGCCTTTCAGGGGTTGTCCTGGAGAGTGTGATTTTGGTGAATGCTCGCAAGGAGCTTCAAGCTAGGTGGTATCAAAAGAGCGATATGGGACATTTAATCTCTGTGTGCCAGACCCAACTCCCAATTTCATTTTTTGCTTTCCTTTAAATGAGACAAATTTCCATATAATGAAATGCATGATCATAAGTGAATAATGAGTATTGACAAATATATGCAGCCATTAACCAGCTTCCCTTACCCTAGAAAGTTCCTTCGTGCCTCTTCTAGTAGAGACAACCGCTGATCTGATTTCCATTGCCTTAGATTAGTTTGTTCCTGAGCTTGATAGAAGGCATTCCTGCAGTATGCATCCTTTAGTACCTAACTCCTCTGGCTTGACACAGTATGAGATTTACCCATTTTGCTGTATCTATCCATAATTTGTTGCTTTCTTTGATGAATATCATCTTGCATGGACAAAGCGCAATTTGATTATCCATTTTCTTGTTGATGGATATTTGGGTTCTTTCTACTTTGGGGACATTATGAATGCAGTTTCAACGAACAAGTATGTACAAGTGTTTGTAGGGGTGTATTTTTCCATTTATTTTGGGTAAACATCTAAAAGTAGAGAGCTGATCAGATTTTTTAAACTTAAAAAAAACTGCCAAACTATTTTCCAAAGTAGTTGTAGGCTTCTGCATTCCAAGATTTTCAGATGGGTTTAGTTAGTCTGTTTTCTCACCCCAGAGTGGTATCATTAATTTTTAGTTTTAGCCATTCTCATCAATATAACCAGCTTGCTTTCCAAGAAGAATGTGTTGGTTTGGATTACTGCTCAGAGTGAGCATTATCACCTCACCCCTGGTCTTAAACTTGGCCATGTGATGTGGTTTGGCCAGGGGAAGGTTGATGGACACTATTATACACACAAGAGCCTGGGATGGCGCTGTGCAGTAAATCTTGTCTTATGTTTCTGCCAGTGACACAAGAAGAGCATACATGGCCAATCCACTCATCCATAAGTAGGGCAGATGTGCAGAAGAGATAGATACAAACTGCTACCAGTGCCAAACCCAGCTGCCTCCAGCCACCTTGTGCATTTTGAGAATAAACAATCCTCATCTTAGGGCACTGGGTTGTGAGATGGCTTGTTATGCAGAATTCCTGTGGCAGTGACTGATTGCCACCATAGAGGCAGCTGTCCTTGCCAACCTCGTCAAACTGCCTAGAAGCACAACTGCCCACTCCCAGCTAGACTGACTGCTAAAATCTGTGCTTAGCCGGCACAGTGAATAGCTGCATTCTAACGACTCCAGGCAACCTTGAACTCCTGCCACTCAATATTTATCAAAAGCTTGATTAAAAGAAACAATATTTACATAGAACGGTCTGAAAGTTACACCATACAGCCTTTGCCTGGATTGTCTAAAATGTCTCTCTGAATTAATCCCAGGTGGCAGACAGCTGTGCCCTGAAACTGAATTGTCTTTGCTCCATCAGGACAACTTCTGCCAGGCTGGGTTTTACAGGACTGTGTCAGTGTACCCTAGAGGAAATAAGATGGAAGTCTTTTATGACCCTTGCCTTCGAATCTGCCTGCCTGACATAGTTGGGGATCCTCTGTGACGTGGTGGGGGAGGGGCATATGGAGAAAAGAATTGTTCCTAATTTCAGTGTGAGGAACAATTATGAACCTTCTAAAGAACTCTGAGTTCTTCATACATTGTAAATTACATGACTGAATTTCTTTCTTTGTATCACCACCATAACCACCATAAAATTCATATCAAATTTCAGAACCACCGTATTTGATCTCCAGGCACACATCTGCACCGTCTTCACTCGTGGCTATTCCATAACTTTCTCACCCAAGTAATTTCAAATGTGATTCACTCCTATTTTTTAGTTAGTGTTTTGATGGAGGCTTGGTTGCAGAAGATGTTGGTAGCCATCCCTGGTTCTCCCATCTACCCAGCTTCCTGTTTTATGAATCACAAGGTCCTCTCGCACCTGGTTACTGTAACCAGGCCAGTGTCCAGAGATCCTCACTATGTCCTCTGCGTAGTTCAACAAACATGTACTAAGCTCAAATCATGTGGCATCTCTGGCCTAGAGCAATATATTTCTACTGAGAAAAATATTTTAATGTGATTGGTTTTTGCCTTCAAGGTGCTTACAGTCTGTAAATGGAGCAGAAAGTGATTGGTTATCTACAACTCTGTCCTCAATTATGAATTTGGAATGACAGGAGTACCTCTCTTGTGAGGCTGTTGGAGGAGCCAGGCATCAGAGTATGTAGAAGGACATAAATAGAGTGTTAAGCCTTCAACAAGTGCCCGATGATTTTTATTGTAATTGATGTTGTATTCTTATATGTTAGCTATACTTGTACATTGTCATCATACCAACTGCCTCTGAAGGCTTTTGCTAGAGCTATTGCTAAAATATAACTTTTCTGGTTGGGAAAGTTGAGAGGAAGGAAGGGAGGGAGAGAGATTGGTCATTAAGCACTGTTAGGAAAAATAACTTCCAGTATTCTCTTGTGTAGTAGGATAAATATCCTAAACAATAGTGTAGTGTATATTTCCATAGAACTTAAAGAGGATTTTGAATGTTCTTACCACAATGAAATGATAAGCATTTAAGGTGATAGGAATGCTAATGTGTATGTTGATTTAATCATTGTGCAATGTATACATATAGTGAAACATTATACTCTACCCCTTAAATATGTACAATTAGTATATGCCCATCAAACTAAAATTTTAAAAACATATAACTTGTGTTATTACAATTACACACACACACACACACACACATATACATACATAGATGTCTTTTGGAAATGTATGATAGACAGAGAATGAAAAAGCAGTTTTTTCTAGTGCTTTCACTCAAAGGCAAGTATATGCTTAGGAGTTTGGGTTCTTGGCATTGGGTGGTCCAGAGTGGGATTTCACTTCCCCCATGTACTTGTGGTAAACAATTCCCTCACCTATGACACTATATGGGATCAGACTCACGATGATCACCACTCCGATGATTGGCATTGTGAGTTGCAAGCCCACAACAAAGGTTTACCAAAGAAGTAATTGATGCTGACTGGATGACTATCAATTGTTCACCCACAGAAATGGAATAAATGGGCTGGAGGCTGTTTTAGAGGGACAGAGAAACTGCTGCTCTCAGTCCCACCCTCTCCGTGTGGAGAAAGGGTCAGGTGCTCCTGTTCACCGCTAGTTATGGGAGCCATCCTCAGAGCACAGACAGGGCATGAGGTGTCTTCTCCATCATAGAGACACAGAGGACATGAGACTGAGTCCTAAAGGTCTGGACACAGCTGCCTGTCCTGATGGCAGAGGGCCATGTACAGTGGACCTCACTGGGACCTTCAGCTCCAGAGTCTGAGGTCAAACAATGAGTGAGCAATACTCATGAGTCACACATGAGAGCCACCAGGGCTCTTGCTAGAAGCTGTCCAGGAGCCATCTGGATAAACAGAAGAATCACAGCTGAGGGAAGGTGGAGGTACCCCAAGATGCTTTTTGCCAGAAGGAGAAGTCACAAATGATCGTGTGAAGACCGATGCTTTCATCAGCACAAAAAGAACCACAGGTGGAACATCCCTAGAAAAATGGGAGAAGCCACAATGAATGAGCTTGAGAAAAATGGCCAGCCACAAACACTTCCCAGTAAAGAGGGCCAAGGCCAGCTTTATGGATCCAGCAATCAAGTAACACCTTTCCCACCTCTTCTTCATGCTGATCCAATGCTTCCCACCCACTCCCACGAAGCTCACCAGGAAAGGGAATGAATGAGACCACGAGTGATATGTATTGATTAGTACCTTGGACCAGAAATATTAATTATGGACTGTATGAGACTTTATTGCATAAAAGTATCCAGAGACACGCTAATTGTCATTTGTGGACAAAAGAACAATGAGTCCACAGGAATAATTTTAAAAGGTCAGGGGCAAAGGCGAAGCTACTTTGGAATCACACTGTACAAACTGTGCTTGTCACCATGTTGGGTACAGATGTGTGATGGTGGCGCCAACTTCAATGGTGGAGGAATAAATGACTCTGAGATTACTTCTCCGAGTTACTGCTCAATTATATCTAAGAAGCTTTTTAGTTAAAAGTTCACACGCTGTTAAATTTATATATACATTTTAGTAAAGCTAGATTGTATCTTAGTAATGTTTCCAGTTATATAGCCACAACCCATATCCTTAAACTCTTTTTAAAAACAAACTTTAATGGGAACAAATACAGATGGTCCCTAACTTATGATCCATCTACTTACGATTTATTGGCCCTTTAATGGTACAAAACCTATATGCATTCAGGAGAATCTACTTTTCACATTGGGAATTGGGATCCTTTCCCAGGCTAGTAACAGAATTCTTTCTCTCTCTCTCTCTCCACAGCTCCCTGTCAGTCCCCAGGTTCCACACTCTCCCGTAAGCTATGGTGCTAAGCTAGGATGAGTGGCAAATTATGTGTATAAATGCATTGTAAACTTGAACTGGTGCTTGGAGGACATAACACCAAACTAAGGTGAGGGGAATTTTTATTCCACAGTAATTGTAAGATACTGAATTCTTCAGCTGCTTCTGGATGGTTTGAAAGTCATTGTGTTTAAACATAGCCGCACGTACCAACACCATGACACTTTCTATGGCTACTGTGTGTCCTCACTCCTGTGCTAGTTGAATGTGTGCCTTATCTCTGTGTCTCAACAATAAGAAGCTTTAGGGCAGAAAATATTATTCTTTCACTGTGACATATATTTTTTCACCAACATTTCAACACATATATAAAATACCAGATTTTTGCAAGGTGATGAAGCCACTAAACAAACAACACACAAACTCATCCACAAAAGATGATCCTGTCCAGTATGGAAACAGATATTTGGTAGTTATATTATTTTTTAATACAAGGTTCTCCTCCTTGTAAGAAGATTACTTCCACTGACATTAGACTTAGCCCACTGACTTGCATAATATACTGGTTAGCTTTTGCAGCATAACAAAAAGCTTCAAATCTTAGTGACTTGAAACACAATATGTTTCTGTAGGTTGATGGTCTGAGTTGGGGTCAGTAGTTTGTTCCTTCTGCTGCTTTTGCCTGGACTCTTTCATGTGACTTTAGTCCCTTGGGGTCTCAGCTAGGTGAATGACCTTGGATGGCCTCACTCACCTGACAAGAGATTGTCACGATGTCTGTCCAAAAAGCTAGCTGGGGCTCATCTACAGAGTGAGCATGGGCTTAAACCAGCAAGTTTCCTGGAAGAATCTTCCTTGGGGAGATTGCTTTCAGATTGAGGGGCTGAGACATCACACATCACAATGTGACTTTGCCCAGTGTCTCATCTTTTTATTATCAACAGCAAACATGCACGGAGCACCTGTTATGTCTCACTGAATCGCAGGCTGGACATTATTTTTAATGTCTATTTAAGGAAGATTTTACCTGTAAGTGGTTTTCAAGGCCATTGAAAGAAAGACAGTTTGGCTGTGTCACAGGCTCAGATCTGGAGACAAAGGGAGACAGGCAGAGACTTGTGCATGGCAAGCTCCTTGTCACTGGATGTGAAGGCCCAGCTGTCACAGGGAACTCTAATCCAGCTGGGGCTGGGGGGTCAGGGAGGCAACCCAGGCAGCCATGGGCACCCATCTTCAATGAGTTTTCATGCCTGTGGTCCCAAGGGAAATGATTGTCCTTTTCCAAGAAATTACTTCAGGACATCTGTGTCAAATAGACACACACATCATCTGGCCAGGTGATACCTTGGCTCTGCAGTAGGTCAGTTTGGGTCTGATGGTTATTGTCTTTCTGAGGGCTCAGATCTTGACCCCAAACCTCCTCCTCTTCCTTTCTGGATGGTCCTCTTCCTGCTGTAAACAGCCCTTAGGTTCACCCTTAGAGAACTCTGAGCATGTGCAGCATCCTTCGTATAAGGCCATGAGAAGCAGGAAGGCAGAAAGTTAAAGTGCAGGGATCCAGTTGCTGTTTGAGTCCTACAAACACCACTTCCTGGCTAAATGACCTGTGGCAAGTTCCTGTCCTTTCTAAATTTTATTTTCCTCATCTTCCAGATGAGGACAGCAGCAGCAGGGTGAGGACAAGTGACAGATCCCATGCACCTGCCACATGCTAAGAGCTCAGTCCACATTAGCCATTGTGGGAACCCTTGGTAGGACCATGGGTCTATGCACTCTGACCAGTCCACAGGTCCATGTGACCCATGCTAAACCAATCAGATCATTTCTCCTGGGAGTCAACTCGACCAAGTGAAAGGACAAAACAACAACAACAACAACAAAAACAAAACTAAAAAACCCAAAACTTCAAGGAGATGATTGATCCTAGGTTGTGCAATGAAGCTTTAGCACAAATGTGCTGTGTTCATCTCCTTTATTCCCTGAATGGTGCTGGTCTCCCTCCTTCCCTCAAACCTGGTTCTTCAGGTTTTCCTCTAGGCTCTGTGAACTGCCCTATCCCCTTCCAGTGCCTTCCTGCTTTGCTGAAGTTATTCAGAACGTAGTTCTGTTGTTTGTGAGAAGGGGCCCTGGTCAAGAGTTGATTCCCTGAAGCAATGGTCTGATCAGTTTATCCTGGGTCACCTGCACACCTTGCGAAATGGTTTCAGAGCATGCTGACCCACATTCCTACCAAGGTTCTCCATGATGGCTAACATGGACTGAGCCCGTAGCAGGTGGCAGGTGCATGGTGTCTGCCACAATGGGGCACTGCCATTGTGTCTTTTATTCAAATCTTCTGCTTGGATTGCTCAGATACCTTCTCTGGACTGAGGACAAGTCAAGGTTTTGAAGCCCTAGAATAATGGAAGACTCAACTTATAGATAGCATAAGTTCTCTACTCAGATCTCCCTTAGGAAAGGACTTACAGCTCAGTTACCAAAAGAGACCACACAACTGGATGGCATGAGTTAACTGCATATTTTGTTCATTAATTCTTTGAATGAGGAATTGACTGGACAACTTGCTTGCGATCCCAGGGGTTTGGAGTTCTGTGGGAAGATTGTATCTGTGAGCTTGTTCATGGCAGCTGAGGTTTGATGCCCAGGTCAGCAGAGACCCTTGCCGGGGCTAGGGCCTGTCTCCATATCCTGGGCTTCTTAGCACAGCAGCCGAGCTGCAAGGGTGAGTGTCCAGAAATGGACAGAGCCAGGTGAATACTGGGGGACTTTAGGTGTCCTGGCTTCAGAAACCACACAGTGTCATCTCCCACAATCCACTGAGCCTCACTTCAAAAGGAGGAGAAATGGATGCCACCTCTTATGGAGGAGTCCAAAAGTCCTGGAAGGGAATAGAAGGCTAAAAATATTGCTTTAGCCAAATTTGGAAAATACAACTCGCCCTGGGTTTCTTCAGAGAGCTCTCAAGATCTGACTTAGTAAGAGAGTTGCAAATTGGCATTTAAGGATTCAAGAGAAATAGATATAAACATCTGGATTTAAAAGGAAAAGTGTTAGAAGCATAGAGATAATGTTGATTACACATGTTTATGTCTTTAGATAGAATTGTTAAAACAACCTTGGTAATAGTGAAGTGTTTAACTTTGTGCAGGCCACCAGTCTCTAAACTATGTTGAAGCCTAGGGAAAAACTGTAAAAATCACTCAGAGAAAGAAGCCATTCCCTGGCTACAGCCCTTCCTCCCAACCACAAAGCTATAATATGAAAGAGAGTAGGTGTCAGGAAGAGGCAGGGCTTCACTGATGATGAAAGTGCTGCTTCTTCCAGGTAACAGTAATGCTAGCGATGGGTCAGCCACTCCCTTGGAGCTGGGCCTCGGGGCTATGTTCACTTATTGCCTTGGCTCTTACCATCCCTGTTCGTGCTTTGCTTCTGCCTCCTGTGGTAAGCACTCATGAAAGCAGCACCTGTTCAGCCTGTGCACAGGGCAGGCCAGAATGCTGGGGAGTGTATGTTTACCAGCTTTCTTGTCACTTGACACACAGCTTAAGGGAGGAGATGTTTAATTTGCTCACGGATTTAGAGGATTCAGTCCATGGCAGACTGGCTCCAAGGGAGGAACATCAAGGCAGAAGGGTGTGGTGGGGCAAAGCTGTCAGCTCATGGTGGTCAGGAAGCAGAGCACGTGAACAGTGCCAGAGAGGAACAGTCCAGTGATCCTATACGGTACTCAGGGTGATTCCTCCTTGAACCATCCAGACATATTAGGAGCATCCTTTACTAATCTGCTAAGTGTTTCTTACTCCAATGAAGTTAACAAGATTAATGGTTACAGAGTTCCTGTTAGGGAACAGCTCTCAACCATGGTAGTTGTGGACCATCCTGTAGGGCAAGTCTAAAGTGTGTCCTATGTAGAGCCCAGGGCTCCTTAACAGAATTAAACACTCTTTCTTACCTCATCAGTCCTCTACCAGTGCTGATTGGCACCAATCCCAAATAAACTATTCACATTCAAATCTCAGTCTTGGAATCAGGCTCTGGAGGATTTCAGTCTGAGCTTATCATTTACATTCCCAAAAGAGAGGAAAATATGGCAGGGGTGGTGGTGGTAGATAATCACAGAAGCAAAAAAAGCCTGGGATTTCCTACAGTGGAACTTCAAGTTTTGGGCCTGTTTGTATATTAGGATAATTACTGTTACATGTGATCACTTTTCAAGCACCATTATATTTAGATCATTCTCTGTTAAGGTCACAAAGCCCTATTGATAGGTAACATAAGGCCAAGGCATGTCCTTAACCTCATTGACTCAGAATTCTTATTTGTAAAGTAGATGATGCATCAATAGAAATCACCTTGTGTATTATGTAAATACACTCTTATACCCTATACCAAATGGTCAATAAATATCCCTTATTTTTATATCTGAGAAGTCTATTAGAAATTTTTTTGGTTTTTGTTTTTGGTACCAGGGATTGAACTCGGGTCCTTGTGCTTCCTATTAGAAATTTAAAACTGGTCCAAAATTGAGCTCAGCAACTCCTTCCAAAACTGCTTTTCATCAGTCTTCTCTGTTATACCACTTAGAACTAGTTGCTTCTAGCCTAAATAAACTCAAACTGGACCTCATGATAAAGGCTGAAGCACCAATTCATATTTGGGTCGATCCATTCATGTGACAGAAACCTCTCAGGGTTGGAGTTGGGCCAAGGAACTCCAGCAGTACTTGCATCCAGTGTATTCCTTTCCATTTCCTGCCTCTGTCCCCTCGGCTCTGGCTTCATTTGTGACAGGTTTACTTTGCAGGCCAGCACTGACTATGTGTTCATTCCTGTCTGGTATTAATGGGGTCTCTTCTGCAGAAAACCAACTCCTTAGCTTTAGTCCATTTGGACCAATTTAGTCCCCTTGCTTACCCCTAAACCAATCACAATGGCCAAAGGGGTGGGGTGGGTAGTGCTGACTGGTTTATGACAGAACCACTTGTCCCACCCCAAAGACCACTGTGTCATCTTTAGGAGGATTGAAAATGGACATGGGAATAATAAGTGTGCTATTTGCAAGAGGATAGGGAATAAGCACCAGTGGCCAAAGTGTCTGTTATGATTCAGATCTAAAATGTCCCCCAAAAGTCTCATGAGTTCAGAGGTGGGGCTTTGGAAGCTGATTGGATCATGGGATGTCATATTCATCAGTGGATTAATCCATTGATGAGTTCAGAGCTGAATGTGTGTTCAAAGGTGGGACCTGGTTGGACGGGAACACTGAGATGTGACTTCGATGGGTAGATTCTCATCTCTGGATCCTTATTTTCTCTCTGCTTCCTAGAATTTTTCTCTCTGCCATGGAATGAGCAGCTGTCCTCCACCAGACTCTTCTCCCATGCCATTTCCACCTTGGAGCCAGACAATCATACATTGAATCCCTTGAAACCATGAGTCAAATAAACCTCTCCTCCTTTAAGCTGTGGGTATTCGGTATTTTGTCCCAGTGGTGGGAAAGTGACTGATACAGCATCAGAAAATGTTGAGCTTATCTGTTTCTGGTACTTCCTTCCACCAGTTGCTCATTGTGGAAAGCTTAAGTCATTCCTCTTCCTCTCTTTTCTAGCCTCTAATTTCAATATCTTTGTTAATTGTCCTCCTAGAACTTTTTCTAATCTGTCCACTTGACTCCAATCCCATTGCTGATGTCATGGTCTTGCTCAGGTAATCCCAATGGCTTCAGTAGCAGCTGCAAGCATGAAACCTCATTTGTGTTTTTGAGAGAAAAAATGTAATATAAATAGATGTTAGTTTTGCAACAAAAAGGTTAGATGTGACCTTTGTGGAAGCAGACATAGCAATTTCAGGAAGCAGCTGTCATTTCTAGGGCTTTTTATCCAACAACAAGAGTTTGAAGCTATTAAAGGTATGAAGAAGGGACCCCATCAAGCAGACATGGGGATTCCTGAAGGGAGCCCTTGACCGGCTTGGTCTGTTGTCTCCCAGTAGAAGCAATGAGCTGAGTCTGAAAGCGTTGCAACAACTGAAAGTCTCCCTGATGGAAACAAGTGCTGCTGCTGTGGGCAGCAAGCAAAATAGAAGAGATGCCATCCAGAACAGGAAGTGATCAAGAACAGGAAACAGCCAAAAGTTCCTTCCTCTTTCCAGCTTCCACCAAGCACCTGGTGCTTTCAAAGTCTGGAAAGCAGCAGCTGGAAAGGCAGAGAAAAGGTCTGTCAATTCCCAGCCTTAGGATGACTAAGCAGAACATAAAGAAATGAGCTTGAAGCTGAGAGATTTGGTCTTAACTGCCGGCTTTCTAAAGTGTCATGAATTTACTCATTTTCCACTCTGTCCTTCACCCCTACCATTCAATAATGTGTAAATGCATCATGGCATTGTGGCTGGACCAATGAAGGATTGATGACAGTTCCAACAGGGAAAAGTGTGGGGTGGAGAGAGGATTTGGGTACCCAGGGTCCAGATTCTGGAAGCGTCCAGAACATGAAAAATGTGTGCTTTGGTGGCCAGCACTCTATTAGAACTGGGAGTGGAGAGTTAGATTTCTTAAGACAATTTTTGATGTGAAATTAACCTGAGCAATTGGAATGTTCCTGACTTAGAGAGATTGTTTGGGGGTTTTATTTCCATTTTTCAAGAGCGTTAATAAATGCACAAGGGGAATAGTCCTAGATAATTAAATACACTTGTACTTAAGTAACAGTTTTTTTTTCAGCTTTAATTGAATTTATTGGTACATTTTAGGGATACAGTACAGTTACATTCATTGTTGGGATCTTGTACCTCCACATGACAAGTCTTGATTCTCATTTTTTCCCTTTACCGCTGCCCTCCCTTTACCCCCTCCTCCCCTCCCCATTTACAAATACTTTATTTCCATCTTTTCATTATCTTACATTTTTTTCTTTTCCCTTATTACCTTTCCACTACTCATCCCACCTTCCCTACACCTTTAGCTGCTTTCTTCTCTTTTCGAAATGTCAGTAATCTTATTAGGATCTTGTGTATTATTGCAGATTATTCACACCAGAGAAACTATTCGGTATTTACACATGTGTGACTTATTTATTTCACTTAGGAGTATATCTTCAATATGTATCCATTTTCCTATGAATGAATCTATTTTCTCCTTCTTTATGGCTGAGTAATATTCCATTTTATAGAAAAACCACATCTTCTTTATCCAGTTTCCAACTGATGGGCAAATGGGCTGTTTCCAAGATTTAGCTATTACAAACTGTGCCGCTATAAACATGGGTGCACATACCTCTCTGTGATACGATTCTTTTAGTTGTTTTGGAAAGATACCCAGCAGAGGGATGGCTGGGTCAAATGGAACCTCCAGTCCAAGCTCTTTGAGGTATCTCCATATTGATTTCCACAGTGGTTGCACCAGTCTGCACTCCCACCAACAAAGGAGGAGGGTTCCTTTCTCCCCACAACCCCGCCAACATTTGTTATTGTGTGATTTCTTGATAGCAGCCATTCTTTGTGGGGTGAGGTGGAATCTCAGTGTTGTTTTCATCTGCATCTCTCGAATGATCAGTGATGTAGAACATTTTTTCATATATTTACTTACTGCTTTTACTTCTTTGTCTGAGAAATGTCTGTTCATTTTGGATGCCCATTTTTGAATCGGGTCTTTATATTTGGAGGGGCTGATTGTTTTTAATTATTTATATATCCTTGATAATAGTCCTTTGTCTGAGGAACAGCTGGCAAAAATTTTTTCCCACATTGTAGATTGTCTCTTAGTTCTGCTGATGGTTTCTTTTGAAGTACAGAAGCTTTTTAGTAAGATGAGATCCAGTTGTTGATTCTATCTGCTAGTTCCTGTGCTACTGAGGATTTGTTCATAAAGTCTTTTCCTATACCAATGTCTTCCAGAGTTCTGCCTAACTTGCCTTCCAGCAAGTTTAATATTTCTGTTTTAATATTTAGATCTTTAATCCATTTGGATTTTAATTTAGTGCATGGCGAAAGATAAGGGTCTAATTTTAATCTGTGGCAGGTTGACATCCAGTTTTTCCAACACCATTTATTAAAGAGGCTATCTTGCCTCCAGTGAGGATGGTGGGCTCCTTTGTCAAAGATGAGGTAGCTGAGTACATCTGGAGTTGTTTTTGAGTCTTCCAGTCTGTTCCACTGATCCTCAGGCCTATTTCTTTTACCATGCTGTTTTTATCACAGTGGCTTTGTAGTATAGTTTCAAATTGGGAATTGTTATACCTGGTGCCATGTGTCTGTTGCCTAAAATGGCTTTTGCTCTTCTAGGCCTCTTATGGTTCCAAATGAATTTTTGAATTCTTTTTAACAGTTTTATTATAATAAAAAGTTATCAGTGAGGATTCACGAGAATTTTTCCCCTGAAATGAGATAAATGGGCCCATTGCTTGAATTGACAAAAAGGAAAATGTCATCTAACTTCCTGTTACTTGCTAGACTGTAAGACAGCAAACCCATGAGCTTGTACATTATAGAAGGTACCATTACATTGCCGGCCATGTTGAGAGTTTGAGGTGGTTTGAAGGGAAAGAGATGCGGAAGCAACAAGAGGATAGGGCTGGGCCAGGGACTTGAGAATAGGCAAGGAGCCTTTAATACCATTCCATGTGACCTTTTGTGTTTAGAAATGTGGCTGCTGGCTAATCTTCCATCTGTATTTATTCAGTGAAGTCACAGATGTGCTGAGGGCTAAAGGACCACCAAAGAAGACCAATGATTTGACCACCAGAGAAGACCAGGCATTTGAGTTGAAATTCATAAGATTGGAAAGGTCTTAAGAGACAGATAACTGGTTGAGGCCTGCCAGCTTGAGGTGATGGCATGAGCCCAAGATGAAGGAACAGCTGGGCCCAGTCAGGTACCTGGGATGGTGAAGCTGTCTCAAAGGGTTTGAGGTACCCGGCTATTAATGGGCTTGAATTCCAGGTGAAGCAGGTGAGGCTTTGTTCTGAAATAAAATTGGAGATCCTCCAATGTTTTATGAGGGAACGAGGAAAGTTAAAATCTTAATTTGTTATGAGTGTCCTCATTTTCCCATTAAAGAAGCTGAGACCCAGAGACATTGTTGACAGCCCAAGGTCACAGGACAGTTTGAACGGGTGTGGAGACCTCCTGGTCTAGCAGGGAGCATCACTTCTGCCACTGTTTCACACGCAGCTCAGGAACCCGGATGACCTGAGTCCCAGACTTCCCTGCTGAGTCCACGCCCCGTGAGAGAATAGCCTACCTCAGCCCAGGCACCATCCTGGTAAGCATGGGGACTGGCAGTGTCTCCAGGACCCAGTTCATCTGGGAGACGTATAACTATGCAGTAGCCCCCGGGCTGCCATTAGCGTGTTATCTGAAAAGGCCAAATAGCTCCTGCCCTGTAAATTATATCTCATTTCTTTAAAAAATGTGTTTGGATGGAGAAGGGCCAGAGAGATGCAAAGGGAAGAGGGAGCAGCAAGAAAGGTAAATAGATAAAATAAATGAGCCTGGTGCATGTCTTTTGACCATTTAGCTTTAGTCTATTGATTTGGATTTTTTCCCCCTACCCTTGGAGTAATCAATTTTTCGGTGGATGGGCAAAATACAATAATTTCAAGCAAACTCTTCAAATGGGTTGTCATTAATTTGCCTTTTGCCGGTCCTTGTTCTCTCAGAGTAAGACGTGTTCAGCTTTCTCCAAACACTATTGGCGTTAGACTCTGGGGATTTGCTAGGGCTGATTGGCATCGGGCAGGGAATGCAAGCTCAGGAGGGGCAGCGAGAGCCGGTGCGGGCTAACGAAGGCTCAGTGTTTGCTCATCTTTACAGAGTGACTTATTACTGCTAATTGGGGGGGACAGTTCAAATAAGCACAGAGGCGCGGTTGTCACAGGAGCGTGACATGATTTTTAAAGAGGCCTTGCCGACTCCCTGCTCTCTCCTGCTGCAGGCTGGCTGGACGCCGGGGCTCCGCAGCCCCCACAGAGAGTGGGCTTTGTCGGGGAGCCTCATAGAAGTCAGCAGGCTCGGGAAGGCTGGTTTTGGCAAGTCATTGTGGGGGACCTGAGACAGCTATGCAGCTGCCTGGGACACTTAGAAAGTCAACAGCTGACGGAAGGGGAGGACGCCGAGCTTGGTTGTAAATGGACTTGAAGATGTGATTGGAATTAATTTGCAGAACATAGTTAGAGGTTGTTTTCTTTAAAGGGCCTAATTGGTTTTAAAGAACATTCATTTGTATGAGTGTTAAAATATTAATAACCTGACATGCATCTCCTAAGGTTCTGCCACTTTATCTTTTGCTTATTTCCTTTGTAAGAAGACATTAATTTCCTCTCCATCCTATTAAATAGATATGAGTGGTTGTGCCATGCTTATCCCATGGTATGGCCAGTATTTCCAAATTGTTTGTATGCCAACCAATTAGTCATTAGTCAATACTATGAAAACAATACTGTCAAAAGACATCTGTATTTTCCTGATGTCCATGCAGAAGGAACCACGACTGCCTCTGATTCATTCATTCTACTAAGGTAGGAAGTGTCCACAATGGACCAGAGACCACTTTAGACACCATGGACATAGCGGGGACACAGTGAGGTCTTTGAGGTGGTGGATTTCCATTCCTGCAGAAGGGAGGACACTGAAAGTGAGTAAGCCATGACCAAGGTGATTTCAGACAAGGACAGTAAAGCAGGGGTGAGTTCAGGACTGGGTTGTCTTTGACTTTTTAGACTCCTGTGATTATTCTTATGGAAAACAAGATAAATTAATGCTGGCAACAGGCACATGGAAGTCTTGTCCCTCTGAGAGAATTTCAAATAAGGTCAAATTCAGTTGCCCGGTTTTAGCTCTAGGAAATTTCTAACTTGCAACATAACCCCTTCCTAGGGATGTGTGTGTATAAGAGACTCTGTTACTCTATTGTTATTGAGAAAATTTATTATAAAGCAAGTTTTTGAGGCAAAACCATAGCATATTTCCTTTCTATGATTCAGATGTTTTAAACATCATTAAATACATATAAATCTTCTATTTAAAAGACAATATCATAATCAAAGATGCAGGCTAATAATCTCATGGGCTTTGAGGTTGTGGGGCATGTGCTGGGCTGAGAGTTTTATAAATGGTTGTGCTGAGGACCAGAGAGGGTGTCATGTAGAGTCTGATTTCAACCTAACTCTATCTTGGTTCATGATAATTCTTGTGGTTTATACTTTAAAGCACACACACGCACACACCACACACACACACCACCACAACCACCACCACCACAACCATCTCACACACATATACAAACGAGAAATTAGAGATGGAAACACCTGAAGAGGACACCCCCCACACACAAAGTCTTCCCTCTTCAGAATCCTGAAAATGGTATCATCTATTTATTGCTCAGGGAGATGGTATGAATCTGGGAGTCTACTTTGAAAGTATTTTCAAGAAGGTGACAGACCTTCCCTCCCTAGTGAAGAGAGAGGACCTGGGGGGGAAAAAAAGAATATCAGTTTATGAAATTCATATAAAGTAATTCTTGCAAACCTTAGCATTGTTTTGAAATTCAAATTGAAATGATGAGCTGTTAAATCAGACTAGTGGGTAAGCAGAGAAATGGTTTTGTAGAGAATGCAAGCCTGGGTACTTAACAAGAAATTGGGTTTGAGTTTCTCAGCATGGAAAATAGGAAATTATTTGCTGGGTGAGACATTCCATTTTAGATTTCCTGGGATATATTAAGAATGAGTTTGTTGTCCATTGATACCTTCCTTCCAAGAGATCCCAACGCAGGGCCAACAATGCTCCCTTTACTTCTGCGTGAATACATCCAGTTCTTTTCTTCACATCTGGAAGTCATTTATTTTGCCCTGAGACATCTGCAGGGGCTGATGACATGTGACAGAGGCAGTGGAGCTGGCAAGCATGGCCATCCCTTGGACTGTCATTGCTCTCAGGGAGGCTTGGTTTTGTTGGAGGCGAGAAGAAAACTTGCTTCCCTACTGGGTAGTAAGTACAGGTCGACCAATTAAGAAGCCAGTTGAATAGGTTTTTTAAAAAAACATTTCTGGAAAGAAAGGGGAATTTATGTTGCTAAAATGAATCCTTCAGTTTGAGACCTAAAAGGAAAATATCTGGCTCAGCTCTCTGTGGGATTTCATTCTTAATGGGCCTAAGCAGAAAATGTTTTTTTGCAGGCAAAAGGGTGTGTGTGTCTGTGTGCACAAACGTGCACTCACGCACAGATGTGTAACACTGAAAAATGTATGTTTTAAGATAATCCCATGTGATGATTCTTGGGCTCCTTTGCATTCTCATCAGTCAGGAGGTGTGTTTGGGAATCCACCACCTGCTAGCATCCGGGAACACACCTCAGAAGCTCCAAGTTGGGTCTTTCAGAAGGCAAAGAACATCTGTCAGTGGAGCCAGTTGGAGACCCTGCTCTACTTTCACTAAGAGCGCAGTGGATGAAAGTAGGACACACCCTGTGTCTCAGCTAAACCCCAGGGTGGTGCCATGTTGAAAATGAGCCTGGTGCTGCAAACACAGATTAAAGAATGCAGGAAACCTGTTGACCCACACCACCCAGTCTCCCCATCCTGCAACACAATCCTTGGAGGTGTATGGAAGTGGTCATAATTGCCTTTTGCTAGCAGCCCCATTTCACCTGAAAATGACCTTGTGAGGGGCAATTCTTGGTGGTACCAAGAAGGGGCAACTCTAGTGATCGTGATGGTTTAAGGGAAGGAACACAGCAGGAAAATCTACTTTAGGTTGAAGCTCAGGGAACAGTGGTCTCCAAATACTGGCTTGGCCTGCTGCATGGCTTTAACAAAGTCTGCCCATCTGGAGACCCAAGAAGGGCTTTGGATGACTGAGGAGAAAGAACAGGAATGTGATGTGGGTGTTGTTCCCAATAAAGCTGAGTCTGTGCAGACCCATGGAGAACTGGAGAGAGGAGGGTGAGAAGAAACAGCCAGTAGAACATGCAGAAGGTTTGCAGGGCCCACGGTGGGGTAGGGAAGTAACCATGATGGGGTCAAAGGAGGCCACAGGGGAGCTCACCACACTCTGTGAAGACAAAAGCATGGCAATGAGTTTGTTGTGTGTGGTGGAATAGAGTTCATATTATGGGGTAGTAGGCCACAGTATTTTCCAGATCTTCCAGCCCCTACAGAAGAGTACTTCTAAATCAGAAACCATAGCCACAAATATTGCCTCCTGGGGACAGAAAGGAAAGAGGGGAGCCCAATAATCATGGAAGGGGTGGAAAGTTTCAGAGATATAACTTGCAGACTTCTTCTATTTCAAGAGAGAAGATAACAGTTATAGCCAGACATGGTGGAACGAGCCTATAATCATAGCCCTCTAGGAGGCTAAAGCAGTAGAATTGCAAGTTGAGTCCAACCTGGGAAATTTAAATGACTTAGCAAGACCTTGACTCAAAATTTAAAAATTAAAAACAAAAAGGGTGGGGATGTAGCTCAGTGTACAGGCTTTGGGTTCCATTCCCAGTACCACAGGCACACACCGGCACACACATAATTGCCATGACCTGAGCACACTGACGGGGGAGGAACACCACAGAGACAAGACAAGGTAAGGCAGAGAAAGAGATAGCAGAGCAGCTGGCAGTCCACAGCCATGCTGAGTTGTGGCAGGGAATACGTTCATTCATTCAGCAAGTAGTGATGGAGTGTGGTGGATAAGTCACCTACCACTCTGCCTTGGGGCACTTTGATGACCAAAGATCCCTGTCCCCAGAGACCAGAAAAGAAGGTTAGGAAATAGTAAATGGAAATAAACAATGTATATAGCCTGTTAGTGGTAGTACATGCCAAGAATAAAATAAAAATGGAGGGAAGGGGTGGCTGGAGGAATTATGAGTTAACATGTTGGCAGACTGCAGCCCCAACCCAAAGTCAGTGGGGTTTCCATGTCTGTCACAATGTCC
Organism: Fukomys damarensis; assembly: GCF_012274545.1. Classification (NCBI taxonomy): domain Eukaryota; kingdom Metazoa; phylum Chordata; class Mammalia; order Rodentia; family Bathyergidae; genus Fukomys; species Fukomys damarensis. Next base: position 27,321,788 of record NW_022900919.1, on the reverse strand, counting down.
AGCAATGACTCTGTTTCCAGGAGACAGCCTGTCTATGACCTTCTTTGGAATGAAATCTGTGTGTCCCCAAGACTAGTTGATCTCTTTGCTTTGACCCTGCCACTGTGACTCTAAAAATATTTGACCTTGTGTTTAATCAAAACCCAAGACAAAAGTAAACATATATATTTTCTGAAGCAGACAAAAAAAAAAAAAAAAAAAAAACCTGCTCCCAGTAACACTTACCTCAGACTAAAAACAAAAACAAAAAAGTATCACCTGGCTGGTCATTCATACCCAGAATTAGCCTGCAAATCAGTTATTGGACAAGTATGACCAGATGTTCTAACATTTGGTAAGAACATGTGGCCATTGCAAAAGTGCACACATGTGTGTGTGTGTGTGTGTGTGTGTGTGTGTGTGTGTGTGTGTGTGTGTGTGTGTGTCCCCATCTTCTAGACTGTCCTCTTTATAAATCTTCAAGATTAGTTGACCCTTTCTACTTTCTTTATTTGGAAACAAGCCTGAAGGCTAACACCCCCAGGAGCTCAGATTTGGTCTTCAGAGTGGGGAATCCCAAGTTTCCAGAGGCCCCGTATTTTGGTGGTAAAATCTTTCCTTAGGTATAAGTAGGAAACTTTCCTTGGTAAGTTTTATAATAAATCATTCTGTATCTCCCGGTCTCTAAATCCAGACCTATCCTAAAGTCCAGTTCAGGGGCCAAGAGTGTGGTTTGTGTGCTTGAGAACTCACAGTTGTACTCCTATGTGGGCTTCCACTCCATTTTTTACTTCGTCCAAGTTTATGGCCATTGTCTTTGTGGGGGAACTTAGACTAACACAGAAGAAACAGACCAATCTTGATTTCATGGTGCCATATCAAGGACTTACGAATAATTGGCACCTAGCTTAAAAGGAATATATTTTGTCAAAGTTTTTCTTCTCCTTGCAAAGGTCACTGTCTACACCCATGCTTACCCAGTGTATGACAACCCACCCCTGTTGCAAACAGTGGTGCCCAGGCAGAGACAGGACTGGAAGGTACCCATATCTGGCCTTGGCCTCTCTTCTGTATACTCCCAACATCATCCATCAGCACCACCAGCCAGCTCACATAGGTCCAGATGAGAACTTGTTTTCTTCTGCACTCTAACAGCATACATGTTGAGTCTCTCCTCACACCCAACCCCAGCGGGTCCGATTGTACCATAAATCTGCTTGTGTATGAGGGTAAGAAGACAAAATGATGTACAATGAATGGAAGGGAAAAGTATTACACAAGTAGACCCAACTGCAGACCCTTGCCGTTGATGCAGGGAGTGTCTAACAGCATCCCTGATTCTGGTCAATGTCTGCAAGTGCCATTTGTCTAGACAGGAATAGGGTGCTTCGTTGCCTCTCATATCTCTTCCCTGCTAATAACCTTCATCTCTGCAGGTATAGGCTTGGAAAAGTGTTGTCTACAGCACAGGATGATTGTCAGGATTAGATGAGAGACTCTGTGTAAAACTCTCACAAGTGGCCCAGCACATCGTCAAATTTAATTAAAGGTGGTGATGATATGATAATGAATGAGTGGAAGCCAATTTTGATTTATAATGGTATTGCTTAATTCAATTCAATGAAAAATTCATTAAGTGCCCACATCTGTGGGTGCCCATGGTGAAGTCTGCCCTAATTAGGAAGACTCTGGACTAAGAAAGAAGGTGTGAATTCCATGGCAGATCTCTACAATGTGCTCATCCTTTTATGGTGGGGTTCTAATCCCCAAGAGTCATCAATTCCTCTCCAAAACTGGGGTAGGCAGTAGGCCTACTTCAGAAACCCTGTATTAAGAGATGAGAAAATGAACTGCATGATCTCTCCTCCTCTGTTTAAGTGAAAGCAAACCTGTGAAACATGCCTTTTCCTTCCCTGATAGAATGGAGAAGATGATACTGGGCCATATATTGAGATCCCTCTGGGAAATTCTACCTAGTCCCTTACTTAAGAATAAAATGTGAAGAAAAAATTTCAGATCCTAGGAAGTAGCCCTTTTTTGTCTTTCCAATTCAATTTAAACAAGCATTTTTTAAGTGTCTACTCTGTGCCACACAATTAGCCCAGTGCTGTCTAGTAGAATTCTCTGTGAAATAGCTTATATATGGGCTATCCAATATGGCAGCCTTTAGCCCAGGTGGTAAAAGTGAATTTGAAATGTAGTTAGTGTGACTGAGGAACTGAATTTTTAATTTTATTTAATATTCTTTCATTTTAAGCCAGGTGTGGTGTTTCACACATCATTCCAGCATTTGGGAGGCTTAGGCAGGAGGATCAAGAGGTTAAGACCAGCATTGGATATATAGCAAGACCTTGTCACAAAACACAAAAACCATAAAGATTAATTTTAAATTAAACTTAGGTAACCACATGTGACTAGTGACTAGTATTGGACAGTGCAGGACTAGACACAGGGCAGACCAGCTGCAAAGCTGGGCTTTCTTGAAACTTATTTAAGCGGGTTGAGGACAGATAATGAGATAAATAAATAAAACACATGTAAGTCAGATGGTGAAAACTGAAATAGAAAAAAAAAATGAAGCTAGAATGGAGTTAGGAAAGGTCAGGATTCTAACACAACTTTTCCATGCTCAGTAAAAGTCCCATAAAGCTAAACCTCTCAAACTTTACTTCAGTACTGCCTGAAGCACACTGTGGAGTCCAGTGCACGTAGATTTTGAATACATCTAGGAACCAGGCATCTGATTTGGAGCGTTCCTTTCATCCTTCTCAAATCTACTCACAATGCACCACTTCTCACTTGGTACAATAATCAGGAATAATGTGTATCTTAATGGAGCTTCTCCATTAAAAGGTTTTGGAAATAATATATGAAATTAATGGTTTACAAGAATAGTTTTAGACACTTGAAAACACAGCTAACCTAAAGACCTCCAGTGCACCATGAATACATTCATTCCCTGACTAAAAATGAATCCCAAAATTGGTTTTGATTTTTATTTAAAATTCAAATGTCTGATGTCTTTAAATTGAACAAATGATATTTAAAAATATCTATATCAGCTTCCAACATCTGCAGATTGCGATTTGCATTTTGAAATTGGCTGCTTGAAATGAACAGGGATGAGGGGCCGTCACTCTTCTTTCTTCCTCCCTCTGGTTATTTAATGAAATGTGAGAGGTCAACCCTTTGTCCTTAAATTAGTTCCCATAAAAATCTTTTTGTACTTTGCAGCTTGTTATGATGTCTTGAGGCTGAAGGAAACGTTGCCATTAATTACGTCTTTGTTGAATATGGATATCTATTCAGAGTTAGTTGAACAGTTTCAAACAAAATTAGCATCAGGCGACACTTGGCCAGCTTTGGGTTGGTTATCAAGAATATTTTTCTCTTTTTTTTCTTTTTCTTTTTTTTTTCCTCCTTAAAAATTTTTTTTAAATAGCTGAGAGAATGCTCTTCAGCAAGTGTGCATTATCTAATATATTCAGCTTTCCGTTGCTACTTTTTTCCAGATGAAGATGAGCTTAATTGAGGTTGTCCTTTTAAGTTTGTAGAGCCCTTCAGCATCTCGCACAAAAGCATCTAGAGGCTTTTCATTTGTCTTGAGTATGTTTCAGATGTACAAATATTATTTACTTTAAACTCCAAATCAAAAGGTGCACTGTAACTGTTTTAAATAAAACATTAGTCGAGACTGAAATATATATAAATCCAAAGCAGGCCTTTTTTTTTCTTTTTCATTATCAAATAATTTATGTGAAGGCAGCTTAGAGAACAAATTTTAGGATCCATATTGGAGGAACTGTTTAGCGACACACTTCAAGCCAGCGAGCACTTAATGAAGGAATTTATTCCCAGTCCTCTAAAGATAAATATTACAAATCTGCTCTACAGCTAAACTGGGAAGTTGGTTTCCTGTTGCAGATTGTCCTAAACGTTTGCATGAATAAGATGTGATCGAGCTTTATTTTGAAGGAACAGAGCTTGTCGGTGGAATGCACCCAGCATGCTCATCTATTGGGGTATTTTGAAAAAAAAAAAAGAAAAAGAAGAAAAACATTCAGCCCCCGTGTTAGCTTTGTTCAAACCTGTTTGTAGTATGAGGGTCTTAGAGGGTATAAAGGGACTCCTATCTGAGCGGAAACCTATTCTGTGAGTGTCTCGGTCTACACATTGGAAATGACAACGCATCCTGGGAAGATGGAAGAAATTGTGAAAATAGGGTCGGTTTTATTAGTTATAACTATAAACCCCAAGTACTACACCAACAAAGTAAGATAACTGGTTTGGAATAAAATTTTGAAAAAGCCCAGTGAAAGATAATTCTGTTGTAGGAAAAGACAAAGGATATGAATCTTTTTGTTTTCCCTCAATGTAGGTCTTGCTTAGTGTCTTAAAAATGTTGTGCTGATTTTTATTTTCTTTCATCCGCCCCCCCCCAGCTCTTTTCCTGGATGTGGAACCCGAGTGTGGTTCGTTGTTAAGCATTCCTGAGGAAGAGGCGCTAACCTTGCCGCGCTTTTAAGTGTAGTATATACATTTTTCATTTTAAATGGGCGCTCATAATGACATTGTGTGCAAGGGAGTCTAGGCCCCCCTGATTATCACTGTGTCTCCTTGAGCTGCGCCTCTGGAAAAAAAATGTTAAGAAGGTAGCCCTCTGGAATGAATAAATTCTGCAGGCTGCCTGTAATTATTTATTAAAATAGATTAAAGAAATGGGCTAAAAAGAAACTCGCTAGCCATGTTAGAGGTAGCATAATAAGAGTACATAGGAAGGGAAAATTAACACCAGGGAGGAAAGAATGTTAGATATGTGTGTTCAATAGCACGGCCATCTCCGCATTGTTGGCTGGCAGACAGACACACTCCGGGTTTCTCATTTGGCAGGGTGGGCTGCGCTAATGAAAAGTGGGTTACTAATACGGATGTGTATGTCTCTAATTAACATTAGAATTGAGTGGTAAACATAACCAGGAGAGAATTCAAGAGAGAAATAGGCTAAAAGAGAAGCCAGTGCATTAGTGGGGAGGGGGAGGATGTGGTTTCCAAAGGAGAAATCGGCAGGCCCTTGTTCAGATGGGTTTAATTTTGTCACTTGAGTCAAAATTGGAAACCTGTTTTCTATTACAATTGCTTCTGTGTTTGGCAGGGGTTGTACTTACAGGCTCCTTTTATTACAGGAGAATTTTATAAACTTAGCACAACATCATCAAACCATCTTGGGGGTCAACTTTCCACTTGTGCCTTTAGCTCTTACGCAAGTACTTTTATAGGAGCTTCTAATATATAGGATTTATCTTCCGTTCTGAGAAGAGCTTTTAAACTTAATCCCTTGCTGGAGTACTAATTTGTTTCTCCATCCTTAAACCAGTACTTTGGGTTAACTTGCATCATAGGCGGTGCATTGCTGTATTGTAGCCGAAAGATACGTAGGTTTGTTAATTTTTTTGTTTTGATTTGTTGCTGTGGTCGAGGTGATGTGTAGAGGAGTGCATAGGAAGAGGAGAGAGCGATTTTGATTATGAAAGCTGTTATTATTCATGCATTCTTCTTTTAAAATTCCAAAATATATAACTGGAACTGATATTTGTGAAGAGTTGCCTTAAGCATATTTCAAATCATATTTAGCTAAAGAAAACAAAAAACTACCTCTTTTTGTTTCTTGGGGGAAAAAAAGGTATACCAGAATTTAATTTTGCTTTTTTATTCTGGCTTTTCCTGTGACATTTGAGCAGAATAATGTGCTATGAAATTTATGTATGAAAAACAGAATAAATGTAAACATATTATGGGGAATAAAGCTGCTTCTTGGAAAAGGCATGTTTTCTTTTTTCCTGTTTTGGGAAATGGTTTAATCAATGTAACAAAATGACTCATTGGGAAAGCTATGATCACTGTAAAAACAATCAGTATTTGTCTTCCTTTCTTATTTACAGGGTTAATGTAACAAGAATGCTGCAGAGGCAAAAAATGGCTTAGGATTCTGTCAGCCACATGAATACATACAAATGTTTCAAAGCTCATATGTAACCATTTTATTTAACTAATTTAATGGCGTGTGCTTTTTCTTAATGCTCCATGTTTATTCCCCAGAAACTGTGCCCAAAGGCTATAATTTACATTTCCAGCATAATATTCACCTTTCCTCATTAATTTATTTAAAAACATATGAATATATGAAGTGAAATGCTTTGCATTTTTCTATAGAAATTAGATGCGTGTGTAGAGAGCAAAGGAACTATATGTTCAGGTGACCAGAGGGTCACCTGCATCAGTGATCAGAAAATAAGAGAACTTACACAAGTGCAGCCTGCTGCGTCGCTCCAGTGGATCTCCCTGCCATGAAGCTGTCACTGACTGGTGACCGGTGTGCATTAGCTTTACCAATATTGGGCTCTGTTCATCTGCGCATTACCGTCTTAACAAAGTAAATCATTCCCATTCTTCCAAATCCCATCCCTTCCCCACCCTCTGAAAACACACATTTGTTGCCCATAAACAGGGAGGATAAATATAACAGCTTAATTTGAATTTTCCTTGGAATAATTTAGTGAAGTCTGGAGCACATTTTTACTTTGTTGTTTAGACTCAAGAAGGCATAAAATCTCTGCCATCTATTTATCATGTAGTTATTTTAATGTAAACATGTGTCCATTTAGATGAAGTGTTTTCATTATTAAGCTAATTCCAGCGTGTCTCAGATAGACCGGGAGAAAAGGGCAGAGCTGTGGCTGAGGGGACCCGAACCTGCCTTGCTCAGCCCACTGTCAGATATGTCTCCATTAGTTTTTTGTCATTCACCGGTAGCAAATGCTGTATAAATGGAATGACGATCAGGCCCGCCTTGATAACTTGTCTTATCTCATTAGTTTTCACATCAAAGTTAATCAGCAATGTGAATTGTAATTGCTAGAGGAGACAATGCGTAGATCGCTGGTTGCTTTTTTTTCCCTCCCTGTACGGCATCTTGAAACATCAGCAGGCTGGTTGGAGCAGATAGCGCTGGAGGAAAATGATGTGGAAGGCATAATAAGCAAGCTGCTCAGAATTAATGAGCTAACTCAATAAGAAAAGAATGGCCAATCAATGTGAGTTGGGCAAATATAATTTAGAAATAATTGCTTGATTGGTTGCCTATAGTAGACTGATTTGACCACACACAAGGATTAAGAATTAAGATGTCAAGGCAAAAAATAATTTGGCAACTGAGGGCATGTAATTTTTTGTGTCCTTCCCTTTATGATTGAAAGAGATGGGTGTTTGATATGCCACACGCCAGGATGAAAACATTAGACACCTCTCCTTCTCTTTCTGTTCCCTCACAGCGCGGGCCCACTCAGAACACATTGTGATATTCCTGGACGGGACGTGAAAAAGGTGTGGATTGAAAGAGTGTGTGTTCCCATTTGTAGTAGGCAGCCTCAAAGGGGTGAATGGGCTGTACACACCGTGCTTTTATCCCTGCTCAGCGGCACTGTCACTTGGAGGATGACAAAGTGAGAGATGGGAATATTTGCAAAATATGTCAATTGTCTCTCCCAGCCCCAAAGAGTTCTGCTCACAGCCTCTATGCTCCTAATGCAATTTCTGTTACAGTTATTCAGCAATTAGCATGGGCCCTTGCTATATTCTTCTGTCTCAACTATTGGGAAGGTTCAGCCAGAAGGTAAATTTGCTTTGATCTACATTACACCTAATTGAGTCACCAGCAATGTCTCTATCCCAACATCAAGAAATGTGAAAATGTTAGATTATTTCACTGGGGATTAAACCTAATTTTCGCGTGTTCTGCATTAACCTATTAGGCTGGCTAATCTGCATTGCTAATGTAGCTGAGGCAGCTGTCACAGCTAAAGAAAAACATGATCATGCAATCCTTGAATGAATGATTCCTGGCCTGATTAGTCTTAGTGAAGTTAGCTGAGCCCTGGTGATAAGGAAGGAAAATTCCCAGGTTGCCAATAGCTTTGAAAATTATCAGACTGTCAGCAAAAATATACCTCATGATTCACAGGCTTCGGTCCAAATGCCGAGTTGAGTGACATTATTTAAGACTGACTAAGGCTAACTCGAATTGTCACTCGCATAAATGTTTGTGTTTATTTTAAGAGACTAATGTAATGGATGCAGATTTAAATGCTAATAGACGCCAGCTAGACACATAAAACCCCAGGCGATGTTACTCTGTTGGTCTTTTATTAACACAGATTAAAATGTAATATTTTCTGAATAAATTGGCAAAACCAGAAAGACGCATCCCTTCCCCAGTGTTCGATAAGAATGACTTTTACAAGACTCCTGGTTTTCTCATAGTTGTACAGATCATCTTTACATGTCCACTGCTCTTCCATTGTCAGTATTTTTTAAAATAAAAATAAATGAAAGGGAAAATACACTTATAAGGACAAACATCAGTTTCTTCATCTCCCTGGCCAGAATTGCCTCTCTCCCTGTCCAGTTAGCTCTGAGGATTTGGGGTTGGTTTTTTTCTTTCCTGTATTTGTTCTCTTGGAGACAGACAGCTTTGCTGCTATTTCAAGCCTTTGCTGGCGCCTCCCTATTTGATTTCAGCAGCCAGGGAGCCACCATGATGGTACCCTTCAGATGCAGAAACCGTTCAAGGGAGTTTAGTGGCTGCAAATAGAGCGGCGAGTCCATTTAATCCGATTAGCAGCTTCACACAATGGGCCTTCCCAACCCATTGTGGACAGAAGCCTTTACTTTATTTGTTTCTATTAGCCAAGAATCAGTTATCGGAAAAGTGGAATTTTGCCCCATCAGATTGCCCAGACAAGCAACAAAATAAATGAGGAAATGGTCTCATGTGTCAATATTGATCTTCTGGCCCTAATTGTCCGCAGAGAGGACTTGTTGAGTGTGCAAGGTTGGCAGCCCAGTTTCCATGTGTGCACTTGATCGTTGTTCCCATTGAAGAGGCACCGAGGCAATCTCAGGGTGGTGACATCAGAAAGGCCAGGAGCATGACTGGAGGATGCAGGCATGCAGATGTCTAAGAACAATGGGCTGGGGAGCTCAGGAGAGCCCTCAATAGCAGGAGAGGAAGGCAGAGCCCAGCTAGTAGCAGGGCACTGGGGCTGGGCTCCACGTGCTAGGGAAATGAAGAGCAGAAGCCCAGAGACCAGGAGCTCCTGTCCTGCCCTGGTGCCAGGCAGATGCCTCCTTTCCTTTCCAGGAAGTCTCTTGGGTACAGCCCTCTTCTTACTTTAGTAGTTGTCTCTTGTTGGTTGCAAAGTTTTGATGTCCAAAGTATCCTCCAATCACCTTCCATGATAATGTAAGCTGACATACTAGAGCATGCCCTTCATAGCACAGACCACCTAAATGCTCACCATTTTCTGTCCCCCAGATTCACGTGATGGCTGCTACCCTCAGCCTCATTTTATAATGAGTGACTGAGGCGGGGGAAGTAACTTGCCCAAATTCACTCAGCCAGGCCTTGAATCCCACAGTGCAGCAGGATCTTAATTACCACAGGACCTCAGGGTCCAGTGCCTGGCCCAGAGTGCCAGGGCCCCCTTGAACTTCTCATCCTGCACACTCCCTTGCATGCACTCCCCATGTCCCTTTTGCTGGGAGCCTTATCTGGTATCTCTGTCTCCTACCCAAGAACCCAAGCTCCCTGAAGCAGCAAAGACCATGTACCAGCCCCACCCCTTCTGCCACCGACCAAGCCTTGCTCTGTCTTCACAGTGCCTTCCCACAGGAGGCAGGGCAGAAATTTTGATTATCCAAGCTTCTTTTAGGCCTCTCAGAGCACAGCCACACTTGAATCCAAGCAGTCACTCTTCAGCAACCTATCTGCACTGGGATGATGGCTGCAAACTGACCCCTCTCCTTTCTTGGCTGAAGGGCAGCTTCCCCCCAATTCCCTGAGATGAGCAGTGGCTCCAATTCATCTGGAGAAGACAGCAATTGGATCTCAGCACCAAAATTGGATTGGCCCTCAACACAGAGCCCTAATCTCTGCTCAGAGTGCATCCGCAGCTCAGCCCATCTAGAGAAATGAACAGGTTTTTTTTGTTTTTCTTTCTCTCCCGCAGGATCTCATAGCTTTTCAGAAAATCTTTGTGTGCAGGATAACACAGATCACAGTACCTGTATGGGAATGCTAACAAACCTCTGGATGTGAAACCCTGATGTTATCTTTCAGTGAAGTCGATCTGCCTTCTCTGTGAATAGCAGAGTAAAGAAAGCTGAAACAAATTCTCTTCAAAAATTTTTTTTCTTTGAATTCTACCATACTCATACATAAGTTATTTTCTCTTTCTAGTAATTATGTTGGGCTCATTCCTTCTCCAATTACACACCGTGTCATCACAATGCCAAGCATATTTCTGGCCTCTGACAACAGCTTCTCAGTCGACCGCTGACCGAAGGACCAGTTGATGCTCAATGATGTTTGGCCCTTGCATGAATTTCCTGTTGCTACTGTAGCTTAGTTTTAGTTTGTCATAATTACAACAAGTTTAGTGACTGAAAATAATGCAGATTCACTTTTTTGCAGTTCGGGAGGTCAGAAGTTCAAAATAGATGTTATAGAACTAACTAGGGATCTGCTAGGCTGGTTTCCTCTGGAGTCTCCAGGGGGAGATTGTCTCATGCCTCTTCCAGGATTTCAGGCCATGGCATTCCTTGGCTGGTGGCTGCTTCCATCCCACCTCTACACCTCCCCTCACTCTCTCCCTCTCCCACTCTGTGGTCTGACCCCTTCCTAGAGGACTTTGTGATTCCCATCCAAGGATCAAAGGTAATCTGCCCAATTTAAGGTCTTTAATTTGATCATATCTGAAAAGTCACTTTTGCCATAGAAGGTAACATTTATGGGTCCCGGGGAGTAGAGGTGGGCCTCCAGAGAGGAGGGAGGCATCACCAGCCTCTACTGTGCAAAGAATTCTGGGAAGACTGGCAAGGTACTGGTCCATCCCTCATTCACACATTCACTGTCCAGCTGCATTACTGGTTTGTAGGCACAGGCTTGGTTCTGGGGCCACAGCAAGCACAGGATGGTCTTCCTGCTGTGAGCATCAAATCTAGGGAAGTGACAGGGAGCTAAACCAACCTGGGGTGAGCTCTGGTATCCAAAAACTCTGCCCTGAGAAAGCAACTTTCAAGTCGGGACCTGAGATGAGGTAAACTCTCCAGGGTAGACATTAGGGAGACAAAATGATCCCCCAAGCCTTAAACACCCATCCTTCTGAAGTGGAAGCTTTTGAGCTGCTGTGGTAAGGACTTATACTGTCTAGGTAGTGAGAGTCAAAATCCCTGTTCTCAGTAAGCATGATGTTTCTGCTAATTTTGCCAAAGGGCACAGGGTCAGGGTGGGAGGAGGCAGAGGAAGTTCTGAGCATGACAACAGCACAGGAGGCCCATGCTTCACCTGGGCTTTCTCTCCATCAGGCCCGCTGGCCTTGTCTGGAAGATGGGCCCAGGCTACGTCTGCTCCATTCACCTGCAGGGTCTGCTCCATCTACCTACAAGGCCGCACAGGTAGAACCCATCCTACTTCCCAGGAGGGCGCATATGAGTAACAGACCAGCTTCCATCACTTCTCAGTAAACTCTTGGGTCACAGAGGCAGGATATTTACACAACCTCGGGATAGCTCCTGCAAGATGCTTATGACTACAGAGGAAGAAAACAGTTGAAAATGAAGACGCCAGCCTGCCCTGTGTTTACCAGTCTGAGCTAACCTGCCCAGCAAGGGGACGTTGTGGCATAGTCACTCTTTAAACACACACTGAGGATTCCCCTCAGCATCTTCCACATCTCCTCCATCTGGTCATAGGGAAACATCAGACAAACTCAAACAGAACATTCTACAAAATAGCTAACTCATGCCCTTCAAAACTGTCAGGATCTGCAAGGCATGGTGGCACCTGTCTATAATCCCAGCACTTGGGAGGCTGGCCATGGGTTCGCAGCCAGCCTGGGTGACATGGAAAGACCCTGTCCTCAAAAAAAAGACAAATTAAAAAAAGAACTGTTGGTATCACAAAAGACAAATCTGCTTTTGTCTCTGTGGATTTTTCCATTCTGGAATCACACAATATGTAGTCTTTTGTGATGGACTTCGTTATAATTTCAAGGTTTGTAGCACATATCAGTACTTTACTTATTTTTATTGCCAAATAACCTTCCATTAAATGGATAAATCACATCTTGTCTAACCCTTTACCAGTTGATAGACAGGTGGGTTGTTTCCACTTTCTGCCTATAATGAATAATTCTGCTGTGGCATTCATATATAAAATCTTCATGTGAACATGTTTTCCTCTCTCCTGGTTGTACATCTAGGAATGAAATTTCTGGATCATATGATAACCCTACCTTTTATCATTTGGGGAAGTGTAGGCAGTTTTCTACAACAGGTACACTGTTGAACAAATATTCCTGCCAGCCATGTGTGATGGCTACGATTATCTCCACATCCTTACCAACACTGGTTATTTTCTGCCTTTTAAAATTTTAACGATTCCCCAGAGAGTATAAAGTGGAGTCTCACTGTGGTTTGAGTCTTTATGCTCTTCTTTAAGACATTTGTTAAGCCTGAAATGACATCAAAATAAAAACAGAAATGTCCTGTGTTATGATTGAGTAATGAGAGGACTTTGGGAGAAGTCTTTTCTTACTCTTAGCTGAGCTGAAGAACCATCAAACAGACCCTCATTCCTTGAATCTAGCAAAGCAGGTGGCCTGAGTTATGGTAACCTAAGTACTTCCTGTTCCTGGGACCAGTGTTTTTATTCATTCACTCCAAAAACATTTTGAGCCTCGGTTATAATAAGGGGAATAAGACTCATTTCCAGAGAGGGGTTCTCCATTTTGTGGGAGGAAATCAATTGGAACTGATACTGTCATGGTACCTTTCCATTATCTACTACTCCAGACCCTACTGCTCTCTACCATCCAAGTGCCTATTTCACTACTTCACCATTCTTTGCCTGACGCCTTATAAGCAATCAAATTTGGAAATGGGATGCATGGAGGAACTGACCCTTTCATAGTGTCAGAGAAAGTTTCCCAGTGGCCAGATGCTTTCAGTTATGAAGGTGAATTCAGGTCCCACTCTATGTACAGAATCCCCCTGGCCTGACTTAGGAAATCCTACAAATAGAAATCCTATTCGACAACATGTTTTCACATCTAAGCAGATCTTTGATAACTATAGTTTCTCTTAATTCTCATAATTTGTCTGTGTAATAATTTTTTATTCAGCTTATTGGTCCATTTTAGGTATACAGTACAATTACATTAATTATTGGGATCTTGTACCTTTACATGACAGGTCTTGGTTCTCATTTTTTTCCCTTGTCCCTGTCCTCCTTTCACCCCTCCTACCCTCCCCATCTACAAACATTTTATTTCCATTTTTTCATTTTCTCATATTTTTTCTTTTCCCTTATTACCTTTCTCCTGCCCTACCCACTTTCCCTACACCTTTAGCCATTTTCTTCCTATTTCATGTTGTCTATTATCTCATTAGGATCTTATGCACTATTATAGTTTTTCACACCAGAGAAACTATTGGGTATTTACACATGTGTGACTTATTTATTTCACTTAGGAGTATATCCTCAATATGTATCCATTTTCCTATGGATGAATCTAATTTCTCATTCTTTATGGCTGAGTAATATTCCATTTCATAGAAAAACCACATTTCTTTATCCAGTTTCCAACGGATGGGCAAATGGGCTGTTTCCAAGATTTAGCTATTACAAACTGTGCCACTATAAACATGGGTGCACATACTTCTCTGTGATATGATTCTTTTAACTCTTTTGGAAAGATACCCAGCAGAGGGATGGCTGGGTCAAATGGAACCTCCAGTCCAAACTCTTTGAGGTATCTCCATATTGATTTCCACAGTGGTTGCACCAGTCTGCACTCCCACCAACAATGGAGAAGGGTTCCTTTCTCCCCACAACCCCACCAGCATTTGTTATTGTGTGATTTCTTAATAGTAGCCATTCATTGTGGGGTGAGGTAGAATCTCAGTGTTGTTTTCATTTGCATCTCTCAAATGACCAGTGATGTAGAACATTTTTTCATATATTTACTTGCTGCTTTGACTTCTTTGTCTGAGAAATGTCTGTTCATTTCAGATGTCCATTTTTAATAGGGTCTTTATATTTGGGGGACTGATTGTTTTGAATTCTTTATATATTCTAGATAAGAGCCCTTTGTCTGAGGAGCAGCTGGTAAAATTTTTTCCCACATTGTAGGTTGTCTTTTAATTCTGTTGATAGTTTCTTTTGTAGTGCAGAAGCTTTTTAATAAGATGAGATCCCAGTTGATTCTTTCTGCTAGTTCCTGTGCTACTGAGGATTTGTTCATAAAGTCTTTTCCTATGCCAATGTCTTCTAGAGTTCTACCTAATTTATCTTCCAGTAAGTTTAGTGTTTCTGTTTTAATATTTAGATCTTTAATCCACTTGGACTTTACTTTAGTGCATGGTGAGAGATAAGGGTCTAGTTTTAATTTTTGGCAGGTTAAGATCCAGTTTTTCCAACACCATTTATTAAAGAGGCTATCTTGCCTCCAGTGAGGATTGTGGGCTCCTTTTTCAAAGATGTGGTAGCTGAGTATATCTGCAGTTGTTTTTGTATCTTCCAGTCTGTTCCACAGATCCTCAGATCTGTTTCTTTGTCAGTACTGTGCTGTTTTTATCACAGTGGCTTTGTAGTATAGTTGTAATAATTAATTATGTGTCAAAACTTGACATTGATACTCATTGTCCTTAGTTGGTTTCAAATAGAGCAAACTCATCCTGAAATGGTGCACAAAAAAGAGACCCAGGAATATTTTGCTCTATGCAACAGAGGCAGCTTTGAACATGGTTCTAGGTTCTCCTACAACTCAGTCTAGTGTCATCTGTCTTGGTTTTATTCTAGAGAATTCCCTGCATAGATTGAGCCCCACAATCTCCCCACACCCTCCCCACAATTACCAATCCCAATGGTTTCAGAAGAGTCTTGGAGCTGAGTATCTCAAGCTTATCTTCTCTGCCCCTTTCCTGCTCTCTCTCACTCCACACCCAGGTGACCTGATCAGCTTTTCTTGAGTCAGACCCCACACCATAAAGCCTCACCACCTGGCTGCCCTGCAAAAGCCTACTTCTCAGTGGGAGCCTTACAATCTCTACTCCTGTTTTTCATTCTTGACTCTGTAGTGTGTTTCTGTACAATGTCTGGAGTGGTCCTTTGAAACCTTAGACCCCATTGTTCCCCTGTTCAAAATTCTCACTGGCTTCCATGTTCTTATCAAGGCTTTGCTTGATCTGGCCACCAGCTTCACACGGCTCCATCTCCTGGCTCTGCTCACCTCTCTCGCCTATCCTTGTCATGGCCTCTTCCTACTCCTCAAAGCTGTGAAGTACATTCCCAGCACAGGCCCTTTGCAATGACCTTCTTCCTGCATGATATCCCATAATTTTCCTGGTAGGCTGATCTTACTCACTCAGATGTCTCCTTCTCATGTGTCTACAGGCCTTCCCTGACAGCTCTGTCCAAACAGCTCTGCCTTTCCAGCCCTGTCCCCTACTCTTTAGCCTTCCCCACCACACTTATTAGCACCTGATGCATGATACCCTTATTAACCTTATTTTCTTAATTTATATTCTTTAACCTCCCTCCACTAGAATAACAAAGTACTTATTTTCATTTTTGGTCACTGCTGAATTCTTAGTGCCTATAGTAGTGCTCTGGCAATATATAATTGCTCACTAAATAAAAAAGGTCTAGAGTATCCCTTCAAACAGTTACTGTGGCTATGGAAAGGGAACAGTGATCGGCAGGGCTCAGGTTCTATACTGTAAGGCTGGTGGGGCAGAGGGATCAGGTTACTCAACCACTAAGACAGGGAGGGGGATAATTTTCTATTTTCACCTGGCTTTGAGAAAGTAGAACCAGAAACAAGGGTTTGGTGCATAGAGATCATTTGGGGAAATGTTTCCAGAAAATGGGGTAGGACCTGGGAACAGGGAAACAGTATAGGTATGGTATGCATTCAAGAAAGGTCCCTGGGGCTTTCAACGGGTTCTTTGAAAAGTGGCATGGATCCGCCTCCAAATTACCCACCTGAGGAACAGGAGAGGGTAATGTGTATCAGTGAGCTTCCATCCCCCTCTGGCCAAGGATTTATTCTTGAAATGTTAATGATTCAGCACTTTCTAATTTTTCCAGGTTTGCCAAGAAGGTTCCTGCAGGTGTTTTGTGCTCCAGGAAGAAAGAAGATATAAGCAGGGCAGTCTTACAGCACAAACGTGATAATTTTTTGTTACTGCTGCACAGAGGTGGTCATACATTGTAGGTTGAAATAAAAGGAGTCACAGAAAATATAACAGACCATAACATTACCAGTATAATTCATCCATTGGTCCACTTGGGTCTGCCAATGCAGAACTGTCTAACCTTCAACCAGTGTATTGGAAAGTCTAAGTTGCTTGCTTATGAGGCAACCTGGATGTCCATCCCTATAGGGGCCAAGTCTATGGTTGCTTCTCCCTTGATGGGCTGCTACCATTGCTCTTATATTTGGACATGGAATCACCAAGAGGCGTCCCTGCAAAACCCAGCTCTTTGTGGTAATGTGAGCATTCATGCTGTTTACCACCACCAGAAGAATGACTTCTGAGTTTGTCTGCAGGCCCACCAGCACAAAGAACTCAAAACGACAAGGTTCACAGCTTCAAATTCAGTGCCTCTTTCCTTCACTACTGTGTAAGAATCCCCATGCTGAAATCCAGAGCCTCTAACTGAGCAAGAAAAACAGTCAGGAAACAGGAAATACAGCATTTGAAAGTAGATAGCTAGGAGTGGAAACAAGAAGGGCCTATCATGCTAACAGTCCTTGGTAACCATGCCGATCACAGGGAGATGGCATCCTATGCTGGCTATTTGCTTCCTGCAGAAACTGCATCCCACATAACAGCACCCACTTTGCACAGGGTGCACCACTGAGCTGGGGACAGCTGAGACTTTAATAGCCCATTGGGTCATTCTGCTGTCATACCTCCTCCTAAGTGATTGTTCATGAGATCACAGTGTGCAAATCCCATATGGTAAATTAGGTATTTTTTAAACCCCAAGAGAATGATATTGGCGGAGACATTGAGTTCAAAGTCAGAAAATGTATGTCCAAAGTACAGTTGATTTAAGCAAGAATAAGTTATGTCTCAGTTTAGGATGGAAGGAGTTTGCTATAAAAAAAACCTGCCATCTAATAGCTGGCTGATGTTCCTGAGGGGTGGTGCCATACTTAAGGTGCAACACCAGCTCTTTCTGATGACAGCAGAGACATTAAGCAGTGGCAGAAGCAAAAGCCATCCCTGCCACCAGGCCCATCTACCCAAGAACCCACACCACAAGCCCTGGAGTAGACCTGGAAAAGGGTTAGGTGATACTCCTAGTAAAAGCCATTCAATGCAAAGAATCCCACCTCTGGGGCTAGGATAGGACACAAAGTACCCTTTCCATAGTTCAGTGCACATGCTCAGTCCAAACTCCTTTGTAGTCCTTTTTCCAATCTTATTCTCTTATGACGTCTGATCAGCTAAACCATGTTTGTATGCTCTTCTCTCAGGCCATGTTTCCCTAGCCATCACTCTTGGTTCTCTCACTGGAAGTTTTCCCTTCATTGCTGTCCTGCAGGGACAGTCTAGGTGGGACCTCATTGTACTAGCATCAACTAGTTGAGCTGTTCTCCCCAAGAATTAGCCTCCTCTTATGCTCTTTCCCCATAATGGGGACCTCCCCCATCCCAGATTCACCATGAAGTAAAAGGTATGAGTTGTACTGAGGTATTAGGGCTACAGAAGCAGTCTATTTAGGCTCTAGGTGCCTGTCTTGTGCACTGCCCAGGTGTGCAGGAACAGTGGAGTAGGTTAGCAAAAGACCAAAGAAGAAGATGGTTTGTCATAGACAAGTTTTGTTAAGGTGTTAATAGAAAGGATAGACTTAACGGAAACTTACTAACAAAAGTTGTTTGAGTAGTGACTCTACCCATGAGGTCCAGTAGTGCAAGTTGGGCAGTAAATGCTAGCACATCTGGCAGCAGCAGGCCAAAAGGAAGCCACTAGCATGCCTGGTACTGGTGGCCCAGACAGAAAACTGTGGACAGGACTGGTGGCAGTGGGCCAGCAGAAAAAGCTGACAATTCTGAACATCCAGTGGCAGCTGGTTGGATGACAACACTCCATAGTACTCAGTTCTGCACTCAGCTATGCCAGGGAGGGCTTATAGATTAAACTACATAACAGTTATGTCATTAGCTTGCTTTGGTCTACTGTCTAATCAGCTGTAGTAGTCACTTTCTGGCTACTGGGACAAAATACCTGACATACAGAACTTAAAGGAAGAGAGGTTTATTTTGGCTTACATTTTCAGGGGTTTTAGTCCACAGCCAGCTGGCTCCAAGGCAAAACATCATGGTGGAAGGACATGGTGGAGGAAAGATGCTCACTTCATGGTATCCGAGAAGTAGAGAACAGGGGAAGATCCAGGGGGAAAGGGCCCAAGAACCAGATAATGTCCCCAGGGTCACATTACCGTGACCCACACAGGCACCCCCAGAAGTATGCTTAACTAATCTCTTAAGCATCTCTCAAGCTAATTGCAATGACAGACATGATTAATCAGCATCCCCAGGACCTTCTGACTTAGCAAATGGGCAGGAAGGCAGATTCTACAGCAACACTAGCTTGTATATAATGTCCCCTTGCTTGGAAAGAGTTTCGGAACACAAAAGGGCATTTTGGGGGCATGGTATTAAATGCCCTAGCTTTTCCCAGGGATAATACAGTGTCTTATCCCATTTTCTGTTGCTGTAATAAGCTATCTGTGGCTGTGTAATTTAGAGAAATCCTCTTGGGCACCAGTTCTGGACTCTCAGAAATCCAAGAGCCTGGCACTAGCTTCTGGTAAGAGCCTTGCACCATAACACAGTGGAGGAATCCATAGCAAGACAGAGCAAACATCAAGCACAAGTCTGTCTTCCTCTTTAATAAAATCACTAATGCTATCAGGTACCTCATCTGGTTATTCAGGACCTCATCTAGTTATTTTTCCTATTGTGGTGCTAAGGATTGGACCCAGAGGCATTTGCCCTAAGCTCCCCAACTCTCTCTCTCTCTCTCTCTCTCTCTCTCTCTCTTAGATATTCTCATTAAATTCCACGTAGGGCTCAAACTTGAGATCCTCCTGCCTTCTTAGCCTCTGAGAACACTGGGATTACAGGTGTGCATACCACACCTGGCTTCATCAAATCTAATTACTTCCCAAAAGCCCAGCTTCCAAATATCATTAACATATGACTTTGGGGATTAAATTTCTAACACATAGATTCTGGGGGATGTACCTAAGCCACAGCACTGGGCCACCTATTAGTTTAGTGCTGTGCCTGCTGGATATACTCAGGCCAATCCTGCTAGTTTTAGAATAGTGCTGTGTTTACCCACTCACCCTTGATCTTTCCAACCAGTGATACCAGAGGTTGTGTTGGGCAATTACATGACCCTTGATTCCCACAGTCAGGTGATCTGGCTCCATGAAGGCCTAGCTGTATATAGTGATGCTGTTTAGATGGCAAACAGTCCCTCTGGGCATGTGATGAAACCCTACTCTTAGGGCTGTCTAGAAATTCCAGACAATATCCAGAGACCTCTAGCATCATCTAGTCTGGTGCTTGTATGACCTGGAAAAACTTGGTCTATTCCAGTCTGTTTTTACTAGAAGTCTTCAGGGTCATATAATATATTACTCAAAGTGCAATTTATGCTGACTCCAAAGGCTAAGGAGTCTCACAAATGCAGTGACTCTCTAAGGGCAGGAGGTATGAGGTACAAAAATTTGAGTTCAACCTTAGAGATATCTCTGCAGACCCCCAGATCATTGAACTCCTGTCCACTTGGTTATCTGGGTTATTCCCTCAATCTTTGGAAGGATCATTTGCCATCTCCTGATAATATGTGTTAGTTAGGGCTTTAAGAGTCCTTTCCAAGGAGGGGAAAAAGAGTCCTTTCCACTTCCTGCCCACAAGATGGGGGCAAAGAAAGCTCTTGAGGTTTATATTGTTACTGAGGTCAGGAAAGCTAACCTAATCCAAGGGAAATGTGTCCTGCTGCCTTTCCCATGTGACAGTGTACTGCTTTCAAGCCCCTTCCTGGTGGAGATTGAACATATTTGAAAGGGCAGTAGAGGCCCACCAGGTCCCAGGGCTGTATTCACCTGTTCCAGTAAGAGACCACGTTCAGCTTACAGCTATGACTAGTGCTGTCTTTGGGTTAAGTTCATGGTGTGTCACTGCCATTGGCGAAAATCCATCTGGTTTATGCAGATGCTCCTACAGGTTGTTTGGATGTGGATATATGATAAGGACCATCACCCTTTGTTCTTAAAATCTTTGAAAGTGAATGATTCTTCCTGGAAAGTGTTTTTCTGATTTTCTACCTTGGTTGGGAGGCAGGAGGAACAGATGCTGGGATTTCCATTTGGCCTTTCCTTCCATAATACTGCTTGATCCCAGCATGAGAATCCCAGCTCCTGAGGACAGCCTTCCTGCTTACACTTAAGAGTCCTGGAACACATCCCTAGGACAGCTGTGAGGACTCAGACACATGGTGAAATGTGTTCCACTTCTCACTTTATTTCCAGAAACCCCACTTGAATGGAGTTCATGGTGGTGTTTTGCATCCCCTAAAACCTGTGTCAGCTCAGATCCATATCAAATAGCTCTAAAGGCCTTGTGTGTCCCATTCCTTAGTACACAGTCCCTAGTGCAAGTGGCCTAATTGACTGAAAACCAAATGCAAGACAGGAAAATTTGTAGACTCGTGGAAATCCTAAAGTTCCAGACCCATGAAATGGGCTTTGGGTCCTCACATACCAGGCTTGGATCCCTGCTCTGCCACTCATTCTAGATGGGATTTGCCATCCTATGCAAGGAGGAACTGTTGATGCTGCCCTGGAGGGCGCGTTCCAAGGGCTGCCACAAAGCGGGCTGGCATTAAGCAGGTAGCCATTTCTAGTACATTACCAACAAGATGCACCACTCCAGGGTTCAGGCCACACTATCTTAGTGAAGGAAACTCTGAGAACATTGTCTACATGGGACAATTTCACCGGGTGACTCTAGGGCAAAAGAACAATGAACACCTGCATATAATAAAAGAAATATCTCTGGGGCAACTGAGTTGTACCAAAAAGCAGAAACTGAGTCTGAAATAATAAGGGAATGAAAACAAGGAGATGGATTTATGCCTTCTTAGTTTAGAACCCACCAAAGCAAAGCCTTAATTAAGGACTTGGGTGGTGGTAGTTTATTTTGGAGGAAATTCCAGGAGAGGGATGTGGAGCATGTTACAGAAGAGAAAAAATTCCAGTGCAAAAATCCTCAGGATCTGCATGCATGCAGGAAATTGGTTCCAGGATACACCACAGATACTGAAATCTGCAAATCCTCAAGTCCCTTGTACAAAATGAGGCAGTATTTGCATATAAACTCTACACACCAGCCAGTATATCCTAAATCATCTCAATTACTAGTAATACTAGTATTATTACTTGCAATACCAAATGCAATGCAAATGCTGTGTGTTATGATTTGGGTCTCGATGCCCCCCAAAGCCTCATACAGTCAGTGGTGGCTGAATCTGGAATGTGTGATGCTGGGATCAAGGCTGCGGAATTACTAAACCACTACACATGAGTGAGTGGCTTGGCACCACCCTAATCTCCATAGTCTGGATGGGATAAAAGCGGCAGAAAGATGTTAAAGTACCTTGTTGCTTTTGCTACTTCCACCACCATGAGCTGTTACCCCTCTGTCACCCTGCCTTGGAGCCAGCCAATTGTGGACTGAAAGCTCTATGAACTGCAAGCTAGATAAACCTTTTCCCCTTTAATGTTGGGTGTTGAACATTTTGTCTCAGCAACAAGACAAAAGTAACTAACATACTGTGTAAATGTTGCTATGCTGTATTTTTTAGGGAATGATGACTAGAAAAACATCTGTATGTGTTCAATGCAGATGTGATTTGTTTTTTCTAAATATTTTCTATCCACAGTTGGTTGACCCAGCAGATGAAGAATCCATGCTTTTGTGATATGGATGGCCAAGTATGTACACATTAGGAAGCTTGATACTGCTGTGGGCAGCAGAGGCTCAGTCCAGTTGGGTAGTCACATAGAATGGACTTCACTCTTATCTCCTCAAAAGACTAGAAGTGGGGATATTTATCTGTCAGCTGTTGTTTGAGGGCTACAGCAAAGGCCTTGCTTCCAGCCTACTTAGCACACCTCTGTGGTGGGTCCTCAAGGCAGGACACTAGAGTACTGTAAGCTTAGGAGACAGCTAGTGAGTGAGGGTACAAGGCCCTCTTAGCGATTTAGATTGCATTCTCATTCCTTAGCTAGGCCCTTGAGGTGTTTTATCTTGTTTTGATTTGACCTCAGTTTACCCATATGTGATGGTCTCAGGAGACCATAACAATTGTGTGTTAATTGTACAGCTGTGTGGCACTAGCTTCCTACGATGCCTCCCATAGAGCAAAAGACAGCCTGAGAACGATTTAAACATCCTGGCCTTTCCTGAGGTGCCATGCTGTCCCTGTGTGGCGAAGGCAGAGAGCACTAGGTTGCAGGTCCAACACAAATAGCAGGTGCAGAACACAGCACTGGATTTGGAAGGGTGACTAAAGGATTTGGGCTCTACAAACATAGCATTTTTGGCAACTTGAAACAGCTATAATCCTGTGTCCATAAATGTCATTTTACTTTAAGAGGTGCTGGGCCTATTTTCCTTTAGCTGATAAGTCCCCTTGCATTATGAATAAAACTCCAAAGCTTATGAGAAAATTCATTTGGCTGTACCTCAGAAATTCCCCAGTTGCCCATTTCAGACCTGTGAACAGTAGAAATAGCTTTCTTTTAATTGATTCTGGAGGGAATTAAAATCAGTCTTTGGCCTGGCCCTTGTAACTTCAGGAGGTGAAAGCAGGGTTGTGGTGATTGTTTTCTGGCTTCTTGGTGGCCCTATAGTGGCATACCCCAGGCCAAAGGTCCAACTGTTCCATCAGAACCCAAGCTATGGGAACAACAGGGACCAGCAGAAGAAAAGCAGCCCAAAGTCCCTATGTCTACCAGTTTGTCTACAATTACCATCCTGTATGCCATCAACAATTAATTAATTAATTAATTTAGGACAAAAAATGAAATTTCTCTGAATTGGATTATAATCATAAAGCCCTTCCAAAGAAGGTATTATTAATAATATACACCACTGGTCCCTATATACTGTTAGAAGTTAGAAGTACTCTTTCTTCCCAGGACAGTGTAACCTAATATCATTTGTTGAGATATGGCTTTCTTCCTCAGCAATGGTTTTCTCATCTTTAAAATTTTGAGCGCATTTGTTAGTATGGCTTTTCTTACAAGTGGAAAACCCAACTCAAACTGGCTTAAACATAGAGGAGACCCTATCCTAATGGTCTCTGGCTATTTGCTGAGGTGAGGGGCAGCAAGCTAAAGTGGGAGGAGGAACATACTTGACCTCTTTTTCTGTGTCCAGCCCATAAGACTGAAAAACACAACTCAGGATAATTTCCAAGACTTATGTCATAAGGCCCAGTCACCAAGAGGAGGTTAGATATTTCAGCTCTGAAATTTCCAGAGAAGACTATTACTGGTCACCTAGTACCAGTCAACTTCTGTCGGGGTAATGATGGGATATCATGATGAACCCCTCTACAGCCATGGCAGCAGAAGGGGAAGTCCCCAGAGAAAAGAAACCTTAGATGTTCCCACTGTACTTCTCTCTTACCAAAGGTTTGGGCCTAGGGATTGTTAAGGCTCCTGCCACCTTTAGCAGCCCACCTTGCATTTCTGCCTGACTTGCACATGCTCTCATTTTAAGGAAGCCAACAATTGCATGTTTCTCAAACATGGGTGAAAATCTGTCCTACTCAAGGTTGAGCTTGCCATTGTGGAACCTGAGGCACCCCCGGATACTCACGTGCCAAGCCCCCTCTATCTCGGGCTTTTTGTTCATTGGGCCATTAAGAATTTAAGCTTATAAACATCTCCCTCAGGCACAATGAAACAACCAACTGGAAATCCTGCCAGCTGAAATCATCTTTGTTCTGGGTCAAAATCACTGCTCCCAAGATGGAGACCATGAGGGTCAAGAATATTTAAAATTCCAAGTCAGCGCTGTAGAATGATTCTCTTTACCTTTTATTTTGTATAAATTCAATATATCTTAGCAATAGGAGAATCATTCATTCATTCATTTGTTCCATCTACAAAACTTTATTACATTCCTACCACAATCAATTACCATCTAGAGTCCAGAGGTACAAAATTCAAATACTGTATCAAGTAGTATGCCTTCACAGAGCTCAGTTCTCTGCTGCAGAGAGATACAAACAAGTAGACTTTTTAAAAATACAAAAATGTAAATAACTGGCACAATGAAAGAAATTATTAATTATTTAAAAGAGAAGAGTAGGAGAGTTAGAGAAAAAGTCATAGACAGGCAATGCTTCAAATAGTTCTAAGGTGAGGTAGGGTTCCTAGGACAACGTAGAAGAAAGAACCGCAAATAGAACGCACGAATGAACAGGCCATTCTGGCAACCAGCACCATTGCCACAAGGGCAGCATAAAGCAGTTGGCTAGGGGAGAATCCTGCCACCATCTCTGTTTTTGCTCAGTTGGTGTCAGAAGAAAAGAAGATGTTGGTGGAGGCAGCATCTTAGTACAGAAGTGACCTGAACTTTCCCTTCAGGTTCCAGTGATGGGAGCTGGTCACCTACCCACATTTTTCTGCAGGGAAAGCTGAAATAGGCAGTTGCTTCCCGAGCAGTCAGTTCCCAACCACAGCAAAGCCTGTGACAGGAGTGTTGACTCTGGTCAGCAGGCAGGTATCCCTGTCCCACCTGCGTACTGCAGCGTCACCTGTAAAGTATGCATGGCTCCCGAACTACTGACATAAACATGGGTCACAAATAGAATTTAAAACAGAGAAGAAAAAAAAACTAAACTTTTAAATTCCTTCTCTAAAATACTTAAAAAGGGAATTTCATTTACCCTCAAATATATATTTTAAAAAGAAATTTTTAAATGATGGTTGGTTTTACTAAGGTGATCTTAACCACCGTGTATTTAATGTTTTTGTCTCTCTTCTGATTTTGCTTGTGATGTAACCAAGTTTAGTGTAATTTTACAACAGGAAAACAAAGAATTAAACCTTTTTTTAAATAACAGCATAAAAATGCAATCCTATTTTAAGAATTTCAGTGGCTACTGTAAAAGAATAGGTTTGTTAGGTTAGTACAAGAGGTATTTTTAAATGAGATATTTTTAAAAATCAAAAATATAAAACAGAATTTTTCTTCATTCATCTATTTTATGTACATGTGAACTAACTTTTCTCAAATAAAGTGAGATTTTACTTTGCTATCATGCTCTTTTAGAAATTATTCACTCACTTTGACCAAGAAATTACACAATGTTTAATCCTAAAGAAATTAGCCACTTTGAGAGACTGAGGCAGGAGGATTGCGAATTAGAGCCCATCCTGGACAACTTAGTGACCTAGTGATTTGTTTCAAAATAAAAAATGAAAAAAGGATTGAAGATGTGGCTCAGTGTGAAGGCCTTAGATTCAATCCCCAACACACACATACACACACAAAGAAAACCTTTCAGAAAAGTATGCAAGATTGCATTTTCATCGGTACTCATCTTCAACATATTATTTGCCATAGTAAATTAAGTTTACATTTAAATGTTCAACAATATGGAGTAGGTTAAATAAGAAGGGCCCAGCCAATAGGATGATTTACTCAGTTTAATCCTGGTGTCCTTATGCAATCAGAATTAACACCTCAGAAATTACTCTCAAAAATATCTCAATTTGAATGATAAAATTATAAAATCAACCAACATATAGGGAAACATTGAATCCATTAAATTTGTGATATATGAGATTATATGCTACAAATGTATCTTTCACAATTTGTTGATCTTTGTAAAATGCAGTTTTCTGTATAAAATGCAGCTTACTCCCTGTAGACTCTAAGCAATTGCAATCAAAATCCAACAAGTTATTTCAAAGATATCAAAAAAACAATTTTAAAGTTCTTAAGGAAAATAAAAATATCCACAATGACCACGAAAATAATGGAGGACAACAACCCAGGAGGAGTGACCTACTAGGTTCCTACACCTACCAGAAGGCTACTGTGATCAGCACAGCGTGGTGCTGGTGAGTTGTAAACAAATAGATCACTGGCACGTAAGATGCACCCAGAAACAGGTCCCTACAGATGCAATGAGCTGGCTCTGAGAAAGGAGCAGAGACAACTCAAGGGAAAAAGTCTCTCCAACAAATGGTGCTGGGACAACTGGACATCCCACGCAAAAATAAATAAATAAACACAGATCCTATATCTTCCACAAAAATTAACTCAAATGAGATCATAGACCTAAACGTAAAATACAAAATTATAAAACTCTTAGGAGGGGCTGGGATTTTTAGCTCAGTGTTTCCGCTGCCTGCTTCGCAAGTACAAGGTCCCGAGTTCGATCCCCAATACAAAATTAAAAAAAAAAAAATCGAGGTGGTCTTGGATTTGTGGTGGCCTTTTTAGATATAACATCAAAGACATGACTGATGAGGAAGTAACTGATACACGGAACATTACTAAAATGAAAAATTTCTGCTTTGCAAAAAGAAAATGAAAGAATAAGCCCACAAGCCAGAGGGAAGTATTTGTAAAGTATATGTCTGATAGAGGACTTGTATCTAAAATATATACATATGGAGCCCTTAAAACTCAATGATAAGAAAACAGACCACTAAGTTAAGGGGTTGGTAAAAGATTTGAATAGGTGTTTCACCAGAGATACACAAATGGCAAGTGTGTATCTGAAAAGATGTTCTACCTCATGTTGAAACAATGAGACACCATTACATGCAGACTAGAATGGTCAAAATCCCAGACACTGACAGTGCCCAAGCCTGGGGAGGCTGTGAAACAATACAAACTCCCATTCACTGTCAGAGGCATGTAGCATGGTACAGACCCTTTCAAAAGACAGTGTGGCTGTTTCTGACAAGGATAAGCACAGTCGTTATACATGATCCTGGGCTAAGGTGTAGCTCAGTGGTAGAGTATGTGCCTAGCATGCATGAGACCCTGGGTTTCATCCCCAGTCCCAGGAAAAAAAACCCACTTAGTATATGATCCAGCAATCTCACTCCTAATAATTTGAAAACACCCCCCCACATATACATGCACACAAAACTGTGCACAAATGTTCTACCAGGTTTATTTATAACTGACCAAATTTAGAGCAAAGAAGATGACCTTCAATAGATGAACAAATAAACAAATTGTCGTATATCCACACAATAGAATATTATTCAGCACTATTTTATTATTTTTTGTTTTATTTTATTTATTTTTTGGGGGGGTACCAGGGATTGAACTCGGGTCCTTGCGCTTGCAAGGTAGGCCACCAAACCACTGAGCTAAATCCTGGGCCCTATTCAGCACTATTTTATTATTTTTTGTTTTATTTTATTTATTTTTTGGGGGGGTACCAGGGATTGAACTCGGGTCCTTGCGCTTGCAAGGTAGGCCACCAAACCACTGAGCTAAATCCTGGGCCCTATTCAGCACTATTTTAAATGAGCTGATGAAAGCTTCAAAAAGTCATGGAGGAAAGTTGCATATACATTCCTAAATGAAAAATAAAAGCCAATCTGAAAAGCCTTCATACTGCATGAGTCCAACTATATGACATGCTGGAAAATGCAAAACTATCAAGAGTAGAAAAAAATCAGTGGTTGCTAGTGATTCTGGTAGAAATGGGAGAGATGAGTGTGTGAATCATAGTAGGTTTTTAGGAGAATGAATCTATCCCATATAGTACTATAATAGTACATCCCTAACACTAACTAGGCATTTGTCAAAACCCATAGAATGGTACAATACAAATCCTGCACTTCAATTGAAACTGTGCAATTTAAGTAATATTGCATTATCTGTGTTGCAGTTCTCCTTGCTGGGACAAAATACTCGACACTCACAGATTAAAGGAGGAAAGGTTTATTTCAGCTCAGGGTTGGCTGGTTCCAAGGCAGAATGGCACAGCAGAGGGTAATCGCAGAAGAGAAACAGTCCACAGCAGAGCAGGCAGGAGGCAGTAAGCAGCAAGCCTTTTGGGAGTCTATTAAAAGTTTAATTTTTCACCATTGAATATAAAATTATCTATAAGCTTCTCATACATGGCCATTGTCTGGGCAATTTTTGTTTTGTTTTGCTTTGACCCCAAAAGCACAGACAACAAAAGCAGAAATTAATCATCGAGCTCATTTGAAGCTACAAAGTTTCTGTGCAACAAGGAAATAACTTGTATGTAGACAACCTGAAAATTGGAAGAAAATTACACAGGCCATATATCTGCTAAGGGGCTCATATCCAAAATATATAAAGAGGTCATATACTCCAGTATAAAGAAAAATCTTTAATGGAAAAGGAACTTGAAGGGACATTTCTCAAAAGAAAACATACACAGACATATGGCAAATGTTCAACATCACTAGTCATCAGGGAACTGCAAACTAAAACTACAAAGAACAGCTATTATCAAGAAAACAAAAATAAGTGTTGGTAAACATGTTGAGTGAGGGAAACCTCACACATTGGTGGAAGTGTACATTGATATAGCCATTGTAGAAAACAGTATGAAGAGTCCTCAAAAATCTAAAAAGACAATGGGATTCAGAAATCTCGTTTCTAAGAATTTACCCAAAAGATCTAGATTTGTTTTTGAAGACATGTCCATTTACTGCATCCCTATTCAAAACAGCCATGTTAAATATCCATCAATGGGTGAATGGATTGAAAAAAAGTGTGACTATACACAATGGAGTACTACACAGACTTTAAAAAGAAAGAAATTTCCTAATTTGTAATAACATGGATGAAATGGGAGAACATTATGTAAATGAAGTAAGTCAGGCACAACATCCCAGGATCTCACTCATACTTGAAATCTAAAATGAACTCATAGAAGCAGGGACCAGAAGGGTGGTTACTCAGGCCAGGATTTGGGGTAATGAGATGTTGGTCACTGGGCACAAAGTCTTAGTTAGACAAGAACACATTTTGGTTTTTTTTTTTTTCAGTTCCATTGCACAGTATGGTGAATACAGTTAAAAATAGTGTTTTACATTTCAAAATTGCTGAAAGAATCAATTTAAAATTTCAAATGTTCTTATCACAAAGTGCTAAGTATCTGAAGTGATCGCTGTTAATTAGCTTGACTTAATTATTCCAGTCATATTCATAAATCATAGCATAACTTTTTACTGAATACATTTATATTAGCTGCCAGTTTACAATAAAAATGGGTGAAGAAAATTTTAGTTTACCATGAAGCATTGATATACAATGGTATATTTGTTAAAATACGTATGTCAAAATGGACTTTGAAAATAATTTAGAAAATACGAAGTTACCTTGGTGTGACAGAATTGCATTTGCTTCATTTAGTACATGCTGGCTCATACAAAAGAGGAGAATGGCTTTTGCATTGAGAACCCACCTCTTGATTCAGTTCCTCAAATATTAATGGTGCCTCTCACTAATGTGGGCTGACTATGTCCCAGGTATTTTGCATAAAATTGCTGATTCACTTCCTGAAAGTTATATGTTCTATGTTCACTATACAGACATAAAAACTGAAATATTAATTACCTTATTCCATGTCACAAATGTCCCTGCAATTTTAAGAAAGATAAGCCAGGCCTGCTCTTTCTTTTTTTGGTGGTATGTAGACAGCTTTAGGGGAAAGTGCTTTCTGGCCTCCTATGTGCGTGTGCAACCACAGTGGTCTTCATCTCACTGCAGAGAAGAGTCGTTTCACTTCCCCCAACTCAAGACTAATGTCCTTCTATGGGCACCATGGAAGGTGGAGTGTACATCACATAATTGGAGCAGAAAATTATGCTAAGTTAGCACTAAGCACTTAGCTGAAGGCTATTTTTCTATAAAACATAAAAGGCAAAGCCTTTTGCTTGAATAATATCCAGTCATGCATCGGGAACAATGCTAACCTCATACTGTGATTTCCTTCTTGTCGTGCATCTGCAGCTCTCATGGCCTCTCAGATAACATCTTGTCAAAGGGGAACGTGCCTTTCCATTTGTGTTAATTCTTTGCCTCCCTATGAGACCTCTGGTAGGGAAATGGGTTGTTTTCATTGTTGAACTCATTCATACACAAGACTGATAAATCATTCATGCCCATTTGCTAGGCAGTTTGATGAGACTATTCGTTGAAAAGTGATCTGCTGGTATCTTCCAGGTGGGGAAGGTGGCTTTCCCAATTTTCAAGGCAGCAGCACAGGCGGTGCACCTCAACCCCTGCTGAAGCTGAATTCCTCCCACAGTGGATTCAGAGATCCTAATTCAAGTTTCTCAGCTGGTCTAGTGTGCTGTCACATGGACCAAGTGGCACACAAACAACAGAAGCTTCTTTCTCATTTCTAAAGTCTGCAAAGCCCACAGGTAAGGAGCAAATAGGTAGGGCAGCCGGGAAACTGCGCTGACACAAGAGAGACTGGGATGGTTGGGGTTGACTGGTGGTATTCTCAAATCCCCAAACTCCAATATATATCAGTCAATACTGTTGGCCCTCCTGGAGAAACCTCAAAGTCACCTGCAGTTGTGACTTCAGCCCCATTATTTCTGTGGAAACACATGAGCTATCAATCATGCAACCACTTCTCCTGAAGTTTGGCTGAGCTGTTACCATAACAACTGAGGATGTCCTCACCGCCCATCTGCTGTCCCAGAAGAGATTTGCTTTGGCCATAGGGGCTTCAAACATCCCAGATGACTCTACCCTGCAGCTGATACAGATGAACCTGCCCTATAATCTCCAGAGCACTTGTCCCTTCTGCCCTCATTCTAAGAGTCCCCTAGTACACCCACAAAATACAGCAGACTGCACATGGGTGCACCTCTCACACTCCCCAGGTTGGTCCAGGGGGCTTCCAGTGCACTCCCTTGTGCTGCAGGACAGGTCTCAGTGAGGCCTCGCTCAGGTGGTCCTGTTGCCCACTTGTGATTCTCATCTTGGGCAAAGTAGGCTGAGTGGATTTGCAATAACAAGAGCTGGTACCACTAGGAGCTCTGAGCCCTGAAGAGTTCAAAAATCAACAGAGACCAGCAGTAACTGGCAGTGATCAGCAGTGGCCAGAGCAGCAGCTGACAGCGCTGGGCAGCAATTTGATGACTGATGAAGACCTGCAATGACTGCACAGAACTTCAGTGAGACAGCAAAAGCTGCATGAAGACCTGTGGGAGGCCATGAAGTGGGTCACAAACCTCTGCCTCTGAGGAGCTAGTAGGGGTGGCTAGAAGCCACTAAGAGCTACTACAACACTAAGAGCTGAGACAGGTGAGCACTCAAAGCCCATGCAGCCACTGACATCAAGGGAACAGCACCAATTCACGATTTCCATCCAAATTGAGGAAAAGAACTCTGCTTGGTGACAGAGCAGAGACCCCTGGGGGCCCTCAGAATTTGTAAGCAGAGTCGTTCTGCAATAAGAACACCATCTACTCTGTGCAGAGCCAGGGACTTGAGGCTCCACACAGGGCTGGGACTCACCTTATCTTTACTCTTCCTCTGTCTTGACTTCCTGGGTGCCCCTAATTCGACTTCCTCCAAAAGTAGACCCTGAGACCCAGGGAGCACTGGTTCTTCATAGGAGGTGATCTTGGGAGCCTGGTGGGGAAGGAGGCGTGAGACAGAAAGGGCCCCATCAATCCAGGGTGCTCACCCCACCTGCTCAAGCTGGGGACCCACATGTCAATCTCTCCTCCATCCCTTAGGACAGAAGCACTGGGAGAGGGGAAGGGATGCCATGAGAGTCACAAGGGTCAGAAGCCTCCTCAGCTCCCTCTCCCAGAGAAAACAGTTTGTGACTTGGGAAAATCATAGTGGGCATGGGCTCTGGTTGCTGCCAAAGGGCAGGGCACTGTCAGGCACTGTGCTGGCACAGAAGGCTCAGATTCCACCAGAATGAAAATCTGTGTGCCTCTGAGCTTCAGTCCACACCCTAACCAGCATCCAGAAATTTTAAGAGGGAAAATCCTCCTTGCCATGTTTCTCCTTCCATACACAAAGAGAGACAGGAATTGGGCTGTGTGTGTCCTCTCATCCCCTGTTTGCCTCCTTGGGAGACTTGGAAGGCTGTGTTCTTAGGTTCAGAATGGTGGCCAGGGCAGACAGTCCCTCTTACCTGGACAGAGCTTCTGGCGCCTCTGCAATGTGAGATCAGAGATTCTGACCTTAGCTGGGCTCCTTCCTACTAGGGGGGCTTCCACAGCTGCTCATCCATAGGTGTAGCTGTCTGGATGAACTATTGTATTTGCTCTCCAGTTTTGGGGGTGGAGGATCAGTTTAAAGCTTTTTTATAAAGGGGAAAGGGAAGAAAAGACAGCCTTAAAAATGTATTAACATCTAATCCTGTTAAGATGTTCCTGCCGTATGTCAGCACAACAGTGCGTTCAGAATGTGTACTAATTACCCTGTCAGATGCTGGGTGTATCCTTTATTCACAGCCCCTGACCTTTTCGTTAATAACTTTGCGTTATATTCATTGACCTGAAACAAATTGAATTCAGTGGCAACCACTCAAGAATTGAATTACATAGTCTTCTTAATTGGTCTCTTATTTAAATGTGAGAAAGTAACAGCTTGCCACCTGTAATGTTTCCAACAAAATAAAATTGGAATTCTAATATCTTTTCTCCAGGCTAGGAGAAATTTTTCCCCCCAAAGTTTGGCTTTGAAAATGTCTTTCCAGGGTTATCTTCAAAAAGAAACTGGATTGTTGCTGTTGTCATTGCCAATAGTGGGGCAAAAATGCAAATCTAGAAACATATTCCTTAGGGGAGTCATAGGAAGCAACTCTTCTGGAAAGTGACCTAGAATAGTTGCCACTTGGTCCCTGTTGCCAACAGTTGTACAGCCTTACCTTCCTTGGCTCTTTGACTTTTGGATTATATGATCTAATATGCCTCTAGCCCACCAAACAGGGAGTCCTAAGACAGGAACATGTTAAGCACACAGATATTTTCCACTGCATTTGTTAGTTTTAAATCCCTGAGCCACACTGTCTGTTGTCTGGAGTGGGCAGAAATCTAATTTCAGGAGTTTAGTGATGTTCTCCTACCACCAGCTTCACAGGCAAGAGATACGAGCACTATCATTGTTTTTTACACCGATCACTTCTCCCCTTCCTTGGAAGATTCTTGCAGGTGATCGAAGAGATAGGAGCTGCTGGAAATTTTTGGTGTTGCTTTCTAATTCCAGTGTGAAATTAATTGTCCCAACTGCAAAGAATGGCTTACTCCTTGCCTTACTATATTTAACTTAAAATGCAAATGTTATTAGTGGACTGATCGCTGATAAGGGTGTCTTTGTGGCCGGCTTTAACCTCTATTAGTGAGGATTATGAGGACGTAGCCACATTGGCATTTTCTAAGTGTCACCGTGACAGCACTTGCTGCACAAATGCCTAGCTGTCACCGTGAGTTTTATCACTTGGTTTTTCCCTCCAAATGTAGACTAATAAGCCCAGAAATTACAATTGCCTCCCTGCCGAATCTGTGATAGGCGGAAATAATGATATCAGTGCCCTGCTAATCTCCTTGCCTCTGCGCTTGGCACTGTCCTATTGAGTCACCTGTCACACTCCGCTTTGATGAGGCGAATTCAATCTCCCTGCTGTAATGACAATGGGGCCATTTTAATGTTTGGAAATGATTATGTGGAAGCTTCACTGTGCTCAGGCTTGGCAGGCAAGCCAGGGTGCTGAGCGCGCCAGGACAGCAGGCTCTGGCTGCTGAGCGGGCAGTGGAGACTGCTGTTTTATTAGGAAATCGACGTGGAAGTCGCTTCATTGTGAGACTCCGTGGTAGCCTTGCAGGAGGGAAGGGTGGAGAGGAAGGGGTGGGACCATCTTGAAGGAGCTCAGCCATTGGCAGATACCTCTGTTGTCAGCTACATCTGCCTCTTAAAGGTTACCTCCCGGAAAATCTATGTGGTTCTAGGATGCAGGGGGTGGAGATTATAAATAATCACAGTGACACCATCAACATCATCTGCTGAGGCTACGAGCCAGAAAGCAGTGTTGGGACCCTGGACTTCTTTTCCAGGATGTTAACTAAATAAAATGACTTCTCCCAGGTCTACATGTTCCTCATTCTTTGATAGTGATCCTGCTGCAGAACTGAAAATGAAATTTAACTTGGAAAATACCAGCTGTTGATGAGGAGCTAGAGAAACAAGAACCCAACTGCTGCTGTCAACTTCTAAAATCACACTGCAAAGCCAGCAATCTCTCTTAAAGCTCTGTGATCTTATTCCTAGGTAGCTGCCCCATGAAGGTGTATGTGTTGAACAAAAGACATGAACTAGACTGTTTATGGCAGCACCCTTCATGATAGCGCTGAACTGAAAGCTATCAATGCCTATTGACAACAGAGTGGACACACAGATCAGGATTGGTCCTCTGTGTAACAGTATATAGCCATCAGCATGAAAGAACTTTAGTGGCATGGATGAACCTCACAAACACAGTATCGAGTGAAGGAACAAATGTCGAAAAGTGCATACATCAAGAATTTCACTTCTACAAATTCAGAGGCAGATAAAGCTGGTGTGAGGTGGGAGATGTAGGGATCAAGGTTCCCTTGGTAGAAGTGTGGACTGGAAGAAGATACAAGAGGGTGTTTCTTGAGGATGCTTGTGCTCTGGTGCCAGCTACAGTGTGGTATTTGCTTTCAGAAAAATCACTCATTTGCATACTTTCTGCATTATACTTGATTAAAGTCACATTACATTTAATTGAACATTTGATGGTAATATATGTATGGGACAGCTTTGTGTTTCCCCTGCCCTCGCAGCACAAAGGGACTAAGGACCAAAAAGCCACTTTGCAGCTGACCTCAGCAATGATGCACTCTTTTCCTCGGAGACTCAGATTGGGTGCATTGTTAAGAAGCAAGTAAGTCCCTCTCTCCAGGAAGAGACATTTAGGAAAGCACTTAGCCATCTGAACCTCTGATATTCACCGCATCTGGTCAGCAAGCCCTGTGGGTCCCTCATTTGTGTGAACCAAGGAGGTTCTGGAAGTGATGTGAAGCACACATGCCACTCAACAGCACTCTTAGGGGCCACAGCAGGTGCCACAGTCCACCAGGTGAAGAACCAGGTGTC
Organism: Fukomys damarensis; assembly: GCF_012274545.1. NCBI lineage: Eukaryota > Metazoa > Chordata > Mammalia > Rodentia > Bathyergidae > Fukomys > Fukomys damarensis. The sequence continues at coordinate 27,286,482 of NW_022900919.1, read as the reverse complement.
TCAAAGTTGCTTCCCAAACTCTTGCGTGCCTCAGAGCATATCTTTTCCAGTGCCTATTTGAGCAACAAAGATAAAAAAAAAAATTTTTTTTGTCTCAGGTGATTGCATCCCAGAGGGGTGGCAGTCCACAGAACATGCAGCCCACAACCTCTGATCCTTCCAGAAAGGCAGCTCCCGACCTCCCTGTTAACATGAAAGAAAGATGTGCAGAAACAAAATGTAATTCAGCAGCCAAAGTGCAAATGGACTCAGCACTGCACTGTAAATGGCTTGGCTTGATCCCAAAGCAAAGGTAAGACACCTGGGCCAGTAAGTAGTTTTGAAATTCTCTCTACCTTTGTTTGTCCCTCGAGGCAGTCCATCTTGTTTCTCTGTCCAGACTTGGGGTTCATGTAAGCTAGTGTGCCTTGGTTTATGGTTACATAAGTCTACAGCAAACACATGTTAATCTGATTTTACAAGACTTGTGCAGAACCCTGGTCTTTCTTTAGTATGGAGCCAGAGCCACCTTTTTTTTAATGTTTTTAGTGATAGCAATAGCAAAGAATCTCATTGATTCTAAATTAGGTTTGAGGAAATGAGACTTTCTTTACTACCTGCCAGTAATATAATCTTGGAAATGTTTTTTTACCTCTCTGAAGTTCCACTTCTTCACCTGAATAGTAGGAATAAGAAAAGTACCTGTCTCAGAGAATTATGCGGGGAAAAATGAGATTTTTTTTTTTTTTTAAGAAATGTATTTTATTCATCCATCCAGGAGCTTTGGATTTTATACCATTAACATGGGTGGGCTTCTAAAATACATACAATATTCAGCTCAAAATAAAAATATTTCCCCCAAATATGAGAGCTACATTGAAAGAAAAAGAAAGTGCACTCAGAATAGTGCTTAGAATGCATTGGATGCACTCAATCCCCCCCCCACCAGTGGTCCCCAGAATGATATCAATTAGGACACTATTGCCCCCAGTAAAATCCACCAACAGACTTCATTGTCTGGAAAACGAAACCCACAATTGGCTATGGCAGTCAAACCCCTTCATGACCTGACCCCAACCTCCCACACAGCCCCACTATCTTCAACCTCCCTTGTTTTCCAAACCTGCTCTGTCCTTGTCTCTTTTCTCCACCCCTTTCCCGAAAGCATTGGTGATACAATCTCCTCCTTTCCTTCCCCATTTCTTCCAATTTGAAGTCCAATGTTCCTCCAAGGTGCCATCAAGACACTCTTTCTTCCGCAAACCCTTCACTCTTTTGGGTGGGAGCAGTGTTACCCAGAAGCTGATCCCTGAAGGACCTGCCAGGCCTTTGAAGGCAGAGCAAATGTTACTCTCTTATGAGCCATGTGCTTCCTAGTGTTTCTCAGCCTCCTTTTTTGGACCAATAAATATAAACATAGTCACACGGACATTTCCAGGACAAGGTAGCAAAAAGCTCATACTCAGCTCTGCAGTCCTTGCCTTCACCTGCCAGAACAACCTCAAATACCAGGTGGGGTCCCAAGGGTGTGGACGGCCCTGCTCATCTGGGCCAGGTATGGAAACCACTGGCACACAGTAGCTGATAGCAGAGACTAAGCAAAATTTGGACATTTTCCTCTCTAACAAGTCCCTCAGGACCTACCTTAACAGCATGATTACACACATACATGTATAAACTTTTCTTTAGCAAGGCTGTGTGACCCTAGAACTCAGGAATCAGCTTCATCTCCAACTCTCCAGGGTTCCCATCAAGAGCCAGAACTAAGTGGGAGTTAAGCAATGTGTGTTGAGTTGGCTGTGCTTGGTTTTGTTTCTTATAAGAGCAAAGTCCAGATAGGTAAAGGTACAGCTTCAAGTGAGGCTCTCTCTCTCCCTGTACATGTAGCAATGCTACCATGGTCCAGCTTGTGGAGCCAGTTGTGTACACAACAGCATCACCAAGCCCAAGGTAGCCAGCATTTCCATGGAACACCAAGCTCCTCTTCCTCCCTGGAGACCATCCTTGCCTCACTGCTTCCCACCCCACCAAGCCCAGTGATTCATGGTAAGTTCTGTGTGTCTGTGCATACGTGTGTGCGTGTCTGCATTATTTGCATTCAGTCCCTTTCAGTAGTAAATCAATATGAGTCATGGTTGGATGGAGATGCTTTTGTGAACCCTATGGCACAGGTGGGCAGGGGACTTCCTGCAACAGGTGGGCACATGTATATGTCTTCAGCTTATTTAAATCTGCTCCTCACTGCTTGCTGATCTCATCATCTATAAAATGAGGACACCAATAAAGATATTTGTGTAGGATTTCATCTAAATTTCAAAAAAAATTCACAGAGAATATTTCAGATTGTTTAGACAACCCTATCCCAATTTGATTATTGTGTCTGACTTGACGAAGAAAAAATGAAAATTTGAAAAGAAAGAGCCCTAATTTGATTCAATTAACTGTCTGTGAATTTATATTCATGATGGATAAATTGTCTGTGTATCCAATCCAGCTATAATCTTGGTCTCAGAGATGCATGAAGGAAACCAAATGCCGAATTTGTCTAAGTCCAAAAAGTTTTGGTTTAAATAAGGCACTGCTGAATGCAGAGTACACTTTCTCCAGTGTATGTAAATTAAATTTAGCCAACAGTGTTCGTCAGATTTCTTTTATAATTGCAAACACCTAAGACTATCAACTTCTAAGGAAAAGAAGGTTGATTTTGGCTCCCAGATCCAGAGGTTTCAGTCCATGGTTGGCTAGCTCGATTGCTTCTGAATCAAAAGTTCTTCAGTTATGGTCAGGACTTAAAGCACATGAGAAAGAGACCAGTGTCCCATAGTCCCCTTTGGTACACATCCCCAGTGACCTAAGACCTCCAACTAGGCTCCATCTCCTAGAGGGTCAACCCCCTCCAAGGGACCACTGTGGGGACCAGGCCTTCTCCACATGGGCCTTTGATTTAGGATTCAAACTTCAGTGCCAACCAAATGAGTTATCTGGTTCAGTGTTTATCACTGTTATTTAAGCCCTTTAAAATTCAGTTTTAAGTGTTATGATCCAGATTCTATCACACAACGCTCCCCATCTCCCTCACCTCAGCGGTGGGAGGTCTTCACTGTGACGCAGAGTAGGCTGTCCTCTCACCACACTGATATGTTCAGGTTCCGCTCTAAAAAAGCCAGTCTGAATCTCTGTTAAGACTTTTATTTCCTACAAGGTATTTTGAATAATCAAATATCCATAATGCCTCAGTTTATACTCACATTATTAAATTTTTCCTTACAGAATGTCATCTGGAAACATATGGTATATTTTGTCTGATCCCTAAAGTCACCCATACTAATGAATTACCATAAAACAGAGGTCCTATTTTGAGAAGTATTTACAGAAGTGTTTTGAAAAATATTTTAACTAGTCACATTGTGAAAATTGTCCACAGTGCCTACTTCTTGAAGATATTCAATACATATTGTTAGAGTATCATTTTAACAGCTTAAAGCACCCAAGAAATCCCTCTGTAAAAAACTAAATAAACAAGACACAAAGGAAAAGTCATATATCTTTGGGAGAAAATAGGGAAAAGCAAACAAACAAAAACACTCTACATGGGAACTTGAATCTTCAGACACTATTAAAACCATCAAAACAGAAGCCCAGGCACTGGTGAATATGGGGGCACTGGGGTGCTTACTAAGAAAGGTGGGAAGTATGATGGGGAGAGACCAGCAGAGTCAGTTCTAGAGAGGAAGGGTGCCTCCCAGGAGGTCTGGACAGAGGCTATGTATTTCTTAAAAAAGAGAGACCCGTGGAGAGAAGAGCATGCTTGGAAATGGCTATGCTTCCAAAGCAATGGTGTTGGAAACTTTCCCTGCTCAGACATCTATCCAGATAAGTGTGGACCTCAGTGCTGAGTGCTGTGTCCAGTTTGGGGTTTGTAAAGCACCCCAGAGGGACTTCCTTAGAGCCCATGGGGAAACACTGCTCCAGGATGTATTGCAAGTTTAAGAGCTATGAACTGAAACACTGATTGTGGCCACCATGAGAGTGAGGTTCTGAGTCTTTGAAGACTGGATCTGCTATGGAGCCACGAGTGAGGCCATGGTAGTGGTGTCTCTGTGCCAAGTCTAGGAGCTTTTCACTCCCTCCAGGAGGCTCAGAAGGGATCCATGAACATCAGAGAGCAAAATATGCTGGGTCCTCAAAGGGCAAGCAATCTCATATCACTCCATTCGTACATGGCCAGGGATTCCTAAGTGGGGCATCTTCTTGAAAAAGTGTTCCCAGGAGGACAGGGAATGGACAGGAGGAGCCAACAAGGAAGACAGAAAGCCATGCAATGGTGTGGTCTCAAGCAAAGAACTGCAGGAGAGAACTTAAACTGGAGCCCTCAGGGGAACTCAGATGTGGGTCACATCCATGGCTCTAGGTGTCAGAGACAAAGCCTCTGTCACCTCAAGATGAGGTGGGGTGGGGACCATGGGGAAAAGTGACAAATATCTGGGGAGATGTGGATGTAGTGATAACAGCATCTTCTAGAAGTGGGAGAGTCTGAGAAGAACGTGACATAGAGGGAGAGGAAATAAGAATATTCATAAGCAGGAGAAAGTATAAAAAGAAAGAAAGACAATTATTCTTTTCAAAACCCAGAACAACAGTTCAAAACAGCACTGGCAGCTGGCTTCACTGTTAGGGAGATTTTAATAACTAATGGTTTTGCACCTAGGTCTTTAGCAGAGTAAGGTCCGTGTTTTGCTTAACCTTTCTAGCTAGGAAGCTCAACTGGAAACAAAACCAGTTGTAATAACTCCACTATAGCCTTTCTCAACCCATTGTCTTAAGTGCAGAATGTGTGCAAGTGGCTTATTTGCAAGTGACCCTAGGAGGTGCTTGCAGGAAGGGAGGGAAGCTAAAATAAAGTGAGTTCATTAACGGGTTTCCTTTGAGGCCAACTGGAGATCTCCAATTGACTGCCATAGGCCAGGGCCAGCTGCTCACTTCAGGTCACGGAAACCAGGCCCTTGTCCTCTGTCTTGTACTGGTTGGGGTCCCTCCTGAGGCACCTGTTGGTGTGCACAGGTGCTGTCCACAGAAGACCCTGGAAGCCACTGAGATACTGCAAGCCTGCAGCTCACAAGCACCAGCCCCTGGCACCAGCACCCCTTTCTGTCTCTCCCATCATGAACTTTCCACAGCTCCAATTCTTTTCTAGAAGTAGGCAGGGTGCACATTATTTTTCAAAAAAGATTCATTCATTAGAGTTTGCTACCTATTACTTTGGAGTGTATTAAGAGGGAAGCCTTGGATTGGTGTAACAGAGGAGCCACAGCAGTGTGTCCTGGCTGATTAGGATCCAAGCTGATCAAAAGACTGCAGGAGAGAAAAGTGCTCACCTCCAGGGACCCCTGACGCTAGCTGACTCATTAACACAAGGCAGGTGCCCAGATCAGGGCTTCCCTCCCACCCCCCAGCTTCTCCCTTTCGCCTTTCCCAGCTCATTAGCACCCGTGGGGCGAAGGAGCAGTGGTGTGTCCGAAATGTGGGAGTCTTTGTTTTTAACTTGATTCAGGCTACAATGAAGTTGAAACTAGAACATAATAATTTTTTGACTGTGATAAAATGTACATAACATGTGCTTTACCATTGCAACCATTTTTAAGTGTCAGAGACATTGAGCCCATTGACATCGTTGTGAGCTTCACTCAGACCTGTCTCCAGAACTTCTTAAATAGAGTACAGACTTTTGGATTATCTGTGAATACTGGCCTCTCACTTTGTCTCTACTCCCCATTTATTTAGAAATGTAAGCATTGGCCAGATTAAGTAAAATCCTTTTTAAAAAAATATTTTTAGCTTTTTAGTAAATCCATGAATGCTCAAATCTCTTTAAGAAAACAGCATAGCATTTGCATATAACCTATGCAATCCTCCTGTATACTTAAATCATTCAGATTATGTATAACACCTAATAAATGTAGTGCTATGTGAATAGTAGTTACACCGTACTGTTTAGGGAACAATGACAAAGAAAACAGTGTGCATGTTTAGTACAAAAACAGCCAGCATGGGCCTAAATATACAGGCCACTGTCCTCAATTGGCTGCATCTGCAGACGTGGACACGGAGATACAAAGGCATGGAAGTATTACTCCTGGTAGTAAATTACCTGTCCTTTCTACCCCAGACCTCTAGTCCCCAGTCACTTGGGCTACTTGGCCCTGGATGAAAGAGAATTCAGAAAACAGGACTATTGGGTCTGAAGCCCCCAGAGAACCCAGGACTTCTCACATTCATCCTCCCCAGCACCTCTGTGGTAAAAATGATGCATGATGTGCACAATACGTGTCTCTCTAATGATGCTCCCTTGCCAGGCTGAGTCTCTGCTCTGCGATGCTAAACACTCTGTATGGTCCCCAGTGCCTGGGCCGACCACCCCGACTGTGATGCTTCTTGAGAGCAATGGGTTTCCTAGTGGTCTGCAGGCGCTGGCAGGTGCCCCCTCCCCTGCCATGGGAGAATGAATAGGATTCAGTTCTCAATAAAAAGCAGCTGGCAGTCTTCCTGCCATAGGAAAGCAGAGTTGGGTTGGGAGGGAAGCATACACAGACTCACAGGTAGACTGAGGGAACTATCCATCCTGCTAACTTGGAATGCTGTTGTGGGAAAGGTTGGAAAAAAACGTGGAAGGGGTAGTGGATGCTCCTACATGCCCAGTGTGTCTCCTACACACCCAGATTCAAATTGCTGACCCTGACAGGATGAGTCCTTTGCATCAACTCTTCCTCAACAATAAAACCTTGGTGAACTAATATTAGACTTTATATAGAAAAATTCACTTGTCCAATTACCTATCAAATACCACATCTGCACCAATCTTTGCTTTAGTAATGAAATTCTGAGAGCAGAAATAAACAGCCAACCCCATGGAAAGTGTTCAGGGACTTGCAACTGTGTTTAGAGGTTCCACCCAACTGCCCCAGCTGAGGTCCACCCTTACATATCAGACATGTAAGCCCAAGGGCTTTGAGCTTCACAGGTGATGCAAGGAAAGCACAAGGAGACCTTCTGCTGTATCAGTCAGCTAGGGCCACCACAGCAAAGTGCTACAGACTGGACACTTATATGACAGAAACAGATCTCCTCACACTTCTAGCTAGAAGTCCAGAAATCCAAGATCAAGGCATCTGACAAGTTGGTTCCTTCCAAGGGGCTGGAGGGGGGTCCATTCTAGAACTCTCTCCTTGGCTTGAAATAGCTATCTTGTCCCTGTTTCTCCATGGCATCTGTGACTATGTCTCAATTTCCCATTCTTGAAAGGCTGTCAGGAATATTGTCTTAGGGCTATCTGACATGGCTTCATTTTAATCACCTCTGTAAAGACCCTATCTCTAAATGCTTGCTCTGAGGTATTAAAGGGCAGCACCTTAGCATGAATTTATCTGGAGGTGGGGGACATAATTCAGCCCAATGCTCTTCCGGAATTTCAGACTCAAGGCCAAAACAAATGTGCCTTTGTTCTAAGACTCTAAAATGTTGACCTTTTTATGCAGCAAATGACATTCTGTGCAGTCATGACATTTCAGGGGCAACGAGGCTTCAGGCTCTTCACAGAGGGGACGTAGCACCAAGAACCACATTCCAGCATCAGCCTGGTTCGGATCCTGGTTCCACTGTGTCTTCCCAGGAAAGCTAGTCTCTCCATGCAGCTACTTCCTGGTCTGTTAAAATGGAAAGAACCAGCACCCATGACCTGAGACTGTGACCTGACATGATGGGTCAGTTATCCATATCTCCATTAACACAGCTATCACAGACAAGCTTTGCTTCTGATTCCTCCCTCCGACTGGCTTCTGTGGTGACACACAGTTCTTGCTCCTCTAGCACCTCAGCTTCTATGACCAGTTCCTTCACTGGCTCCTTCCTAAGTACCTACTCTGTGTTCAGCACTGTTCTATACCCTGGGAGCAATCAGATAACCAGTCAAGGGTTGGCTCAAGCATTCAAGTATCCCCAACCTCACTGACCGTGGCTCCAGCATACTCTTTACAGCTTCGTTCTACCTCAGAATCTCCTGCAGCCACTCCCACCATTCATGAGTACCCTATCCCTGCTTCTTAGCTCAGATCCCTACAAGAGGTGCTCTGCTTGTCTCAGCTTGTCTTTTCAAATCAAGCCACACAATGTTTCCCACCAGCTTTGTAATCAGTTGCCTAAGATCGTGCAGCCATTCCCACCCAACAGACTGTATTCTGAAGAATGAGGTGATCAGGAGGCCCAGGGACAGCATAAGTTTCTGAGGTCTCTGTGATAGGTGACTGTGATGGGGGTCTTCAAATAGGACTCAAAGGATGAGGAACTCTTGCAGGAGCTTAGAGCGTCTCAAGGAAGCTGTTAATTCATACCACATAAGTCTGTGGAGGATGTGTAACTTCTCCAGATCACTCACAGCCTACTGGCCACAATCACAGGCTTGGAGCCAGGACACTGAGCATGTGTCTTGGCAGTACTATGTGTGTCAGAAACCCCAGGAGAGTTGGCAGCTTCAGGGGGACCTCAGTCTGCAGAAGGGGTGCACTTGGCCCTCCAATTAGTGACAAATGAGAGTTAATGGATGTACCCTAGCTTGTACATGCCTGGGATGGCTTCAGGATGGTCTCCTTATCACACACTAGAGTCCCCAACAGTACTGTCCCCACCCAGCCACACTTGCAACTTACAAACATATTAAAGCAAACATTGATTCCTCCCTCCCTGTCTCACTTCCATCTTCTTCACTGTTATTCTCTATAATCATCTTTCAAACTCAAACTACTTTCACCCAAAACCTTGTCTTGAGTGTCTGCTTTGGAGAACCACAAAAGATACCCTTGCAAGAAAAACACATAGCGAGGCCACATTAGTGAGAAAAATGAAAAACCCAGGCACAGGTGGATGCTGGGTATATTAGTCCATTTTCTGGTAGTATCATAAAATACCCGATGCTGCATGCTTTATGAACAAAAGAGGTTTATTTAACTCCTAGTTTGGAAGACTTACAGCAAGGGCCCCCTTCACTATATCACAATGCAGCCCAAAGATGGAAAGGGTCCAGCCTCAAAGCAAAAGGAAAGCACATGTAGGTGCAACATATTTTCTGGACAATTAACCAAGGTCCCAAGAGAACAGCCTTAATCCCTTCAAGGTTAAGTACGCAACCTCATTGACCTGACCACCTTCCCCTGACCCTACCTCTTGGCGACTGCTTGGGGGCCACCTGCAAAACCACAGCACGTGAGAGAGACACACACGCACAGCCCTCTGTACGGCTTCCACGGATGCCATCAGGCACAAAGGTACCCATCCGGGAGCTACAGACAAACGCAGGCTGCAGATGGTGGGGTAAAAGCCATCGCAGGAGGGGCTGCTTCCTTCATAGCCTGGATGCCAGGATGACCAGTCTTGAAACGGTTCGTTCTTCCATTTTAATCTCCCTCATTATTGAATAATTAATAGTGATTTATATGACATTGACTTTTTTCCCCAGAAATCTTGAGTGACTTTTGGACAAGAGATTAATAAAGAGTGGGACTTCAGATGTCAAGTTCTCGCAAGCAAGTGTCCAAGGCCGTCTGTAGATGGGAATTCTTGGCGGCTTTCAGCACGCTCTCCAGAGACTGAAAAGCAATTGTTTAGCTGGGCAGAGAGAGCCTCACTGAATTAAATTGACCTGCATGATACAGAAAGTAGCACTGAGTGCATTTAACTAAGAGGTCTTTGAAAGAAATATATTTTATTGTAGCTGAGTGCTGAAATTATTTTAAAGAAATGATTATTGGCCTAATAATTTTAAATGCATGAAAGATGTCAGCATCTAAAATTAAAATAGACTGGGAGAACAACATGCTTGATTTTAAATAAAAAACTAAATGCATCTTTATTTATTTCTGTGTTCTTTTTTCTTTTCAGAAATATAAATTTCACTGCTTACAAAAGCCAGGTTTTGTGCCTAAGTTCTGAAAAGAGAGAAAAAAATTCCACTTTTACTAGAATATTGGCAGCCTTGCTTCATCCAGATATAGCTATACCTTGTTGCAGAGGTATTATTACTCTGAAGGGAAAGCTGGGCAGATTCTTTGAGTTTGGTGGAGTTTGAAGCTTGTCTTGTCTTTAATTTAAGATAACTTCATTAGAACCCCTAGAGATGAGAGTAGGGAAAGGTAGTTATCAGGATGAGAAAAGCCAGGGATATTGGAATGCTTTCACCGCAGGCTTCTGGAGGGCATGATTAGCTTCCATACAGTTTGGGCCTCTTTCCATGTGGGCAGAGAAGGAGTAGAAGTGTGTTGGAAAACCACGTCCAGCCTGACAGTCCCAACTCTCAGGACTGCCGTCATGGCCCCAGCCAAGCCAAGCCTTCCTGTGGAAAGGTTTCTGTCTGTTACTGCTAAAGTCAATATTCACTGAGGAAGGCAGCAATTTTTTCCTCCTCTTCAAAAGAACCTTTATGTACTAACTCACTCCCACCTACTGTGCATGTAAATTATTCATCAGGGATGTGGCCTCTGTGGATGACTTTGATCCTTCCTTTCCACTAGATGTCCAAGGAGCGATCAGATCAGGCGACAGAGTGCCTTTGATCTCGTACTTGCAAATTTCTGGTGGCACATCTGAGCTGCAGATATGTGGGGTGGGGGAAGGGGCCAGAGTCGGGGAGTCCTAAGGGGTCCATCTCCTCACATTGAGCCATCTTCAAAACAAAAATGGGGTGTGACAGAAATGGGCTCACTCTTGCTGGTACCAGTGACTGCACACAGATCCACAGGCACCCGGACTGCTTGCCAAATGACCAGGATGCACATGATGAATAAAGGCCGGACTGGCATCCAGAATTTGCTTCTGAAGAAATTGATCAAGGTCAGTGCCATAGCATTGCAAAATAATTAAGTTATGTAGGAGGACTGGATCACCCCCAGACTGTTTTCTCTTTTCACCGGGTGAAAATGAGCTTTTCCTTAAAAAGTGGGGTGAAATGCAAGGCACACAGCATTGCAAAAGGACAGAGAGGCCTGCTTGTCTCACGGCTCTGAAATGATCCGTCCCAGTTTGTCATCAAGCTCTTAGTGCCCGCCCGCCAATTGTGCCTGGCATTGAATCTTCAGAGTGCTTCTGGTTTTGAGACCAAGGACAGTGGATGCCCATTCATAATGGCTGTTTAAACCACTTTTCATTAAGTATGAATAATAACCTTTTTAAAAAGAATGCATCAAAATAATTACATTTTGTGCAGCCTTCCTTTCTTCTGCATCATGTGAGGAAGGCCACTGGCCTCACAGGAATGCATGCGATGGGACGCTTCTCAGAGGGCTGTCCTGGGAGGGCCACACACTTGGCAGTGTGAGGGTCCCTGTGCTGTTCTGGCTGCCTGCAGAACCACCTTTACCCTCGACTTGGAGTTTTCTTGAGAAACGACACTGAGGATTACTTCCCCGTGCGTGCGAAGCTCCTCTTTTCAATACTGTCACCCTCCCCATAGTTCCCCTTATTTCTTGTCCCTTTATTTACTAAAGACAATGTTCTCTGAAACACCAGCCCTTAGTCTCCATAGCCAGACTCTAAAAGGGGACACAGGAGTAGCTTGGGTGTATACTGCAATATTTTCTAACAAATTCTGTTCACATGCCTTTGAAATCCATTTTCAGGATTTCACAATAAAGCCCATTATTGTTTTCTGACTGTACATTAAAAATTCAACAGCTTTGTCCTCAGCATGGCCTGTTAGGATGAGGGTTACCTGGTTGGCTTAGTTTAAAATTGATATCATGAGTGGCTTGAAGTGCATTTCATCAAATGTTTATATCTAATGAGATATTTAGGGGGCAGATAGTTTTTTATATCTTGAATGGTATGATGCACAAATCACCTCATCTCCACAAAACAGGAGAATCATTTTAATTTGGTAAAGTGGGAACAGATTATTGGAATCTTTTCATGTTTTCTAATAATGTGTCAGCAATAAATAGCCTTCATTCTCAGAAAGCCAAAATTGCTGAGCTGAGGAGAAAACAAAGCCCCTAGCACAGTCCTACATACACTATCTTACACACACACACACACATACACACACACACACACACCTTCAGCTTCTTCCTTGTTGTTTCCCTGTGTAAGGGGAAGGAGAAGCATCTCGGGCAATGTGAACAGAGAAAGCATTAGAGTCCCTAGTATACCGGTGGCTATTATCTCTTCTTTCTTCTCCTGGCCAATGTGGTTTCCCTCAATGGCAGAATTTTTCCCTTCTCCTCCTCCTGCAGTGCATGCTCAGGTTGCAATACTTACAATCCTGAGCACTGTGACTGCTCGGTAAACACCTGCTTCCAAGTCATGGGCAGATGGCACCCAGGTGCAAACTGAGCCCACAGCCCCCACCCACTGTCCCTCTGCAGCCGAGGTGCCTGATCCTACAGGCAGGGCCTGTAGTGTCTAAGGTCTCTACAATGCTCTGACTCATGCAGATGGACAATGAGGATCTTGGCTCCTAAAGACCTAAGTGCTTGGTTGGGATGTTGAATTTGGAGTGCAGTAGGACTCTGGAATAAGACAGAATTCCATGGTCCACATTTTCCATCAGCAACAGCCATGTTCTGCTCACAATCTCCAAACATGATGCTGGTCCAGTGTGCATGGGGTGACTACACAGTTTCCCTCCTGTGTGCCTTGTGGATTTGTGAATGTGAGTAGCTGCTGTGTTTTAGCAACACTGATGCTGGGCGGTCTCCTAAACCCCTCACCCTGGACGTTCCAGGCCTCCCGGGACCAAGCTGCAAACCTTCAGATCCCAGCATACACTCGATGATTTCCCTCTGTCCACAACTTCTCCTAATTAAGCCAGTTGGTCTAATTACTGGATGCACTATCAAATATTTCTCCAGATGGCTCTGATGCAGCCCATGGGCGCCAGTCAAAGCTGGTGAGGCTCTGATCAGGGATGAGGCCCTGAGTGCTGGGCCCTGTGCCCCTCACCTGTGCATGGCTCCAAGTCCTGCGCAGTGTGCCTCACTCATTTGCTCACCGCCTGTCCAAAGCAGAGAGCATAATTACTAAAGTTAAGAAAACATCTCTGTAATTAGCTAGGCAACTCTAAGCACAAGAAATGGAAATTAGTCACAGCATCATAAATTAGTTTGTGCATACATTACATTCAAGGATGGCCCTTGGGACTCTGTGTTTGCAGTCTGTGGCGACAGTACCCTGTATCTCAAAAAAGCATTCCTTCCCAGGTGAATATGTTGCAGGAAGGGGAATTTCATTTGAAGTACAATTTTTTTAAAAAATTCTTTTATGGCTGGCAACCAGAATAAATCCTCATATGCAGGCTGGGGAAAAAGAGACAAAAACATAGTGATTTTTCAGTTGGTTTTATTTTCCCGGTGGACATCTATTAACCTGGGGTGATCAGGGTGTCTCCAAGCAGAGGGCTCATCAAAGGTATTGTTTCATTCATTAGGAGCGGTAGTTACAAACTCTTTAAATAACCCTGATTTTCAACTATTTTCGCAGTCCCTCCTCTTGCCAGCAAAAGCCAGGAAATTGGACTCAGGCACACACAACACAGCATTTGCATCAAAATAATACAGCAGGCAACAGCAAGCCACAATCACATCACTCAGAAGGAAGGAATAGAATACAAATTAAAGGAAGAATGTAAATTTTTTGCCATTAAGCTTCAATGACCATTTGAAATGGTGCAAGGCACAAAGGTTCTTGATGAGCGTCATCTAGTTTGATTATTCATACTTGTGTTTCTGCTTGAATTAAAGCAGGAGTGCTGCAGCCTGTTAAGGGAAAATATTTGAATTGATAGTGAACTCTCACCTTGCCGTGCATCCATTTACTTTTCAAATGAATACTAGATAAGTTAGTGCATTTTCTAATAGGCCTGTTTTCCAGTGAGTGCTGTCATTACATACCAATTTCTTTTAGAAGTGCTTGCTAAGAAACATTAACTACTTACAAATAAGGAGCTGTCAATCACAAGCTGCTGTCTCACGTGCTCTGGCTCACTGCTGCTGGGATGGTGGAGGGCCACAGAGGCCACATCCACCCGGCTGGCCTTGACTTCTGCCCTTTCTCAATTTCCCAGGGATTGCCATGTGCTGTCCTCCCAGAACAAGGCAGAGTCCAGCTCCTGTCACGGCCCAAACCAGTTTATCATCGGGTGACTATCACCATATGCTGGTGGCCTGGGTCCACCCTGCTCTACCTTCTGGGGTTGAACAGGCAGGATGGATTCTGCCCTAGACTTTGGATTCAAAGCTGGCTAAGGATAATATCAGTGAGTCATTTATTTCTAGACAGATTCCACGGTTGGTAGTTGAGTTGGTTCAGCATAGAGAAAATACAAAAGGTAGGTTTTGAGGATTGTGGTGTGGGGGACAGGGGCAAGAGGACTCATCTTTAAATATGTGCTCAAGTTTTAGACAAGGGCACACAAGCAGAAACATAAGCAGAATGGAGAAGGTGACAAAACATTGCTACACCCTGGAAGAGACTTGAAAGAAAAGCATTTGTGCTAAACAGGGGGTGGGGGGATGTCCTTACTACTCAGAACTTCATTTGGCATCTCAAAGAGCTTCTTCAGATCACTTTTCTGCTGAATGTGACTGGCCAGACACTTGTTGGAATACATCAGTTATTACTTTTTTATTTCAGTGCTGGGGATTAACCCAGAGCTTTGTTCACGGTAGGCAAGCCTTTTGCCACTAAGCTACACCCCCAGCTCAATTTCTTCTTGATCAAAAGAACAATTTTAGAAGTAATCATGGGGAAAACATTGGGCATGTCCAAGGGAGTGAAGACTAACCGAATGGTTTAATTTCATAGACTCTAACAAGAAGCACATGGGAGAGAGAAAAAGTAAAGGCCTGGAAAATTACCCTCCTGAGAGAAGAAGGACAGTCTGGCTCTCACTCCAAGAAAAGAGTCCTTACCTGGTCAGGATCCAAAGACAGAAAAAAAAAAGTATTATAATCCCAAAGTTGGTTAATCCCACAATTGAATTAGAAGATCAAATGAAAATACAAAGAAAGCTGAAAATTTAGGGAGTTAAGCAAGAGCCCTGGCCACATATGTTTAAAAAGGTTATAAAATGTATTCTTAGGAAGTTACTGGTTTAGGGCCAGGTATGTAACTCAGTGGCACCACACCTGCCTGGCAAGCACAAGGTCTTGAGTTTGATTCCTGGTAATGGCAGGGGGATAAAGTTACGGGTTTATTCTGGGCAAATGTGGGTGCACAGGAGAATGTGGAGGGGGATTAAAAGAAGGGTTACAATCTCTTGGCTAATTACTATATCTTTATAGAAATATATAAACAACCACAGACCAGAGAACCAGAATGTCCAAAACTGTTTATAAATCTGTTTTTTTTAAAAACATATATAACTACATTTATTTTATTTGTATTTTTTAAATTGAGTTTATTGGTTTTATTTTAGGTATACAGTACAGTTACATTCATTATTGGGATCTTGCACCTTTACATGACAGGTCTTGGTTCTCATTTTTTCCCCTTGTCCCTGCCCTCCCTTCACCCCCTCCTCCCCTTCCCATTTACAAACACTTTATTTCCATTTTCTCATTTTCTCCTATTTTTTTTCTTTTCCCTTATTACCGTTCCCCTACCCTACCCACTTTCCCTACACCTTTAGCCCTTTTCTTCCTATTTCACATTGTCAATTATCTCATTAGGATCTTATGTACTATTATAGTTTTTCACACCAGAGAAACTATTGGGTATTTACACATGTGTGACTTATGTATTTCACTTAGGAGTATATCCTCAATATGCATCCATTTTCCTATGAATGAATCTAATTTCTCATTCTTTATGGCTGAGTAGTATTCCATTTCATAGAAAAACCACATTTCTTTATCCAGTTTCCAACTGATGGGCAAATGGGCTGTTTCCAAGTTTTAGCTATTACAAACTGTGCAGCTATAAACATAAGTGTGCATATATCCCTGTGGTATGATTCTTTTAATTCTTTTGGAAAGATACCCAGCAGAGGGATGGCTGGGTCAAATGGAACTTCTAGTCCCAGCTCTTTGAGGTATTTCCATATTAATTTCCATAGTGGTTGCACTAGTCTGCACTCCCATCAACAATGGAGAAGGGTTCCTTTCTCCCCACAACCCCACCAACATTTGTTATTGTTTGATTTCTTGATAGTAGCCATTCTTTGTGGGGTGAGGTGGAATCACAGTGTTGTTTTCATTTACATCTCTCGAATGACCAGTGATATGGAACATTTTTTCTTATATTTCTTTGTTGCTTTGACTTCTTTGTCTGAGAAATGTCTGTTCATTTCAGATGCCCATTTTTGAATCAGGTCCTTATATTTGGGGGGGCTGATTGTTTTGAGTTCTTTATATATTCTAGATAATAGTCCTTTGTCTGAGGAGCAGCAGGTAAAAATTTTTTCCCACATTGCAGGTTATCTCTTAGTTCTGTTATGACTATATTTAGATCTCAGTTTTGACAACATATTTATGGACTTACAATTTTTTTAAATGCCATATATATTATAAAGCTTCAGATAAATAATTTTTGTACAAACAGATATAGGTATTTCTATTCTTTCTTGTGTTTGAAAACTGGGTATGTTTTCTGGGAAATTCTGCATAATGTACAAGAACCCACAAAATATGACCAAGGTAAATTGTCTCAAACGTCCCCTTGTGGCCCCACACTCACTCTTTGGTAGTGGCCCCAGACCTGACTCAAAAGTTGGCTGTGTGACTTGCTTTACCAGTAAACATCAGCCAAGATGATACAGCACAGGTGTGCAGAGGCTCTGGCGCTGTCATCTTGCTTTACCTGAGGTTACCAGACTAACAGCCCCAGCTCTTTGGCTGCACCAAAGAGCCCCTGGAGAGTTGACAGTCTGCTGAGATCAGACTCGTGAACACAGCCATCCTCAGTCAGTTGTCATACATACATCTTTTGCAAGAATCCAGTGGAGGTTAGCTAAGCCCCCAGCCCAACCCAGGAGACCCACCTGGCCAACCCTGTATATCACTGTTATCTACATAGAACACCCAAGGTGCAGAATCCAAGACTTAAGCCCATTTTCCTAATATTTCTCTTTTGTTATTAAACCATCAACATCATTTCTGTATTCTTAGTCAATTTAAAAAATTGGGGTGCCCATACTGCTCTAGGTGCCACAGTGTCTTGATGTCATATTTAATGATTTCCTCGGTATTCCTTATAGTCCAGGGATTGTAGACCACCTGACACAGCTGGCCTAAGCCAGATAGGCAGCTGTGCTAGAAATTATATTTTTTGGGTTTCTGAAGATTAATCAATATGCATACTTGTGTGTGTGTGTGAGTGTGTATGTGTGTGTGTGTGTGTGTTTGGGGATGGAACCCAGAGCCTAACACATGAGAGGCAAATGCTCTACCACAGAGCCACAACCCCAGCCTACTGGAATCATTCTCTCTTCATTTCAGGGTCTGCTTCTAACATGCCAGATACAACCTCCCTGCTTTCTCCTCCAGGCCAAAATTCCCTCCTGCCCCAGAGAAAAGCTACTGGCTGACCCCAAAATGGCCTTCACACCATGGATATTCTGTGGGTACCCTTGGCTTGCATGAGATGTTCTGACATCCAGGCCTGTCCTGGCTACCCCCCCATTTCCATTACTCCTCCAGAATTGACTATTTTTGGGTTTTTTTTACTGTGAAAGGGGTGGATGAGGACACAGTGTCTTGTTTTTACAAGCCTACTTTTCCATTAGAAGGCACTCTGCAGCAGAATTCACTCTATTTTGATTATACCTCAGAAAGACACTAATGAGAGAAGACCTCCAGAACTGCTTCAAAAAAAGCAGCAAGAATGATGGGATGAGCATATTCAAAGTATGGGGGGGGAGTTTTGCTGAGGATTCATACCAATGTGTCATTTACTGTAATAAATTTTTATAAACACACACTGTATGCTTTAACCAATCCTTGTATATACAAAATATCATCTATCCTTGAAGAGGAAGGAAATTCTGATGCATGCTACAACATGGATGAACCTTGAAGACATCATTGTTAGTGAAATAAATGCTTATGTGAGGTATCTGGCGAAGTCAAGCTCATAGACAGGAAGTAGAATTCAGTGGTTGCTAGGGGCAGGGTAGGAGGAGAAAGGAGGAGTTGTTTAATGGTACAGACTTTTAGTTTTGCATGACTGAATGACCAAAGGACCATGTAAACTATGGTCATGTTATTAATGTGCTTAATACCCTGAACTGTATATTGAAAGGAGGGTAAGATGGTGTGTTTTGTCTTATGTGTATTTTAATAAGAATTGAGAAAAAAAGTTAATTCTCTGGCATTAAAAGTCCTCCATGAGTTGGCCAGGACAGTCTGGCGGAAAGACTTCAGGCTTTGGAAGGGGAAATGCTGGGCTCAGAGTGCAGCACCTGCCTGGAACTAGCCTAGTGGTCGCCTCATCATTCTGCACCTTTTGCCCCTCTGCAGATGGTGACTGTGATGGCATAGTTGTCACTTAGGATGAATGAGATGGGGTTGCTGCTCACAGGCCTGTCCCACAGGAAGCCCTGTAGCTGTTTCTTCTCTTCGCTTTCTATCTTCTCTGCCATCTATCACCTGTGAAAGAACTCTACTCTCCTCTTTGGTCCCAATCATCTCTAGAACCGTCCATTTCCCTTCTCCCAGGTAGATACCTCCTTGACCAAGGTACAGACCAGGAACTTTTTTGGATCAGGTGACCCCTGTCATAAAAGAGTAGACAGAAGTTACAACCTGAACACAGCGCCTGGTCTCAATCCTTGTCAGGGTCCTAGGAACAAGGGGCAATGCGTGGCAATTCCTGAAAGTGCCTATGGAAAGTGTCCACAGTAAGTTTTCCCCTCTGACCAGTTCCTGGCCTTTCCTGCCTTCCCAAGCCCCCACTGAGCTGCCATTTCCTCCTCAAAGGCTGCTGTTGTACTTAACCAAAGTGACCTCTCCCTTCTCAATGGCCATCATCTTCATCTTGTGCCTCCAAAAGCCCCCTGGTCCTACCCCGAGACTCAGATACCAATATCCAGCACTCTGTACCTTTGGGCAAGTTATGTTACCTCCCTCAGCACATTTTCCATGCCCTAAAATGGGAATCATGGCATTGCCAATCTCAGAGGCTTGCTGTGACAAGTGAATGACATGTAAAAAGTGCTTCAAATAGCACATAGAAAGTATTCCTACATACAGGAAGTATTGTAGATGGTGAAGGTAGATTTTCCTGCCCTTACCTGCAAGCCCCAACAATCGGGGCTGCAGCTTTGATCTTTGTTTCTCAGTTGCTTATGTCACATGGAAGTCTTCAGGAAAGCAAACCAATTTGTAATAAGCTAAAGGAAACCTGTGTTTATTGCTGTGGGCTTTCCCCTTTATTGACGTCCCAGAGGGTGCTGCTCCTCAAACAGAGGCAGGCCCCCTCTGCACCCCAAGCCATTCTGTGGGTAGCTATTTTCTTCCAATTTGATCTTCATCCCAAGTGCCCTTATGCTATTTCCTAAAATGTGTGGCCTGTGGCTTAGCTTTAAGGATGTTCCGCTAACGATTCTTTTTGTTGATATCTTCACGCAGGTATATGAGCCTGTTCATGGCTCAGAATTATTAATAAGGGTTCCAAGCTACCAATCTCCCATTTCAGACAGAAGAATGAATAATCAACATAGCCTGCACAGTGATGTCTTTAAAGTGCAGCTGCCACTTATCCGCTTTAACTGGACAGTGGCTGTCTTGGAAGAGGATATCCGCTTTCCATGATCATTTGCTTCTCTAGAATTCAGCATCATGTCTACCAGCCTTTGAATACCTTTTCCCTTTTATCTTATGAAAACAAGGCTCCCAAAATTATCTGCACAAATTCATGCCGACTTCAAGAACTGGGAACAGGAATGCTGCGTTCATTTCTGTAACTGCTCATCGTGCTCTAGGATGGGCCCTCCCAGCAGGCTCACCAAAAAGGGCTTGGGAGGAGTGGTTTTGTTATAATTGGAGTCTTTACAACAGTGCAGTACAGCCTACTGGTGTGACTTACTCCTCTGTGCTCACAGACACTTGGTACTTCCAAAGCAGAAAGGGCATTGCCTCCCAGCAGAGGCTGGAATCCCACACTGATAGGTCACTTGGGGTCATAGAAGAGGCTTGGTGACTGCCACCAGCCCCCATTAACAGCCAGGCTGCTCTATAAAGCCAGCCCCCATGTGGTGAAGGCAAATCTTTCCTTCCCAAGAGAGAAGGTTGTTTATGATAATTAGGTGAGAATCCTGGCTTCTTCCTTCCATGAGTAACTCAGAGCTTGTCCTGTTGTGATTTCAAGGCCACAGAAAATACCTGGGTTTCCTTCAGGAGGTTCTAGTGGAGTGAGGGTCTTGGCCAGCCCATTCATCCTGAGAGCTCCTCCCTTGGTCAGTGCTTGCAAGTTGTGGCCAAGGTGCCAGGCAAGCCAAGCCTTCCTGTGGCGGTCTCCTCCTCCGGGCGATTGCTAAAGTCAAGGTTTGCTGAGGAAGGCGGCAATTTTCCATTCCTCAAAGTGAGTGCTGGGGGTGGAGGCCCCATTACCTCTTTAGCTGGTTCACTGCGGTTAAGTCAGTGGGGAGGAAGGACTCTGACTGGAACATGTAACCTCCACCCCAGGCAGAATGAACTTGAAGCATATGAGTGGACTTTCCGGGAGTGATTGCACAATAGAATTCCGACATCTGAAAACTCTCAATCCTTTGTCCTCTACAAATTCTGATTATCTTTTTAATTTGCAAAGACTATTTTTTATTGATTTTTGCTTTTGTTTCTATTTTGTTTTAGAGCCAGCCGCCCAGGCCTATGCTATGAACATTGGAATACAGACTTAATTATGTTAAGTCAGGTTTAAATTTCACCTTTGAAACAAGAAAAAAACACCATTTATTAAAGAGGCTATCTTTCCTCCACTGAGGATGGTCAGCTCCTTTGTCAAAGATGAGGTAGCTGAGTACAACCGCGTTTGTTTTTGTGTCTTCCAGTCTGTTCCACTGATCCTCAGGCCTATTTCTTTGCCAGTACCATGCTGTTTTTATCACAGAGGCTTTGTAGTATAGTTTCAAATTGGGAATTGTTACACCTGGTGCCATGTGTCTGTTGCCTAAAATGGCTTTTGCTATTCTAGGTCTCTTATGGTTCCAAATGAATTTTTGGATTTTTTTTCTAGTTCTGTGAAATATAGTGTTGGAATTTCAATTGGCATTTCACTGAATGGATGTCAACCTGCCACAGATTAAAATTAGACCCTTATCTTTCACCATGCACTAAATTAAAATCCAAATGGATTAAAGATCTCAATATTAAAACAGAAACATTAAACTTTCTGGAAGGTAAGTTAGGCAGAACTCTGGAAGACATTGGTATAGGAAAAGACTTTATGAACAAATCCTCGGTAGCACAGCAACTAGCAGATAGAATCAACAACTGGGATCTCATCTTACTAAAAAGCTTCTGCACTTCAAAAGAAACCATCAGCAGAACTAAGAGACAATCTACAATGTGGGAAAAAATTTTTACCAGCTGTTCCTCAGACAAAGGACTATTATCAAGGATATTTAAAGAACTCAAAACAATCAGTCCCCCCAAATATAAAGACCCGATTCAAAAATGGGCATCCGAAATGAACAGACATTTCTCAGACAAAGAAGTAAAAGCAGCAAGAAAATATTTTTAAAAATGTTCCACATCACTGATCATTCGAGAGATGTAAATGAAAACAACACTGAGATTCCACCTCACCCCACAAAGAATGGCTGCTATCAAGAAATCACACAATAACAAATGTTGGTGGGGTTGTGGGGAGAAAGGAACCCTTCTCCATTGTTGGTGGGAGTGCAGACTGGTGCAACCACTATGGAAATCAATATGGAGATACCTCAAAGAGCTTGGACTGGAGGTTCCATTTGACCCAGCCATCCCTCTGCTGGGTATCTTTCCAAGAGAACTAAAAGAGTCATATCACAGAGAAGTATGTGCACCCATGTTTATAGTGGCACAGTTTGTAATAGCTAAAACTTGGAAACAACCCATTTGCCCATCCGTTGGAAACTGGATAAAGAAGATGTGGTTTTTCTATAAAATGGAATATTACTCAGCCATAAAGAATGAGAAAATAGATTCATTCATAGGAAAATGGATACATATTGAAGATATACTGCTAAGTGAAATAAATAAGTCACACATGTGTAAATACCAAATAGTTTCCCTGGTGTGAATAATCTGTAACAATGCATAAGATCCTAATAAGATTACTGACATTTAGAAATGGAAGAAAGGAGCTAAAGGTGTGGGGAAGGTGGGATGGGTAGGGGAAGAGTAAAAAGGGAAAAGAAAAAAATATGAGATAATGAAAAGATGGAAATAAAGTGTTTGTAGATGGGGAGGGGAGGAGGGGGTGAAGGGAGGGCAGAGGTAAGGGGAAAAAATGAGAATCAAGACTTGCCATGTAGAGGTACATGATCCCAACAATGAATGTAACTGTACTGTATCCCTAAAATGTACCAATAAACTCAATTAAAGCTGAAAAAAAAAAAAAGAAACAAGAAAAAAACTACAAGTGGGAGTGGGGTGTGGCTATAACTCGGGTTCAAGAGAGGTTAGTGAGATAGTTGCAGATTCCACACCACTGTCAAAAGCCCCACACAGGTTCTGACCTCCCTCTCCTATCCCACCCTTTCCTATTTCATCTTTGGAGGCAGACTGGGGTGATGTTCAAATCAAACGGGCTTGTTTTCCAAAACCTGCTCTGCTTTCTGCCTCCCCGGCGTCATCTCTCAATAACTGAACGTCCTCTGCCACCAAGTCTCAGAGGAGTGACTAGGAGGGGAGTTAAGCTGCGGCTTTAGCTTCCTCACCCTGTGACCCACATGTTGGATTAACAAGGACATATGGCCTGATCCTGCTGATAAAGCCTTGGGGGTCAGCCTCGGAGGCCAGACTGGCATCTCTCCCTGGTGGTCTCCATTGTCCCCTCACCAAGGGATTAGCCAGCCCTGCCTTGCAGGTGATTGAGCCTCAGCCTGTGCGTCTCGGTGGGCTGATAGGACAGATGAGTCACCCACACACGGAGAGAAAGGCCTGCTGCTTCTGCAAGTCTCCGCCAAGCTGTGGGGACCAGTGGTGCTGGGGTACGATAGCCTGAGGAGGCCTCTCCAGGATTCCTGCAGACCTTGGGGTGCCTGTTCACTTTGGGGCCAAAGCCACCACAGACCCAAGCCAAAGAGGACAGGTTCAGTTTTTGGTTGCCTCAAGGGCAAATGGCCCAGCTAGGCCTAGAGTTCAACATTAAGAGACTGTTTTTTCCTTATTCTTTCCAGTGGC
The DNA here is from genome assembly GCF_012274545.1 of Fukomys damarensis. Classification (NCBI taxonomy): domain Eukaryota; kingdom Metazoa; phylum Chordata; class Mammalia; order Rodentia; family Bathyergidae; genus Fukomys; species Fukomys damarensis. Next base: position 27,263,140 of record NW_022900919.1, on the reverse strand, counting down.
AGCAATTAGGTTTCTCTAAGGGGGTACAAGAACCCCCAAATCACATGCAATATCTGCCACCCAGATTCCTAAAGAGGAAAAACTCTTCATGTTCATGAGGCCTTGTGGTCTAACAGACACATTCACATTCCAGAGCTCCTTGATGCCATATGGCTCTAGGACTGTGTCTCTTCTTTTGCAGATGAGAAAATGAAAGTCCAGTTGGTCCAAAGGGCTTGTCCAATACCTTAGCTTAGAAGTGATGGAACAGGGCCTGATCCTCAGATCTCCCAGTCTGGGCCCCTCTTACTCCTTGAGCTCTTCCCTCCTCTTCTAAAGGAAAAGATGAGAGGACTGGGGATGTAGCTCAGTGGTGTTGTGCCTGCCTAACTGAGGTAAGGTCCCTGGTACAAAAAAAAAAAAAAATCTAAAACACAAAAGTTGAGAAATGAGAAGGAAAAGCAGCCCCCAGCCAAGTGAAGGGATTGATAACAGAACTCCTCCTAGAACCACTAACCCCTGAGATTCTTCTGGTCCACTCAGAGCACACAGGCTCCCATCAAAGTGCCCTTCAGCTGGGTTACAACAATGAAAATGAAATAAATGTGAAGAGGGTGGAAGAGGCAACTGACTCTATCCAAATCCAAGAGCCATAGAGCAATGAGAAGATAATACCTGCTTTCCATAGTGATGGAGTACCAAGGCGCACACTAGTACACTCCATACTACACTTCTGTCTTAGACTTAGGGGTAACGCACAGACTGTGGCTCTGGGACAAGAGATGCAAAGGGTATGACTCAGGGCTGCCCACTGTGCATCTACAGGCACTTTCTAGACCACAGTGTGGTGGAGATATGGAGATCAAGCACACCGTGGTTTCATGGAGTCAAGGAGTCACAGATCAAAGTGGGTCGGCAGGGATGGTTGGAGCAAGAGAGTGGGATGCTAAAGAAGGTCAAGGTGTGTAGAGAAAGAGCTCCACACGTCATCAGTGTAAAGGTCCTCCTACCTAAATACAAAGCTGCAATGTGCAAAGCAAGAGTTCTTATAGCCTGGGAGACATTGTTATTCTGGGAATCCATCTCCTTCCTTTTCTTCTCCAAATGTCTGGATTCTGGATCTTGGAGATGTTGATTTGTTGCTGTTTACTGCTCCACCATCTTGCTGGAAGTCTACTGAGACATTACAATTCTGACAGCCAGAGCAGGTGACATCACCAAATGTCCAGGCATGGCATCAAGACCCCTGGGCAGACACACCTTGGAGTAGGAATAAATGAGTGCTAGGGGAGGTGACTTGGGATCCTTCCTAATAATGCTGAAAAATGAGCTTCCCAGAGATCAGACTGGTCTACAAGGACATCTAGAACACAAGATCACACTTCTAACACCTTAGTCAGGCAAAAAATTAGGACAGTGTGAGCCCTCACGGAAGGGAAAAGAGACCTTAGAAACAGAGCCAGGAATGATGGCAGGCAAGGACTTTAAAGCACCTATTAGAAATATATTCAAAAATTTCAATAAAAATGCATCATAATTGGAAATAAGAGCGGAATCACAATAAAGAAATGGAAACCATTAAGACACTAAAAGAACTATTCCAGCTTCATGGCCCACTGGTGTTCAGCTGAGTTGCAACTTGTTCCAGTGTGCACTTTCCTTTCACCTCTTCTGACTCCGAGATTCAGCATGGTCCCCAGCCTGCACCCCACTTCCCCTCCCAAGTCCCCAATGCCACCCTCCCATCCCAGCCTTTGTGGCTGCCCTCAACTGACCATTCTGTCCAAGGGATGAATCTGTCTTTCAAGGGAGCCAAGAGTGAGGGAAGAAGATTTAAGAAAGACATTTGTCACTTTCTCCTTTGTGTTGTCACTGTGTGAGGTGTGGCACAGTAGTTTAGCTCACAGATTCTGCCTGTGTGGATCCTGGTTCCACTTCTGCACTTGATGCGAATAGGCAGGGTGTATTTAACCAGGTGCTGTTAAGAACAAAGCCTACATTTCAGCCACGTGATGGCTTTATGGAGCAAGCTGGCCCAGGACATAGGAAATGTTGCTTGTTGCAAGTACTACCACGTCTACTCTACAACATCTACATTCACTCTTTGTACTCCCTGCAGAATAGTCTCTAAGTGGGCCTAGCCAGTGATGGCGAACCTTTCAGAGTTTTCAATAACAGCCTGCTGCAGCACGCATGCTGTAGGTCTGATGCCATTGGCCCTAGGCCAGGGTCTGTCTTCCTTCCTCCCTTCCTTCCTTCTTTTCTTATTTTTAAGTAAAGGACTCTGTTAGTTAAAAAATTTAAGAACAACTGCCCTAGGGGACCTAGGGTGCTCTTGTCACACAGCAGGTGATTAATATATTTGGCCCTCCACAACTGTAGATTCAACCAACCAAGGATCACAAATATCAAAAACAACTGTGCTTGTACAGATTATGGACTTTTTTTTTAATTTTCGGTACTGGGGATCAAACTCAGGCCCTTGCACTTGTGAGGCAGGCACCAGAACCACTGAGCTAAATCCCCAGCCCTGAGTTTTTCTTCCTCATCATTGCTCCATAAGCAATATAGCAAAACAACTATTCACACAGAGTATGCATTATGTCAAAGTTGCAAATAATCTAGAGAGGATTTCAGGTACACAGGAGGAAGTGCCCAGATTCTACATGGAAACTGCACCGTTTTATATAAGGGATCTCAGGCATTGGTGTCTGCAGAGGATCCTGAGTGTGGAGAGCCAACTGCACATTAACTAAATGAGCTTACTTCCCACCTCACTTTGCTTTTCTTTCCTTTTCTCCTAGTTTCTGTTATTCTCACTTCTGCTCCTTCCTGCCATGCCCTACACCCAACGTTTCTACCACTGCCAATACTGCCCCCCCGACAGCTTGCGTGTGCACATGTGTGTGCACACACGCGCGCACACACACACACACACACACACACACACAAAATATCCTCCCCACCCAAATGGGCGAGTTGGCCATTTGTTAGCTCCTGCTCCAAGCTGCCCTGTCTGGTCTTTGTTCCTCAGTGAGCAGTGATATCTTTCAGCACAAAGAGTTGCCCCTGGCTATAATTTGAATCTCAGTGACCTCTGCCCCTGTGCTCTGTCCCTGGAAGTGGGTGAGTACTCCTAGGAGGAAGCAGAGAAACCCAGAACCCTTGGGGATGGCCCAGACTCTACAGAAGCTGACTCATAGCTACCTGGTCCTGTCTCCACCCCATCCCTTTTTTTTTTTTTTGGTATCAGGGCTCGAACTTGGGACCTTGTGCTTGCAGGGCAGGAGGCAGCACCACTAAGCTAAATCCCTGGCCCTTCCACTCCATCACTTCTAAAGCTACCCAGAAGTCATTCACATAGCCTGGAGGTGCAGGTGCATTTGACTGTGTCAGATTAACTTGATGCATTGCGTATGGTTACCAATTCTGAGTCCGGCTCTGTCAAGGTTCGTTTCAAGGTCAAGGTCAGCCAGCACAGAAGTCTGGGACTAACCTTGAAAATCCCTGCTATACTGGCTCTAGAGTGATGATGTTGGAGCATGAACTGAAACGGTGCATGAGAACGTCCACAAGTGTTGTTAGAAAAAGGACTTAGTGCTCCCATCTTGCCAAATACAGGTTCAGCTCCCCAAACCAACAGGTGATCAAAGCCCACACCTCCTGTTCTGTAAAGTTCCATCTTTTCCCTCAACCACATCTCCAAGGAGGCTTACAGAGGAAAATCACCTGAAAATGATCCCTTTTCTGTGCCCAAACAATAGCGCAGAAAAGCTGGCAGCATCAAGTACCATGCGCCAAGTCCTGTGCGGTAGCAAGTACCATGCACTGAGTCCTGTGCTGTAGCTCTCATTATTCAGCCACTCCAGATGGGGATTGTGAAGGTGAAGGTCAGATCACAAAGGAGAGGGCAGATTCAGATGTGCACTGCCCATATTGGGGTTGAGGGATTCAGACCATCTATTTCCCCAAAGGCTTTAGTCTTTAAACATTAAAATAAGAAAGGACTACAAGGGGAAAAAATGAAAAGCAAGACCAGTCATGTAAAGACAAGATCCCAATGGTGAATGTAACTGTATTGCATACCTAAAATGTACCAATACACTCAATGAGGAAAAAAAATAAAAATAAAAATAAAATAAGGAAGGACTGGGACCAAGACAAGGAAAGTAGAATTGGGGCTGCCTGGGAATGCCGAATCCCTGATATTCTGCTCCCGAGCACACCGCCCTGGCTAAAGGAACATACAGATGCCACCTTGTTGGGGCTGTGTCTCTCAGCGTTACTCCTGTGACACATTTGTCAACATCTTCACCAAGGAGCAACAGCTACATCCTCATGAAATGATGGATGCTGACTAGAAATATCTTTAAGGTTACTCTGGGCCTTTTCTGTAACGGTGTGAGACAAAACAGAGAAGGTTTTAGGAATTACTAGAAAATGGAGCAATGGAAGGAGAGACATATGTAGGGATAACAAAGGAGGTAAAAGCATCTACTTAAGTTTGCCTGTAAAATCATGCAACTAAGAAAACCAGCACGTGGCTAAGTGTGCCTCAACAAAAGAGAGAGTCTCTGAGTACCGCCCACGACATACAATGTCTTTGTCTGCTGAATTCCTCAGAAAAACGCAGTTTCCTACACTGGTACACCCAGCATTATCGCAGAATACAAGTGAGAAATGTCCAGCTCAGGAGTGCATTCAGGCTCCCCGGCATGATCCTTGGATGGCTGTGAGGCAGGCAGGAAACAGCCCAAGCCAGGCACCACAGCAGGAGCCTCCAGATGGGAGGTAAAATTAAATTCTCACAGCCACCCTGCAAAGCCAAGATAATTCTCCACATTTTACACATAATGAAACTGAGCTTTGGGAAATGAGACCATTTTCCAAAAATTGAAGTTAGAAATTACAATTCTTTGACCCCAAGACCAATTCTTCCTACTATGGCCCCTTGTGATTGCACAGTCACATTACCAGACAGGTGGATACTAACAAGAGCCAACAACAAAGCTCTTCAAAAATCTGTTGCATCTTTGTCCACGAGTGCTAGTGAGCATGCTCAGGCGTGGGCGTCACTATCAGGCAGCTGGAGTGGTGGGAAAAGCTCCCCAGGTGATTCTAGTATGCAGCCAGATCTGAGCACTGCTGGCTCAGTCCCACTGGGAACATCTGGATGGCCATGTAGAACCTGCCTCCGTGTTGTTCTATCCAAGTATTAGGGCTTGGTTTTCCATCCTCAGCCCTTTTTTCCCTTGGGTTGAGAGCTCAGCAGCACTCGTTTCTGGGCACTGTGGGCTTGTCCTTTGCTCTGCCTGACTTCCAGGAGCTGTGTGCAAAAGTGGTGAAGGCAAGGGGACATCGATGGGTGTTGGTAGTGGATGTCCCCCTACAGGTGGCCTTGGCTTCAAATGTATAATCACTTCTCCTTCTCAGAGAGGAATGATTCTAAGAAAATAGCTCTGGCTCCCAGTCTAGATTAAGATCACTAAAGGAAGAACACTCTTTTCCTAGACCCTTCTAGGTGTTCACCAGTGAGAGTGGGAAAATCAGATCCCCCTCTGCGTGGGGCATTATTTAGCACCAAAAAGCCAACGTGCATCCTGGAGACCCAAAGCGCTGCTTGGTTGATTCTAAATTTATGAGAAGCTCAGGACAAAGAGCCCTTAAATGAATGAAAGAAACTGGGGGGTCATACTCAAGGCATGTAGGGGGAATAATGAGTATCCCTTGCTTCTTAACAAAGTATGCCTTTAAAAGTTGGTAATAAATGTGATGAGTAGCAAGATCAAAGGCATTTAAACCTTGGAAATCAAGACATGAGACATTGTGAATATTTTTTGCTACACTAATTTGATGGTTTTTTTAGCACATAAAAAGATGAGCTTATTTATGTACCCCATCTTATCTGAGTGTATGTTGTGTATTGTGGAGTGTGTGTGTGTGTGTGTGTATGTTTGTGCATGTGGCGTGTATAATCTAGAAAGACTCACACATTTACAAAGATGCAGGACGTAAAATATATCATAAAGAGATCGAACATTGTGATGCTACCAAATACGTTGTAAACCAAATTCAGACTGGAACCACACTTGAATTTTTTTTCTATTTTAATTAAAATAAAAAATTTTCAACAATTAAGTATTTGACAGAATTCTCTAGGAAGAATATAGATGGAACAAAAAATATTTGTTACTTTCCATTTAGAATTCTAATTGGGGTGATATATGACAAGGATACATTCCACAAAATATTATTTAAATGCCAAATTGCCCAAGTGTGTGTGTTGGGGGCAAAGGTGATCTTCCAAAGGTCTGAGATTTGTTATTCCTTCTGGAGCACTTTGTCTAGATAAGGTTGATTTCTGTCTTCTATGACTATGACTTCAAATATGACTTTTCTGAACTTGTAACTTTATTTTGAAGGAAAGACTTTTAAGAGCCACGGATAAAATTCAATTAACTGAGATGACAGAAAATAATCTACTAAGTGAATATATCAGGCAATTGGAAGCTTTCATACCTTTCAAAAAGGAAATAACCTATTTTTTGCCTTGTTATCTGTTGACACAGGAGTTTATTTCTCTTGAAGCTGTTACAGATCTACCTAATGAGGCCTAAACACTGTTGCCAAGCAATTAGAGTTTTTATTGTGTCACTGATTTCCTTCATTTCCGGAGCTGCTGATAATCATTAGCTAACACTGTCTCATCTTAGAAAGCATAGGCATTCGAGTGAGCCAGCTGGAAACTGTGCAGGGCTCCTGGCTGTGGGTGGATGCCTAAGACACCAGACCTGGACATTTCTGCATGGCTTCTAGTCAAGGTGTCACCAAGTGAATTCGAACTCCCTGGACTATCTTGGGACTCACTTATAACCAGTGTAGTCCAGCAGAAGTGACTCTCAAAGCAAAGTCGCAAAGTGTCACAGCAGCTTCCACCTTGGGAGCTGCAACCCCTGCTCATACAGACTTCTAGCTGTCATGTTGGCAGCCCAATGGCCCAGAGGCCACCAAGGTGTGAGGGACCCTAAACCAGCCTGTGCAGAAGTGGAGAGAGAAGGGGACTCCTGGCCATCCTTAGCTATGCCAGCTGCCTGTCTCCGGCCACCAGCTGATGATGACCACATGGAGGAAGTGCCCAGCAGAGTCCTGAATTCCTGATCCACAGGAGCCATGAGTAGTGACAGTAGAGGTCGGAGAATAAGCCCATGACTTTTGGCAGAACATCACATAGCAATACACAATCAGAACCCCACATCCAGAGAGCTTGTGTGTGATCAGGGTATTCTTACGCACACAATCTCTCTCCTAATGGATACAGCAAGCACTGCAGGTGGCCTGTCCACATCCTCTAAGGACTTGTCACTCTCATACCAGTGGTCACATTCCTACTGAAAGACATGGTCGTTCTCCTACTGGAGGTTTTCCCAGCTCAGCCTTCAGGCCAGAAGTACTAGAGAGGCCCTTGATTAAGGGAGGCTTCTGGATCAATAGCCCAACTCTTAGCCCTCAGAGCGGAAAACTCTGATGAATGTTTTCTTGTCTCCAAAGGTTCTCCCCACCCACCAGGTGCTCACAGTGGGTGCTGACTTCATGACTCTCTCCATAGGCTGCCTCCCCCTCGCAGATGCCTTCACTTCCTCCCTACTGCTGTGACCTGGCCTCACCTTCCACACACTTGCCCACAAACTTCTGAGGGAACCCAGACAGTGATCCTGGGGAACTGGGCTGAAGGACCGAGGGTCCACTGAGACTCCCCTGTCTTTCACTGATGCTTCAGTTACCAGGGAAAGTTAGGACAGCCAGAACATGGAGCCTATCCTGGGCCCGCTCGGACCAGAGCAAAAGGGACAGGCATCATCCCACTCACTCAGATGGACAGGCACATGAACCCCACACACAGACAAGTGATATATGTGTCCTGAATGGGGAATGTCATCACATCAGACCTTTCCCATTTCACAATCCAAATTTCAAATAATTTTTGTCAGTATGAATTATGCACCAACTGTATGCCTACGGCTCTGTTAGTCAGGATGATACAACACATTTGAAAGAAAAGGCGTGGCCCAGCAGCCAGCACTCAGACAGAGGCCAAAGGTGCAGCTATCCTCACAGCAGGAACCCAGAATCTGTGTAACGTGGCTCCAGTAGGAGGCTTGCAGAGGGGGTCCCCATGCTGGGCACCAATGTCAGGGTGATATCCACGGTCAGGGACTCCATGGAGGCAGAAGATTCAGCCAACCATACTCATGGGGCCACAAGTGCCAGAAAGCTCATCTTCTTGGAAGCTGCCATTTATTATGTGTCCTCTCTGTGGCCTTCAAGGGCTTTTTCTATGCAAGGCAGTGGGGAGGGAACGCTCCTGAAGGGCTGCACCTGCAGGCCTTTGGAATTCCACTTTAACTCGAGGAGGGAGGCGTTTCTGATGGCCAGTCATGCAGCAATGGTGTGAACCAGGATATAGTTACAGTTCTAGCTTAATTTTTATTTCATGGAGGCTTGTAGTAGTATTTCAAGAGTAGGGCCAAAATATAAAACTAATATTTTAATAATATACTAAATTAAACTCTCCTTAAAATGTATTGATTGATTCTGTATCATTTCCAACATCTTTATTTTGTCCTCATAATGAATAGCTAATGTTCATTAACATTTATATTAAGAGTACTATAACTATATGATAATTAGTAAAGAGCTTCGCATTGTTAATGTCTACCGTGTGCTAAGCATAGGAACTCACTTAATCGAGAGTAAAATTCATGTACCTGTTAGCCCATCTGCTAGTTGAAGACAATGGAGGCAGAGAAAGAAAGTAACCTGACCCACATCACACATTCAGTAGGTAGAGGGAGTTTGGAGATCCGTGCCAGGCAGTCTACTTCAAGACCTGCCCATACTCCAGCCGCTGGCCTCTCCTCCTTTAACCTCATGGTGACCGGTGAGGGACACACAGCTTTCCACTGGGTTGGAGAGATAACTGAGGCTTAAGAGGACCAGCCAGGATTCCCACCCAGTTCTCCCAGCCCCGAGGCCCACACTGGTGGTGGATCAGTCTCTCCATCCCACCTGCTATCTCCTGACTGCATCTGCTCTGAGATAGGCTTTGCCCAACACTAACCAAGGCTGCCCTGGCAGGTCAACCATGGTAAATTCAGCATAAATAAGAAATGATATTAAAGGCCACTGTCACCATGAAATTTGGTGTGAGACAGGACGAGGTGCTGTGGTTGGTTGCCCACACACATTCAGAAAATTCCTCCCAAAGCCAAGCACCTCCTGGGCATCTCCATATGCCAGCTTCCTGAGCCCATCTTGTCAGCCTTGTTCTTCCTCTGAAGGCAAAGAGAGCAATGTAGGGTACGCTGCGGTCTCTGCCCTCAGCCTGCAATGCTGGGCACAAGCTGTCTTATCCCTCCTCAAGCTCACCCACAGTGCAAACCAGCTCCAGGGTGCCCAGAGGCAGAAGAGCAGAGAAAGACATTCTTTATCAACCCCTAGAGACCCTGGAGGGGCTCAGAGTGCCAGGGTAGAGACGCCTGTGAACTTCCTAGAGCATCCCTGGGGCAGCTGCTTGGATGCCCACTAGGAAGCTCACTGTGGGCTATAGGGATCAGGGCCCTGGGCAATACAAAGATACAAAGTGAATGGATGTTGGGGTGCTGGCAGGGCAGCCTCAGGGCCTGGGAAATGGGACAGATTGCTGTGATGCTGGCAAGTAGAAGTGTCCCCAGGGACCTCGTGGGGCTTTGAGCACCCATTTTTATGGGGCTGGAAAGGCTGCAGCTCATTAAGGACTATTAGTTACTGTGAACTCCTAATGGTATATTATATCTTAAGTGCTGATTTTCCTATCACTTAATTGAAATGTATTCTAATACATCTTCATCAGAATACTTGTAAATGGAGCAGGCAAGGCAGTTCCACTGAGTGCACAGCAAAGGCAGTGGTGGCAAACAGGTAATGCATATTCATTATGAGAGGATGAGCTGGACTCTGTAAGGAGAGGCTCCATGCAGGAGCTCGGTACACTGAGTTGGGGCCCCTGGACCCTGGTAAGAAGCCATGTACCTTCCCCTGCTGCCTCTTCCCTGGAGGGTTGACTCTGGTCTACAAGGAGATGACAAGCCTGTCCGTGGGCAGCCATGTCCAGTGACTATGTTATAGGGATCATATATGCTCCAAGGGACATTTTGGTGAGACTCGCACTGCAGGGCTCCCCATAAGACTGGGCTAAGCTAGAGCCCAGCTGAGCAGCATTAACTGGTGAGATGGAAATGACTAACTCAGATGCCAGAGTGAAGTCTTTGAGGCCTATTTTCCACAGGCTGGTTTGTTCCTACAAGGGCATACTTTGGAGATTATCCATGTTATTTTTAGTCAAGAATGGAAGGCTGTGTGTGACAGCAAAAATCTGGAAACCATACAATGAGTTAGGGAAAACATGGTTTATACACTAATAAAGAACTACAAAATTATACAAATTAGAATATAGATGGATAGAGCAAGTGCAAGTTATAGAATCTTGTGAATAGCATGGCTCCCTTGCTTTACTTTGTGCATATTTATCAGTCTATTTATTTACACTCAGTGTCTTGGAACATAATGTCCCCCTTCCCACCCACCCAGACTAGCCGGAGATGAGGGTGGGGGGCAGCTAATGCTGGAAAGTGTTCACAGGAATGGGAAAGGTGGCTGGGGAAGGAAAAAGGAGACCTGGATGGAGGGAAAGCCAAGCCAGGACCAACATTGAGCCAAGTGCCACCGTGAGTCTTAATCCACACAGCTTGAAGGTGAGTGGTCACAGCAATAGAAGTATCTTGGTCCATTCCTGCTGCTAATGCAAAATTCCTGAGACTAGATAACTTATAAAGAACAGAAATGTGCTGCTCTCAGTTCTGGAGGCCAGGAAGCCCAAGATCAAGGTAATGCCAAAAGGGGACAAATGCTCTGAACTTGAGGTGGGAGAGCAGGAAAGCAAACTAGGCTGTGTGTGCTGTTGAAATCTCTTTTATAAAGGGCTGAATCCATTTACCAGGGCTCTGCTCTTGTGACCTGCTTACCCCCTAAAGCCCCACCTTCCAATCCTCTCACACGGACAATGAAGTCTCAACAGATGGATTTGGGGGCATCCAGGTCATGGCAAAGAGTGAGTGTTTTTTCCAGGGAAGTCCAGCTTCAGGTGAGCAGTTACCTAGGAACCATTTGCAGTCTTCCAATCCCAGTGCCACAATGGCCACATATGCTCCACCCTGTAGGGACAGAGAGTAAGGGATAGGCACAGGAAGGGGTCACAGATGCACAGCTGGAGGCCAGGGCAACTGCTGGAGTTAACTACTGGGCTGCAGAGCTTAAAGGAGGGCCCAGGAGGTGAGAAGCCCACACAGAGAAGTGTCAGGAAGGGTGTTTTCCTAACTGCTAGAAGCAGTCACCCCCAGAAAGCAAAATTTGTTATTCTCTTACGTGTTCCGATTCTTCAGGACAACTATGCAATTTTTTTGCAAAAATAACTATATAGCTATGTCAAAAGAAGAAATCATCTTGTTTCAGTCTCTTGGTTTACAGATGAACATGGGGAGCTTGGCCCAGTGCTCAGGGACTCCAAGCTGCCAGCAGTCTGTGACCTGCCAACCCCGGGCATGTAAAGGGCTTGACCTACAGAGTTGTAGTCTGAGAAAACGAGCAGCCTGACAACGGGCAAAGAAGGAGCCTGGAATCTACATCTAGGCAATAATGGCATGGCTCTGCTCCTACCCCTATACCTGGGAACCACTGCCGAAGTGAACCGCTATTCTGAATACTTTTGGTTTTGCTAAGTCTCAGTTTTCACTATATGTCAATTTCTCCAGGGGGCAGAGGCTGAGATGGAGATGTACACAAAGGAGAGTTTGGGGAAGTGCTGTTGGTGTAGACAGCTGTGAAGAAGTATAAAAGCAGGGAGAAGCTGAATCAGGATGCCATTATCAGGCTTGGGCACATCCTATTGGAGACCTCGGGCCCGGGAGGTCCTGCTGTATGATCCCACACTCGAGCAAGGAAGCAGACTTTATCCAGGGCACTGATCAGTCCTTGAAAGTGACTGTCTCCAGGAATGAGCTGTGACCTGGACCAAGGTGGTTCCTTTCAGCCAAGAGCAGCAGCAAGAAGGCGCACTCAGTCTAAAGTGCCAGCTGTGGATACTCCCTGGCCCTGGGGCTATCAGGGTTTCAATTCTAAAGATGGAGGGGCCCCTATATATCTCAGAGCCTCTGCTGCATTTATAGGAAGGACTCAGACTCATGCAGTCTACATGTCTGCATGTGGCTTCCTCGTGCCATCACAGCAGAATATCTAGGAGATGTCCCCATCCTGGCCCATGATGATCATGCCTTCTAGCTCTTGGCTGAGTGAGATTTCACTGACTGATATGGTGCAATTTATGATAAATAAATTGCACTGCTGATGGGCATTTGGCTTTTATTTACAATTTGTAGCTATTACAATTAAATTTGCTATGTATGTTCTCTTTTTTGACAGTTGTATTGAGATTTATTTCACACACTATATAATTCACCCGTTTAAGTGTATAAATTCAGTAATTTTTAGAATATGCATAGACGTGTACACCCATGGCCACAGTCAGTTTTAAAACATTTCCATCTCCTCAAAAAAAAAAACTGTTGGGCCGGGGATTTAGCTCAGCAGTTCGGTGGCCTGCCTTGCAAGTGCAAGGACCCAAGTTCAATCCCCGGTACCAAAAAAAAAAAACAAAACTTACCCTTTAGATATGGAACTCCTCAGAGCTAAGCAACAACTAATCTATTTCTGTCCCTGTGGATTTGCCTATTTGGGGCATTGCATACAAGTAAAATCATACATGGGGTCTTCTATGCCTAGTTTCTTTTCCTTAGCCTAAGGTGTGACATTTTATGGAAAAATAATACTTCATTGTGTGGAGATACCACATTTTCTTTAGCCATCCGTCAATTGATGGACATTTGGATTGTTTCCATTTTGGCTATTGTGAATAATGTTTCAAACATTTGTGTACTGTACAGGTTGTGGGATGGACATTGTTCTCACTACTTTTGAATGTCTAGCTAGAAGTAGAACTGCTGGTCATATGGTAATTCTGGATTAACTTATTTAGAAACTTCCAGAATGTATTCCAAGTGGATACATCATTTTCAGTTTCTACAAGCAGTGTAAATGAGTCCCGGTTTCTCCATATCTTCATCAACACTAGTATTTTTTTTTTCTCTCTCCTCCTAGTGGATATAAAGTAGAATCTCACTGTGGTTTTGCTTCACATTTCCCAGGTAGCTAATGATGTCAAATGTCTTATGTTTATTGGTCATTCATGTAGCTTTTTTAGAAAAAAGTTTCTAAGATTCTTTGTCCATTCTTTAATTGGGTTGTCTTTTGTTATGGAATTGTATGGTTTCTTTGGATATGCTGGATATGGGCTCTTCTTTGTACACCTATGTTTATACATGTTATTTATTTTTAAAACCTGTGAATATGAGTTTATACATATCAATTTAATCAAAACAGTACTCCTGCCCTGAATTGGAACTGTTTTTATGTTGTAGAGATGAGAAGTTGCTCTACGCCCCCAGGTTTTTTCTTGACTTTTTGGTCATGTTCTTGAAAATGGCTGCTGTGGATTGGATATAGTTTATGTTACCAATAGCCTCATGTATTGAAATTTGGTTCCCATTTGAGGAATTAAGGGGATGGAAACTTAATCTAACAATATGTTGAGAGGCAAGGCCCCTGGGAAGAGACTAGGATTAGATGAGTTCATTAGGGTGGAGCTCCCATGATCAAGCCCTGAAAGGAAGAGAAATCAAGAGACACAAATATAGTGATGTATATGCCCTCTCTGTTGCCCTGTAATGTCTCATGTCACCTAGGGATTCTGCCATCATCATATGAGCATGCTAGACCATGTACCTCCAGAACTGCGAGCTAAGATAAACCTCTTTTCTTTTTCAAGTAGCCTACTTTTGGTGTTTTATCATAATATTTGAAAATGGACAAAGGCAGTGATGATCTCTAAGAGGCAGAATTCTCCAGAAAAGGGGCCTCAAGTTGTCTTGGGAGTTCACCTTTGGTAGCATTTGACATCTTCCTTAAGGAAGTAAAAGGACTCTGTAGTTGGCAACCTAGTGGGTCGTTCTCCACTGGTCAGGGCTATTAGATTTAAAAAATCTGCAAGACAGTCAGAAAAGTCACTGCTGTGAGAAAAGGATGACCAGTGCCTCTTCTGGATGGACCAATTAGCAAAACCAAAAGGCTTGCCTTTGTCTGTTGACCCAGTCCCATGCCTTGGCTCAGAGTTTGGTGGGCAAAGCCGGGCAGGGCTCGACCTGGGGCCCCACAGCTCACTCCCCAAGTGGGCACCTTTCATGCTCTCAGGATCCCTGCCAGAGACTGTCCTGCTGGGGCTATGGCACTGTCAACTAGGGACAAGGACGAAGTTGAAACGAGCAGAGAAATTATAGGCAGCTCCATCCCTGGGGTGGGTGATGCAGAAGGCTGGCTTTCCTGACTGTCGCCTCCCTCCCTGGCTGCCCTTGCCAATGCTACAGGCTTGGTGTGCTTTTGCCCCCCAAAGCAGAACCTGAGACAAGGTGATTTGCTTGGGAGCTGATCCCAGAAATCCTGCAAGTGCTGAAGGTCAGGCTGGAGGGACTCTGTGTGCTTAGTGAGCAGGTAACTATGGTGGGTACCTGGAACCCAGTCCTCAAAGAATCTCTGAAAGGCTGTGGGGAACTGTTTTTCCAAAAGACAAGGACCCTGGGATATTTTCCCATCAATTCCAACACTTGTGGATTGGGGGTCACTCCTAGGGTGTTAACTTCGTGGCATTCTGCTTTTCCCCACAGATAAGCCTAGGCAACACTCTTGGAGAGAGAAAGGCAGGAAGCTTCCTAGGTAAGGGGATGGGTGAGCATGGGAAGCATCTTAACAGCATCTGCCACATCCCCTGAATCAGAACAAAGGCTTTCCCGCTCACCCTGGGCCCACTGATGAAACAATTCAGATTAAACAGAGCAGCCAGTGGGACCATGACCATAATGTATGTCCCCTCCTCTGTCATCCCAGAGGGTGGGGAGGGATAGAGAGAGTGGGAAAACACTGATGCAAAAATGCAAAAGACCACAGCTTGGCGCAGATAAACTGTGCCTGAATGAATTGCTTGTTCTCAAACAGAGGAGGGACTTTATTTGAACTGTTAATCCTCACGTGTTGCAATAGACCCTAGATCACCCCAAGAAGATTATTATTTGCTTGGAGTGTTGCAGCCTGGGGAAATCTTCATGTACTTCTTTCCTTTTAAAGACCAGATCCAATGGCCAGGCCAAGATATTTGAAAGCAAATGGTGATCTTTGTCTGCCAGCTGGGGGCATACCGGGACAAAGGAAGGAGTTACTGGCAGTGCTGCAGGCCTGAGACCACTAATCTAGCAGGACGGGTCAACATGATCATTCCCAAGTTCCATGGCATTCCTCCATCCTTGAAGATGCTACACCAAAAAGATCTGGTCCCCTTGTTATCAGTTTTGGATTATGGTAGCTTGTGTGCTAGCTACATGGTTGTCCCTTAGCGTGTAAGGGATAAGTTCCAGGACATTCTTGGATACCAAAGCCCATACATGCTGAACCCTTTATATAACAGGGTATTTGCATATAACCTACACACTCTTCCTGTGTGCTTTATTGTCCTTAGACTGCTTGTAATACCCAGTAAAGTGTAGGTGTCATGTAAATAGTTATTATACTATCATATATTGTTTGAGGGATGATGACAAGAAAAAGTCTGTCATCATTACACAGAGACAAGTTTTTTCTAATTTTTATTTTGATCTGCAGGCTACAGCCGGATGACTGTATCAGTCTAAATCAACAGAGGGAAAAAGTCCCCAGGGACCCATCAAAATTCTAAACAAATAGTTGCTGCAGTAGGAGAGTTGTGAACCTGAGACCTCTGATTCTACAGGGTGTTTTCACACAGAATCTCTTCCAAAAAGCAAGGAGAACTTAAGAAACAAGAGCGTTTGTGTTCTATAAAGTAATCTGGGAGGTCTCCACTCAGTTTGAAAGGAACTCCTTCAAAACCTTCACCATCCATAAAACTTCTGTGATTCCCAATTAGAGAAGCCGGCTCAGTGTGAGAGAAAATCCTGGAACACTACTGGATTTCACAGCATCTTGGGGATAGGCAGAAACCTCTAGGAATTACTCAGTAATGATGGACTTCAGAGTGAGGGGGGAAAAAAAGCTGAGCCCCAAGGGAGAAAATGCTAGAGGTATGTTTTGCAAATACATCTCATAAACACATTCAAAAGTCCATTTAAGCCAGATGTCATGGCGCATGCCTGTAATCCCAGCACTTGGGAGGCTGATGCAGGAGCAGGAGGATTGTCATGAGTTCAAGGCCAGCCTGGGCTATAGAGTGAGTACAAGGCCAGCCTGAACTACACAGTGAGACCCTGTCTCAAAAAACAAAAGTGTCCGTTCAAAATCCTAAATGACTACCCTTAGAAAAATACTCAAGATTCTCAAGATTTAATTGTTTGCTCCTGTTTCTGCAATTAATAGCTATCCTAAAGCTGACACTTAATTTTTACAGAATGCAAAGACTGGTGCTTCAGCTAGTGATGTAATTACCTCTTTGGAAATGGCAAAGTTGTGAACAGAAGCCTCCCTTGAGACAACATTAAGTAAAATCATTCAGATATATAGAGGAACATTATCACTTTCAAAGTCACACAAACCTTTTTGTAGATTGAGAAAAAGTTTTAAAAGATGCTTATAAAAGACACAGCAAAAAATAATTTATCATACACTTTATCAAAAGTCTGTGTACTTGTCTGTCCTCCAGAGCAAATTTTTCAACTCTCACTCATTCATTCACTCAACAAAGATTTGCACAGTACTCTGCTAGGCACCAGTGAATACACATGACAAAATTGTGTTTTATGAAGACTGGTGGCTCCTGCCCTTCAGAGTTACCAGTCACACAGGTGATAGGTGAGATATTGCACATTGTACATGGGTGCCCATCATTTTAAAAAATATTAGTTTAAAACCAAAACAATGTTAATAGTTAACACCAGGAGAATCTAAAGCAAAGAAGCTGAGGCTGGGTTTGAAAGAAGAACAAACAAGCTTGTGTGTTTCTGCTTTTGAAAGCTACCATTTCCTCACATCGAGTCTCCAAGTGAACGTCAAGAAACATCTAGCCTCTTCCCCCTATGAGGTAAGTAATGACACCCAACTCATGTGGTTGCCGCAGGGCATGGGTGCAAAGGGCTTAGCTTGGTAGCAATCTTGATTAAATACTCAGTGAATATGACTTGCTTTTACCTTATAGAAGAATTCACATAACACAGCACTTGGCACTTGAAAGCAGTTTATAAATATTGATGATCCTCTGTTACTACATAAGATCAGAGGTGTACACACACACATACACACACATTCAAGTCCTGGTCTAAAAGTGAGGTGCACACAGCAGTATATTGAGTAAGAAAGAAAACGGGAAGACTTCTATTTGCAAATTTTTATTTTAAAAACTCAAAGTGAACTTACTGACATCTACTATGTGGCTGACACAGGTGCCCTTCTTGGGTTTGTATCAGAGGCTTGTGTTGTTGGCCTTCCTCAGGGACACTTCAAATTGCTGAATGGTATAGTCACCTGGTCAATATTCACCTTTTATATTAAAAGGCACTTTTTGAGCCCCATTAATGAATGTCTGGGTTATATGAATCAGTGTGAGCTTCCTCAGCATCTAGTCACTAGCAAGCAAGGGCTTTCAAAGTTCTGAGCCAGACTCAGCGGAGTCCTGTCTTCGCATTTGTCATACCATCAAGATAATCAGTGACTGTATTGGTGGGGTTGAGCCATCTTGATCTATTTATACTGGTTTCTGTGTGTTGAGTGTGCAAGGAGACTTACTCCTGGTCTGATGTCTTTGTTTTTCCATATCCCATGCCTTCCTCTGTTTACTCCCTAACATTGGTGAAGGATATCTTCCAGTACTTTTTGAAAAACGTTGTAAGTGTCTGGTAAATTTCTTTCATTGGCATGTCTTCATTCTACCTTACACTTATTTGATCATTTCACTTTCAAAAATAGTTTTAGATTGACAGTTACTTTTCTTTAAAGTTTCAAAAGTATGGCCAGGTATGGTATTGCATATCTGTCATCCTAGCACTCCGGAAGGCTGAGGCAGGAGAACTACAAGTTGAAGCCCAGCCTGGGCAACTAAACAACTTAACAAAACCCTATCTCAAAATTTAAAAAATAAAATAGAAAAGGTCTGGAAATGTAGTTCAGTGTGAAGGCCCTGCATGCCATCCTCAGTACCACAAAAAATAAAGTAAAGTAAAATTCCAAGAGCATTACTCCATTATCATTTTGAGTCTGACGTTTGCTCCTTTAGTCATTCTGATTCCTAGTCTTTTCTATGAGCCCTGTTTTCAGTTCTCCTGGAGCTTCTCTGTTCCTGGTATTTTACTATGACAAGATTCCAATGGGCTCATAATTGCTGGGTCATTTTGGGGTTCTTTTTCCTTAAATTATTTCAATTTTTTTCTTCTCTTTGGTTGTAGCATTGCATTATGTGGGCTGCTGAATGTCTGAACTGGTCTCTTAAAGTTTCTATTATTTTTCATTTCCTTGATCTAGATTCTAAGATATTTCATTATCTTTATTTTTCAATTTTTCTATTAAAGTTTTCATTTATAATATAATTTTATTGTTCTTTTCCAAAATTCCTTTTTTGTTCTCCAAATATTCTCTTTTGATTTCGTAGGAAGTCTTTGGTGCTATTGTATTTTGGGGGTTTTGCTGTTTAGTTGGTTGGTTTGGGGATTGAACCCAGGGCCTCACACATGTTGAGCACCTGCTGTACCACTGGCTATACCCCTAGTCCCCAAAAATTCTCTTTTTTGATTTATGTATAAAAAGCATTATAAAGAAAAATGCATAAATCATGAATGACTTTTTAATGATTAAATATATTTGGCTAAATGCCCCCAAGCAAAGAAACTGGAAATTCTCTTCATATCCCTTCCCATATTCTGCTCCCTAGAAAAGGTAATCACTGTTAGGTCTTTTATCACCATCAGTTAGTTTTTACCTATTTTTTAACTTTATATAAATGGAGACAGAGCTGAGCTGCTGAGGAGCCAAGCTGCTCTGGTTGCCAATAATACCTCCCTATCCCACACCCTGAGGAGGAGCTGAGCTGTGCAGGCACCTGAAGCACCACCACACACACACCTGGGGCTATGCCAGTACTTGGATTCACACCACAGAGGCAAAGGGACTCATAAAGACCATTGTTCTGAGCTCTAGAAGATAGAGCAGAAGTGAAAAACAGAGAGAGGACCTCTCCGAGGCTCCTTGATGAGAATTGAAGCCTACTGGAAAAGTGAAGAAAATCTCTGCAATATAGGCACACCAGAACATGTAGCTGAATGGATCACACCTCCCATCAGAACCTCGACTATCTTCAGGGGAAGGGCAGCTGGAACCTGCAGTAGAACTTTGCAGAGTTCAATCCAGCAGGAGGTCAGGAGCTCAATTTGGGCCTTGTAGCAAGAAATCAGCCTGAACCTCAGTGGAGTGCTCCTGGCTTGCTGGGACTAATTGACTTAGATTTGCACTCTGCTGCCCACGTTGTCTATTGTGACAGCAGAGACATACCCTGAAGCAGATCCCTTTTTTGTCGTTGTTATTTTCCCTCTTATTTTTAATTTTTATTGTTTTAATTTTTTTCTATTTTTACTTCTCTCTCTCCCTCTCTCTCTCTCTCTCTCTCTCTCTTCCACTTTGTTCTTCATCTCTCTTCCTTTTTTTTCCTATTCTTGTCCTCATTTGGATTTCTTTTTTCTTTCTTTTTGTTTCCTTCTCTCTTTTCCCTTCTCTAACTTATCATTAGTTTTACAGGAAAGTGAATACAGTTTCTAGCTTCCCTGTTGTTGTTAGTTTGTTCTGTTCTTGTCATTGTTCTTTTGTTCTGACTTTTCCCCTTGTTCAACAGTTTCCCAGAGTTTGCCTGATCTTCCTGTGTCCTCTGGCCTTACTTCTAACCTTTCCCTATCCTTCTACCTACCTGTCCCTCCCTCCCCACTCCTCCTGAATTCTCATCCTGAAGGGTAAAGTTGCTATACTGAAGAGTTTATTCACTATGGACATGTTTTGGGCTGGTCCTTGATTTTGATTTAATTCACATGGTTAAAGGTGATAGATTAATAGCTACTACAAATTGTCATTCTCTAAGCTGTGCTTAATGCTATTGTTGGTGCTGATTATATCACTTGGGCTAAGGTGTTATGATTGATCTAATCAGTTGTCCTTCCTGGTATACTGAAAATGAGATTGCCTAGGAGCCATTAGAGACTCAAAACCTAAAGACTAGCTATATCTGAAAGACACCTCTGGGAAGCAATCATTTCATAAGGTTCTAAAACAAGCAACAAAGATACTTACAATAAGCAATATTGAACTATCAACACAGGAATTAAACCAAAAACAGCACCAACAATAAAAATGGAAAAAAGAAGATACCCAAGCAAGGCATAAATGCAGACCTCCAGCCCACCAAAGGCAAGTTCTGGGGACAATGAGGGGACAATGATAATCAACCACCTGGACTGATAGCACAGAAAGTAACCATCTAGACTGATACCACAGGAAGTAACAAAACAGGTGAATGAGGCTGTAGAAAATTTCAAAACAGAAATAATTTCCCAGATAACTACAGAGATGGTGAGGAGTATAAAAGACATGATTAAAGACTCTAGAACAGAAGCAGACAAAAAATAGATGAGCTCAGAACCATGACAAAAGCCATGAATGCCCAACATAGGAAAGAAACCGAATCCATGAAACAGATTCAGATATCCAGGAATTTAAAAACTCTACTGAAAGTATGTGCAGCAGAATGAGCCAATGTGAAGACAGAATATCAGATGTAGAAGACAGAACTGCAGTTAGTGACCATGAAAAGAGAGATCTCTTAAAAATAGTAAGGACCATAAGAAATCAATCCAGCAGCTCCTAGCTGACACAAAGAAGAGAAAACAATCCAAAAATTCATTTGGAACCAGAAGAGACATAAGCAATTCTAGGCAACAAAGACATGACAGGACTTGAAACTATACCACAAAGCCACTGTGATAAAAACAGCATGGTATTGAGCCAGGTGTGGTGGTGCATGCCTGTAATCCTATCACTAGGGAGGCTGAGGCAGGAGGATTGCTGTGAGTTTGAGACCAGCCTGGGCTACATAGTGAGTTCCAGGTCAGTCTCAACTACATAGTGAGACCCTGTCTCAAAAGACCAAAAGAAAAAAAAAAAAACAGCATGATAGTGGCAAAGAAACAAACCTCAGGATCAGTGGACTAGAAGATGCAGAAACCACTCCAGACATACTCAGCTACCTCATCTTTGACAAAGGAGCCAAGCATCCTCACTGGAGGAAGATAGTCTCTTTAATAAATGGTGTTGGGAAAACTGGATTTTAGCCTGCTTGATATTAAAACTAGACACCTATCTTTTACCATGCACTAAACTAAAATCCAAGTGGATTAAATATCGAAATATTAAGACAGAAACACTAAACTTGCTGGAGGATGTTAGGTAGAACTCTTGAAAATAACAGCATAGGAAAAGACTTTGTGAACAAAACCTTATTAGCACGGAACTAACACAGAGAATCTACAACTGGGATCTCATCTTATTAAAAAGCTTCTGCACTGCAAGAGAAACCACCAATAGAGCTAAAAGACAACCTACAATGTGGGGGAAAATGTTACCAGCTGTTCCTCAGACAAAGGACTACTATCTAGAGTATATAAAGAGCTTTAAAAAATCAGACCCCCTATATATGAAGAGCCAATTCAAAAATGGGCATCTGAAATGATCAGACATTTCTCAGACAAAGAAGTAACAGCAGCAAATAAACATATAAAAAAATGTTCAACATCACTGGTCATTCGAGAGATGCAGAAGCAAACAACACTGAGATTCCACCTCACCCCAGTAAGAATGGCTGCTATCAAGAAATCAACCAATAACAAATGCTGGCGGGCCTGTGGAGAGAAAGGAACCCTTCTCCATTGTTTGTGGGAGTGAAGACTGGTGCAACCACTGTGGAAATCAATATGGAGATAGCTCAAACCTAGGATTAGGGCCAGGGATTCAGCTCAGTGGTTCCACCGCCTGCCTTGCAAGCATAAGGACATGAGTTTGATTCCCTGGTACCAAAAACAAAAAACTAGGATTAGAGGTTCCATTTGACCCAGCATTCCTCTGCTGGGTATCTTCCCAAAAGAATTAAAGAATCATACCACAGTGATATACTCTCACCCATGTTTATAGCTGCAGTTTGTAATAGCTAAAACTTGGAAACAGCCCATTTGCCCATCAACTGGAGACTGGATAAAGAAGATGTGTGTGTGTGTTTTTAATACAATGGAGTATACTCAGCCATAAAGAATGAGAAACTAGAGACACTTATAGCTAAATGGATGCACATTGAGGTCATACTCTTAAGTGAAATAAATAGGACAACCATGTAAAAACTGAATAGCTCCCCTGGTGTGAGAAGCTAAAAGTGTAAATAAGGATCAAAGTATACAATTGATAATATAAAATAGGAAGAAAAGGTCTAAAGGGGGTAGGGGAGGTGGGAGGGGTAGGGGAAAGGGAAGAAGGGAAAGGAAAAAATATGAGAAAAGGAGAAAGTCAAGGCAAAGTCTTTGTAAGTAGGGAGGCATAGAGGGTTTGAAGGGAGGGCAGGTAAATGGGGAAAAAATAAGATATATCATACAAAAGTACAAGCTTCCAATAATGAATGTAACTGTATTGTATACCTAAAATGCACCAATACACTTAATGAAAAATAAATAAATGGAAATATACAGTAAACATTCTTTTGTGTCTGGCTTTTTGCACAGTGTAAATGGGTGAGATTCATCCATGTTTTGCAGATAAAAATGGTTCTTCAATTTCTTGATTTTTATTGCTATATTCCTTTGTATTTTTAATTACATATTTATTGTAGTTTTAGTGCTTTATTCCAGTGTATGATTAGCCCAAAATTTAGTTATTCATTTAACTAACAGTTGATAGATTTGAGGACTATTTCCAACATAAGATTGTAGCTACCTCTTGTACAGCCCTCTTGAACACAGTTGACACGTGTCCGATGGGTATGTCCTGGAACTCAGCTCAGGAGGCAGATGAACATCTGTGTATACTATAACACAGGTTTCACAAGTGACTGTACCCATTTACACTCCTATAATCAATGTATTAGACTTCTAATTACCGATTCATCAACCTTTAGTATTGTTGGTTTTTAAACTTTTAGGCATTTGGAAAGGTATGTAATGGTAATTTGTTTACATTTTAATTTGCACTTCCCTGATAATTAAGTAGCTTTTCATGTCTTTAAATCTTTTTATTTAGTTTTCCAATTTTATGAACTATCTTCCTAATTTATTTATAAGATTTTATTTGTTTTACAGTACTTGAGCTTGAACCTAAGGCTTTTACACTGAGCTACATCTCCAGCCTATTTTTATCTTTTTGTTTTGAGACAATGTCTCCGTAAGGAATTTTTCTGACATATTCAATATATCAATCTTTTATCTGGTGTGTGTGCATGTGCGTTTTATATATATATATGTCTTCTCCTACTATGTGACTTGAGTTTTTAAACTTTTATAACTAGTGATTACTTGATCCCTCTAAGATACTTTAGACTTCCCAAAAGGTATGAAGATTTTCTGCTATGCTACTTCCTAGATTTGTTTTATCTCTCCTAAAACCTGGAGTTTGTTTTTGTGTTTAGTATAGATGAGAGTCAATGATGTTTCTTCCTTATGCACAATCAGCCCAGAATCATTTGTTGATGAGGCCGTCTTTTCCCTACGGAGCTCTAGTCATACTTTTGCAGTAAAATGAAGACAGTAAATGGTGTGAGTCTGCTTGTGGCCTTGGGCTGCGCTGTCTATCTGCTCACCCTGCACCTGTTCCACACTGTCTCATTATGAAGCATCAGTCATTCAGTAAACCATCAACTTTGCCCTTCATAGTTGCTTAGGCTATTCTTAACCCTTTGCATTTCTGTATGGATTTTAGAATCAACTTGTATATTTCCTCACACAAAAATAAAAACTGATATTTTCATTGGGATTACATTGAACCTACAGACCAATTTAGAATGAATTGGCATCTTTATAATTCTTGCGGTATGAGACCACCTCTCAGGAATGTGTAGATCTCTTCTTGCACATCAATATTTATTCCTCAACATTTCATTGTTAATGCCATCAGAATGGTGTTATTTCATATTTTATGTTCTAATTATTACATCTGATTTTTTCCATTGTATTCACAGCCTTGATTTTGCCATTCTATTCACATTTGACATTCTATTCATTCTTGCCGAGCCTTTTAATTAATCTGTAAATTACTTTAAATTTTGTGTATACCAGATACATCATCTGTTTTATTTTTTGTTTCCCTCTCTCTTCCTTTCTAACATTCATAAATTTTCTTTTTCTTCTCAGTTTCCTCTGTCAGTGTGGTATTGGAAAACCATGGTGCTGGCAGGCACCTTCCTTTCTCTTCCTATCACAAAGGTAAAGCTGTTGATAATCCACGATTAATTCTAATGCTTTCTGTAGGGCTCATATGGATAAATGCTACCAGATTAGGAGAGTTCTGTGCAAGGTTTTCTGTGAATTGCTAGGGTCCACTGAGATAGACACTTGTACACTTATTACACATATGGACAGCATGTACATCAGTGCCCAAGGCTTGGGAAAGCCACCTAGCACAAACAGGGTCTCTTTCCCCATCACACACAGATGAGGGACCCATGAAGCACCCTGCTCAGGTTTACTCATCCTGTGTGTCCTGAGCTCTATGAGCTCATGCACTGCAGACCACCCAGGCTGGGAGGAAAGAGGACAGAGCCTGGGTTCTTCCGCACAGTCCCTCCTTGTCTCGAGGCATTTTGTGCTTAGTACATTTTGCCCACGAATTGCAACCAAAGAAGGAAAAAAATGAGCTAACCAAGGTCATCTGGGAATCTGATTACCCCCATTCTTTTGCATTCCTAATGTGCTGTGAGTTCTTTAATCATGCAATTAACTCACTATTATTTTCACTTTTGTTGGGAAAATCACGTGATATTGTTCTAAGTTGGTTTTTATTTTCTGTTAATGTGGAGAATGATATAACCTGATTTTCAAACATTTAGCCAAGCTTGAATTCTTGGGATTTAGTCATGATTATTTGTGCAGTACTGGGGATTGAACCCAAGGTCTCACCCATTCTAGTCAAGTGCTTTACTCTTGAGCTATATTCCCAGCCTTTTTATTTTATTATAAGACAGCTTCTCACTAACTTGCCCAGGTTGGCCTTCAACTTTGATCTTCCTGTGTCAGCTCCTGAGAGGCTGAGATTAAAGGTGTGCACCACACTTGGCCATGATTATAATTTTAAATGTATTTTACTGAATTTTGTTTGCTAATAACTTAGGATTTTTCATTATTATCCATAAGTGATATTGTCCTGTTATTATCCCTTCTTGTAAGGTTTTTGTATTGAAGTTATTCTGGCTTCATAAGACAAAAATGAGAAATGGTTCCTCTTTTCTGGAAGAAATTATGTAGGTTTGATGTTTTGTCATCCTGAAATGTTTGTAAGATTTCAACAATGAAGTCATCAATCTTGGTATTTCTTTGAAGAGTTTAAAAAGCTGTGAATTCAACTACAGTGGACCCTCAAATTATGACCAGCCCAACATATCAACAACTAGAGTAAATTAGGTCAATAAAAGAGTCATCTGCCTCTTGTTATCTATTACATGTACCCAGGTAAGCATCCAGATCTCAGCCATATTGGCTTACAACCAACTTGAGTTACAACTGGTCCTCAGCAACAGGCTGAGTTCATAAGTCAAGGGTCCACTCTAATAGATATGAGAAGGGCTGGGGATTTAGCTCAGTGGTTCCGCTGCCTGCCTCACAAGCAGAAGATCCAAGTATGATATCCAGCACACACAAAAAAAAAATCAAATAGATATGGGAGGACAACTTGGATTTTTATATTTCTTCAGTGTTCATTTTTATAAGTTGTTTTTTAGGAAACTTGTTAAATTTATCTAGATTTCTAATGTATTAGCCTAGGTTGTTTAAAATGTCCTCTTTTGATCTCTAATATATAAAAGACATTTGATTATATCTTTTTCATTTTTAATTAGTAGTTTTTGTGGCTTTTCTTAGTAAATCTTACAAAAATTTAAAGATTTTATACATTTTTTTCATCCAGCTAACTTTTTTGTTTTGTTTTGTTTTTTGGTACCAGGGATTGAACTTGGGACCTTGCACTTGTGAGGCAGGTGGCAGAACCACTGAGCTAAATCCCAAGCCCCAGCTAACTTTTTATGTGGTTGATTTTGTTATGTCTGTCTTCTATTTAATTAATTTCCTATGTTTTCTTTAGTTTTTCTTAATTCTGATTTTTAAAGTTTTTTTCTAACTTTGTTAGAGATTTCAATCATGAATTGTTTTATAAAGTATGCATTAGAGCTGTCAATTTTCCTCTAAGAACAGCTTTCTTTCCAACAAGTCTTATTTATATATTTCATATTTTTGTTAGTCAGTTCATAATACTTGCATTTCCCAATATCCATTGTGATTTCTTCTTCAGCCTATGAATTATTTAGAAAAGCATTGCTTAACTTCCAGTATTTTAATATCTTATTGATTTTTACCTGAATTCCACTGGCATCAGAGAATATGCCCTTAGTGTTTTTAATATTTTGAAGTAAAATTTGATTTATGACCTAGCATATGGTCATTTTTGGTTAATGTTCCACATAAATGCATCTGAAAAGTGTGCAGAAATTTACTAATTTTTCTGTGTCTTTGGTCTTATCAATTACTGAAAGTTTTTAAATGTATGATTATGATTATGATTTTTATGTTTCTTTTTGTTATATCAATTTATGTATTTTGAAGCTGTGTTATTAATTGCATTGCTTCTGTATAAAATATTTTATCATTATGAAATATTCCTCTTTATTTCTAGTAATTCTTAATGTCTGCATTGTCTGATATGAATATAGCTAAATATTCTTTGTTTTATCTCTTTTCTTTAGTGTTTACATGATAATTTTTCCAGACTTTTCTTTTTGTGTGTGTACTGATATTAAGCTACATCTTCTTTAAGTAGCAAAACATTGAATTTTTAATTCAATATAACAACCTTGGTTTTTAATTAAAATATTTATGTAATCTATTTGTATTTTATGTGTATGATATCACATTTCAATTTGTCTGATTTCTATTTGTCCTTTTGCTTATTCTTTTTCTCTTTTTCTTAATGTCTTTGGATTAAGTATTTTTGTTATTCCATTTTTATCCTTGGTTAGTAAATTATACATTCTTTCACCATTGTTTTTTGTTGACTACTAGATTCTACATTTATTAGAATCTATTGTTAATTAGTACTGGTACAATTTCTCAAACAAAGGATTTTAAAACACTTTAATTAAATTTATTCTCTCACCCTTTTCATTCTTACTTTTTACTTTAATCACTTTAATACTGTAAGACAATATTATTTGGGGGTCTTCACATTCAATATTCATGTTAGATTGGCATTTCTCAATCCTAACGCTATGGACAGTTAAGGCCAGATAATTCCTTTTGCAGGCGCTGGCCATGGCACTCTAGGAAGATTGGCAGCGTCCCTGGCCTCTACTCACCAAATGTTCACCACCCTCCTCCAAGGGGTAAAAACCAAAAATGTCTTCAGATGATGCCAAATGTATCATGAGGGTGAAGTTATCTTTAATTGAGGATTTCTGATTTAAATTTACATGTGTACTTTCCATTTCATACCTGTTCATTTCTTCCTGAATTTCTGTGCTATTCTTTAGGGTGATTTTTCTCTGCCTTCAGCTTTTTTTGTTTGTTTGTTTGTCTTAGTATGAGTCTATTGACAATCAACTTAGTTTTTGCAATTCTTTCTACAGATCTGTCAGTTGGTGCTTGATATTTCAGGACAATACACACTCATGACAGATATACATTTTCATTTCAGTATTCTTGTTACAGTTGTGTGACTTTTATATTGCTGTTAATGACACTGTTTCTGATTTTATTTTGAATGTAAAGATTTCTGCTCAACTTTCTTTTGGTGTACACTTGCCTCATTAGGTACAGCTTTTCTCATCTGATTACTTTCAGACTTTATAATCTTTCCATTTTGAGCATCCTTTGTGTATAATTCATTGTTATATTTCAAAACCCAATCTAAGTCTCTGCTTTCAAATTACATACATTTAATACAAGCACTACTATTTTGAGACTTAGTTTATGTCTTTGTTTTGTGTCATCTATTTAGCACATTTTTTTTCCTTGCTTGCTTTTTCTTCCAAATAGATTGAGTTTACTTCTGCTGGCTTACAATGAAGTCTCTTCATTTTTTAAATGGTTTAATATTATTCCATAGAGTGAACAATTTATTTAATTAATCCATTACTGAGGACATTGAGTCGGGTCTAATTGTGGGCCAGTCACACTGTACTTTAAATAATGAATATCTTATTTCTGCTTCCCAAGCCCGGCTCATCTTGCAGGATTCCCCTTGGGTGCCTTTGTCTTTGAGAGCCAGTAGACCTTCTCACAGGTTGCGTCTTAGATTAGGTTCCCCAGAAACCACCCCTGAGTTGAGGCTTGGTGTCACTGCAACCCATGAAAACACCTGGTGAGAGACACACCAGGTGCAGGGTCAAGCACATTGCCTGGGAGGGTGGCTTTGCTGCTTCAGGGCAACAGGGGGACAGTGGGGCCCTCTTCATCATGCTGCAGTTTGAACAGCCCTGCTTCCATGGGACACAATTAAGAGGCAGAAACACCAGTCTCTCATTGACCATCTTGGCAGAAGAGCCCAAGGGCATCCTGTGAGCAGGCAATAGGGTGGGAGCCACTGTGCAGCAAGTGCTCTGAGAGCTGTGGCTTCCTGGCCTTAACCCTATAGAGCCAGCGCTGGAGGTCTGCTTCCTCATCTCTTCCGTTTTCAGTCTCAAAACCAAAGCCAGCCTCATCTAGGCCAGCTCGCTGCTCTACCCTAACCTGTACAAATCCTCAGGTGAGGCTTCACTTAACCTTCCAAAGCCAGGTCAATGATCATTCTCAGCATCGTCTAAGCACAGTGTAGAGGCAATGCAAGCTCCTGTCATTCTTATTGTTCAGCAGAACTTTTCCTAGCACCCAGCAAACAACACCCAAAGGACTGTGATCTGCTTAAATAGCTGTGAGAAAGCACCTTACAAAGCAAAGATGCCAGCATTTTTATTATTTATATAAAATACATAAATGGGAGGAAGTCACATAAATCACAGGCTGCTGCTATTCTTGTTGGAGTCTACAGCCACATTATTTTATGAAAACCTGGACCATATTAAATTATCCAGGCCCTGGAAATTTGTAAACCTGCACAAATTCCACATTGGAAACAGCCGTTTATCTATCCTGTCACTTAAAACACAAATTATGTTCAGTATAAAAGATTTTAATTCACATAAACTCACTGGTAAAATCCACATATCTAGGAGAGAAGCACTCAGGGTTTGCCAAGCCTATAAAGAGGCCACTGGAAGTCATTATGGTTTGTTACACTCTCTTAGGGGAACAGCATAGGGAAGACATGGAATGAGAAAAGCCTGTAAGGATAGTATGCATGAGCAGTCATCACTACGACTGGCAAAGACTCTCTGAGAACATGTGTGTGACGTTAGCTTTCCATCACTATAACAAAAACCAGAGATAGCTTATAAAGAGAAAAGGTTTATTTTGGCTCACAGGTTTTAGAGACTTCAGACGTGGTCAACTGGCCCTGCTACTTTTGGGTCCAAGGAAGGTGGCACATCATGGGGGAGAAGGTGTGGTACAATAAAGCCACTAACCTTATGCTGGGACATGAAAAAGAGGAAGCTGAGCCCCATCACCCCTCCAAGGACACACCCTCCAGGGATCAGAAACCCCCAGGCCTCACCTCTTAAATGTTCACCACCTCCCAGTAGTGCTACGTTAGGGGATGAGCCTTTATCATGTGAGACACTTCAGGTCCAAACTAAGACAGTGTGGACCACCCATCAGCATTTCCCACCCAGGAAGTAGGGAGCTAAGTATTTATCCACCAGCTCACCCTTGACTTGCTGAGCCCTTGATACTTTCAGGTTATCATGTAGATGAGTTGACCAAGCTCATGAGGTTATGCAGAAAGCCTGGGGAACAGAGGCAGGGAGTTGAAGAAGTTTGGTAGGAAGTTTGCCAGGTGTATAAGAACTGTCTCTTGCAGTGAAGATAGACTCCGTGACCAAGAGGAACAAACTGAGCCACCCACAACATGTGCTACAAATGTCAATCTGCTTTTATTGTAGGCAGCTAATTTCAATAGAAATTAACATACATTGTGAGAGGGACTGGATCCTCCAGAAAGTCGGCCCCAAAAATAAAGACATCAATATTGTAGTTAGAGGCACAAGATAGAGGTGCAATGGCCAGGTCTGTATGCCTCCCAAAGGGACAAAGAGAAACTTGAGATTATACTGTAATTGACATCACCTGGTCCAGGAAGTCCAGATAAGCATCCACTGCCCAGGTAGGAGACAGAGCATCCAGACCTATCCCTTCCCCCAAATCCTTGTAATTTCCATGTATCCTTGCTATGTGACTCATCTCCCTACTGGACCAATATTAGCTAAGAAGCTGTACTAGTAATCCTATAGCTTGATTGTAGTTTGACCCACACTGTACTTATGTTGTGACTTTGCTGTATAAATTTACCCTGACAAAGGACCTTGGTAGCCCCTACTTAGGAACCCTCCTGGAAATCTAGAAGCTATTCTTCTCTCCTTATTTCCAGTAGAACTCTCCTAACTTCTTCCTTTGGTTCACAGCTTCATTCCTTAATGCTGTGAGAACATGAATTTGGCACATTTGACGTCTAACAGGTCAGGAGTTATATTTTTCCTACATCACAATGACTCAAGCATGGTGAAATGTTATCATGTGAATCTATTTTAGGTCCAATCTTTTATTATTCTAGGAAGCAGAATGTCTTACACAGGTGGAGCATCCTTAGTCATAAATTTGAACTGTTTCAAAATTCAAAACTTTTTGAGTAGCAACATGATACTATATCTTGAAAATCCTATGCCAGATCACATATTGCAAGTCTCATTCAAAATGCAGGTGCATTAAAGGTACCATATGAATTTACTTTCAGCCTGTGTGTACATGGTATACATAAAAATATACAAGAGCTTTTTGTTTATTGCCAAGCTATCTCACTGTGCACATGCAAACACCCCAAAATGTGAGAAAAATCCAAAACATTTCTAATCGAGCATTTTGGATAAGGGATATTCAACTTGTTACATTGTTCCTTCTAAAATTTCACTCCAACAGAACTCTGGATCATTATAATCATCTTTCCTTTTATAAAAATAAATTCCTTCTATTTTATGCTGGGGATGCAACCCAGGAGTTCACACACGCTAAGTACATGCTGTGCCTCTAAGCAACAGCCCAGCCCAAGCACCATTTCTTAATCTAGTTCTTCTTAGCCACATGACAAAACCATTATAACTTTTAACACAGAATACACTCAGAGTCGGTAGTCAAATGTATCAGAAATTAATGCCAGCACCAATATAACATTTTGATCACCGTATCTATTACAGAAACATCTAAATGGGTTAAAACCATGTAATAACTCTGCCCCCAGGTTTTCCAGGCCATTTAATTATTAAATTCCTCCTTTGAAAGGGATCTCTATTGTATGCAGTTCAGACTTTGGCGGATGGCAGAGGGTTTTGTTTTTTTTTCCCTGAGGTCACCAGTGCTTTTAACCACTGCGGAAAGAGCATCCCGTGCTGATTAACATACCTCAGATTAACTAGATTTTGCATGCAGCAATCATACTCCATTCAGCCGGGCCCATCTCTGGTGAATCACGGACATTAATGACAGTTGCAAGAGCTCAAATATTATATAATCACTAATTACATTCTGCGCAATTAGTGGAGTCTCATCAGTGTGAATCACTAATAGCTGATCACCCTGTTCTCTCTGGGAGGAAAGAGATGGTCTGCATAATTTTCTGATTGTATTAGCATAGACACAAATGCTATTAACAAACTTTGGCGATTGTGAAGAGGCTGAGTGTCATCACAGACAGAAGCAAGAGGCCTGCCTGATGGGCAGAGAGGCTCCATGATGAACTTTGGAGCTGTGTGCTTCTGGTTTTCAAGGTAACTTACTCCCTGGCCACCTCCAGAATGGAGAACACACAACATCCTGGCCATCTGCCAGTAAAGGATTTGCACACAGGTCCACTTCAAAGCACACACACAGACACACAAAAAAAGCACCCTGTGGACTTGTATTTTCCAAAAATGGGTTTTCTAAAGCCAAGCTTTAAGGAGTTGTGGGACATCAGAATATGAAGTTGGTGGCCAATTAAGAGGAATACCTCCGAAACAGGAAAGAGCCTGCCCAGACATAATTTACCTCTCCCATACTGGGTCATTGTCATAGCTGTCTAGTGCTGGCATAACAAAACATCAGAGGTTAGGTGGCTTCCACAGCAGGAGTTCATTGTCCCAGTCTGAGGCCAGGAGTCAGAGAGCCATATGTCCGGTTACTTAGCTTCTCCTCAGGTCTCTCCTGGACTTGCAAAGACAGCTTCTTCCTGCTCCTCCTCTTCCTCCACCTCTTCCTGCTCCTCCTTCTCTCCCTTCTTTTCTTCCTCCTTCTCTTCCTCTTCTTCCTGCTTCGCTTCCTCTTCTTTCTTCTCCTCTTGCTCCTCCTCCTCCTCTTCTCTTGCTCCTTTTCTCCCTATCATGGCTCCTTCTCATGGTCTCTCCTCTGTGTGTAAACATTGCCCATGTCCCTTTGTAGAGTCTATGCTAATACAAATTCCCTCTTTCTATAAGGACACCAGCCAGACTGGATTAGGCCCCACACATTTGACTTCCTTCATCTTAATCACATCTTTAAAGTCCCTTTCTCCAAATATGGTCCCATGCTGAGCTCCTGGAATAAGGATTTCAACACAAGAATTGAGAAGAACACAGTTCAGCCGGGGTACACATGAGCTATGTATCTTCTAACCCAGAAGTCCTTGCAGGAGGCCTGGTGACAGGACTGAGTGAAGACCTCAAGGGTGTCATCTGATGAGACCCGTGTGCTCCAAAAAGGCCAACAAAAGCCACGGCTGGCTAAGCCCATGTGTGTGACCAGTGTGACTGCAGAAATGAATTTTTAATTTTTTTATCTCAGTTTAAAATT
The DNA here is from genome assembly GCF_012274545.1 of Fukomys damarensis. NCBI lineage: Eukaryota > Metazoa > Chordata > Mammalia > Rodentia > Bathyergidae > Fukomys > Fukomys damarensis. The sequence goes on along the minus strand of NW_022900919.1, from coordinate 27,229,778 downwards.
TAAAACTTAAGGTTTGTAAAAATATTTTTCTGTTAAAGATAACTTTTAGGGATACATTTCATTTCAACCATTGATCATTAGTGTCCAAACTGAGATGTACTAGAAGGATAAATGCTCACTGGAATTCAAAGACTTAGAACAAAAGGAAGTAAGTAAGACTTTAATAAATTTTATGTTGATTACATTTTGAGATAAAATACGTTTAATACATTTAATAAACAAAATCTATTTCTAAAATTAATTTTATCACAGGATAAAGTAAAATATAAATTTTTCTTGCCGAAATAAAGCTCCGGGTTCTTTTGTGTCTTCTCTACAAGATTAAAATAATGAAACCATTTCTTCTTGGATATTAATGTATTATTTAATCTCCCATTATTTGCCATATTTGTAAGTTTTCTCAACAGCATTTTCAACTTTAAAATCTTGCTAAAACAAGATACCTATATTTAGAAATCAAGATAATTTTCTCCATAATGAAAAGATTTTCCTTTATCAGTTACTCCTCCCTCCATGTACCCCTGGCTTTCTTTCCAAAACACTATGGCCTAGCTTGTCCCCCCACTCTCCCTCCTCAGTAGCTAGGAAGTTCCTGGAAAGACACCTGCCACCCTTACTTCATTTCTATGAGACAATGCTGAAAGTCCACTTTAATTTCTCCACCTGTGAGAGAAAGCCCCACGCATCTCTGGTTAAGGGATATCCTTAAGATGAACCGACATGTTGAAGAGTTTGAGGAGCTATGGAAATTAATTCAAGAGTCTGGTGGGATGATTTTGGAGAGGAGTTTCTTCTAATTATTGCAAGGAAATCTCAAATAAAAAACTCAAGCCCTTGATATCACATATAGCATTAAAAATTAAATTATAACTTTAGAACTACAAAGAGTTGCTTGATATTAGATCAGAATAACTGGTTAGTAGTCTTAAACTTTTCCTGTAGATTTTTGTTTGTGCTTTAGTTTTGCTTTTTGTTTATTTGTTTGGTTTTGGTGCTGAGATGGAATCCAGAGCGTCATGCACGTTAAACACTTGCTGTAACACTGAGCTTCATCCCCAGCCTCCTAAATCTCTCTTAAGCAGTTTAATCCCTTGATGTCATAAAGAACAGCAAACAGCAGAACCCTGACCAGTGCCACAGCTGGCCTTTGTGACACCCACCAAACCCTCTTACAGTTCCAATTCTCACCCCAACTCCAATAGAAAATGTCTAAAACTCCCTAAATCATAAGCAAATTGATCTAAAATCATATTCTCACTCTAAAACATACAACAAGGGGCAATCAAAGAGTTGACTTTTGTCCTATCTCTTTGTTCTTTCTGGCATCACACAGCCTTTAGAAATAATGAAATCAATGCAAACATTTGTTAGAAGGGTGCCTGCTTTGAAGATCATTGCTACCTAACTGCCTTGGTCATTTACATGGAATCTAGGGAGGATTTCAAAGAGTCTTTCACCCTTGTTACTAGGATAAAAGGAAGACTCAGGTGTTGAGTTTGGTTCTCCGTATGTGTCTGTGTATGTGTGTGTATAGTTTAATATTTGATGAGGCTCTCATTTCACACACACAGGATTCCCATGTGAGTTTTATTTTTCTGTCCTTTAACTGAAATGATGCAGATAAATCAAAGATAAAAATGTATTCAGATACAAAAAGGGGAAAATATTTACAACCAGAAAAGTGACATGGAACTTTCTGGCCTTGTGTACATGAAGTGAAAGTTTTTCTGCATATTTACCTGGAAAAATTGGTAAAAGGAATCTGTAAGGAAGTATAAAAGACCTAGCTGTCAAAACTTAAGAGGGGAAGATGAGGAAAGCATATACATGGGCCAAGTCTTTGGCTAATATGACAAGTTCAGCAAGAAATGAGAGAGAAGAAGGAAGAACTTGTGGAAAGCCTTCCTAAATAGAATTATAAACTCATAACAAGAAGACCAAAAAAATAGGGCTGGGGATTTAGTTCAGTGATTCTGGCACCTGTCTCACAAGTGCAAGGGCCAGAGTTCAATCCCTGGTACCAAAAAATAAAAAAATACTTCAAGTAGTTAAGGGAATTTTGCTTTTTTTTATGTCTTTCTGTACTTTTTAAACTTTCTTAACCTGTGCAAATGTTATTTTCAGAACATTTTTCATTTAAGAAAAATAATCCACTCTGCATCTATATTTCTCATTTATTTCTCATCATCTGCTTCACAATCTCCGTCTGCAACCCAACTGTACCCCTCATCTCTTATTTTGCTCTGCATTGCAAATTCCAGAAAACTTTCATAATTTCACTCCATCTGCTCTATTGACTGGCATTCTAGCTAGCAAAACCAATGGACACTTTTCAAGAGTGCTCTCCGGGGTGCTTGCCTCTCTCTTGTTTTCTGTCCTTCTATTCCTTCCCATGGGTGACATCATCTTTACCCACATGCTCAGTCTGCACACCCACTTATGCCTGTCCATCCAGGCTGTTCTCTCCAAAGTGCCAATTACTTGTTGATGGCCTGGCAAACAGTTCAGACAATCAGCTTCTCAAATTCAGCATGTCCAAATCCCACATCTCAGCCTTGTCTCCTCCAGCCTGCTCCTCACTTTCCACAGTCTTCACTCTTTTGATGTCTGACACCTAAGCCAAAAAAGGAGAGTTCCCTCAGTTCCTACATAATCAATTCTGCATCTCTATTACTCATTTATTCTGACTCATGAAGCACTGGAGACAAATTACACTAAAACAGGATTCCCAGACTGGAAAATGAAAACACAGACTTTCAAGAAGAACAAGCATTTTTAAGAAAAACAAACAACAATGTCAATATCTGAAAAACAAAGATGAATCTTTGCCTTCATTCACAAATGACATGATTGTGCATGTTGAAAATCAAAATAATAAAAAAGAAAGAAAATCAAAATATTTATAATCTACTAGAACTAATGAGTAAATAAGGCTATTAGATAAGTTCCACATGTAAAATGTACAAATAATATTTCTCTCTCTTTTTTTTGGCACCAATGATCTAACTCAGGATCTTGTGCTTGCTAGGCAGGCATGGTGCCAGTGAGCTACAGCCCTAGCCCAAAAATAATATTTCTGTATTCTCACAATAAACAATTGGAAAATGAATTATTTAAGTGCCATTTATAATGGCACCAAAGTGTCAAATACCTAGGAATGAATGTAATAAAATATGGGCAAGACATTTACACTACTATAAAATAGCACTGAGAAAAACTAAAGACATGAATAAATGGAGAGTTATACAATGTCCATGGATTGGTAGGCTTAATATTGTAAAGATAGAAATTCTCCCCAAATCAAAGTAATTCTAATTAAACCCAGCAAACTTTATTTTAGAAATGAATAAGATGATTTTTATAATATGTATAGAAATGCAAAAGACATAAATTAACAAAGACAATTGAAGACAAAACAGCAAAATGAAGACATACAGACCACTGCCAGGTTTCAAGGTTTGCTAGAAAACTACATTAAGACATACAAATAGACCAATGTAACTGACCAGAATCAAATAATTAAACCATAAATATATAGTTAATTTTCCCCAAATGGAAGGGAAAATATTTTCCATAAATAGTATAAAACAATTTGAAATCTATATTTTAAAAAGGAATTTTGACCACCTATCTCTCACCATCTGTATTAATCACTTTCCTAACTCTGGGGCATAATACCTGACACCCACAATGTGAAGGAGGAGAAGTTTTTGGCCTTATGGTTTCAGAGAGTTCAGTCCATAGCTGGCTCTAGGTCAACCCCTAGTGACCCACCTCCAACCAAGCCCCCCCCAACAGTACATTAAGCTATGAATTCATCAATGAATAAATCAAATGATAAGCATAGTGCCCTGTGATCCAATCACCTTCCAAAAACCCTGCCTCTATACATATAAAACTATAGGGTAGCATTTTAGCTCTAAACCATAACACCATCTACAAAAATTAATTCAAGGTGGATCATAGATCTAAATCAGAAAATTAAAATTATAAACTCCCAAGAGAAAATATCTTCATGAACTTGGAGTAAGAAAAGATTTCTTAGATAGAACACAAACCTATAGACCATAATAAAAAACTGATAAATTTCACTTTATCAAAATAAAACTTCTACCCACTTTTAAAACAGCATTAAGAAAGTGAAAAAAGGCATAGCTCAGTGGTAGAGTGCAATCCTAGCCTGCTCAAGGCCCTGAGTTTTAATTGTTAATGAGAAGGGAAGGAAGGAAGGGAGGGAGGGAGGGAGGGAGGGGAAAAATATGAGCAGCACACTACAGCATCCACTCCTGATCTCAGAGCCACGTCAAATGACCCTGCTGTGGTTTAAGTGCTTGTGTCCCTTCAAAATTCAAGTGGAAACTCCATCCCCATTGCAATCCTATGAAGGAAGTGGCCTTTGGGGAAGTGACTAAGATATGAGTACTCTACCCTTATGAATATGATTAATGCCCTTATGGAAGTGACTTCAGAAAGATGTCTGTCCCTGCCATCTCCAGCCAGGTCACACAGCAAGAAGTGACATATTGGAAGCTGAAGGCAGTACTCATCACACACTACATCTACCAGTACTTTGATCTTGGAATTGGTAGTCTCTGGAACTGTGAGAAAGTTAACTTCTGCTCTTGACAAGTTACTCAGTCATGGTATGTTGTTATCACAGCATGAATAGACTAACACAGATACCTGTAAAACCAAAATATCATCCTGGAACCCCTCCTGGATCGGGGCAGTCAGGTATAAATAGAGTTTGGGGCCACACTCCCTGTGGCATATACTTCCTTGATGGTACCACTTGATTGTTCCACTATGAATGTGAGCTGTCATAGTGAATAACTTTACTTGAATCCTCAGAAACGGCCCCCTCTGCCCCAGCCAAGAGGTTCCATCAGAAACAGTATAATATTTGGGGAGACTGGCAGAAATTATCACTGTTCTTAAAGAACTAAAGGAAGGAGGGGTTGTCCCTAATATAACTTTATTTACTTCACCAAGCCAACCCTAGAAAACACAAGTCAGATATTAGAGGATGATAGTGGACAACCAAGTCAAAGCTACAAGGGGAGAGGCTGTGATAGATTTGGCACCTTCAGTGGAGCCAACTAACACAGCACACCACCATTGATTTGGAGAATGTATTCTTTACCACACTTGTCAGGAATGAGGCAATTTATACCCACATAGGGTGGACAATTATAGACATACATAGTTGTGCCCCAAAGTGAGGTAAATTCTCTCTACCTTCAACCTATGGACAAGTACTCTATTCCAAGAAGACTTTGACTAGTTGGACATCCTGCAAAAGATCACATTAGTCACAATGTCACATATCAGTGACATCATGTTAATCAAATGAGCAACAAGTGGTAAAATACATGTGCTCCAGAGGATAGGAGATAAACCATTTGAAAATTCAGGAACTTACCCATTGTTGGCTCTTGTCATTCCTTGATATTCTCTTTATCTCTGTCCCATGCTACTTCCTCACCCTCTCACTCATTCTCTTAAGAGTAGCTCCTTTCAGATCATTTGTACACAAACTCCTTCTGAGTCCTGGTTCTAAAATGACATCTAAGCAGAGTAGTCAAGTTCGTCAGAGGAGGTTTGGCCAAGAAAATGAACTTGGAGATTAACCAGCTGTGGATGGGAGTGAAAGCCCTGAGATGGGAGGAGTTCACCACAAAATGGAGTTGTTATTATTCTTTCATCAAAGAGATTTCAAGATAGAGGAGAGAATGAGATACTTTCACCTTAGAAGTAATTCAGGGGAGGAACTGGGGATTTCGCTCATTAGCACAGCACCTACCTGGCAAACACAAGATTCTGAGTCTGATCCCCTGGTACAAAAACAAAAACAAAGTAATTCAGGAGAGAGTAAAGTTAGCCTATACCATTTTATGTTTTATCAAGCTGTAATCTCAATTTAATGACAACAAAATGCCAATTTGATACTTGAAGATGGGCCCCATACCATGTTTTTTATGTGTATTCATGTTTGAAAATTCTACAATAAAAAAAAATCACAGGGGAATACATAAATATACTCATTTTTAATAAGCACATAGTAAAAATTTATAAATAATGAAAATCTATGCCAATCATAGAATATATACATAAATTGTGGCTTATCAGAGCAATGAAATACTATATAGCAATGATTATGATAAGCTATAACTACATGTAAGAATGTGGATGACTTTTAGACATATATTGTTGCTTGAAAAAAATCCAGACACAGAATCATAGGATTTGCCATACATGCAGTTCATAAATAGTCAGTCCATCCTGATAGATAAGAGTGTGGTCACCCTTTGGAGGACATTGACTGAAAAGGAAATTGAGAGGTTTCTATGATGCTATGTGTTCTTTTGTGTAACCCCGTCCTGGTTGTGTGAATTAGTCCATTATGTAAATGGTACATATATTGTGTATTATTCAATCTTTTCATTGTATTCTCTCCTAACATGAATTGTGAGGGATCTGTGGTCTTAGCTTGCAACAATCACCTTTATGAGCTGTTAGAAGACAGGGCACTCCTGGGACAGAGACCGAGGATTTCACTGCCTCATAAGAATCATGAGTTTCATGTTTACATCAGTTTTCTCTGACTCCAGGAACCCCAATGATGATGTGGAGGTTACCCCAGGTGAGTGGGGTACAGACAGTAGGTTTGCATCACATCTGAGAAATCCTAGATTAGGGAATGCCAGTCTTTTAAAGGGACAAGAAGCAAGCCCTGGTAGGAGATATTATCTATTTTATATGAGATGAGAACAAATTTGTCAAGGAAGAGCCCCTCTCTCTCCCATCCTTGAAAAGATTATTGATCTCATATGAGATGAGAGTAGAATGGAAGTTACCAGAGGTGGGAAGAACAGACAGAGACTTATCCTGAGCAACTTCTTTGAAGGAAGAGCCCCTCTCTCTCCCATCCTTGAAAAGATTATTGATCTCATGTGAGATGAGAGTAGAATGGAAGTTACCAGAGGTGGGAAGAACAGACAGAGACTTATCCTGAGCACTAACTTATGCTTACAAATAAATAAGAGTGTTATTGCACAGTAAGGTAACTATAGATAATGGTACTGTACTATCTGTTTACAAAAACTAGAAGAAAGGATTTAAAATATTTTCACTAGAAAGAAAAGATAAATGTTTGAAGAGATGGATATGCTTAACCTGATTTAAACATTACACAATGTATGCAGATATTACAATATCACATGGGACCTCAGTTAATATGTATAACTTTTATGTGTTTATCCCCTTAAAATGCATTTTAAAATAAAATATAGTAAAATTTTCAAAATTAATAAAGGTAGTCTAGCCGGGCATGGTGGCACACACCTATAATCCCAGCACTCAGGAGGCTGAGGCAAGAAGATCTCTGTGAGTTCGAGCCCAGCCTGGGCTACATAGTGAATTCCAGATCAGTCTCAACTACATAGTCAGACCGTGTCTCAAAAAGCAAAAATAAATAAATAAATAAACAAAAAGTTAAAAAGGTAGTCTAGAATAATAAATGTCAGTTCCTCTGAATTACCTTCAACAATATTGCAAGAAATGTACACTTAAAATAATCATCTAAGTCAATAGTTACAGACAAGCCCAAGGATAAAGGTCCTTTGGCACCCCCCCCCACATCTCAGTGGTGATCAGGAGTCATTTGGTATACATGTTTCCAGACCATTAGTTATGCATTTACAGGTGTGGACCACCTATCTTCCTATCTATATGTTCTTTTATGTGTACTATATGTCCATATAGAGAGCAAAGAGAGACAGACAGACAGACATCGTGGCCTGCATGTCTCTCTGCAACTTGTTTCCAGTTAGCAAGGTCCTGGCATTTCTTCCCTTCCTTCTCAATCACTACATGCCCGTGAATTGTCCTTCTAATCTGCTGCACATACGCAAATGTTTAATTAAACACTCTCCTTTTAGATGTATTCAGGTCCTCCACCTTCACCCCAATTACATACAGTACTTCAGCAATTGTTGACAGACAGGTCTCATTGGAAACATGGGGAAATATTTCCCTAGAATGGATTCTAAGGAGCAAGACTGATGCCAAATTGTCCCATGTAGACATCATCCCAATTATATCTTACTGGTCTTTAATGAGAGTACCATTCCCCTATGACTTTGCCAACAGCACACATTATTATTCACTTTAATGTTTGTCTGTTGGAAGAGATAAATGGCACCATTTTTGTATCCCAGTGTGCATTTTCCTGGTCTTTGGTAAGGCTGAACAAGTGTCAGACCTCATTTTTTAGGGTACTGTACCATAGTGTTCACTTGCACAGACAGCAATGGGCTCCCAACATAAACCACTCCATTTTATCTTCACAGCTGATGTTAGTCACTTTTCCATTACTATAGCAAATACCCAAGACAATCATCTTACACAGAGAAAAGGCTTATTTGGGCTCATGATTTTGGAAGTTTCAGTCTATGTTTATCTTGGGCCTGAGGCCAGGCAGAACATCCTGTAGGAGGGTGAGAAAGAGCTAGCTGCCCATGTTATGATGGCTTGGAAGGAAAGAGAGGGAGGAAGAGAAAGAGACTGGCATCTCACAGTCACCAAGGGCACAATGACCCTAGAGTCTTCAAGAGGCCCTGCATCTTAAATGCTTAAAGGCACCATCATCCCCCAATAGCAGCATGGGGTGGGGACCCATCTTAAACACATGGGCCTTTGAGGGACATTTCAGATCCAAACTACAGTGCAGCCCATCCCTGCTGAGCAGTAAGGAAGGAGTCATGCATGACTTTTCCCTGTGTGACATGACAGGAGAATAAACTGAGACTTAAAAGTTAGGTAATTAGTTTAAATCCACACATTTAATATTTATGGCTAAAAACTACTTCCTGCAAAAGAATTCCACAACATCTGTTCTCTTCTTCTTTAGTAAAAGAACCCAGATTGTGGTGGGAGCAGCAATATGTCCATCCTCGAGTACACATGGCCCAGCTTCCCTGCAGGCAGAAATTGTGATGGGATCGATTTCTCACCAGTGAGTTAGAGACACATAGTCAGGGTGAAACTGCCCTCACAGCTCCTTGGAAGGAGTGGTAACTCCTCTGGCTTCTTTGCCATTCTACCCTTCACTCTTCCTCCTTCAGATGGGATGGTGGAGACTGCAGCAGCCATGTGAGGACCACAAGGCAATGTTGAGCAGGAACTGAGTTTCTCTAAGAGATGCAGTAGAAAGACAAGAAGAACCTAGGCACTGACAGCATCACAGGCCCTTCTCTTCCTCACTGCACTACCTGATCTAGAATCCCACAAACTGACTTTGCTTCTGTTATTACTGATGGACTGAGGGAGCCAGGATTTGAACCAAGGTCAAACCCACGTCCTTGACCCTTAGGTTATGTTGAATTCCTCCTTCTCCAGGCAGCAGTTGCCCCACCAAAGAGATTCTGTGACAGTGGAAGTCCCCATATGTGGCCAGTAGAGACTGGAAAATTCTTTCTCTGGCAAGTCTTTTGCAGGACAATTAGAGTTACAAGTCTTGCTTCCAAGTAAGAATAATTTTAGCCTCCTAACAGCAACAGAAGAGGTAGTTTTTACAAAAGATGAAAGTAGAACTAGCCCAATACTGCATAACTTCATTTATTGATAGTATCTATATGAGAGTATGGATTTGCAGGGAAGAGCAGTATGACAAATTGTTTAGAATCAGAAAGTTCTGATCCTGGCTTCCTCGAGATCACCACTGCATTTGCTGCTGATCTTAGAGGAAAAAAAAAAGCATTGCTTCTCTGTCTTCTTCTTCTTCCACATTAATAAAGTCAATCTTTGTGCTTACGATGAGAGTCCAATGATAAAATACACATAAAATCTTTTCAAAAAAAGTTAATGCTTCTCTGAACAAGGAAGGAATCATTATATGAATATTGAATTCCTACTGTATATAGACCTGTGAACAGAGAGTCTGGTTATCATTATCAGATCTTAGTGACCCCAATTTTCTCCCTCTTTTTCAGCCATTATGTGCCAGAAGATCCCAGGAGACACAGGAATAAAGTCAGGATGGAGCAACAGTGTCATAGTGATGGGCAGGTGTGTGTGTGTGTGTGTGTGTGTGTGTGTGTGTTTGTGTGTGTGTGTGCGCACACATGTGCTTAAAATGTCACCTATTTCTCTTTGAGTTTCATATATTTCATGCAAAGAGTCGCTGAATATTCATCCATATATCTAGTATCCACAAGTATGCTATTAGAAATGCATTACTTATCTATATTTTCAAAACGTTGAAATAATTCAGTGTTGATCCTTTTGTAAGATAGGTTTGCTACCTTTAAACCCAAGTGACAAGAACACCCAAGCTGTCTTCAGTTTCTTTCAAGTTGCGCTCATATCCTTGACGTCTCTAACAGACCAGAGGCTGCCTGAGAATCCAGTATGTCACCATTAAATTGGAAAAGGCCAAAAATAGCAAAACCTCACTTCTAGGGAAGGGAAAGAAACAAAACAAAACAAAACAAAAAAAAAGGGCAAATGGATGGTTATTTATGAGCCTCCCAGCCTGCCATGATAAATAACAAATATACTTGACGTCTCTAACAGACCAGAGGCTGCCCGAGAATCCAGTATGTCACCATTAAATTGGAAAAGGCCAAAAATAGCAAAACCTCACTTCTTCTAGGGAAGGGAAAGAAACAAACTAAAACAAAACAAAAAAAAGGGCAAATGGATGGTTATTTATGAGCCTCCCAGCCTGCCATGATAAATAACACTGGCCTCAATCTCCTCTTCGCCCAGCTCATAATTTTCTCCCTGAAGGTATTTTACCTGCACAGGAAAAGCCAGGCTGGAGGGACATCTAGTAAAAATGATTTTTAAGGCATCTTAAAATGCAAAAGCCTGTGTTTGGGTTACTAGCCCTTCTTTTTTGCGTATTGTAAACAATCTCCAATTCATCTCGGCAGATGGAGGATACTGGACTAAAACAGCTTGCCATTCTTGGTTTAGGGTTTGTGACAATCTAGTAATGGTAAAAGAAAACTCAATAATCTACGAGAAAATATGTAAGTGAAGGCATCCAGATTGGAGCTTCTACCACTCCATGGGGTTCACTGTCCAACTACACACAGGTTCATCACACAGGTAAAGAATATGGGTGCCATTTCCACATAAAAAGGGTGATGTGGTATTTGTAATGAGCAGCAGTGCAAAAATAATCAGCAAAGTGCAGTCTCTAGCTTTTCTCTGCAGGCTCCCCATGCCCTTCCATTGTTTCAACAAGGAGTTGCTGCTTTCTGGGAGCTGACAGGCAAGGCGAAGTGACATGTTTGGCGAACAATTTTACTGTTTTCTTCTCTCTCCTAGTGAACGATATTTATAGACTCCGAATTGCATTTGGTTCAGCTTTCCCACACAGTTATCTTCTTGGGCGTGGATTAAATGCAGATCTGGGTGTTGAAAGACATTTACATAAGTGCTATTTGTGAACATGAAGGCCAGTTCGTCTATTATCGCCAGAACATTTAAATCTTAATGACTGGCATTGTTGTCTAAAAGACGGTATTTTTCCTGCTGAGAAACTGCATTAGATTCAAGAAACAGAGCTCATTTCCATTCTCCCAGCAGTCTCTCTAGAAATGACATGCAGTGCTTGAAACTGTTTATTTCCAAATTCAGGCCTCCCTCGCATCAGTCATCAGCTTCAATTACCAGTTTTCCCGAGCCCAGCCGTCAGGCAGTCTGACACCGAGGTCCGGCCTAATTCCCACCTTCTCCAGAGTCAAGAGCATAATGTGCGGATGAAAAGGTGCAAAATAGCCCGGACTTCATTAGCATGCAGGGCCTGGCTGTTCATTTGCTGGCTGTGAATGGAAGTTCTGACACTCGGAGCTCACTGCAAAATGAGAAAAGTCCTCTTCAGGGGAGATGAGGTCCTCAGTGGTGAGGAAAGGTCATCAAAAAGACAGCCGGTGCCCTTGCTCCCTGCTCTCCACGACTGCTTACTGATTCCAGGAACACCTCATTACACGCCGGATCAACATATTATTGCCATGTTCTGGGACTGAATTGTTTACAAGTGTCTTTATCGTCGGCAAAGGCCTGCCCAGAGATGCGTGACTACACTCATTTGGCTGTGACCCGCCAATTATGTGTTATCCGATATGTTGCTGGGTATCTTGATCTTTGCCCGGGTCTTCTCCTGGCATCAACATGGTCCCATTTACTACTTCTTTCTAACCACTCTTTGGGAGAGTAGCCATTAGCCTGTCAGTGCAGAAGTGTGTGTGTGTGTGTGTGTGTGTGTGTGTGTGTGTGTTACCTCTGCTAGCAGGAGTCTGAGCATCCTTGGTCCATTGTTTGCTATGCATGAGACTCATAATCATTTTGGAAAGAGAGATCCCCCCACTTCATGGCATCCATAATAACCCACACAGTTTGCAATCAGTATGCATAGTGGACAGCATAATACAGTGTGTTCCCAAGCTCCCTCTGCTTACATATAGGCTCTACGAGAGAGCTGTCATATTTTATTTGGGCAGAACCACTGCAAACCACTGCACAGACCATTTAATCTTTCATTACAGACACTTCTATGGCTCCATAAATGGGAGAGTGGAATAGCAACTCAATTAAAAACTCAGTAAAGACGTCGTGCAGATTCCCCACTCCCAAAAAGTGGAGCTAAAGCCACACTTTCGAATGAGCAAACTTCATTTCCATTTCCCTCCTGTAATTTTAATGCTATTAGGAGTTGACAACTTTTGTTCATTTTTATAAACATTGGTGGGGGAAAATTTAATGACTCTGCCAAACATTTGTGACATCTCAACCCAATACTAAAGAGGGACCATTTTCTTCACATAGTCATTGATATCTTTTTGGTAAGTTTTCTAGGGCTGGATGCAACAAAATAAATGCCAAGAAACTGGCTTCTACTTTTTCTGGATGCCCACCTCCTTGGCAGTGTGCACACATGATAATGAATTAAAAGAAACTCAAGAATCTAAGGTGGCATTTGTATGTGCATTCATTTCCAGCAATTTCTCAGGTTTGTGTGGTACTTATCTTTCTTAATTAATATTCTCCAGGCATTTCCCCCCCTCTCCAATTTTTGGAGAGGGCTTTTTTGTTTGTTTGCTTTTAGATACTGAGTTATTTTTCTTCTTCCTGAAATCCTTTGATCCTGGTTTTCTGACAAAAGACTAACTGAAAAGGATGAATAAAAACCCCTCATCATGATGCTGCAGCTAAATTGGAGTCAATGGAGAGATACTTGCTGCACCTAGTGTTGAAGGACTCTGCAGATCTTGTAGCATCATCAACCAACAAATAGCATTTGGAAGAGAGGAAGATAACTGGAAGGATTACTCAATTATTTCTGGAGACCTGATAACTGTGGAGAAGTTTGGTCAGAGGATAAAGAGGAAATGTTTACCAAGGTTTCCACCTGAAGGGAGAGTCTCAGTGTGATTAGGATCCAGAGAATGACAAAAAGAATGTTTCTCAATGACAAGGGGTCATCCAAAGGAAAGGGTTTCTTTGCGAATGTGTGACAGAGAACCATGTTGCCCAGTCTAGAGGCCAGGTGGGATCAAATGTTGTAGGCAAGGGAACAGTTCTTTCCAGAAGCTTCCGACAATGTTTATAACCAGGTCATTTGCTATTTCAGCCATAAAGAGAATTCCTCTGTTATGGCTTTAACATACCATCTTCTTTATGTATCTCCCAAAAAGGCAACAAAGATTCTCCTCAATTAACAGAATGACTCTGAATTTCTTTCCTAACTTTAAGAGTCTCAGCTGCCTACTTACATTTCCTAATGGCTAATGGAAAACGCATACACACAATCTGCAAACCCAGAGATGTAGCAAAACAATCAGGAGATAAATAGTAACAACAAAGCCTTGTTTTAAAACCATTTATTAAATACAATTTTGTGCTAGGGAACTTTCTAGAAACTTAGCAAACATGTACTCATTACTCACAGCAACCCTATGACTTAGGTTTCATTATTCCCATTTTACAGATGAGGAAATATTTTCATACATCTCAGTTTCCATTGTGCTCAATATCACATGGCCGATGATGGAGGCAGAATATAAATAAACCCAGGCATGACCTGTGGCACCACCCATGTTCTATTCTACCTCTTTTAAAGCAGAGCATCCTTTACAGATTTCCAAGAACATACAAAAGTGTGTTTTCTGTGTGGCAGCCACCAAAGCGCAAAAAGTTGCTAGTTGTAATAGTGAGTATGTCAAAACCACTACCTTTGACACATCTACTATCTGTCATGAGGTAGGCTGAAACATAAAGTTTGAGTTTATACAATAAAGAAAGCTTTGATCCAAAGAGGCAATTCAAACCATTTAATTTTTTGAAATGGGATTGCAGGAAGAATGCATTCAGGAGTTACAGAAATCCCTGCATGGTCAGTAGGAACAGTTGAGAAAGTCTTGTCAATCTCTGACTCCTCTACTTATTCCAGTTGTCTGCCCATCTATCGTTAGTGGTTTTACCGGAAAAAAACACAGAACATACTTCCTGGGGTCACAATATCCATTTGTTTCAGGACTTACTCTCCCATTGGAAACCTCATGATTAAGAGTCCAATACAGGGGTGAAGGGAGGGCAGGGGTATGGGGGAAAAAATGAGAACCAAGACCTGTCATGTAAAGGTACAAGATCCCAATGATGAATGTAACTGTACTGTATACCTAAAATGTACCAATAAACTCAATGAGGGGGGAAAAAAAGAGTCCAATACAGGATTCCAAATGGTTGATGGACATGTATCCACTGACTGCAAATCCACACAAACCTAGTCATAGGTTCTGGAATCTTCCTTTGGCCCATGTTTCCATTACTCTGTGGTGTCCATGAGAGTGGTAACCATTCGGTAAATCTGCAGGAGCACTGGTCTGGCTGCTGTGACGTGAAATAACTGGCCTGAGGGACCCCTCCTCCTCAGTTCCCATTCAGCATGGGGTCTTAGGTCTTCTAGCACATTCTCCCTGTGCCTGTGTCTTCTGTGAGAGAAAAAGAAACAAAGTTTTCATCAGCTAATTTGCACTATGCCACAGGGATTCCAATTCATTTCCTCTCTTTCCCAATCAGTCTCATACTTGTGCTCTGAAGGAGGCTGATGCTTTCAGCAGGGAATAGTGCATAATAGCGGGATGGAGGCTGCTAGGGAAGGGGATGCCCTCTAGGAACCTTCCAGAGAACTCATTCCATTTATAAACGCCAACACTCCTACACACAGATATGTATGTTACCTTAGTCTCACTTAGGCTGGGAGGATTTCAGAACTATTTGATTTTTCAGAATATGCAGCTGAAACTTTAGAGAATCTATTAGAAATGAGCTCTACTCATCTGGATCTTCATGCCAGCGCATATGCATGCCAGCCAACCCTCTCTCTTGGCCTTCACTTCTGTGCCTATTGTCTGCACAGATATGCACTGAGAGTTTACCATATGTTCCAACCTGTGCATGGTGGTCTTGGAGCTCTAATCTGAGTTTCCTGTTCTCTGAAGAGTCAACAATAAACAGCAATAAAGAGTGTCACAGGACAGTGAATGATTAAGGACAAAATAACAGGTATTTATAACAAGAGGTACCCTAAGAGTTCGGGGGGCAAAAAAAGTCTTCCACAACATGATGGGGAAGGCTTTCTATATGAAGCCAAGCAGGTATATGCCTTGGGATTTGAATAAGTAGAAGGAGAGGTGAGTAGGAATGATAGATAGTAGCCAAACATGGCCATACCAGTTGCTCCCATCCTGTGAAACTCCTTCCACCAAGAGGAGGTACCTAGGGCCTCCCCCTTGAAACTGGCCCAACCTAGTAACTTACTTTAACCAACAGAATGAGACCAGAGTAACATTCTTGGTTGCACTGGCCTCAAAAGGACTAGGACCTTCCACTGCCTGCCTCTTAGTCATCATGCTGTACACAAGTCTATGCAAAGCCTGGCAATGATGAGATGCTACTGAATACAGGCCCCAGGAAGTAAAAGTCCATCTTGGAATTTCCATATGAAAAGTCCAGGCTGACCCTCCATGGGGAAATGCCCAGTATGTCCTGCTTGAATTCTTGACCCATAGAATTGGGGAAAAGCAAACTGTTGTTGTGTTAAAATGCTAAGTATAAAGTGGCTGGTTAAGCAGCATAGGTAAGTGATATAGTGAGGATAAAATTGGTGAGAAGAGGTAACAGGAAGTATAAGAGTGACGAGATGCTTTTCATGTGAAAAGAGGGCATAAATAAAACAAGAATGAATGCATTATATATTGGCAGAGCCCTAAACTGAGTAAAGCAATGCCTACTAGAGCAGATGTTTCAGATTTGCAACTGGAAGAATACAAATTGAAAAACTGGGCCCTGATAACTGTAATGCAGGCAAGATCTTGAAGACTATCCACTAATGCCTTCTGAAGCAGGTTCAGTCAGCATCTGTTTGTGACTCCCTATTCTTGCATGTCAGTGTGTAGCAGTTCAATGCCTGCCCACCAGCACCTGCAGCTTGTGGCCCTGGACCTTCTTTTTTGCCCCCTGAATCTTACTCTGTCCATGCAACAGGCCAAAAGTGTTAGGGAAAGTGGTTGCAAAGAAGAACCTCAGCTAAGAACTGATGGCAATGGCCACAATGTAAGGCAAATTTTCTATGTTGCTGCTCAGAGTTCTCCCAGTAGAAGTGATTTCTGATTGCCCACAATGGTAATTTGCTGTATAATGCACTTCACAGATCCTTACCTTCTCTGCCCCTCAACTTGGGTGTTTCCGGAAGCCAGGCTATCTTCAATACATGACTTCCTTTACTCTCAGGCAAGGAGAAGGAAAATAACCTTGCCAATTATGAGACTATTAGTATGCACAGCACTTCTGACTGTGTGCCATTGGTGCGAACTAGTCTGCCACATGTGGTTGCAAAGAAGGCTGGGTAATGTAGTTCAGTTGAACAACCAAGTGCCCAATGAGAAAATAAATTGGTGAGATATAACAGGAGTCTGTGACACAGGGAGATTAGGTAATTGCCCAAGTGCCTGCACCTAGTAACTGGACAAGAAGAACTCTAAGCTTTTCTACCCACTATTTTTTTTCTTTTTCTATCCCCATTTTGATTACAGGTGACTATAGCAAATCTCAAATGTCACACTGAAAAACGCTGATGTTTTGTAAGGAATACCATTACCCAGACCTTCCACTGCCTGCCTCTTAGTCATGCTGTACACAAGTCTATGCAAAGCCTGGCAATGATGAGATGCTACTGAATACAGGCCCCAGGAAGTAAAAGTCCATTTTGGAATTTCCATATGAAAAGTCCAGGCTGACCCTCCATGGGGAAATGCCCAGTATGTCCTGCTTGAATTCTTGACCCATAGAATTGGGGAAAAGCAAACTGTTGTTGTGTTAAAATGCTAAGTATAAAGTGGCTGGTTAAGCAGCATAGGTAAGTGATATAGTGAGGATAAAATTGGTGAGAAGAGGTAACAGGAAGTATAAGAGTGACGAGATGCTTTTCATGTGAAAAGAGGGCATAAATAAAACAAGAATGAATGCATTATATATTGGCAGAGCCCTAAACTGAGTAAAGCAATGCCTACTAGAGCAGATGTTTCAGATTTGCAACTGGAAGAATACAAATTGAAAAACTGGGCCCTGATAACTGTAATGCAGGCAAGATCTTGAAGACTATCCACTAATGCCTTCTGAAGCAGGTTCAGTCAGCATCTGTTTGTGACTCCCTATTCTTGCATGTCAGTGTGTAGCAGTTCAATGCCTGCCCACCAGCACCTGCAGCTTGTGGCCCTGGACCTTCTTTTTTGTCCCCTGAATCTTACTCTGTCCATGCAACAGGCCAAAAGTGTTAGGGAAAGTGGTTGCAAAGAAGAACCTCAGCTAAGAACTGATGGCAATGGCCACAATGTAAGGCAAATTTTCTATGTTGCTGCTCAGAGTTCTCCCAGTAGAAGTGATTTCTGATTGCCCACAATGGTAATTTGCTGTATAATGCACTTCACAGATCCTTACCTTCTCTGCCCCTCAACTTGGGTGTTTCCGGAAGCCAGGCTATCTTCAATACATGACTTCCTTTACTCTCAGGCAAGGAGAAGGAAAATAACCTTGCCAATTATGAGACTATTAGTATGCACAGCACTTCTGACTGTGTGCCATTGGTGCGAACTAGTCACATGTGCCACATGTGGTTGCAAAGAAGGCTGGGTAATGTAGTTCAGTTGAACAACCAAGTGCCCAATGAGAAAATAAATTGGTGAGATATAACAGGAGTCTGTGACACAGGGAGATTAGGTAATTGCCCAAGTGCCTGCACCTAGTAACTGGACAAGAAGAACTCTAAGCTTTTCTACCCACTATTTTTTTTCTTTTTCTATCCCCATTTTGATTACAGGTGACTATAGCAAATCTCAAATGTCACACTGAAAAACGCTGATGTTTTGTAAGGAATACCATTACCCTTCATTACAGAGGCAGCAAAGCATTTCTAGGAGCTGTTTTCAGGTAAGGTCTCTTAGATTAGACCTTCTGGCCAAAGCCAATAACAAAGAAGGCCCATACTCCTCATTATCCATGATCCCTCCTGTTAACCAGAACAGGCCAGCCTCCCTGCTGGCCCATGTTGTCTTTGGTACGGCTTTTTGAATAGCATCATTTTGCCAAGGAACTGTACTGCCCTAGACAGAACAGGATCTGAAAAACCATATGCACCTATAATGACAATGATGAGAAGGGTGCCCCTGAAGTTACATTAAGTCAAACCTGCTGGCTTATCATCCCAGTGGGGAAAGGAACAGGGAAAAGCAGGGCGTAGCTGAGGTCAGAGACATTTTATAGTCATCTCTAGAAAATCTGCACTTGTCTCTGTGGCCTCCACTGATGTATAAGCCAATATGTATGGAGGTGCTAGAAAGCTAAGCACAGTTCATTTAAGCACACTCAGAAATGAGAGCAGACAGCTTATCTAAATGATCCTATTCATAATTTTATTATGAATTTTATAAATTAGTAACTTTTATAGAATTGGGTTTAAACTGGCCATATATACATATATTATAACTTAAAGGGCATTGAGAGTAAATGAGTTGGAAGATTGTAGGGTTTTTTGGAGAGAATTTAATGGTTTTGTACTGTTTATAACTCTCAAATTAAAACATAAAATTCTAGGGCTTGGATAAAATTCAGTGGTAGATGCTTATTATTAAGCACAAGGTGCTGGGTCTGATCTCTAGCACCAAAAGAAAAATAAAAGTCCTTATCCTTATCGAGATTACACTGAGTCATAACATCATTATTCTGCTCCTTGGCTACTCTTTTAACTTTGTTCCCAAGGTAGAAGGTAGAATTTGTCACAGGTTGGAAATTGCCACTTTATGTTACCTAATTTATCAAACACATTTATAACTGCCATCCCAGTTTTTGAGTCCCATGTGAATATGAGTTGCAGTTTCCTCTGATTTAAACTCTACACAAGAAAGCGGTAATATGGGTTTCCTCCCCCCAAAATTCTGGTTATGCTCTATAGACTTCCCACCTAATATAGACCTCAGTCTCAACAGATTGTGCTGAATATATGTGTCTAATCACCAAAAAGCCAAGCATTTATCAGGATAATCCTTCTGAACTCATCAACTTTAATGGTGTCCAGACGGCTTCTCTGGAGAGGGCTCATTAGTTAAAAAAAAAAAAAAACTCAAAATTTCCATGTTCTGTGATTTTACTTACATAGTCAAAAATATAATCACAGTTTCCTGTCTACTTGTTTAATAGCCATTTTCTACCCATATACTGCTTTGAAAAATAGTCAAACAAATGTAAAGAAGATAAATACAGAGCATAAATGAACTACTGCCAACGGAGGTAGGCTGTGTGCATAAAAATGAGTAAGCACCGGAGTTGCAGATTAAGAAACTGAATATGTTGGTGTTTAAAATTAGAATGGCTCCCAAAAGAATTGATAATGCTCCATTTAAGCAAAGAAATGTTTTCAAATCACTCTGCTGACTAGAGAAGCCTGAATCAAAGTCAGAAATTAATAAAGGAATGGAGACAGAGACCCCCCAATCATAAATAACAGAGATGATTTGTATGCATGTAAAAGCCTGCAAGGCCCAGTGGTGTCTATAGTTCTGCAGGGAAAATCTAATGAAATGCAAGAAGAAAATGTTAAAAATAGAAATAAATGTGCCTGGTAGAAATTCTATTGTCCTCTTCTGTGACACGATGACTTGTTTTCTGGAAAAGTAATCCTTCAACTGAGCCCAGGAAAGCATTGCATTCATTGGGAAGTTGTATATTTAGACCTACAGCATGAAGGGTTTGCCTGTCTTTAAAGCTCAATGCTGCCTGGGACTCATTAGAGTACAAGGACAAAGCTCTATCATATTACTGCTTAGACACTACTCAGAACTTCTGGGTAGTTCTCAGTGGCTTCAAGCACTTAGATTGTCAGTAGCACAGGACATATAATGTAGAATATTGAATGTGTGAGGTGTATACATCAAACATGCTGGAATGTATAGACAGAAAGATAAAGACTCTCACTGAACCTCCTGTTATATTGATGTGCCTGCAGAACAATTCCAGGGTAAACACAGATTTGTAGTAAACAGCTACAATGCACAGGTTGCAAGAATTAGAGCAGTCTGAGTCTCATTCAAGATTAAATGGTTGCTTTCTAGACTTTTATATCGGGAACAGGCTCTGCTGGTAGTGACAGAAAGATAAAAGAGCACAGTCACCACTGTGGAATCTTTAGTGTTAGAGACAAGAATAGCCAAGGGTAAGTGTTTAAATTCAGGTATGTTTTGACACAGGATGGCTACGCGTGCCTCCTTCCCTCCTTGGAGGGGGGCAGTGTTTTGCCTGGCTGTGGGGAGGAAATGCCCTCCCAACACACTCACCTGTGCTGGGGAAAGGGAACGGCTTTCAGGGTGAGGGCACCATGGTTTGGGGTGAAGGTGGGAAGGAGGGAGTATGACCAAAAAGGGAGACAGGGATAAGTCAGTTAAGGACACCATCCAGCCCAAATGACTCTCCTTTGTTTTCTGGTCATTCTATTTATTGTATGCATTTATTTATTTTAATAAATAATACGTGCATGGAAGGAGAAAAGTAAAAGGCAGAGAAGCAGTGTGTGGACAATTGATCTCTTTCCAGCCACCAACCAGGTCCCTTCAAGCAGCCACCCCCTAAGTACTTCCTTACAGACTTCTCCAAGTACAGGTGCAGTCACTCAATTCCAAAGGAGCCCCCCCAAAACAGCTCCCTACCCTGGCCACTCCTCCCTAGCTCCAGGTCTTCCGTTGCTCTTCCTCAAGCCTCCTGTTTAGTCGTCTTGGAACCTTAATAGAGAACCTTCCTGCACCCGGATGACCCAGGCAGCTTCGACTTTTTAAAAAGGGCTAGAGTTATTACTTAATGATAATGACTTATTTTACACATTATCGTCTGTTGATGTTTAAAAGATAAGAAGACATTTGTCAGGGAGGGCGCCTGAGACCCTCAGTGGACTCCGGGAGACCCTGCCAAAACGTTTCCAAACTGAATAGTCATTGGGCAGCCAGATAATTCAGAAACTATTTGTATGAGCTGTTTATCAAATTATTAACCGCACAGATGTTGTTTGGCTGAAGAGCAGCTGAATCCCCTCTCGGGCAGCCGCGGAGACAAAGGTCTCTAGGAATAATTGGAGATGTGCACGGAATATTAAATTAATTTACTGCTCTTAATTCTTATGCAAATTCTGACCTCTGATGGAGCCTATCAATTACCCCGCGCGCAGTGAAAGCAAAGGCGACAGTTTCTTTTCTTCTCATTGCTTTTTTTTTTTTTTTAAGAACTCGAAAGAAGAAATATTTGCAATAAGCAGGCGGTAGGAGCACCGTGTAACTGGAATTATTTAATTGAATCTTTAAGTTTTCAGGAATGCCCGTGGAGGATAAAACCCCACAGCGCCGGAGAGAAGACGGGAGGGGTGCAGGGGGCGGAGGAATTTGAAGCAGTGAAAGCAAAGGCGACAGTTTCTTTTCTTCTCATTGCTTTTTTTTTTTTTTAAGAACTCGAAAGAAGAAATATTTGCAATAAGCAGGCGGTAGGAGCACCGTGTAACTGGAATTATTTAATTGAATCTTTAAGTTTTCAGGAATGCCCGTGGAGGATAAAACCCCACAGCGCCGGAGAGAAGACGGGAGGGGTGCAGGGGGCGGAGGAATTTGTTGGTTTGGCTGCACACCTGGGGGAGCAGGGGCGGGATACGGCGCGAAGCAGGGACTGCAGGAAGCAAATAAAACCAGCTTGCAGGCGGATTCGGGCCTTGGTGATCGAGCGAGCTCGGAGTTGGCTCCTGGAGTGACCGGCGCTGGCGCTGCGCGCTTCTGCAAACCGAAAAGCGCGGGGTCCCGGGTGCACATCCCTTGCTCGGCTTTTTCTCCAGCGCTGCCTACAAGGTTCTTATCTGAACTCTGGTTTCCCTTTCCTTATCTTTCAAGGGTTTTAACCAGCCTTTACAAATCCCCCTCCAAAAAAGATTATTGTTGTTGTCTTTTGCTTGGAAATCCAAGCCCCTACGCCGCTCCCGGTTCCTCTGCTGAAATCCCGGATGGGCCGAAGTCAGCTCTAATTGTCCCCTGCGTGGAGCAGTGACACCCACTCGTTTCCCTGAACTGAGCAAACGCCCGGGCTTTGTCTGCGCCTGTGGCTTAAACTCAGGGCGGCTTCTGCGCCCGGGTGGCAGGTTGTGAGGCTGGGGTCTCCGCGTCTTTCATCTCTCTAATAAGGAAAACCCAATCGGGCGCATAATGTCATCAGCTCCGGCCCGACCTCTCCGGGACCTACGCAGCCCGAGGATGTCGCCAGCGGCCCCCGGCGCAGTCACGACGCGCCGCCTTTCAGCTCCTTGTGGTCCCCACAAAAGCCAGACAACAATATCAATTAATCATGCAGCGAGCGAACAAGGAGATTTATCCCGCGACAAACAGCCCCACCGAGAGCCGCTGAATAGGCGTGATTAGCATGTGAAAAGCGAGCAAAACTCTGCAGTTCAACAGCTAAAGAGCAATTTGATGGGGATGGGATGGGGAAATTACTTGATTAGCGTCCGTCGGAGGAGAGCGCGTTGACAGCCCCTCGGCCAGGAATCCGACACGGGAACAAAACGCGCTGGTAACCGCGGCGCACGGAGGGAGCGAGGGTGAGGGCGCGGGGTGCGAGGCCGCCTCCCGCACCAGCTCGGAGGTAGGGACAGGAATCGGGGCAACCGGGGTGAGGTGCGGGCCACCACCAGAGCTTGTTCCCGGAGAAGCTGCCAGGCCTGGACGGCGCGGGCGCCACCGTCCAGAGGCCACGGCTGAATCGTGACTTTCGTTTACAGCGCTGCCCCGGCCTCGGAGATGCGCAAGGAGGGAAGCTCCGACCCCACGCTGATCCCAGTCTCCTCTTGCTTTCCCAGGGGTGCAGACCGCGGCCGAGGCAGTCTCTGATCGCCCCAGCGTTCGGGCCCCGAGTTGGTGTCCTGGTGCCCGCGGCGCGGCGGTTCCTCGAAGAGCTCCGCGGCTGGGTTCGCACCGGCGGTGAACTTTGTACCCCTGCAAGACCGGTATTCCCAAACCTCCCAGTTTTCCTGCCTTTGGGAATGCCGCCGCGCTTGGGATTGGTACTTGGCAAGAGCAGGTCCCTGGTTGCGCCTTCCCCTATCGTGGAAGGTCTGGGATGCGCGGGGTGGACACAGTATGGCACCAAAGGAGCCTTGGCGCAGGGACAGCCTGGAGCCGGACACCACCCCCAAACCCCACCCATCCCCACTTCCCGCCTGGCTCAGTGGGGCTGCCCCAGGCTTGCCCTCGATCCGAATACACGGGGCCGGGTTTGGCAGAGTGGGAAATTGGGCGTCGTGGTTCCTCCCCAGACCTGGGGGTCAGCGCCCAAGATTTTTGGCCCGGATTTGGGCCTTACGGGTAGGCTTTTGTATGCATGACCTAGCGAAGGGCTAAGGAGGGGAGCAGCGGAGAGGCTGCAGGACAAGCCTGGATGAAAAAAGAAGGCAACTGAAGCCTTCAACTCCTCGTCACCCCATCTTGGGAGGCACCCTGGTCTTCCCAGCAACTGACACCCTCGCCCGAAACGAAAGCCTGTGCCCACTCAAGAAAAGGGAACTTAGTTTCCCACTCTGGGGCGCCTGGAACCTTCTATCTGAACGCGTACCCACAACTCCCTGCTCCCTGGCTCCTCCCAGTGCCAAGGAAGGAAAAGGGCTCCCACCGTGTGACCCTAGGCCTCGCCACCCGAGTTCGGGTCCCTAGACCCACTAACAGGTCTTGCACATCAACCCGAGTAGGGCTCCCCGGGGAGGCGATCCAGCCTTCTGTACGACCAGGAGAGAGGGAATCAAATTCGGCCTCCGGAAGTACAGGAACACCAATGTCGTAAAGATTTCCAACGCGCTGATTCCCCAAGCCCGCGCTGTCGTAGTTAACCCTGCCCCCGGCACAAAAGAACAAGGACCAAGGAGTCAACTCTTATGTCATATATATTTTAAAGTGTAGGAGGTAGAGCGCCCCGATCCAGCTGGACAACTGTCAGTCCAATTAAACCAGCGTCAATTAAACCACAGCAAGTGGTCGACTTCAAAAGCCTTAAATCTTTCTGAAACGTCTTCCGCTGCGGGCTGCTGCCCCTCTCCTCGCTTTCTCTGGACTCGGCGGCGCGCCCCCTCTCCTCCTGCCTGCCGACGGGACCCTGCCGGCGCCGGTCCTCTGAAGGCAGAAAGGCCTACGGGGCGCACCTGGAGGCAGGATGCAGGGGCGCTACTTGCGCTGGGACCTGAGACCCGAAACCTTGGAGGACGCACTCTCGCGTCTCAGGGCCCCAACTCCGCGGCGGTCTCAAAGGCACAAACTCTGAAAGCAACCAAGAAATCTGTTGTCTCGCGCACCTGCCCATCTCTTGTGGCTCAACACTAGCGCGCCGGGTGGGTCGAAGCGCATCCTTAGGGTGGCTGGGGCCGCGCATTTTAATTCCAAAGCCAAGTAGTTGAATAGTCTCAAAGTTGGCAGGCGGAGGGGGCGGCGGCAAGGAACAAAGTGGCTGGATGTCTTTGCTTTGCGGGGTGGCAGTGCTGTTCCCACCAATAGCGACTGCTCGGGCTGGCTTTGTAGTTATTTTTGCAAGTTCTGCCCAGTGCCGGTCATATTGCCATGAAAAGCAAAAGAGGCCGCTGCAATTTATTCCAATGGGCGGTTTTTAAGAAGCTGGCAATTTGAACCGGCTGGGTGTTATTTAGTGCAATATGAAATCAAATGATCCTATTTCTCAAATAACAGTGTCTGTGAGGAGAAGTGAATCCTCTGAAAGGGTAATTGTCTGCTGATGGTGTTTCCCATTATCCATATCTTGGCCTAAATGATGTTCGGCAGCAGGGCGGAGACTCGGGGTGAAATCAATGCGCTCTGACTGCTGACTCGAGCTCCGACTGACCGGCCATGGAGAGAGGCCATGCCGCCTGCGTCCCCATGAGTTCACGAACAGTGCCACCCGATGCGCCACTGATTTCGAGGTCATTTTTGCAGGTGTCTTCCAAAATCATTAGACTTGAGGGATCTCATGGATAAGAAGAAAACTAACTCCTTGTCTCTCCAGTTTGGGGGTTGTTAGTATCCTGGCACGCTTTAGCTAGATGGGAGGCTGACCACAATCTGGGGAACTGGCACCAGTTGTGTCCTCTCATCCGCATGTTAATATTGAGAGCATGGAGTCTTTCTGCCCAAAGACACACTTGTGTCTGGGACTTTTCCAGTCCGATTTCCTTTAATTCCTGGGGAAGGCATTTCGTCCACCCTACCGTGTGCGTGCGTGCGTGTGTGTGTGTGTGTGTGTGTGTGTGTGTGTGTGTGAGAGAGAGAGAGAGAGAGAGAGAGAGAGAGAGAGAGTGTTTGGAGGGCAGAAATGTGTGCGTGTGGGTGTGTGTGTGTGTGGGTGTGTGTGTGAGAGAGAGAGAGAGAGAGAGAGAGAGAGAGAGAGAGAGATTTTGGAGGGCAATAAGGTTGGCCCTAGACTTTGAAGTTGTACCCTGTGTGCCTGCCACTTTTCATGTAGAACCAGACATAGGGGTCAGCTTGTGTCTAAGATAAGCAAAGACCGGAAGCAAATGGAAATGAATTTAAAAATGGATAGTGGTGAGATGCAGTGACCTTGGGGTGGGCCCTCTGGTAAGCCTGCTCCCGGGGGCTCTGAGTGCACAGGTAGGACCGCCTTTCCTGTAAATTAGTTTTGGTTGCAGAGTCAGCCTAGCCCCTAAATTCTCTGTTATTACTATACTACTAAATCACCTTGAGGAGAGTGGGCAGAGGTGGGGAAAGGCAGGGCCCTAGAAGAAAGGCACACGGTGTCCCATTTCTAAGCTCCATCCTAGCAAGGGCACCTTGAGGCTTCTGTCTCTAATTTGTGGGTGAACCTTGGAACCCATGGGTGACTTGTTTCACTCTAGATAGGCAGGCTAATTTTCATTCTCTGAGTATTTTGAGTGTTTATAATGTGTATCATGTGTAAGCACATACATATCTGTACTTACACATATACACAAATCACCTATGCACACATTTACAAGCCCATTTGGCTGCTCCTGATGTGTCCCTCTTCTTGGTGGTATAGTATTTCCAAGTTACCCAAGAAAGGGGAAGGAATGGTCATTTCCAAATATACAAGGAGCTGGCCCTAGGAAGGCCCCTTTTCCAAGGAGGTTCGGCCAGGTTACTGTACCTTGTGCCCAGGCAGCAGTCATTTGCCAGTCCTGATCCCTTCCCCAGCCTCCACTGCAGGAGACAGTACAGTGTGGTTTCAGTCCACAGCATCCATTCCTGTATGCCATTTCCCAGCTGAAAATCCAGCCAGGGCATGGCCTTGATCCTTCAGTGTTCACCCTCCATCCAGTTCTGGGTCTGAACAAAATCCAAGTACAGTTCCTAGGGTCATCAGGGATGGCCCTGATCCAGGAGGGCGCATTCACCTGTCTGTGAAGCCCTACAATGCCATCACTAAATAAGAGGCCATTCGCCCTGTGTCCTGCCAGTGATGCTGGGGTGACCCGAACCCCAGGGGCATCAGGGACCGAGTGAGGACAGCCCCTTCTGTGGTGCAGCCCTGTGCTTCTACTGGGGAAGAAGGGGAGCATGCCTGGCTCTCTACCATCTAAGGAGAAAAGAGCCATGGCTAGGAGCACCTAGGGGAACCTCAGCTCACACAAGATCCCCGTGGAGTCCAGCTGGAGACCCTGCACTCCGGTTTTGTTGAGGTTTCTCCTCCTCCTGCATCCACAGCCTCCAATGTGACATTAAACACCCATCGCCTGCCCCCAGCCCGTGCGCCCCATCACACACGTGCCTGACTTCGCTGGGGGAACCTAGAGGCTTTGGGGGGGTCCAGCCCATGAACCACCTCGGTCCTGTCCCCAAGAAAACCCACAAGCAGTCAAGGTGCTAGGGAGGTGAGGGCCACGCTCCGCGTCCCCTCTTCGCAGGGGTCTCGGAGTCCCAGAAACTCTCCAAATCTCAGTGGCGGAGAAAAGGGGGGCTGTTAAAAATTAGATTTCCCCTACCTGGGACTATTGTCCGACCGGCCGTCTGGGCTCGACCTTCTGGAGGTTCAAACCCAAGCAGTGCCCTAAGGCGAGTCACCTTCCCCACCCCCTCTCCAGCCCCTCCGCAGCCCTTTCCCAGCCCCACTGACCTCGGGAAGGCACGGAAGTTCGCCCGGTCGGCCGGGAGTGCAGAGCTCCCCTCCCCCGCACCTTATAATTTAATCACACGCGATATTAAATGATCAAGCCGCTCATTAATCATCACGCGAGTCACTGGGACTGAACGCGCCGCCGCGTGCTTGGACCGCAGAGCGTAGTCCGCGGGGCTCGGGTGGGTCTGCTCTGGGGGATGGGCTCGCTCACCACTCCTGAGAGACTGGTGGGGTCTCTCGCCTGCAAAAGCATCTGGAAAAGCGCAGGCTGGACTGCAGAGTTTGATCCAAGGCACGTCAAAAACCCAAAGGCATCCCCCCCGGCCCCCTTTACTTATTATGCGCATTTGGAGTGTGTCGGCTATGATTAAAACAGCCGGCCGTGTACAATCATCAGCATCTTAATTTGCAGTTTTTCAGGAGGGCGAATTTGACCAGAATCTGTCTTCAGTACCCAGGGTGGAGCATACAAGTTCAAATACTTGATGGAGCCGGATTCCTGAAGTCATTTCGAAGGATAACTTTCCCCTAACTTTTGTTTTAAGCATAATACAAACGTGAAGAACGAAAAATAAACAAGTTTTTCAATTAAATACTTGATTTAGGGTCTTTGTTTCTAAAATAATCCACAAGATTCCCTCTACAGTGGTTAAAATCTGGTTTTACTTTCTAGGGCTCCTCCTCCCCACTTCTATTAGGCAGATCTTTTAAAATGAAAAAAACACTTAAGTTCTTATAAAGTGCTCCTGGTTGTCTTAGGGGTACATCAGGCTCCTGCACACCAGCAGATCCATACACAAAAAGAAGGAATCTACCCATAAACAGATTCCTAAAATACATAGTTTAGAATTGCCTTTGGAAGAGATGCAACGCCCACATTCAGCCTCCTCCCACCTCAGCATAAGACTAACTGAACCAGGAGAAGGCCAGTTTCTGAAAGGAAGGGCTACAAATTTGGCTACTTTGGTAAGCAAAGTTTTCTGAACAAATATGAGATCCAATCAGTTTGTCTTTACTTAAAAATATATATAAAATAAAAACAATACCTGAGGTGGGCATATTCAAAAATCCTTAACTGCTAAATCACCATTTAAGTTCTCTACCTAACTGTGGGATCAATTTAATAAGCAAATAAGCACATAAATCCTGACCCTGTGGTTGTGTTTTATCACAGAATATCATCAATAATAATAAATGTGTCTTAGACTATTCATGAGGTATTTTCTCTCCAATGAGTCTGTTGTCTGCATTTTTCTACCCTGCACCCTAACGCACAAAGAGATAGGTATCAGAACCGTGGGCACACACACACACACACACACACACACACACACACACTTACAGAGCTAGGTGAAAATTCATAAATCCTGTAGAAGCTGGAAGGGTGTGATGTGGTGTGCATTTTTTTCAAAAGCCAATGAGAAAAACAAATATATTGACTATCTTTATCCAGGCAGCTCATGCCTACATCTGGTCTGCGATGACAGAGACATTTGTTGTCAAGGACCAAGAGATGGTTTTCCGCCCCAGAAACTCTTTCTAGGTAGAGTGGGCCATTGGTTACTGCATGCTAAAAATAACCATGCCCAAATACTTTGTTTCCAAACTAGAGACTTTGAATATAATTGAGTTACCCAGCGTGCCTTGGTAATTGCCTACTTATGAAAAGTAGAAGAACAGGACTGCAGGAGAAGCTTAAAAAATATACAGTTTGATTAATGGAACCCATTTTTCTTCCTGACACTTGCACTTCCCACCTCATTGGACTCTCATAGGAAGGCCAAAGTGTGTGAGGGGTGAGAATTTACCATCTCCTGAGGCTCCAAAGAATTGAGATGCTGGTTTACAACTCACTGTCAAAGCAACAACCCACATTTCATGACTCCTAGTTCAATACTCTTTCCAAACATTGTGTGCTTAGTTGGTTCTCTTGTCAGCCCTCCTCCTGTCATACTATAATTTTCTAAACCTGTCAGGATGTAACAAATGTGGAAAGTACTGTCTACTGGGGTAGGGGGTGCTGGAGCAGGACCGTAGATCCTCACACATGCTAAGCAAGTGCTCTAGCACGGAGCTATATGCCCAGCCTCATGGAAAGGACTCTGAACTAGGGATCTACTCAGCTATGAGTTTTAGTTCTGTGACCATGGACAGGTCACTCAGTAACTAGAGTTGGGCTCTCCCCGATCAAGCCTGAGCCAAAGATTTGCATATAAGGAGATTTTTCAGGAGGTGATCTCAAGAAGCAACGTGGGAGGGAGAGTAGGGAAAAGAAACAATGCAGGGAGCAATGCTTGGTGAATGCTGAGCCAATCCAGTTCCCATTTCATCCAACTAGAACTTGCAAATGCTGGAGGAACTAGGGGAGGCAGGGCGCACACTGGATGGCAAGTGACCTGCAGTAGCCAACTCTGTCCTGCTCCCTGAGCAATGTTAGGGGTAGGTGTTCCTTTCTCATGCCTCAGACCTGCTCCCACAAGCATCCAGCAAACTCTGGCCAAAGAATTGCCTTAGGGAAAGAGTTGTGTGTCCTGGCAGTTGGGTAGTGACCCCGTGAGCATGAGCATGGCTCCAAAAGCAGCCCTACTACCCATCCCACACATTCTTCAGTAATGTAGCTTTGCCACACTCCCATCCAGAAGAGGCATCATTTCTCCACCTGTTAAATTTGAGTGGGCCCTGTGACTGCTTTGACTACCAAAAGATGGTGACAGTGGAGGCTACCAGCTCCAGAAGCAGGTGTAAATCTGCCTAGCATTCTCCCTCTCCTGTTTCTTGGAATAGCGTCTCTTGGAACTCACCCTTTCAGAATGCAGCAGCCAAAGAGAGTACATCAAGCTACTTGGAGAGGAACCAGAAGCATATTCAGTGCAACTTCCCATCTGTCACACCCCCAGCAGACAGCTGGGGCTGAATCATCTTGGGCCCCTGGCCTAGCTGAGCCTCCTTAAAGCTGCAACTCCACCCATGTGACCGTAGCCATACAAGAGACCCAACAATGGTTAGTTTTCTGTGTCAGCTACAGTACCCAGTACTATTTAACCACACACCAATCTAGGTGTTGCTGTGACTGTATCCTGTATAGCTAACATCTAAAGTCAATTGACTTTAACTAAAACACATTATCCCTAAAGGCATTAAGAGCAATGATATGTTCTGAAGAAGAAATTCTGCCTCAAGTTTGCAACATCCACACTAGCCTGAGTTTGCAGTCTTTCAGTGAGTCCCTCATATTTGCCACCCCTGCAATCACATAGCTAGTTGCTTCACACACGCACACGCACACACGCGCGTGCACGCACACACACACACACACACACACACACACACACACGCACGGTGGGGAGGGAGAAAGCCAATCATCTGTGTCCAGCAGGAATTGGTTCATAGATCCTTCATGAGTACCAAAATTTGTACATGTTGCTTATATGTATATGTTGATTATATATACATATGCTTCTATTTGTACATGTTGCTTATATGAAAGGGCGCAGTATACGCTTTTGGGGGAGGGTCCTGGGCAGATTAGGCACATATTCTACTCCCTCTCTCATATACTTTAAATCATCTCTGTATTATTTATGATATCTAATACAGTGTAAAAGCTTTGTGTCTTAGTCACTTTCTTGGTGTTGAGACATAATACCGTACACCCAGAATATGAAGGAAGAGCAGGTTACTTGAGTTCATGGTTTTTAGAGGATTCAGTCCATAATAAACTGGCTCCAAGGAAGGAACAGCATGGTGGAAGGATCTGGGGAAGGAGAGCGGCTCACATTATAGCAGCCAGGAAGCAGAGAGAGAAGGGAAGAGCTGGGTGGGGGATACACTTTTGCAGGCCACACCCAAGTGAACTAGGCCCCACCTACCAGTGCATTCAGCTGCTGAACTTATTCCTGGGTGAATCTACTAATAAATAGAATAATTGTGATTCAATAACCTTCCAAAACCCCACCTCTGAGCTCTGAGAGTCTTGGGGGACATTCTGAATCTAAACCATACCAGTATATAAATAATTGTTTTACTGCATTATTTAGGGAATAATAACAAGAAACAAAGTCTGTATATATTCAGTGCAGGTACAATCATTGTAGGCTTGACTATATATACTTGCATATCCATGTATACATGTATATTTATATTAGGTAGATATAATTTGTTCTCTTTCTCTGGAGAATGTACTAAAAATCCAAGCAAGAAACACCCACCCAGCAGCACCCGATAAACTCACAGAACCACAAAAAGTAATCAATCAGCCAAGGATACTCAGAATAGGAAGTGACACTGCCTACTATGCATGCTCTGCCTGGTTGTGCCTCAGTTTATTTCCTCCTTAGTGAGTATCTTGTCCTAGATTGGCCTTTTCCACCTCATGATCTAGTCACTCCCAAAGGCCCCAACCCTTGACACCAATAGGATGAAGAGTAGATTTCAACAAGTGAGTTCTGGAGAGACACAAATATTCAGAGGTGTTAATGTCCTGGGGCAACCCAGCATCAGAGTGTGATAGGCAGGATAGATTTTTAAAATCCCATTTCTGGGCCAGGGATTTAGCTTAGTGGTTCTGTTGCCTGCCTCGCAAGTGAAAAGTCCGGAGATCAATTCCTAAATTCCTAGTATATATAAAAAATAACATTCTCATCCTCAGTCAGTAGGGCTCTGTTCCATTCTTCACGGCCACTTGGCAGTCCCAATAGGGTTGAGATAGATCTGGTCATAGTGATAGTCTGCTCAGTCAGGCCCCTGATGCCAGCTTGCTTCTCTTCTCTAACTCCTATCCCCTCCCTCTCTATCATTTCCTGGGATCACCTACAATTTCCTAAATAAACTCAATCTCCAAAATCTTGTCTTGCAATCTGCTTTTAAGAATTAAAACCAAGGTAGGTCATCTGACAAATGATCAAACTGGTTCATAGTAGAATGAGAATTAAAAACCCGGGTCTTTGACTCTAGACACCGTATGGCCTCAGCAGGTGTGGGTAACATGGGTGGAACAATGATCCCTGGTGTCCAGCAAGACAGCTCTGCTCTAGGAAGCATCATGGAGCCTAAGTAACTGGCTTCAAGCAGCAGCCTACACAGCTAAGGATTGGAGCAGAGACTCAAGCACAGGTCATCAAAGCCAAGAAGGGGTCATTTCTCTAAGAATAGGCAATAGTAGTGGCATAGGGTATTTAGAAATCTCATGGGAACTGGAGGGAGAGGGCTCAGAGCAACACAGCACATCTGTAAGTATGACTTTGTGCTGCAGTTTTAGAAGGTCTAGAGGAATCAGTGGGGCACAGGCCTGGGCCAGGTGTGCTCACAAGCAGAGCACAGGCACACAGCTGGCAAATGAGCCACCCACAGTCCTGTAGGTGGGATGCACCAGGAAAATGTCTATACCTGCTACATGTCTATGTGGGTTTTATAGGTTTAAATAAGAGTTACTGCATTAAATTCCACCACCATCAATACTATATGATATAAAAATGCACTCAGCTAGAGTGGGGTAATGAGGTAAATTGCCTCATGTAGTATCCATAGAATGAAGCTCCACTTAACTATTTAAAATGATATAGATTTATAGTTCTCCATATACTGATTTAAAAAAAAAGTCCTTCAAAACACTCTCAGCAAAACACAAGATGCAGAACAGTGTATAAAAAGCAAGACTGTGGTCTTTGTGGTGTGTGTGTGTGTGTGTGTGTGTTTACAGACAGGGTTTCACTATGCAGTTCAGGCTGGCTGAGCACTCACTGTGCAGCCCAGGCTGGCTTTGAACTTGCAGCAATCTTCCTGTCTCAGCCTCCTGAGTGCTGGGATTACAGGTAGTTATCTTGCCCAGTCTTGGTATTTTTATATACATTTGTGTGGGGATGGAACATAGGACTCTGCACGAACTAGGCAAGCACTCTACTGCTGAGCCATATCCCCAGCCCACCATTTTTATTTTTAAAGTTATATAATATCAATATATAGAAATGTATAGATAGATACACATACAGATGCAGACACAGATGTGCTTAGACATAAGAAAATAGGAAAGGAAACTGGAGGGCTGGTTTTCATAGTATATCTGTTTCACAACTCAATTTTGCATGATGTGTTGCCTCAATGACTAACAGAAAAGAAATATATGTGAGTTTATAGAAGTCAGCCAACAGAAAGAGGCTATACCAATGAATGGTGCAGGACCACACAGTCAGAAAGGCCATCCCCTGATCTCCCACTCTCTCCCAAAGGGACATGCTGCCTGCCTCCAGGAGAAGCAATGCTGGCCCATGTTGATGGAGGGCTAACTCTAGCAGGTGCCATTCTGGGAGCATCATACTACTCACTAAATATGATCTTATCAGCAACCTGGAGAGCAAGGCATCATTACTACCACTGTTTTACAAGGGAAGAACTGGAAATACAGCAAGGGTAAAGCATCAGCCCAAAGTCACAGGTTTGTAAGTGGAGGCAGTTGTATACCACATAGACGAGGCACCTGAGTTAAAATTCTCCACATCAGTATTCAACTGCTTCTCAAGGACACAACAGTAAGTATCTGCTGGAGGAGGGAGGATGCTCAGTGTGGCTTCCTCAGTGAGGTGCCCAGGACTGAATGAAGCCAACATCTCTACAAAGACCAATGGATAATCATAGACAAGGAGAAGCGGGGCATTCCATCCGGCTGCCTTGTCACCTTGTAAACAAAAACCATGAAGCTGTTAAATTAAATGGCATTTATTATGCAAAATTCTTTGGTTTCAACCTGCTAGTGAATGGGTGGGAACAGAAGGCCTAGAGTGGCCCTTTGTTTCCATCCCTTGCAGTTAGGAGTACTTGTTGAACTCTGATGAGAAGTGCATCCAAGTGGCAAACAATTATGAAATCCACCACATGAATTTAGAGGAGAACCTTGGCACAGAAGGATTGTTCACTTGTGATTCAGCACCTACAGACTGCCACTCAGCCTGTGAGCTGCCCAGGCCTGGCACACTGAGCTGCAGTCCAGTCCTGCAGCGAGAAAAGGGTACAGGATTTGCTGCCTGGAACCTATCACCTCTGAGTAGTCTTCTTTGCCTCCACAGGCACAATCCTAGAGACCACATGGAAGCACAAATTCACTGGCATTGGCGAAAATCATAGGCATACAAGAGCTAGGAGATAGCACCTGGTGTAGTGCTATCTGTAATCTCAGCACTTGAGAGGCTGAAGCAGGAAGATCATTACATTGGAGCCAGCCTGAGCTACACAGTAAGTTCAAGGCCAGTCCAAACTACATAGTGAGACCCATCTCAAAAAGCAAAACAAAACAAAACAAGAGCTATGAGACAGAGTAAACTCAGCTCATTTAAGTAGTATCTCTAGCACAAGGCTTTAAACCATTTTATTATTCTTTTTGACTATTATTTAGCTTTCATAGAACTCAGGTTTTCCCACATACTAGTTGCTGCTTTATATGATATAAAACAAAATGAGGAAATCATGTTTTCATTTTATTTATTGGAAATGAGTTGCTGCTTTATATGATATAAAACAAAATGAGGAAATCATGTTTTCATTTTATTTATTGGAATTTATATCCAACTCATCCCATTAATAAACTAGCTAAGGAAAATACTCCTGGCAACCTGCTGTCTTCCTGTATTAGTCAGGGCTTTCCAGAGAAGCAAAACCACACACACACACACACACACACACACACACACACACACACACACACGCACATAGAGGAAGGTGGTTTAGGAAATTGCTCATGAGATAGTTGGGAATTACATTTAATTTAAGGGACTCTATGAAGCTAGGAGGTAGTGTGAATCCATGAGAACTGTGCTAATCACTTCTGAGGACAGTGTACCCAGTGGCCTAAATATCTTGCCTAAACCCTACCTCTTACAGGTCCCCATGGAAAACCAATAAACCCTTGGACACTCCAATCATATCCAAATCACGGCACCCTCCATAATGTGGGTGGATCTCAGCTGGTCAATTGAGGAACCTAACAGGAAGAGACCTCCACAGCACAATCTAGACTGGTGTTCCATCAAACAGGGCACTATGCCTAGCCAGGCAGACATGGAAAATTAACCATTACAGCTCCCTTTTGACCCAATTACCTCCCACTGAGGATGGCACCTCACCTTTAGTTCCTGTCTTTCCACTTCCTGGTGACTTATCACCCTGTCCTTTTACATCTCCCTCTCCTGTGCTTATCTATCTTTCCACTTTAGATCTGCATTATTCAATGCAGTAGCTACTAGCTTCATGTAGTCTCTTAAATTTATTTATTTTTACAGGTTTAATCTGAATACACATTTATTAGATAAATATTAGAGGCTGTCACTTCCTCTAACTACATACAGCTTTGCAAGACTTGACCTCACAATTAGTTTTCTGAGCAGTTCAAGGTATGAAATGATTTTTGCATTGTACATATGATGTACAAAGACAATGATGGTCTTTGGGAGTCTCTTCAGGCTGCACTGGTGGATGTGTGGATGTGGGTACATGTGAATCACTTGTGCTCATGATATCAAAAATTATACAAAGTATGAATTTAGTTACATTTGTCTTCTGAAATTCCCATGTCTTTTCATTATTTCCATAGCACCCTGAAATTTCACAGGAGTAGCCTCTTAAATTTAAATGTCAATGACTAAAGTTAAATTAAATTAAAAATTGAGTTTCTCAGTTGCAATGCCATATTCAGCTGCTCAGTAGCCACATGTGGCCTGTGACTATCATACTGGGTAGCACACATTGAAACATTTCCATCATTGCACAAAAGCTTATTGGGGCCAGGGGTTTAGCTCAGTGGTTCCGCCACCTGCCTTGCAAGTGCACAGACCCAAGTTTGATCCCAGGTACCCCCCGCCAAAAAAAAGGCTTACTGGATAGAGCTGTACTAGATAGTTCTTCACAATGTCTTTGCCTTCATTATCTACACCTCTCTCCTCAGATATTGGCTTAATCTTCCTCTTCTAAGTTTGCAGTCTCCCTTGTCATCTGTTTAGGCACATAAATCCTCACTGAGAATTTTGTGGAAAGACAGTTTGATGTAGTTGTATACTACTAACACAATATTCTACGGTAAAAGGGATTACATAAATAGATATAACACGACCTCCCCATCTACCTCCTGGGTTTGATTCCTCTCTACTTCCAAAGCCTAGGGTGCCATGGCTAATATTGCTACATAGTGATTACAAATTCTCTAATGTTCATATCTATTATGAATTGGATTGTGTCCACTATACACTTTGAAGTCCTACCTCCCAATATCTCACAATGTGATCTTATTTGAAATTAGGGGTACTGTAGATATGATTAGTTAAAATGAGGTTATACTGGAAGAGGGTGGGCCCTAATCCAATAGGATTGGTACCTTTATTTAAAAGGGACATTTGGAAACACACACAGGGAGAATACCACAGAATGGCAACGCAGTGGCTAGGGTGATGTGTGTACAACCAAGGAGCATCAAAGGCTGCATGCAAACACCAGCAACAATGAGCAGCATGGACCACATTCTTTTATCTCCTCAAAAGGAACCAACCCTGCAGATGCTTTGATCTTTACATAGCTTCCAGAATCATGACACCAGCAACAATGAGCAGCATGGACCACATTCTTTTATCTCCTCAAAAGGAACCAACCATGCAGATGCTTTGATCTTTACCTAGCTTCCAGAATCATGATGCAATAAATCCTATTGTTTAAGCCACACAGGTACTGGTACTTTATATGCCAATCCCAACAAAGTAATGCAATAGCCAATCTGTTAGATAAATTAGACATACTCGGTTTAGTAATAATAAATAAAATAAATTGAATGGTGTTTACATTTTAAAGTTTTTACATTTTTACCCTAAGATCTCTATGACTACTGGGCCAAGATAGTGGTTTCCCTTGCTATTTACCTAATAGGACTATTAGGAATCCATATTCTGAACTAGAATCATTAATATTACATAAATCACCAGCTGACCTTGGCCAAGTCTCTTACCTGCCTTAGGTCTTTGTCCTCTGTAAAATAAAGGGGTGAGGCTAAAAGCCCTCCCATTTCTAGCTAAGACATCCTGGAAACTTACAGGAAATCTTGATGATCCAGGAAGACTTGATGGCCCAAAGTCCATGTAGATGGAGAGTAGAGCTATTTACAGAAATTGGCTCTGCTAATATAGAACTAAAGAAAAATATTAAAAGAGATAGCTCTAGCAAATTAAATATTCAAAGTGAAGAACTATGAATTTATTAATTCTGTCAGCACTTAGAACACATCATTTTAGAATAAATATTTCAGAAATATTATTTTTATTTGCTGTATGTTATTGTTAACAAAGGAATCTGCTATCTAGATTTGTCATGTCATTAATGAATCAACTATGAAACACAATTTAATTGTTTTACATTATCTGTTTACTATTGAATTATATTTTTAGACTCTCCTAAAATGGCCTAATGAAAAATGAAGATGCTAAATGACTGCTTCACCTGCTTATTCTGTGCTGTTTGCTGAAAAGCATTAGAAAATAGATACATTGATTGTTTGGGGATTTTTTTTTTTCTTAAAGAGTAAATCCGGGTGGGGAGATGGAGCTAATAAAATATCCTAAAAATATAACACATTTTCTTTTGCTAGCTTTGTAGTATAATTTTGATTATACTAAAAATCAATAAAAGAAACTTTTGCACTCTAGCATTGAATCAGTTTGGTATAATGATTTGATTAGAGCAACTAATTGAAAGTTATGTCAGTGCTACCTTTAGGTCTGGCAAGAGACCCTGCCCTAGCTTCTGTGTACTAGATTCCAGTACTGACTTTTCTCTGGCTACTCCTCAGCAGGCAAGCAGGCTCCAGGGTCAGGGCCATGCCCACAGCGAGCACCCAGACAGACAGACAGACAGACAGACACACACACACACACACACACACACACACACACACACACCTTCTAGAACTTATGAAGGGTTCCCCTGATGTTTCCTGTGCACAGGGGCCCATGTTGCTTTCCAATCCCTCTTTGTTGGGTGGACCATCATTGGCCTCTACCCTGATGCCGAGGGGAAGCTGAGGCAGGCATATGGGCAGAGCTAGGATTTCTGGGCTGGGGAGCAGGAAGGACATACACATCTGTGCCAGTGAGGGAGGTTCTGCTGCTGGAGCCTCGGTAGGGGTGCAGGGACTAGGGAAGGAGTCTATCCTGGGCTTCCAAGTTCTTAAGAAGGTGCCTTGGACAAGGTAGTAGCAGAGAACCCCTTTTACCTACAGTCTGTTATCTTGATTTATAACTTTTAGTATTGAGGCAGATGGCACTTGGCATTCCGTTTGGGGCCTTGATCTGGACCTGGCAAAGTGAAAGAAGGCTAAGTGACCACCTAATTTTATATTGTCGATGGTTCCATTTCTCCTACTAAGGATCAGCTTCCTGGTTTAAGTCACATCTTGCACATGAGCGAAATTAAGGGCTGAGGAAAGAAACCAAAAGTCACGAAGAAGTGAAGGGACTGAAGTACATGGTGGGGGCATGGCATATGGTGGCCTTCTTCAGGTGGCTTCTCACCACGCAGGGAAGGTGAAAACTGATGCTGCTGGGACTTCTCACAGACGCCGCCACCTATCAACTAATCTGACGCTACACTGACACAGTCCTAACAGCCGCCTCTGTCCCTGTGAGGGGCCTTGGACTCGCAGAGCAACCTGCATGTGGAGGAGCAGCTGCCAGGAACCCAGGGAGGATTCCTAGGACGTCTGGACGCGGTCAATGGAGCTGTCTGTATACACGAGTGCCTTGCAGGCCACAAGTGGAAGCCCCCTCGTCATGACTGGAATATTAAACACATCCTGAGAGGCGCGTGCATTTTCAAGTAAGCTAGATAGTACATCCAGGGTTGTCAGTGCTGGTAGGAAAACAACCTTATCAGAGTGCCTGGCATTCAGCGAGTCCTGGGAGGGAAGGAGAGGGAAAAAGGGGGAAAGAAGCGAGAGCGAATATGCCTTGTAAAGTTAATGCAGCTAATGTGAGTTCCTAAGGATGAGAAGAAGGCAAAGGGGCAGAGGGGTAGAGGGACAGCGGAGGGTCAGAAAGAGGGACTCCAACTGCGGGGAGCCCGCCCCGCGGAGCCCGCCCCGCCCCTTCCGGGCTTCTTTCCCACCTAAATGTATTTGCCACACCCCTCCATGGCGCCACGCACTGTGAGAAACCTCGCTTATTCCCTTACATGTTGCCCCGCCCCTCCGCTACAAGGCCCCGCCCCGCCCCACCAGTTTGCTCCTCCCCCGCTGGCAACAGCGAGCTGTGTTTACCGAGGTGCATGCTGGGACAGTGTCCGTGGCAACCCGGGCCCACGGCCGGCTCTGAGGCCAGGCGGGAGGGCGCAACCTCGGGCGGCAGTATGTGCCAGCCTACTGCTGCGTCCCTGTCCCTGCCGAGCTCCGAGTACTACGAGAGGTTGGGCCGCCTCCAGCAAGAGCTGCGGGACAGGTACGCCGACTGGGTGGGACGGGGCTGGCGCTGCGTGGGCCCTCAAGGCACCCTGTTCCTTCCCACAACTCCGCCTTGGGCCACGCTGGCCATCCTGGACGTCCCGACCGCGCCTAGACTGCGGCTTCTCGAGTCCCCGGGCTTGGGGGTGACACGGAACTGCTGGGTCTCCCCTAGGCGATCAAAGCCGCGTCTCAATTTGCCCAGACGCGAGAGTGGGAGATCTCCTGCCTGTCACTCAACATCAAGCCCTGTGAATTTCTCCAGTCCCCTGCTGCACGCCTCCTCTCTTCAGATTGTCATCCCACCTTGATAGCAGCTCTGCATCCAGATGACAGGTCCAGGAACTCAGGAGGAAGAGAGTGTGTGTTAGATATGCCGCACTCAAATGCAGCGGTCTTGGTGGTTGATTGGTTTGTGTTTTAGTGGGTAGCTGGGGCTGGTTAGATTTCCAGAGAAGGGATGAAATTTCCAGCCAGTGAAGTTCAACTTCCACAGAGTTCATGTTGCTTTTGATTAACTTAGGAAAGATGGGAGCCTAAAAACAGCTAGATCTAAAAGTAAATAAAGTGAAAGAATTAAAAAGCAATTGACTATAAATAACCACATGAAAGGTAAGTTGTTGGAACTCATGTAGCTGCCAAATTAATTGGAGTTACTCATCTCATTAGTTGACAAGAGAGGAAATAGATTTTTAAATCTCTTGATAAATGAAACATTTAATGAGCATTAAAAATTACAAAATCATTCTTGTGAACAGGAAAGCTGTCTGACAATTCCAAAATGATAGCGATACAATGATTACATATAAGGTAAAGGCAGAAGTGAGTGATTTTGAAGAGAAATTACATTCATCTTATGCTAGATTTAATTTTTGTCAGTTATTTATAGAGCATCTAAACAGGTCTCCTTGTTTGCACCGTATTTTATGTTCTTTTTCACGTCCTGTTTTCTTCCTTCTTACTGCCACTCACCTACAGGGACTTCTTCATCTCCAATTAAAAAAAAAATCATTCCCTGCAGAACCTTCCCTGCCTCAACCCATTTCCTAACTTTTGCACCCTTTGCATTCTCAAAGCACTCTCTAGGTGTTGGGGCGTGGGGGCGGGGGGCTTAAAGTGACGTGCTCTTTGCATAGACTGAGAATTCCAGGAGGCTAAGAACCAAACTTAGCTCAATCTTGAGCTCATAATAGAATACTGGTATTGGAGCAGGTGCTTGGTAAATATTTGTTGAATTTATGGAAGAAATCCCAAAGTCAACCAGCTAGTGTCTAGGAGCTATGACTGTCTTACATAGAATGCTGTGGCTACATATTGTCACTGGATAATAACCATTTTCCAATCCACCAGGAAAAGTGCATCTTATGATATTTCCAAGATGATGTTAAATGTCAGCACATCCCTGATAATTAGAGAACAGGACATTGCTGTGTTTCAGGACACTTACAGTGCTTTTGGGTTTATTGTCTTTTCTGTTTGAAGAGTGGATTAGCTATCGCAGGCCTTCAGTTATTGTGTCTCTCTCATCTAAAGACCTGATCTTAAAATGTTACTGATTTAAATGGTGTTTTTTTAAAACTAG
The DNA here is from genome assembly GCF_012274545.1 of Fukomys damarensis. Taxonomy (NCBI): domain Eukaryota; kingdom Metazoa; phylum Chordata; class Mammalia; order Rodentia; family Bathyergidae; genus Fukomys; species Fukomys damarensis. The sequence continues at coordinate 27,188,022 of NW_022900919.1, read as the reverse complement.
GTTAACTATGAGTTATTCTTGCTTCCTGTGCTAGGAACACCTGGCTGTTTATAGTCCGTATGGTACAATAACTGTGTAATCATTACACACTTTATGTTTAACACTTATTTGCTTTAATTATTAAGCAAGGTGAGGCTGTTGAAATTATATAAGAAATTCGAGTTAAATTTTATGGCCTGTTCGTGCTTCTGCATTTGGAGATTTGTTTTATTTTATAAGTCAGTAAAAATCTGTTGCTGTGTATATTCATTTTTCATTTTAAGAATCCATAACTAACTCTAATGCATAGTACACACAAAATAGAGGCAAATAACTTTAAATAAAGATAAAGCTGCAATGAAAATGTAGAAACCTGGGTTCTAGTCCATGACCAGTTGAGAGACCTTGATCAAATAATTTTGGCCTTTCTGAACCTTGGTTTTTCTCCAGAAACGAGGGGACTTGAATAATATGTAAAGCAAGGTCTCACATTTTTTTTCTTTATTTGACTAATAGGCCTTAAAGTTTAAAAATATTGAAAGCTGTAATTTTGTGAAGCAGTGCATAAAGGACATCATTGTGTTATATTTGGATGCACCCTTTTCCCCCCATTAAGTTTATTGGTACATTTTAGGTGTACAATACAGTTACATTCATCATTGGGATCTTGTACCTTTACCTGATATATATTGGTTCTTATTTTTTCCCCATTCCCCTGCCCTCCCTTCACCCACTCCACCCTTCCCTATTTACAGATATTTTGTTTCCATTTTTTCCTTTCCTCATACTTTCCTTTTCCCTTCTTTCCTTTTCCCCTACCCTTCCCACTTCCCCTACTCCTTTAGACCTTTTCTTCCTATTTCACATTATCAGTTAAACAATTTGAACCTTATTTACACTTTTAGTTTTTCACACCAGAGAAACTATTCGGCATTTACACATGTGTGTCCTATTTATTTCACTTAAGAGTTTGGCCTCAATGTGGATGCACCTTTTTATTAAAATCAATCCTGGTGATCACAAGGACCACTGTTTTCTAAAATTCCATAGTTGTTTAAAAGATTGAAATCTGGGTAGTAGACAAGATGGTTTATCAATCCAGAAACTTCTGGGGAATGGGATATTTAAAAACAAAACAAATACTCCCCACCCTTCCCCAGCCCTTTTAAAGGAGATCATTGAAATGTTAGCTGGTCTAAAAACTGTGTCCTCATAACTGTCATATTTTGAGCTTAGGTCATTTTAGCTGTATTCTCACAGAGACATAATTTTATAGTCTGAATGTTTTTCTGTGGGTATACAGTGTTCTCTCTGCATTGTGGTGAGAGTCATTAACTGAATCTTGAAGAATTTGATGGAGTGACTTGTAGTGTGTATAGTGCCCACAAGCATGGTAGAAACATGTAAGTGGAATTGGCTCTTAGAATTATTGTATAGAAAAACATCTCTTTTAAAGACCCATTTTTTCAATGCCAATATTGATTCAACGTGAGATATCATAATAGTTTAGAAATTGACACTGAGATATTAGTTGAGTCAAGCTGAGTATAGTGGAGAATTATGATATTGAGGCCAAAAACAGAGTAATAAATGGCTTAAAAGGAGAGCACTCAGCCATATCAGGAGCTCTGAGCTGTGTCAGACTTGCCATGGTCCTGATGAAGGAGTGCAGGTAACTGAAAACACAGACCATGGAAGCATACAAGGCAGTGTGTTTGAAAGGTTCTGAAATATTTGTGAAAAGGCAGTCCTCTAGTAAGGCTTCTCTTGCCTTTTTTATTGAGATTAATATCAGGTTTTAAGTCTTATATTTTTTAACAGGCTGAGGGGGTTAGAAAGTTGGCCAGTGGTAAAGAATTGACAAGATTCATGCTACTCTGCCTGGAATAGAGGGCCATAGGGTGTTTGTGATCTTTCATTGTGTGAAGTGTTCTTTTATGGAAAGGAAATGTGATTAGTAGGCTCTTACAAGTACAGAAGACAGAATTGGAATAAAGAAGTTTTGAATTTGTTATTAAAAAGAGCTTGCTGCTTGGGAGAGGATAGACTTCCAAAGAGACTTTGATCCTTTTTCAGAAAATGTTATAGATTAATTTAAAAAATCATTTCAAAATAAGTTCAAGCTTTAGAAAAGTTATAAATGTGGGACAGAGACCACCAATATTCCCCTTATCCAGATTCCTCAACTATTCTATTACATTTTCATCTTTTCTACTGACACCTTTAATCTTTTCTGACCCTTTTGAGGATTATAGATAGGATACCCCATTACTCCTAAAATCTCCAGTGAATATTCCCATAAAACAAGTGTTATGGGGTAATTCCTTTAGAAATGGCTCACCAATTAAATGTATTCCATGTTCTGCTTGCCTTAAATGAAAAATTGAACAAGACAAGCCAACAGGTGCTGAAAATTTATTTGAAAAGTGAGGAGTGAAGTAGTAAGGGAGAAACTGGCTCTGTAGAGTGAATTTGGGCCAAACAAGAAAAAAAAAAAAAAAGTGCACTCTAGAAGGACAGAGTGGGATACCATGAGGAGTCATGACAGTGGTCTCCTCCTGGCGTCTATGTCCTTATATGTTGTCCACATCTCATAGGAACTCATGAGAAGTTCCACATACAAGGTCCTGGGGGTTATTTGGCACTATCCTGGGACCTTGGTTTTTTTTGTTTTTGTTTTTGTTTTTTGGGTTTTTTTGGTACTGAGGATTGAACTCAGGTCCTTGTGCTTGTGAGGCAAGCAGCAAAACCACTGAGCTAAATCCCCAGCCCTTATCCTGGGATCTTGTAATTGACAAGTCCTGCTTATTTCCCTAGCCAGCTTTCCAGGTCCTACCTCCTCTCACAAGGTTGCTCTCATACACAACCCTCTTTACAGGATTTAGTCTTGGTGCTCCAGTCCATGGACCCTCATCACATTTCCAACTATCCTAAACATTTGTCCCTTTTTCTTTCTGGCCGAGTCTCATCTGGGAACCCAGGCTACATTTTGTATACCATGTCTCTTCACTGTCCCCCAGTCTGGAGCAGTTCCTCAGGCTCACCTTTTCTTTCATGCTCCTGACAGTCACATAGAGTTCAACCCTTATTCTAGAGGGTGATCTGCAAGCTGGGTCCATCTCTTGGTTCCTCCAGAGCAGACTCCAGTCACACATTCCTGGCAAGAGTACTGCAGAAATCAAGCAGTGTGTTTTGGCACAGGTCATGGAGCACGTAAGTCTTTGTCTCTTCAGTTTAATGACAAATTACCCAGACTTCCCAGTCTTCATGACCTAAGCACCCAACTGAGTATAAAACCTTTCAAGGGGAAAAATGACTAATAAAAGTTCCTAATGTAGAAGCAATTATACCATATTTCCTTCATATCTATTCTGAGTTCACTGTTAATGAGACAGTAAACATCTGTGGGAAGCTAAAATGTGGTTTTATTATTTTTTCCCCTTTTTAGCATAGGCATTCCCCAGCTGAAGAATAGGTTGTATTCCCCAAGTAAAGGCGGTGTGTTTGGTGTTGGATTTCATTTACCCATCAAAAGAATTTTGGATAAATGGAAATTTCCATTTAATATTGTACTAGGACAGAAACTTATTTAATTTGTAATACAGCTTCGGAGTAATTTGGGAGCTTTTTTCCTCAGTACTGGGGATTGAACTCAGGGCCTTAGCACTGGCTACATCTCCAGCCTTTGTTATTTTTCTTTTTATACAGTCTCACTGCCCAAGCTGGACTTGAACTTGCAACCCACCTGCTTCAGTCTCCAGGAGTGTACTACTATGCCCCAGGGGGATAATTTTTTAAGGAAAAAAAGATGAAGGAAAACAGAAACAAAAATTGAGTTCAAAAGGAAACTTGTTATCCTGCAGGAGGCCAGCTTGAGATCACCTTCTGATGGATTACTGATCTTAGTTTCACAGTCTTTTTTCAGTATTCTTCTTTCAGGAATGATGTGGCTTCTCTTACAGCCTTTAGTTAATGTTAACTTAGAACAGCAGTTAGGCTTTAGTGAGGTGAGACTCTGACTCTGAGTGGTGGCAGCAGATGGAGCCCTCTATGGTTGCGTCTTCTTGGGAAGTGGCTTCCCACCACATCTCTACCCTCTGCCCCCAGCTCTTGGCTGTCATTGCTCCCTTTCTCCTACCTCTAACCTTGTCACTTAAGTCTAGCGTTGGAAGTCCTTGGTCTTTGAATTCCTCCTCTGGCTTACTGTCAGGACTCACCTGAACATCGCTGGTTACTCCTTAGTGCTACCATCAGACAGGCAAGACAACATTGCAAAGTTATAAAAGGTTAAGTCTGGAGTGTTAGGAGACCTGATCTTCATCAGGTGTGAGTGAGGCCAGGTGTGCTTCCCAGCGGCCTCATCATAACTCTGTCCAGGCCTCTGACTAGGAGCAGAGTGAGCTACCAGTTTTCAGTCCAGCATGCTTCTGGGGAAGCAGGCCCACTGCTTGAACACCACCAGCTGGGAGAAACTGGCCCTGTTTTACTTTACAGATTTATCTTATTTTTGTCTGTCTTCCCCTGAAATGTCACCTTTTCCAGGGCAGGGCCAAAGGCAGCTTGGTCACCATGTTAGACTTGGGCCCAGAGCAGCGTCTGCCTTGTTCAGGATTCTTGAGAGGCACCTGCTGAGTGACGAACACGTGTCCCAGCCTCTCCTGCTGTATTTTCCCCTTCACTTGGAGAATTTGGGGGTTTTGCCTCCTGTTCGCCTCTGTTTTGTTTTTGGACTTCCCTAGCAATTGATGTTTTTATGTCTTTGTTTCAAGCACATCTGGCATTTTCTGCTTTTTAGACCAAAGAAGCATTCTCACAGAGATGTGATTTTGAAAGAGATTATGGCTTAGGTTGATCAGCTTATTACTTATTAATATGATGATTTATGAAGTATTTCTGTCTGGATTATAGTGAGAAGAAGAGACTAGAACTGGAAAAGGAACTTTATGAGTATAATCAGTCTGACATATACAGGTAAGTGATGATGGTGCTGACAGTTTGCAAGGCAGTTTGAATATATGAATCAAAATTTAAACCGTGCTCCAAATTCTGTAGTTGTAATACTTTTCCCATTCTTTTATTTCTAAGATGTAATAATTTGAATTGGTTGCTGCAATTTAATATTGTTATGAAGAAAATTGATAAAGAAAATTATGAAGAAAAATTTTATTATTTGGTTTTTGCATTATTTTAGGAATATGATTTGCTTAAATATTTTAAATTAACAGTTTCTATAATAATTATGGCATGTAATTATTATAGTTGATTTTTTTAACAAACTGCTGTAGGCAGGGTTACCTGGTTTCTCATTTTTCATGGATATATGAGAATGACTATTAAAAATATTATAATTATAATAGTGGATAATGTATATGTTTTCCCTTCCAGATTACTTAGTATGATATTAAAAACAGATTTTAATATCTTAATTTCTGTTTTATAAAAACTAAACGTTATTCATAACCTAAATGTATACCATTACCTTTCACATTAATATAGAGTTCCTGGCTATGATGGCATTAACTTTGTGATTATGCATGTCACACTAAGAGTGAGAAATGAAAATAATTGAGAGAGAGAGAGAGATGAGAATATTGTAAAACCAAATCACCCATTAAATCTGTTTGTTTCCTTTTCTTCAGAATTATCCATTAGTTTAAAACAAATGTACTTCCAAGGTTTCCATTCAAGGTAGATGCCCTAGCAGCTTCAAAAGAAACACGAAGCAGCTATCTTGAGGGTGCCCTGGCCTCAGGGTCAGCCCAAATTGGAGGAGGTCCATGGCAACTGTTTTGCCATCCCATCATTGATGGGGCTGAGACTGGTATAGACTCCATGCAGCCTGTACTTGGGCAGCTTCTTGTACCTTAAAATCCAAACTAACTAATGTGTCTGCCTCCACCTGATTCCCCAAGAAGGCAGTGCCTGAATGTAGGGTTTATGTGGGTGGTGGTTGACTTGTGGAGGTGGTCACACAGCTGTGAACGAGGCTGAGAAGAAGGATGTGGCAGCTGCCTGGTTTGCCTCCTCCAGGCCTTCAGAGGAACAGGGGTGACTGCCCTCTGCTCTGCTGAGCACCCCCATCCATTGTAAAGGTGGCCTGGTGGAGTAAACTCCTTCTTGAATGCAGGTGTGTGTTTCCTGCTGCTAGCAACGGGAGACCATCCCAAGAGAGCAGGTGGGGAGCTGAGGCTAGTGTTGCCAGGCAGCTGCAGTGGTGGCTGGTACAAGGAAGGTGATGGGATGGACTAGGGTTCTGGAGGTGTCCCCTACCACAACTCACCTTTTCTCCATCACCACCATCTCTTTCCACCCTCTCCCTAAAATGCTATGTTGCCTGAAAGTTTAGTTTCTTAAGCACAACAAGCTCTTTGAGTATAGCACATAAGCACATAGGATCTGTTGGTAAGCACCTCAGTTGCGACCCAGCAGCTCTCAGCCAAGTGAGCTTGTGGCAGTTATTTTTTTTTTAAATTGAGTTTATTGGTACAATCTAGGTATACAGTACAGTTACATTCATCATTGGGATTCTGTACCTTTACATAATAGGTCTTGATTCTCATTTTTTCCCCTTGTCCCTGCCCTCCCTTCACCCTTCCTCCCCTCCCCATTTACAAACACTTTATTTCCATTTTTTCAGTTTCTCATATTTTTTTCCTCTCCCTTATTACCTTTCCCCCACCCTTCCCACTTTCTCTACACCTTTAGCCCTTTACTTCCTATTTCACATTATTATCTATCTCATTAGGATCCTGTGTACTCTTACAGTTTTTCACACCAAAGAAACTATTCGGTATTTCAGTTAAAGAAATCTCTGTATGAACATTAAAAATAGGAAATCCTAAAATGAAACTAAAAAGGAAAGTAAAAGAGAAAAGGCAATGATGTAACATTAAAATAATCCTTAATTCTGGAGATGAAAATGGTCCCCGAACATATTTAAATTGCTTCTTGATCTTATAGTCTTATCTTATTCTTTTTTTCATTATTTAGAGAATACTTAGTTTCTGTAATCAAACCCACGTAGATATGACCTTACATATTTAATACAGTTCGTTACCTCTGTACACATGGAAAAAAAATAAATAAAAATAAATTAACATTTCTAGACCAATATGGCTGTCCATTTCTGTACAATGCCAACTCAACACAGTAAATTGGGATGACTTTTTCCAAAGTTGGCAGCACCGTTAAAGTTTCCCAAAATTCAATTTGTATAAATATGTATATCTATATTTATATTTATATTTATATTTATATAAAAAGACTAATAATAGTATGTTATGCATCGATAGCAGCAACAGCTTTTCCAGGTTCTGCAGTCATCTGAAGAAAATTATAGAATTCAGCACATTCCATTAAAAACAAAACAAAGAAAAGAGTAATATCCAGGAAACAGCAAAGTTCTGTTGCTGTTGTGGTACCTGGGAGCATTTTTTTTTTTTTAGCATCTTAATCATCATCTGGAAAGAGAACATTCTAGAGTAATATCATTAAATGTAGCTCTGATAAAGAACGGTCCCTACTATGTATCATAGAGTAGGGGAAGAATTTGACATTAAGATAACTGAGGCATGTAGGACCCCAACTAGCCACAATTAAAAAAAAATCTACACCTAGACATATAATAATCAAGATCCCAGAAACCCAACAGAAGAATAAAATACTACAGGCAGTAAGAGAAAAGAAACAAATCACATGCAAAGGAAAGCCCATCAGAATCACAACAGACTTTTCAACACAAATCTTTCAGTCAAGGAGAGCCTGGAATGAGGTATTTCAAGTACTAAAAGAGAACAACCTCCAACCTAGACTGATGTATCCAGCAAAACTCTCTTTCAAAATGGATGGAGAAATAAGACACTTCCACGACAAAGAACACCTGAGAAACTACATGAATACCAAACCAGCACTACAAGGAATTCTAAACAAGATCCTAGAAAAAGACAATGAAGGCAACAACACCATGAGGCCCAACAGAGCAAATCAAATAGGCAAGGCAAGAAATTAAAAGGAGAAGGTGAAATAGTAAAAAGAGTCAACAAAAGGCCAATAACATGTCAATAATAAGTCAGTGCATATCAGTTATAATCAGCAATGTCAATGGCCTCAACTCACCAATCAAGAGAAATAGACTGGCAAAATGGAATAAGAAGCAAAATCCAACAATATGTTGTATACAAGAAACACACCTAGTGCAAAAAGAAGCCCATAGACTGAAAGTGAAAAGATAGAAAACAATTCTCCATGTGACAGGAGCCCAGAAAAAAACAGGGGTAGCAATCTTATTTGCAGACAAAGTAAATTTCAAACCAAAACTGATTTTAGTATTACTGATGTAGGACGGTACTGTATCATACTTCTATGAATGTAAAATATCTTGTACCTGCTTTGTGGCAGTTATTTTAATGGGGAATAATGATAATTATGGACAAGCTCATAATGAGTTAATACGCACAGAGTCTTCAAGCAGTGAAGAGTCAAGAACTTAGGTATTGCCTTTGAACTCTCTGGCATGCAGTTTATGCTGCCTAGAAGTTTTCCTCTTATCTCTTTATTCTTCTTTTTCCCCAATTTCGCTTAACTTTTATCCATTTTTCAGGACTTCCACTAGGAAGGTCCCTACTTCCCTTTTATCAGGTCAGGGTTGCCCAGTCTGTGAAAGTGCCTTTCCATTTCCTGCACAGTCTTCACCACACTGTGTTTACTCAGTTGACTTTTTTTTTTTCTATTGACTGTATGTGACTGGCTTTCACGTTTAGAGGGCCAAGCATATGAGTGATTGCGTGGACAGGTGGATGTCTGACTAGATGTCTGGTAAAGAAGGGAGCTAGAATGTGGATGGAGAAGGCTTGGTTACTATGGCACCTACTCCAGACAGATATTGGACACCCGCTTTGCTAAGTGCCTCAGTGTGAAAAACCCTGTGTTAGGTTTACCTCCATTTCTGTCATTTGTGTCCAAAATGCAGGTATAGGCAAAACAAAAAAGAAACGGTCATAAGTTCTTTTCAGAATGGTAACAGGTAACCACTGTCAAGGCACATCATCAATTTGAAAATTGTTGGCCTAGTGTTAGAGGTTTAAGGTCTGTTGGTAATTAGTGTTGAAAATATCTATTTTCTTTGCAATCTGTGTTTTGGAATGAATATATTTGTGGTATTTAAAACTCATTTTCTTGGTAAAAGAATGTTAGGCTATTAGCAATGTAAAAACCATGTAACAGGTACTCTTATGATTTCAATACTTGTGAAGAAGAGTTGGATTAGCAGTGTTGGTGACCTGGGAAGAGCAGGAGGACTATTTGGAGCTGTCCAGTGTGTCGTTTGGTGCTTCACAATTTGAGTAAAATCTATATATTATTATAAACATATTTTTAAAGTATGGTTATTGGAATGTCTAACCAATATTTTTATAAAATGAGAGCTTTTTAATATTTTGAACTTTTACAATTTCTCAGTTGTATGGATTATCATTTATAGGTTTGTCCTATTCCCATATGAGCAAGTAACTTTGAAGTTATATGTCATATATGAAAATGCCAATGTGTTATGTAACTGAATGTGGCTACATAGATGCCACTCCTGAAATCATACTTCATTTTGAGAAATAAATTCATATAAATCTTTACCATGAGAGTGTTACTGTGTGATCTTGTGTATGTTCTTCAAGAGTAAGAGTATTCTGCCATGATGTACCCCTTGTGGCACCTCAGTGATGCTGATTAATATCTCTCTCTGAAAATGTATATGCACTGTATCTTTTGAGTTACAGTGCCTTGGGTAAAGTATCCTAGATTTCATTGCCTCATTAACAATTTTGTTAAAGAAAAGTTATCCTTAGATCTGTCAGAATCCACTCCATTGTTAAAAATTTTGCTTTTTTTTCCCTAGAGTTAAGCTGAAATATGTAAAACTAAAGAAATACCTGAAGGAAATAAATGAATCTGAAAAGAAGGCTCGTACTCGAAACCAAGAATATGTAAAACAATTCGAGCGTGTTCAAGCTCACGTTGGGCACTTTACCACAAGTACAAAGCTTCAGGAACTGAAGGTGACACCTTGTATTGTACTATGTTTTTAAAAAACCTATTTTCAGAAGAGTGACAGTCACAAAGTTTCAGTTGGTTGCCCGTATGATTAAGTATAAGCTTTATCTTGAATTACCATGTGGCCACATTTGATCAGAGAACTTGAAATTGCATTTCCTAATATTGCTACCACAGTTGAGGAATTAATGGAGTATCTGTGTCCCAGATAGGATCACTAGCCAGCCCCAGGTGCAAAGTCCGACACTTGGTAGTTGTTGGTGGAATGATCAAATTTGAGCAGCATTAGTTTCCTCTACAAACTGTTACCTTTTTACAGGGTCCTTTTTCTGTGCCTGTGCTCTTCCCTCCTGGCCCAGCAGGACATTGGGGACAGCACTGAAGGATAGAAATAGTCATTCTCCTGGGCTGTGCAACTGCTCTTTGAGGCCCTTTTGCTCTGGTACATCATTCCCCTCCAGGGTTTAATTACTTGCTGTTCCACAAGTCAGGGCAAGTGTGGAAGCCTGGAGTGAGGCCTTTCTGACCATTTGCATGGCTAGGCATTGTTGCCCAGTTAACCCAAAGAACACCGGGTACAGGAGGAGTTGGCTTCAGCATCTTGCTGCCTTTTTTTTTTCCTTTCAGTTTTTCCTTAGCCTAGTTTTATTGAGAAAATTTCAACTCTACAGGAATTTTTTTTTTTTGTACCAGGGATCGAACTCAGGACCTTGCACTTGCAAAGCAAGTGGCAGAACCACTAAGCTAAATCCCCAGCCCTCTACAGGAAAATTTAAAAACTTATTATTAAGACCACTTCCCTGTTCTCCACTTAGAGGCAGTGCTTGCAAATATTTTGCTGTATTTTCTTGGTGTGCATAAAAGTCTGCTTCATGTATCGGTATACTTAGTGTGATCTCCTGAACAGCAGGCAGTCTGTCTATATGCCTGCAGTCACACCTAAGAAAAGTAATGACAACTCCATCATTAAATAATCAGTCTGTATCAATTGGCTTTTTTTTTTTTTTTTTTTTTTGCAAGGACATAATGCCCAACATCCACTACTTAAAGGGGAAAATAGTTTATTTATCTCATTTTCAGAGGTTACAGTCCATGGTCAGCTTGTTCCAAGGCAGAAATGTCACGGGAGAAGGTTGTGGCAGAGTGGAGCTCCTCAATTCATGGTGCCTGAGGAGTAGAGCAGAGGAACAGTGCCAGACATGAAGGGGCAGGAACCAAATACGGTACCCATAGTCACACCTCCCTGACCCACACAAACACACCCGGAAGTGTGCTTTACTAATCCACTAGGCAGCCTCCAAGCCAATCAAGTTGACCGTTAAGCTTCACCATTACAGAGCCCCTCTTCAAATCTCCCCAGTTCTCCCCAAAGGTATTTTATACTTCCAGACCTTAAGCCCACTAGGATTCATATAGTTCTTGTTTTTTATGTTACTAGCTATTGTACCTTAAGTCTTTTAATCTGATTTCATCTCCTGCCATGCTTCCTCTTATTCCTCACAACACAGATTTTGCAGGGGGAGGACAGGTGTGGCCATTTTGAGTTGGAGATCCCATTTACTGGAGCAGCACCCCTGTATTTTCTGAAAACTAGAAATGCAGTTAATCCAATACCACCCAGGGACCTTTGCGGTGATGCAGATGTCTGGTCCATCTACCACTGTAGCTCCTGTTGAGCACTGAAAATGTAGCTGTGATGCTGAGGACTGTGTTTTCCTTCTGTTAATTTTGAAGGAAATAGTCGCAGCTATTGACTAAATAAGTCACAGTTTCACTTCCACCAGCCTTCCCTCAGAAGCCATGCTGTCAGGAGATCCTGCCTGAGTGAGCCCTTTGTTACAGTGGTGATCTCTAGATGTGTCTGTTTTAGTGTACCTTCGACCTGTAAATTAGTAAATAACTATAGAGTGATAGTTTGGCATCACTAGAATAATGTGTTCCTCACTAGCATTCTATCTAGTGGTTCTGGGATCCGTTGATGTGCCTTGCCTGAATCAGTTATTACAGTGGAGATTGTGAAGTGGTGATTTTCTGCTTCGTGTCCTGACTTTCTTCTGTAACAAAGGACATTTTCCTCCCTTCCCCTACTTTCTTTCTTTTTTTAATATCACAGTTGATCTAATTATTTAGTTAGTTTGTTATCAGTTATAGTATTTTTTATTGCTCCTGTTTTTCAAACTTGACTAGTTTCCTTATCATTTAGGGTGCTGGAGGTTGAACCTAGGCCGTTCTGTATGCTGAGTACATACTCTACCAGCCATTGAGAATTGTCTTAGTTACATCCTCCTTGGTGAGACCAAATATCTGGTACCCACAAGTTAAAGGAGGAAAGGTTTATTTCAGCTCACAGTTTATAGAGGGCTAGCTTCAAGGCAGGGCAGCATGGCAGAGGGGCATCACAGAGGAGAAACAGTCCATGGTATGGCAAGAAGGAAGCAGCAAGCAGGTAGCAGAATCCCTCTTTCCCTTTATATTCTATCCAAGCTGTCAGCCTATTGGGTGGTGCCGCCACCATCCAGGATGGGCCTTCCCATTATCCACACCCAGAACTATGCTACAAATCAGTGGACTAATTTAGTTCACACACACCCTTAATCCATATTCACATACCCTAGATCCAGCCACCACTGAAAAGCCCCAATTATGAGCATATGAGGCTTTGGGGGACGTCTAGACACAAGCCATAATAGGAATTCTTTAGATTGACTCCTGTGTCCTTTAATCATGGCCCCATTGTTCTGAGCCTTCTTTAGTTTTCTGCATAGGAAGATATTCCAGGCTTGATTTATATTTTCCCCATCTCAGACATGATATTAGCAGTCACAGCTTCAGAAGGCAAAGGCTTTCAGTGGGAAAGGATATTGAGAAGCTGAGGGTTAGCTGTGCTTAAGTCATAGCAAGTTTTGGGTATAGCACTCCAGCAGTATCTTAGTATTTAGGTAGAATGTTTAGAGTTCAAGAGCAGTTGTAACTATCTATGTCATAAGCCACTTTTCAGAAATTTCGCAGAGAAAATAAAAGTGGACAAAGCATAGAATTTTTCTTGAAGAAATAATAGAAAATGTCCTCTTATTTTCTGATGGAGGGCTTATTTATTGATAAAACCAAATGTGGGAGCAATGAATTTGAAAGGTAGGATCATCTTTTGTAAATATGTTTATATTGAGAGCTATTATAGTCAGAATTTTGCAAGGGAATAGATATAATACAGGACACATACTTTATAGAATTATTTTATAATAGTCACCCAAAAAGTCAAATGCAGAGGAGTGTAAGAGATCTAGAGACTCAAAGAATCCAGCCAAAGGTCTGGGTCCCAGAGCAGTGTTCTGCACAAGTCCAGCTGAAGTCTTTGAGTCCAAGGCAGTGTCCTCCATGAGTCCAGCCAGTGGCCTAGAGCCCAAAGCAATAACTCATGCTTCTCCCTATTGAGGACCTGCACCACAAAGGCCCAAAGGCCAATGATGGAAGCCAGAAAACCTGTGCCGGTGGGGTGAAGGATTTGTGCCACTAGGCTGAAGGATCTATACTGAAGCCAAGAAGTAATGCTGACGGTGAAGACTGAAGCTCCCCTGATGAGAACAGTAGCCATTCTTAGTGACAGCAAGTCCCCAAGTTCCTCCTCTGATGAGAACAACCAAGTTCCCTTCAGGAACACCAACAGCAGCAAGCTTCTAGAAAATCAACACCCAATGATCTTTCCCCCCCAGTTCTCTTTTTATGCCATTGGCAAAAATCCTCATGTGGGTCTTCCACATCTAGCCACACTGATTCAATTCAGCTGGGCATTCCACATTGACCGTTGGTTAATTCACCACAAGAGCATTTGTTATATATAATAGGATATATTTTTTAAAAGTTATGTATTGAGCTACAGAAGAGTATCATCGTAAGGGATTATTTTAAAGAAAATAATACACTGCAATTACAGAAATATGAAAAGCTTTATCCATATATATGATTCAAACATTACTTACAAGTTGATTTTTAGAATTTTGGATAAGAAGTATCTCTTAAAACATCATGCTGATGGCAGAGAAGAACAGATTAGGTAGTTAGAGTAGGAAAGATGTGAGTTGCATGAACTGTCCTGTCGTGGCTACTCCAAGTCTTCATTCCTGTACTTTCTAAGTACACATGAGACCAGACCATGTGTCAGAACCCAGCGAGCCATGCCATGGGTTCAGCAGAGTTTTGCATAGGGAAGTTGGTCTATTGTGTCTTCATGCTCTTCTTTTCTGGTTCTTCTTTTGCCTGTGTCCAGTGGTAGCTATAAGTATGATAACCACTGTCTCCTCCCAGTGTTCCCCATCTAGGTGTCTGAGCTTTGCCTCCTGTGTTGTCTGGGCAGGTGTCCACAGGGCACTACCTGCATACCTGCAATGCCAGGGCTATTTCCCCCAGATAGAGCAGATGACCTGCAGGTCGTACTACCAGAGGCAAGAAAGTGAATGAAAGTGAAGCAGTGGGAGAGAAATGGGATCTGCCCAAATTATACTGAATAGATTTCTCCCTCTATGGTGATGGGCTAGGGCTACCTGATTGTGTGTGTACCAATCTTTTAAGATGGCTCAAAGCTAAAACAGTCTCAACTGATTTTACTAATCATACTGTGTTATTTGGAGACCAAAGATAATTTTAGTGCTTTTTAAGGATATGGATGTGTTGTGTAGTTTTGAAAAAACAGTATTGGGACTGTAGGGCTGTATTGCCACTTGTCAAGTGGGTGAAGGAGCTACTAAACTCGGTGCCAGAGTGTAAGCATGAGTGTGAGTCCTGTGAGCAGCTTGGCTTCTCGTGCTCTCCTCCCTGCTCCTGGCATTGACTGCTGTCTAAAAGGGTCCTCGCCCCATCTTGTCCTCACTTAGAGCTGTTTTTCCCAGATGCCCTTTATCTTATCTCAGACAGATTGGGTTCTTCCCAAAGTAGCCTCCAAGAAGAGAGTCAGCTGTAAGAGACTCACCTGGGAGAGGAAGGAACATCAGGAGGCTGGCTGGGGGAGCAAGGCAAAGGAGAGCACAGCAAGTATCACCAAGCCCCCTTCTGCATTTGGCCACTCATGCCTCATTGCCCAGGGAAACTCTGGCAAGTGGTTGGGAGCATCTGAGATGTGTATTCGGGGCACTGTCTGGTGTGAATTGAGAACTGGTGGGCAAAGGCACAGGCAGCGGTAGGGTTAACCATGCCTTCCCAGATACAAGGAGTCTTAGGCGCAGAGACCCTGGTATTGGAACTCAGAGCACCCACAGTGATGCAGGACATGTGTAGAGTATCACCAGCATCTGCATAGTTCCCCTCAGCAGCAGTGCTAAACACAGGGTCCCCACACTGGGCATCTCTTCACTGGTTATGTCTTGGCCAGAAATGCTGCCCCACAGTTTTCAGAACAAAGGTCAGATGCTGGTCTCTGCCTGTATAACTGTATAAACATGCACCTCACACACATGCATGCACACATGCCCACATGTGCACACACTGTCGCACACAGACATGCACACTTGCTCACCTCTTCCTTTTCCTGTCCTCTCCTATCCATTTTTTCCCTCTATTTCCATCTGACCCTCCCATCTCTCTTCCTTCCCTATTCCTGGCTTTCAGCCTTTGCCTGTTCTCAACTCCTGCCTGTTTCTCCCCAGAGCCTTTATGTCTCCCATCCCTTATCTTCCCTCTCCTGTTCTGCATCTTCTCCTGCACACATGCACTCTTCACACACACACACACACACACACACACACACACACATCACTCACTTGCTCGCTCACATGCAACCACAGCACTTTAAAGCTGCTGAACAATTTGTATCTCCTCCAAAGCTCCAAATTATCTTCTCCCTACCTCCCTCAGAAGGCACCTCCCCTGCCCCCCTTTAGGTCTGTGTTATGTTACCCCAGGAAGCACTTTCTGCACCGGATTGGAATTGTTTACATGTCTGTTTTCTTTCTTTACTGTGAGCTCATTGCACATGCAACCACAGCACTTTAAAGCTGCTGAACAATTTGTATCTCCTCCAAAGCTCCAAATTATCTTCTCCCTACCTCCCTCAGAAGGCACCTCCCCTGCCCTGCTTTAGGTCTGTGTTATGTTACCCCAGGAAGCACTTTCTGCACCGGATTGGAATTGTTTACATGTCTGTTTTCTTTCTTTACTGTGAGCTCATTGTCTTCCAATTTCAGTGCTCTTACAATGACATGAAGTAAACACTCAGGAAGCACGGAGACCCCCTTGCCCTTGGACTGAAAATTCTTCCATTTTTTGTCTTGACTCTTGAGGACCATGAACAACTATGTGAGAACTAATGTGGTACTGCTTATACTCCATGTCAGTGATGAAGAACCTTTCAGAACTTTCAGTGATAACAAACAGCTCACTGCAGCATGCGTGCCATACGTTCGCCACCATGGCCCTAAGTTATAACTTTGCAAGAAGCATTTGGGTTTACTAGCAGAGGCATTCTGAAGATGTAATGTCATTATTTAAAGATTGATTCTCATTAGAAATTCTGTGGTTAGGTGATAGTGCCAAAAGAGAATAAGATTTGAGAACAAATATTTAAAACTCTTATTTACATTCCTTTTAAGTATTTCTACAGACACTGTGGAGAGGGCATGACCTTCAGGCTACTGAAGGACAAAATTGGTAGCAAAGCCCATTTTTATCAACCAGAGTGCCTTACTCATTAATATGTATTAGTTGAATAAATAAATGTTCTCCATACTTTTGATTAACGTTCACAACGTAGGGAGAAACACATACATTAGAGGAAGAGAAAACAGAAGGCTGTGAATCTGAGTTTCGTGTTTTATATTCACCTGAGAATTGAATCAGATAATTCATGTGACTCTGTACTCATTTCTTCAACTGTAATATGAGGAGTCAAAGCCAGCTGACCTTTAGTGTATGTTCATTTCCACTGTTCTCCTGTTCTATAATGGAGAATCCACTGTACTGTCCTAACACCAGCGGAAGAAGGAAGCTTGCAAGGCAAAAGGTAGTGGTGGCATGGTCAGGACCATAGCACTGGGACGGAAGAGACACTTCGGGTGTGAGCATGAGGATACAGATGAAGTATGACAATGCAGGGAGAGTGTATGGTAAGCTTGAGACATGCTAGAGACCTGAGGTATCTGCGCATACCTCTGGATCCCCTTCCCATGACCCTGGCTCCTAGTTAATGTTCCGTGAGTGATCTGAAGTAATGTGCGTGCACAGTGAGGATGCAGATGGGAAAGCCTCTTCAATTTGGTCACACAACATCAAAACAATTCCCATGAAGCAAATAGTAACAGACAGAATGATTTATCAGATGCCTGGACTTGATGCCCTTGGTTTACCACCCAATGCCAGATTTCCCAGCTGGAGCAGAGTATAAAGGGATTATTCTAGAGCAGCTCTGTACTAGGCCATGCTGCTGGTTATGAGTTAGGTAGTCCTTGAAGCAGCAAGTCTAACAGAAGTCTAGGCCAAGTAGCAGGAAGAAAATGGGATTAGGAGTCTATACTAGCAAGAGAGGATGCTAAGTCCAAATGGGAAAAGAAATAAGGGGCAACATATGAAAGACCAGTTGTTGGAGATGTAGATACAAATGAAGACATGTACCCTGATATTGAATATATATATATATATATATAAAAACAAATAAAGATGTACCCTGATATAGAATATATATATATATATATATATATATATTGGAAGGATTTACCTATACAATAGTTTACAAACTTTAAAAAAGCTTTTAAAAGTAACCAAATCCCTAAGGAAGTGGGAGCCTCAGGGAGTTGTAGAGCACAGCTGAAAGCTCCTGTTGACCCATGTTCAGGAGTGGATTTGATGGGTAATAACCAAGTGTCATATGTAAAAATGAAAGGTAAAGAACACAAGCCCCTTTAGGTGTCAACCTGTCATTCCAGGTAATATAAAATTAAAGTTTGTATCAATCATTGATTTATAAGAATACCATTCTGATTTCAAAATACATTGTACAGTTTTTCTTTGCACCAGTAATTTTGAAAAAGAGATCTATAGTTTGGTAACTTTTTCAGATGTATGGAGAACAACCTAATTTGAACTCTTGAAGATATCTTTCTTACTGTTCTTCAGAAAGCCTTTATGCAGTTATCATTTCCATTTTGCCTCAGCAATATGAATTGAATAAAACTCTCATGTTTTCATGAGAAAATTCTCTGTCTTTGGGAGGAACAGCTCTGAAATTAGCCCATGGTGATGAGATCAGGGAGAGTGCCCACTGGCCTCAAAGAGTGAAAGAAAGTGTGTGCAGTCACAGAAAAAAATAATTTTTGTTTAACTTGTAATTACATATTATAATCCATCTCTTATTGCTTTTTAAAGATAATTTCCCATGGACTTTATAAAATATGCCTGTTTAAAGCCCTTAGAATTAATTAAATATTTCTAAATTCGAAGGTGTAGATATAGAACAGAGATGTAATTGTTTTCAAAATTGCCTTATTTCTTCCTATTTTCTATTTTATCATTTCTAGCATGGCCTTGTGAAACTTTAATTAAATATCTATTTAGATCATTACTGCCTTCCATCATGTTAATAGCATTCTGCTACAGGATAAATAAATCCCTGTTACTAAAATATAGGGCAGCATATATACCTTTTAAAATATTTTGAGGGAAGCACCTCAGTTTTGGTTATTATTGTCTGTGCATATTGTGTGTCACTATAAACCCAGGCCTATATCATCTTCAAGCCAAGAACTAGGGAAGCAGCTTTCTAAGTTAATCATCTCATTAGGCAGTGGATAACTGCCTAATTTAGAAAATTTTTTAATACTGTACTTCTCCATGATGGACCACAATCAGTGACTTTTTAAGCTTTGACTGCTAATGTACTGAATTAAAGTGCTTTTTATGGCTTGCATTTAAGAAAGAGTTCAGAGCTCTTTCATCAGTTATATTGGGGTAATGATCTGGACATCTTTATATAGTTTTTTAGTAGCAGAGTAAACGTGAGTTTTATGATACTGATGACTTTCTATACAGTATCTTTTATTCCTAGAAAATGGAGTTGCTTTAAATTGATGATCTAATAGATAATACACTCAATTCCTATGACTATTAGGAAGATTATGTTATACAGATATTGCATAAATAAGAAGTCAGTAAGGTTGATTTTTTCCTTTGTTTAGAACAAAAAATTTTAAAGAAATACTAATATTTTACTTTCATGTTCAGGTAACTGGATTTTTACAATAACTTATGATTGTCAAGCTGTATCATATATGTACATATCTGTACCAAGATTTGATTCTGTAAGTAGATGAAATAAAAAAATCTATTAAACCTTACTTTATTTAACAGTATATTTAACATTTTATAGAATTCAGCATTTGCTGTATGTTATTTATGAAACTAACGTAAGTTGAATTTCTTGGCAATATTAGCTTTTACTTCCTACTTCACTTTTCCTTTTATGTTGTAAAGACTGCAAGAAATAGACAGTTTCTGGTTGTAATGATATCTACTGCAAAGTCAAATTTTGTTTATATTTAGGTTGAATATGAGACTCAAATTAAGAAGATGCAGCTACTTTCAAGAGAGAGCCTGAGAATTAAAGGTGAACTGAAAGATGAAGGCAGAGAAAAGGTAATGAATTAAAATGATAAACTTCTTGTTTTCCGATGATTTCTGAAATGTTCATATTTTAAGATAGTATTTTAATAAAATCACCTTATTATAAAGATCATTTTGATTAAATATTAAGTGATTAAAATTTTTTGCTTATAGAATATTGCTTTAATGTATAATTTGCTAAAAGGCAGTCACTTTGGGGTTAAGATTTAGATTCCAAAGAATAACCTTGTTAGCAGGTAAAATTGTGTTTTTCTAAATAAGGCTTTATAGCTACTTTTTGTCTTACTTTGAGAAATGTTTTAATTGAAAAGTAAACAAAATGTTGCATTCGGATTCTTTCCTTTCTCTGTATAGTTTTGTACATTTTAACCTTTTCATAGAGAAAGTGGAAAGAAAGATTGCATATCTAAGCAATAGAGGAAAAAGACCAGCAGGAATACTTAAATAAATTCTGCTATGTATCTGCTGTAATGCAGGCTTCTAATCCTCCTGCCTATCTCCATATAAATGATTCTGTTCAAGACCATAGATGTTTTCTTCACTAAAAGCAGTAAAGCTCTTTTAGATGAAATGTCTAAAAACATCTTGTAATAACTTGGAGCATGCTGGCAAGAGTAGTCACTTGTGCCTGTGTGAAACCCCCTCAGCCAGTTGATATTGGAATAAGCAAAAATGTTCGCATCACTCCATTATTCAGAAAAGCCAGCAGCGCGCTGGTTCCTTAGGCTGCAGCATTCATTAAGAAAAGCTTACTGGGCTGAAAGCTGGGAACTGATGATAACGGGATATGATTTTCATATTTAATGCTTTCCTTGGAAGAGTGTGTGTGCTACAGATTGATAGAAGAATCAACTGCTACTTTACTAAAAGACTTTCAGGTTTGCCCTATAGCTACCGATGGAATCATTCAGCCAAGAAATTAACTTTTTCTCCTTTTACCTGCTTTATATATCTGCTAAGCAGGCTGCCTAGCTGCCAGTAAATGTTATTATGCAGTTAACTGTTTGGTATTTAAGACTCTTATCAGAAAAGAAACAGAGGCCACACTATTTTGTTTTTATAGTAGGAGGAAGGTTTTAGTTTTTCTTTCTTCCATGCATTAGCAAGCATTAATCTGAGTTTATAGGAAGTTTTGGTTTTCTTTCCCATAGATTAGAAAGTTAAAAAAACTAGAATTTAGAGCATTCTTTAAACTGTAAGATATGGAACACCAAGCCCCAGCAGCCTTGACCTATATAAAAAGGCCTTTAATGATAAATGATTTATGTGCCATTAGATGTAGACCCAATGTGGTATGATGCAATAGACTTCTAAACCATTCAGTTTTTCTGTTTGACATCTGGTCATGAAATAATTGGTGTGTTTTTAATCTTTAAGCCAGTTTGTTCTTTCTATGCTGCTCCCAATAGACATATTCTTAGTATAGTGGTGTCAATGGTACTTAAGTAAAAGGGGAGACTTTTTTTTTTTTCTGTTTGCACTACTGATTCCTTACCTTGCATATGATTATGGAGTGTTCTTTTAAGTCATATTTAAACAGAGAGAAGAGACATACTCCTGACAACTCCTTAAAATGTTTCACTTAATAATTAGAATAGAAGTGTTTTCTCTTATTCTAAAAGGTGTCATCTCCTTGGAAGCTTTGACTATTGACTCCATATAAGAATCAATTAGGTAACATTTTGAGAAACTTATATCTTACCTTTTCCAGTTTTCCATTGATGTGCAGTCAATTACAAGGTAAATATGTTGCAGCAAAATCATGACTTAATCCTTATTTTAGACTAACTCCCAGACAGTTCCTTATTACGTGAGTTCTTTGTTATCTGAAATCTGAGTGCCTCATCTTTGAGTAGTCATATGAATTCATCTCCTCACCCAGTTGTTTGTCAAGGACTTTCCTAATTCAGGATCTAGTTGTCAAACAGCTGCTCTGTTGGAGAAATTATAGTAGGCCCCACTGCAAATGTCACAATTCTTGCTCTCAAGGTTCTTCTCAGAAAGCACTGTTCTTTCTAGGGCACAGGAAGATGTGTGATGTGTGCTGGTTATAGACAGGTGTGGGCTTCATGGGAGCAGCCAGGACCACTTCCTCTGCCATGAGTTGATTACCCAGGTTTTGGTGGAGGAGGTGTTGAAGTGGGCATTGGAGGAAAAGTAGGCTGTTGATGGCTGGGGCAATGTTACGGATAAAGGAGCAGACACTGGAAAGCCCAGAGTGTAAATGCCTCTCTGGCAGGATCTAAAGAGCTTGTTGGGAACATGGTAGAAATGACCTTGAACAAGGACATTCTGAGACCTTGCACCTTAGGCTCAGTCTAAGAAGAGAGGATTAGCACATGTGCATGTGTGATGAGCAGGTGAAGGACTTGTGAGCAGAGCAGTTGGGTCCAGAAGAGTGGCTGCAGATGAGGCTGGCAGTGCAGCACAGAGTGGACTGGGGAGGGTAGATGGAGCTGAGGAGTTGGGGCGAGCACACGGGAATTGTTCCACAGTACCTGAACACAGGGAGGTGTTGTGGAGGGAAACACTAACAGAAGGGAAAGGATCCATCAAGTCAGAATTCTGAATCATAAAACAGTAGCTTTTAAAAGTGGGTTTACAGCTTCCCACCCTACACAATAATTTAGATGTCAAGAGAGGTTATCAGGTAATGGTTGTATGTTTTCATATGTAAAACTGTGGCTCAGTTTTGTAATAGGCACCTACTGTCTGCAGGCATCCACGGTTATGTTCCTTCAAAGTGTGGAAAACTAGTCTGCTCACCCCCCAAGCTTGTTTCAACTCTAACTCTACTTAGGAAACTTAAAAATAAGACAGCAAAAATATAATATTCAGGCTTTTTTGAATCCCCACAGATTTTACTGTAATAATCCTTTCCCTCTATTATCTATTTTTAGTTTGGTATGACCTCTGGTTCTATTTATAGCTAGGTCTTTCTGGTTGCTTAATTGTGTGGTATGAGCAGTGTTTAGAGAATATGTGTAAAACATGCCATAACGTACATACTGGGAATTTGTGAGTGAGAGTATACATTTTCCCATGGGGGCTGGAGATTTCTTTGAACTATTGCGCTGTAAACTATGTGCCACTAGAGACAGAAGGACTGAGAACCAGGGAGGCCAGGAGATGACATCGCAGGACTGCTGGGGCAGTGTCACCTCCCGTGCTGTAACCCTCTCTGCGTGCTTCCAGGACTTGCAGTACCAGTGGTGACACTGGGTAGAGATCCCTGCATGCTTACCAGCTGCTGCTCTCATGATCTGAGTGGTACTCGCCAGTCCAGGGTAGCCACAGAGGCCCAGGTCCTTTCCAAAGACGAATGGATGGACAAGTGGTGCAGCAGAAATCGGATAAGAGATCAATATCATGGAGGGTGAAGCGAACCCTAACACTGATACCCCTGCTTGAAGAGCAAATGACTTAGCTGGGATCCTCTGGAAGTAGATCCCAAGACAAGGATTTGAGTACATGCTGTCACTTTGTTGGGAGGTGGACCCAGGAAGTACAACTGAAGAGCGAGGAAAGTGACCCAAAGAAGGAGAAGCAGCCCACAAAGGTGCGGCACTAAGCATCTGGTGCTTGGGCCTGGGGTGACCTTGGAAGACTGCAGAACAGGCCTCAGAAGTGACCTGCCCCAGGGAAGGAGAGGAAGGTCCTTCCCTTCCATTTTATTCCCCTGCAATTTCACGCTGTACTGCATCTAGGTGCCGTACTTGTGGAGTCCCAGACATGTGGGAGTATGAGCCCGGGGTCTGGGTCTGCCCTTCCCACCTATGCTGGACAAGAACAGTGGATAGAGGAGGAGAAGGTGGGCTGTCACGTAGAGTTTTTGTTCTACCTTACAGCCTACAGTAGTGTATATGCACGCACACACATCCATTACAGCACCTTACAAAATAGGAACTATTTTTGCATTCATTTTACATATTAGGAAAGGGATGCTCAGAGTAGTTATGTGACTTGTCCCCAGGTTGCACAACTGGTAAGTGGCAGAGCTAGGGTTTGGGTCCCAGGAGACTAATGTGGAGTCTTGTTTTATTTTCTACATTTTTGCTTTTTCCTTAAGTTTATTTTGGTCTGGGTGTTAATTAATAAATGCATATTTATCGACTCATACTACTTTTAAATTACTAGATGAAATAATTTACTTGGGAAATTAGTTGGCGATAACCCTTGGAGGAATTTAGCTTCTCTGTCATATTCAATAATGAAGGAAAAGCAGTATTTCTAACGCTGACTTTTTGTGGGTACATTGGTTAGGCAGCCATCTTCTTTTACTCCCTGGATGGTGGAATTATGTACCAAAGACTTTCCCAAGGAGGGAACATAGATACAGGTCCATGCCTTGTGGTGAGTGAATGAGGAAGAAAGGAGGGAAAGTGAAGAGGGTGAAGGGATGCAAGTCACTGTAGCAAGAAGAAGAGATACTATGTGGGAAACAGTGCTGCTTTTCTCCTTTTGATAGTACAAGGGATTAGAGAAGCGCCACAGAACAAATACTGATTTCTTGTTCTTTAGATTTTCCAAATTTTATATGTTTATATTCTATGAAATATTATATTATTAAAAAAAGACATTCTTTATACAGCCTAAAAAATGTGTGAATTCTTAGAATTTTTTGGAAAGGAATCTGACAGTGACCATCATAATTAATGTCCACATATGCTTTGTCCTAACAGTCCATTTTTGATCATCTATTTTGTAGAAATAAAAGCTTAAGCTCAAAATGCAAAAATCTAGTTAGTCTGTTGCAGCGTTATCCATACTAGCAAAACATGGGAAGTCCACAGGGCCAGCAAGGAAGGAGGGATTGGGAGAGGTGAGGCTATACCCTCAATTTCAAGCACTCTGTGTGTATCAGAGGGAGTCCAGTGTATTCCTCTTGCCCCGGGGGGTGAGGGTGCCCTGGCATATTGATAGGAGAGAACAGCAGGTTGCAGAGGATCATGTAAGGCATGCTCTCACATTTACACAAATGCCCAAACCCTTGTTTCTGGGGAATTAGGTTTGTGTGAGCTAGGAGAAAGGTTTGAAGGTCATGTGCACAGTTTGCCTTGGTCACCTCAGAAATGGGAGAGAGAGGGAGTGAGATACATACCAAAGAGTAATTTGTGCTTTATATTGTGCCTTTTTCTATGATTTAAATAATACTAATATGATTTTTTAATTTGAGGAAGAAATGAGTTAATCTGTTCCAGGAAGAAAGAGCCAGCCTGAGGCTGAGACTACTTTTTTTAGTGTAGTAAAGTGTGAGTTGCTTATCTCCTTTCTCAAATATCTCTGAATTTTAGAGTGGAATTGGCATTCTGTCCCTCTGTTGTAGTTCTGCACACTCATTTTATGAATAGGGAAATGAGAGGGACATAGCTAGATCCTTGAGTTGACCTGTGTGAGGATTGTGGAGTAGATCCAGGTCACACTGAATTACATTATGTTTTTAAAACATTATGTCTTGGGTACTTGTGAGTTTGTTCACTTGAAAACCATGATTTATTGTTTTAGTCAGGGCAGGTGTTTAGGCAAAAGGTTGATTCTGGAGTATGTGTTTGTTTTAAAAAAAAACCATCCACTGGTATGGTTTAGGAATGCCAAATTTTTCTGGAAGCCTCTATCTACTGTTCTTCTATTCTTCCTACTTACCCCTGCCCCCATATAACTAACTCTGGGATACAAGTTCCAATTCTGGGTCTCTTTTAGTAAGATCTGATTTTAGACTTGTTGAATTTAGGCTCAAACTTAAGATTCATAATGAGGATGTTTTAAATGTTTGTTGGTTGGCTGGTTTGTTTTTTTAAAGCTCTGACTCAGTAACACAGTTTGAATTTTAATGCATATTGCTGCATAGGAGGTAGGCCCCATGGCTCTGGCATCTGGTTTGAGTCCTGGCTCCATGACTGGCTGATTTGCTCAACCTTCCTAAGCCCGATAGAGAGGGAGAAGAGCAGTGACTGGTTTGAGGGCTGGAGAAGGTGACAAGAATAAATCTCTTAGCATGATTGGCTGCTCTTAGGTGCCTAATAAAGGCTCACTGATCCAGCCTCCATGCTCAGACCTTCAGCAGCATCCTCCACCAGGGTAACCTCACCAGGGTCGTGGCTTCTCACCACACATCTAAAATGGTGGAGAGTACACTGTAGGGTTGGATAGGCTTCCTTGTAATTAAAGAAAACAGAGATAACACCACTTGATGGTAACAGCTTGGAATGGCTGTTTTTCTAGTGATCGACCCACAAAATAACTTACAGAAAACACTATTAAAACCCAATTTAACAGAGGCATTTTACAGTGTAGATAGTTCCAACAGCTCTTGGGTTTAATGGCTAGAGACATCTCTATGGCCTGAGTCACAACTGGTGGTGAGTGTAATTCAACATGGTGGCAGAATGAAAAGCAAGTCATATTCCCACAGCCTGGGTACTGAAACAGCTGAGCTTGATGTCTCACAGTTCTGGAGGCTGATCAAGATGCCATCAGGCTTGGTTTCTCTTGAGACCTCTCTCCTTGAGTTATAGATAGTGTCTTCTCACAGGTCCTCGCATGGCCTGTTCTCTGCATGCCCGAACAGACAGAAAGAAAGACCTGGTGTCTCTTCTTCTTTTTATAAGGACAAAAGTCTTATTGGATTAAAGTCCTACCCTTATGACCCCATTGATTATTACCCTCTATTCAAGGCCCTTTCTCTAAATATAGTCTGTCATAGTTAACTTTTCTTGTTGCTGAGATGAAACATCCAACACTCACAAGTTAAGGGAGGAAAAGTTTATTTAGCTCATGGTTTGTAGAGGTTTCAGTCTATAGTTGTTTGGTACTGAGGCAGGGGGGTCATTGCAGAGGAGAAGAAGTTCATGGTGGGCAGAAGGCAGCAAGACAGTAAGCAGTGAAGTACAAAATAGGAAGTGACAAGCAGTGACCTTCTTTCTGTCCCTTATATCTTTTCCAGCCTACCTACCCTTAGGGCGGATAGCACTCAGACCCAGAGTGGGCACCCTTAATCCTACCCAGAACATGCCAAACGAGTCAGTGGACTAATTTAGTAATCATGAACCCTTAATCCCAACATCATATACTCTGGGTCCAGCTACCTCTGAAAAGCCCTACCTATGATCACATGAGGCTTTGGGGGAACATCTAGACACAAGTCATAACACAGTCAACTGGAGATTCTAACTCCACCTATGAATTGGGAGAGGTATAGTCACAATTCAATCCGTAGCAAGTTGTAATGTAAAATAGTTCCAGCAAGACTGTTGTGTCACAGTGCCACACTTGTTGAGTCTAAGAAACCAACATGGGTACATTACTAGTAATTAAACCTCTGACTTTATTCATATCTTTTCACCACTTTTTCTATTAATGTCCTTGTTCTGTCCCAGGACCCAATGCAGTATTTAGTATTAGAGTTTTAAGTTTAAAAAAAAATTAAGCCCAGCATTGTGGCACACACCTGTAATCCTGGCCCTCACAGGCTGAAGCAGGATGGCCATGAGTTCAAGACCAGCCTGAGCTACATGGTAAGTTCAAGGCCAGCCTGAATGAACTACACAGTGAGACCCTGTCTGAAAAAAAAACCCAAATTTCCTGATTTTAATCATGAACTCTGCTAATGAAAAGAAAAATAGCTGGGCCTGGTAGTACACACCTGTAATCCCAGCACTTGGGAGGTTGAGGCAGTAGGATTGCTGTAAGTTCAAGACCAGCCTGGCCTACACAGTGAGTTCCAGGTCAGTCTCAACTACATAGTGAGAACTTGTCTCAACCCCCCCTGCAAAAAGAAAAGAAAAGAAAAATGTCCCTGTACACTGAAGTACTTAATGGTAGATAGGTAGAATGTGTTTACCTGTGTTTGCATGATGCAGAAAAAACTACTATGCATATGTAAGTATATATAGACACACGCAGAGGAAACTAAGAATGATAAAACATATAAACCATTGGTAAGTCTAGCTGAAGAGTATTAGGAAGACTTTTTTTTTGGTACCAGAAATCCAACTCAGGACCTTGCTTGTGCTTGTGAGGCAGTCAGTGGCACCCCTGAGCTAAATCCCTGGCTCTAGGAAGATTTTTTTATACGATTCCTGCAATTTTTCTGTAAGTTCAAAATTAAAAAGTTGTGTACCCCCCAAAAAAAAATAAAAACAGCAACAGCTAGACCTAGAGTGGAAGGAGCTTCCTCTGACTGAGGAGTCTTGACCTAGTAGTTTGAGTTCTAAGAAGTTGTTCTATTGATCCAGTCACATGTGTGCAGGGGGACACACTCAGGGACAATTAGTGTGGAGTGGCAGCTGGCAGGAAACACAGCCAGATCTCTTGAGAATGGACGGGTAGAATAAGGTATAGTAAATCCATAGAAGATAAGAGGCAGCTGTTAGAATTGTAACACATTTACTTACTAGCAAGTGCACAGAACATCTCTAGAAAGAGGTGCAGGAAGCTTCTCAGCTTCTGGGGAGAAAACTGACGACTAAATTTGGAGGGGCTCATAGAGAATTTCTTTTTCCACTATAACTGTTCAGTCCTGCTATATGTTCCCATTCTCCCACCTCTGCCATTCTGCCAGTCTCTGTCTTCAGTTGTATTATTTAATCCATTTATATTTCATAAAATTACCAATGAGGTAGGATTCTCATCCACAATTTGGCTATTTTCTCCATATATTTTATTCCTCTCTTCATCTTTGCCATTTGTGTCAAACAGATATTTTCTAGTGTGCTATTTTAATTCTCTTGTCATCTCCTTTACCAGGGTACCCTGGTATTTCAGTTGACATCTCCTGAGGTCTGGGTATGGCTTGTATTTGTCCCCCAGATTTCCATGTGCTGGAAACACAGTCTTTGGTATGGAGATACTGAAGTGATGGGACCTCATAGGAGATAGTTTAATCATGGGAAGGATCAGTATAGTTCTTGCAGGACTCTGATTAGTTCCTGGGATAGCAAGTTGTTATTTGAAAGACGCCAGCCTGGCCCGGAATCTCTCTGCCTCCTGTTTCCCATGTGATCTTGTCCTCTTGCAGTCCCCACCATGACACTATAGGCTATGCCGTGCTGCACTGTAGTGTAGCCAGAAAGTCTCTACTGGATCCAGGCACCATGCTGTTGACTCTCGAAGACTGTCATTGACATAAACCTCTTTTGTTTATGAAGTAGCCTTGGGCATTTTATTATAACATCAGAAAATCAACTAAGACAACATTAAGGCTTTTAATACTTATAATAATATGCAAGTTATAGTGGCTTATAGAAGTTATAATCTAGTTTGCTTATTATCAACCTAATTTTAATGGCACATAAAAACTTTGCTCCTATGTAGCTCTTTTCTCTTCCTACTTCTTTGTGATAGTAGTGTAAACTGTCTTTATATCTTATGTGCTTCTCATCAATACAGATTTATAATTATTTTATGAAGTTCTTTTAAATCATATAGGAGAAAAAGGTTACAAATAATAAGTACAATTTATACTATCAATTATATTTCCCACTGTGGTTACTTTTACTAGTGCTCTTTTATTTCTTAATGTGGATTTGAGCTACTCTTAAGTGGCTTTTCAGCCTGAAGAATTCTCTGTAGAGTTTTGTGCATGGCAGGTATGATACCGATAGATTCATTCTCTTTCTCTCTTTTATCTAGGAATGTCTTAATTTCCCCTTCATTTTTGAGTGAGAGTTTCAGTGGATATAGAATACCTGGCTGATAGTCTTTCTTTCAGTATGTTTAGTATGTCTTCCCTGCTTGTTGAGCTCCATGGTATGGTGGTATATGCCTGTAATCCTAGCACTTGGGAGGCTGAGGCAGGCAGGAGGATTGCTGTGAGTTAGAGACCAGCCTGGGCTGCAGGGTGAGTTTAGGGCCAGCCTGAACTACAAAGGGAGACTCTGCCTCAAAAAAGCATAAAATAAACATGGCAGAGCTGGGGTGCTGGGACACTTAAAGCATGGTGGTGTTTTTTGACCCTGCCATGCCAATTCTGTCCCTGAACCTGCAGGAAGATGCTGAGTTTCAGAAGGGGTGGTTCAGGTTTGGCATCATATGACCCAGCAAAAAAAGCAAGAACTTATGCCTGGAGTAATCTTTGAGGGTCACCTACCTCCAGTACGTTTTGAATCCCAGATCAAAGCATATTTTTCCCAATTTGGCAATAGTACAAGATTCAGACTGTTCAGAAGTAAAAGGACTGGAAATAGTGGAGGCTATGCCTTTGTGGAGTTTGCCTCTGAGGATGTTGCCAAGATAGTGGCTGAGACCTTGCCACAGCTACCTCTTTGGTGAAAGATTCCTGGTTTGTCATTTTATGTCACCAGAAAAGGTTCATAAAGATCTTTTTAAAGGCTGGCAAGTTCCATTTCATCATCCAGTATAAGTATACCTGGCAGTGAGATGGTATAATCATAAGTCATAAGCGGACACTTTTACAAAAGTTGTGGATATAAGATCAATTTAAAAAGAAAGAAAAATTACCTTTGAAGAAATTAATTGCAAAAGGAATTGACTATAATTTTCCTTCATTGGTTTTATTTACTACGAAAAGAGGTTTCAGACAAAAAAGAATTTCCACAAAAAAGGAAAAGGTTTCAGGCATACTGAAGAAGAAGAGGAAAGGGGAGGGGGAGGGAAAGGGGGAGGAAGAGGAAGAAAAAGAAAGAAGAAGGAGAGGAGGGGCATGAAGAGGAGGAGGAAGATTTCAAAAAACTCTCCTCTTACTCCCAGTAAGACTGTGGATAGGCAGAGCACCACACCAGTTTGTACACCATTTTTTGAGAAACAAAAATCTGAAGTGGCTGAAATGAATGATGATAAAAATGATGAAATTGTTTTCAAACAGCCTGTATCCAGTGTAAAGGAAATGCCAGAGACTCCAGCACCTACTTGTTCAGGGAAAAAAAAAACAAAGGCAAAGAAAAAGTGAACAGTGATTCTCAGTGTATTGTATAAAGCATATCTTAACAAGAAAATGTGACTTGTTATAAGGACTGACTCCTGTATTACACAAGGTACAGCCAAATCAGCCATTAACAAGACTTCCAGAAGAAAAACACACTAGTTGTTCAAGGTCAGTGAAGAAAGCAGGCAGTAATTTTGGCTCATCTGCCCGTGCTGAGATTTGGGTTACACTGCAGCCTGCAATAGTTGGGCTCACAATGCCTTTGTCCTGGTCTCCTACTTTTCTGTTCAGATTCTTTTTTAGCTCCCCTTAGTTTACCATGTGTAAATGTCATTATTAACTGTAGATTTAAGTACTGAAGTGTTGTGGCCTTTTGCCACCAGCAAATAAAATTCACCGGTCTTGTTTGACCAAAAATTAGTAAATAAATACAATAATCAAGTTGAAGTTTCATTTGACCATGCTTTGTCCTGAGTATACAGTTGCTCCTTTAGTTCCCCAACTCATTTAATGACCCAGTGGTAGGATGTTAACATGATCATTAAGTGAGGAATATCTGCCAAAGCAAGCTGGCTGTGTTTTTTTTGTTTTTTTAATAATTTCTGTCTCTTTTCTTTTTGTTTCTTGCAGTTCTGGGGATAGAACTTCAGGCCTCATGCATACTAGGCAGGCCTTCTACCACTGAGCTATACCCCAGTCCTTGTGTCTTTATTGATGGACTGGATATGGACTTTATTCCCGTAGTTTTGATTTCCTTTGGTTCTTTGTGCATATTTAATGCAGCTAATTCAGTGCCCGTGTCTGCTTTGTTCAGTACCTGGGTTTCCCCATGGACAATTTCTTTTGCCTGCTTTTTTTTCCCTCCTAAGTAAGAATCATAGTTTTTTCGTTATTTTTCATAATTTTTTGTTGAAACTTACACATTTTAAATAAGAAAATGTGGTAACTCTATGATCAGTTTCTCCCTTTCCTCACTGTGTTGCTGCTGTTTATCTTGGTGTTGTTTGGTGACTTTCTGAATTCATTATGTGAAGTCCACATTCTTCTTCATATGTGGTCACTGAAGTTTCTGTCATTCAGTTGGCTCAGTGATTAGCCGATAACCAGACAGAATGTCGCGTGTCTTAACATGGCACAATGTTACCAGTTCTTTTGCATAAGCACTTCTATGTTGAAATGTCACCACACACCCATGTCATAAGACACTTGTGCTGCTGCTGAATGACTGGGAATGCCAAGAAGCTGCTAATTCTAGATGTTCTGAAACTGAGCCACTCAAAGTATAGCACCACTGCTTACAGTCTGCTTTGGCAGACACACCCAAGAAAGAGTGTAAAACCCAAGCATTTGCAATCCCACTATCCCTCTGGGGACTGCCGCAGTGGCATGGGCTCTGTCTGTCTGGTAATAGCACTGGACATTCATGTGATCAGCTCGTATGGCTGTGCTGGACTAATAAGACACAGAAAAACGCATGGACTCTGAATGGAAAGGAGGAATGCATGCTCAGTAGCAGCTCCGCCTGTGTAGATGAGGGCCATCTCAAACACTAAGTGCGGGCTCCGTTGTCTCAGGAGTGTTACTGGTAGCTGGTGATAGTAAGAAGCTCAGAAATGGACTCTAGATGTATGTTACTTGTGGAATCAGCTTGCATAGCAGCAACACAGCGAAAGTAGACAATGACACTTGGCCACTTATTCCTGGCACCTGTGCTTTTCCTGGGTCATTGATGTGTTCTGCTCACCAAGCCACCCTCAGTCATCAGCAGTGCTATTCTGGCTCGCCCTGGGCCTTCATCTGGGCCAAGCCCAAACAAGGTGATGGACTTGCTACACCGAGGCACTGGTCTTTGTATGAACCATTTAAATGTTGAGATCTTAAAAGGTATAAAATAAACCATGTGATTTGTAAGCTGATCCAAGTGTACACGTTTCTGCTCCAGCAGCTCTTTCATCCCTTCCAGGCTGCTCATAACACAGAGCTTTCTTTAAATGTCCAGAAGTAGAGTTCTCAGTCCTACGTGTGGGGGCACTCACCCAGCACTTGTCCCTGCAGCTCACAGCTCTTCCTTAGTCCTCACTTCCTGCTTCCTGCTCTGTAGAGCTGGAGCTCAGCATCCTGATTTCAGGGTACAGGTGCCTGCTACATTCCCAGGAATGTGTTGAAGCTTTTAGACACCCCCCTCGGCTTTCCCTTTAAATCTTTAGTTATTTCTTGTTTGTCCCAAGTTATCTACGGCCTTTAAGCAGCCTCCCTATTAAACAGTTACTTTTTATTATTTTCAGCAAACTTCCCCAGGGAAAATAGCTGTTTGTTCTGGGTAAGCTCAGAGCCAGGTCAAATAAACAGTCATTGTGCAAGGTCTTCCAGAGGATTGTCAGGTCACAGGAAGATAGATCTATGGGAATGGGGCTTCTGTGGGATTCTGTTTTCCGGCTCCTGTGGCTTTTGGGCTGCTGGTTTTCACTGTGAGCACAGGTCTTCAGGGCTCTGCTGACCTGGGGAGGGTGTTGGGAAGAATGTGGGTTCCTATACCATAAAGCCCTTTGGTCTGATCCAGAGTCAGCTGGTTTTCCTGAATAAATTGTCCTCAGGTTGCCACAAGCCTGATTAATTTCCAGAATTTTGAGAAATCATTCTGAACATTTTCCCAGTGTTGTCTGTTTAGAAGCAGAGAATTTTTAGAGGTTTTATTCCACCACTCTCTCTGACATTCCTGATCATTTGTTGACTTCAAAGTTGTTTCTTTTATTTTGAAAACAGAAGAGATGCTGTATAGGAGGGAAGCAAGACCTTGATTCTGTTCTTATGGTATATATGACATTTTCTCACTTACCATGTGGGCCTCACTTTTTCCATCTGCAGAGCAGGAGTGCAAATACATCTCCCATCTACCACATATGTATCTATGAAATAAATGCTTATATGTGTGGAAGTGCTTTTGTCCCTTTGGAAGAAAAACACTTAAACTTTCTGGAGGCTTCAGCCTTGTTATACTTTCTACTATGTGTCCTTGATTGAGCCACTGAACCAGTCCCTCTGCTTCTGTCTCAGTCTCTGTGTCTTTCTCAGTAGGACACCATTTCACTCTTGCTAATAAATTTAAATTGAGGTGGTGCACACCTGTAATCCTAGAACTTGGGTGGCTGAGGCACAAATTTGAGGCCACCCTGGGCTACATAGTGGGTTCAAGACTGGCCTGGACTATATAGTGAGACTGTTTAAAAAAAAACAAACAAACAATAAAACAAAATTTCTTGAAGGTGTTTGGAAAAAAAACCTGATGTCATTTTGTTATTTATAGTTTAACTGTATGTTATGAGTATTTTGTGGAGGTTGCAGTATATTTTAATGCCATCCCAAAGGTGGTTAATGAAAATATTTATAGTATACGTAATGCTAAAAATAATTTTGAAACCTCCAATAGTCCTTTGTATGCCCCGCCTCACCTCTCCTCTCCTCTCCTTTCCTCTCCCTCTCCCTCTCTTTTTCTCTTTCTCTCTCCTTTGGTCAAGTTCTTCAATGAATCTTGAGCTCTGTGGAGGACTCTTAGAACTCATAGCTGTTTTTTTTTCTTTTTTTTATTTTTATCATGGTAAACTATACATAGCAAAAAATTTACCATGATATTTTGCTCATTTGCTATGTGGAAAGTCATGCATTTCATGAAACATGGTAGGTGCTGACATGCGTGGCCATACTTTCTTTACCTCTCTCCTTTTCCGAAAACAAGCTGATTGTTTCTATGCATTGTGTTTAACTCATATTTCTCTTTGCAGGTTGCAGTGCCAGCTGGAATTAACTCTGGGATGTCCATGTCAAGAGGGTTATATCAACCAGCAACAATCTTTATGGGTTGCCAAATGTCAGCCCTCTCAAGCACTGGAGATTCTAGTACAGAGCAGGAATCTTCCCAGCCCACAAAGAACTTCACAATTCCTGACCCACATTCACACCGACAGACAGCCCCAAGCAGCACAGTGACAGACAGCTGTGTAGTACAAACTCCTAGTGACATGCAGTTCTTAAATAAGTCTGACAAAGTAGATGGCAAGACATCTCTTCAGATTGGCAAGGAAATGCCAGTCACAGCCCAGGCACTGTCTGAAGAGGAGCAAATTCTTGGCTTGGAGACGGGAAGCAGCCCTCAGAACAGTGAGAGTAATTTATCTGACGTCAGAAAGCCTGCGGAACTCCATTCCTTGCCACAGCAAAGATTAAGTCCCAAGAACAGAACCACTGATTTAAAGTGTGACAGTTGCAGCAGATCAGAGGGATCAGAGGGAGAAATACTGACACAAGAACATATTGAAGTTGAGAAAGAAAGTGCCAGCCTGCCTGTCTCTGCCATATCAGTTTCTGAACACTATACATCTGAAAATAAGTGGTCTCCAGAGAAGCAATCTGCCAGGGCCACTTTCCCAGGTGGGATAAGAAGCTGCATTCACTTGCTGGTTTTTGTTGATGTTTAGTTTTTCCTAAGGGTGATGATTTTATATAAGAACAAAATATATCATCATTTTATCTCTTTGTCAGAAACCAAAATGGTGACATTGTCAACAGATTAAGTTGTAATCAGTTCTTCGTTGTGAACCTGGAAATAGTTTTGAAAGCGAATTTACTGATTTTTTAACTCAGTGATTTTATTATTTTTTTTAATTTTTTTTTTTTTGTACCAGGGATTGAACTCGGGTCCTTGTGCTTGCGAGGCAGGTGGCAGAACCACTGAGCTAAATCCCTGGCAAAACTCAATGATTTTAAAAAAAGATTTATAAATATTTTTGAAGGCTGCAGGTGTCGCTTCGTGGTAAAGCATATGCTGAACATGCACATGGCCCATTACTTGATCTCCCACACCACAAAAAAAATTTAAGTTTTTTATTAAAAATAAAACATTTTGGAATTTTAAAATCCCATAACTAATTGTGGATTGTTTCTGTGTGATTTAACTGAGGGGTCATTCTGCTCTATGTTACCTTGATTATCCCTGATGTTAGTGGCCAGTGATCTGTGTGATGTCCCCCATACAGGTCACCTAGCCCCTGAGGTCCCAGAGTCACACAGGCCCTTGGAGCGTATGCAGGAAGAGCAGGATGAGGGAAGTGTGTGCAGCAGCAGTGACCTCACGGTCTCTGTCAGCGAAGATGACCTGATTTTATACAGCCCAGAACCACAGCCAAATCCAGGCGCCCAGACAGAGGAAGAAGGTGGGATACAAGCCTTAACACTAATCCACGGTGAACGGGAAAGAGATGTCCTCGCTACTGGAGAGAATGATTGTGCTTTGCAAACCCTGAGCTCTCCTGATTCAAAAAAGACATCCTCCACTAACTCCCCGAAACAGTAAGCCGTTCTTTCTTCTTTCTTACTGTTCTTAATTGTAGACAGTTTTAGAGACTGTTTCACTGAGAATGTATTGTTGAATACTCAGCCACAAACATATGTTTCTTAAGTCTCATAAGTAGTCTTTTAAGATAAGATCTAATTTTTTTCTTTCTTTTCTTTTTAAACTAGTTTTTAAAAATAATAATCATTGAATCATGTGATTGACATCTTATATTTATGCAGATAGTTCCCATTTAATTTATAAATCACCCTACCTCCTATTCTCAAGCCTTTTAAAATATAAATCCATTTTATTTTTATGGAATTTTGTTACCATAGAAGGTGACAGGTAAATTGACTAGCAGTTCAGCTTTAGAAACTAAGTACTTTGTAGCTACTTAATCTTTATTTAACTTGCTATAGTTTCATTTTATCATACAATTACATGAGCTAGTAAGTTCTCATTATATATATTTAAGCAAGATTTCCTTTTTTGAGTGTAAATGTGAGGACATTGGAATTTCTAATATTAGGAATATCAGTGTTATACATTTTCAGCACTTATAATATCCAAGTCACGTTTTTTTGTACCTAGTATCTCCAATCAATAGTAGTTTTTTTGTTTTTGTTTTTGTTTGTTTGTGTTTTGGTACCAGGGATCGAACTCAGGAACTTGTGCTTGCAAGGCAGGCACCAGAACCACTGAGATAAATCCCCAGCTCAATAGTAGCTTTTTTTACTATTGATTGGAGATACTAGGTACAAAAAAAATTATTGAAAGTTTTTGTGTATCTTCTGTATAGAAAACTTGTTAGCTGTTTAAAACTGATTCTGTGATATTTTAAAAATAGCACCAATGGGCTGGGGATTTAGCTCAGTGGTTTCACTGCCTGCCTTGAAAGCGCAAGGTCCCGAGTTTGCAAGGTCCAGAGTTTGATCCCTGGTACAAAAAAAAAAAAAAAAAGCACTAATAGAATCAAATCTTTAATGTGGTGAGAATGAAGCTAAGTAAGCAGCATTTTACAAATTACAAGTAAACATGTTTTACAAATGAAGAAAGTAAGGGCAGGGCACAGAAGTGTCACAGTGACCATTGGGCCGGAGCCCTCCTTATAGTTCACACTTCAGCCCCACACCCCCAGAACCTGCAGTTAATCTGTGGCTGGTCAGCTTCCTCCCAGCAGCCTTGGTGGCAGTGAATGTGCTCTACCTTGTATATGTTCTGTGTGAGGTTGAGCTGAGGAGAATGGGAATTTGTGTTGTTGGATGAAATGTTCTGTAAGTATCACTTGGATCTAATTGATTGATGGACCTGTTTCATCACTACTTGCCTCTTGGATCTCTTAGTACTGATAGAGATGTGTTCAAGTCTGCATTCATATGGTAGATTTATCTACTTCTCTCTACAGTCCCACCTGTGTTTGCCTATGTATTTTGATGCCCTTATATTGGGTATGTACACATGAAGGATTTTTATGATATTCCTAGGTATAGAGTTTTTGTTATTTATCCCTGGCATGCTCTTAGCTTTCCCAGTTATGATTTTGGATCTGTCATTAATTTTGGAAACTTCCCAGCCATTATTACTTCAAATGATTTTTATGTTCCTTTCTCTTTTTGTTCTCTTTCTGGTATTCTCATTATGAATATGTTATATCCTTTGTAGTTGTTCCATAGTTCCTGGGTATTCTGTTCCATTTTTTTTCTTTCTTCTTTCTCTTTATACTTCAGTTTGGGAAGTTTATATTAACAGCATCTTGAAGTTGATGATTCTCTTCTTTTCCTCCTCTCACTCTTCCTCCTCTTCTTCCTCTTCCTGCTGCTGCTCCTTCTCCTCCTTCTTCCTCTTTTCTGTCTCCCTCTGTCTCTGTCTGTCTCCCTCCCCCCTCTATCCTTCCTTGACCCACCTCCAGCCCCCCATAGGCTCTTGCTACATTGTACCAGCTATCTCCTGAACAGTTGGGCTGAAAGAGGGTCAAGGGACCTCAGCTTCCTAAGTAGCTAGGACTGTAGGCACCACAGCTCTATGCCTGGCTAATGATTCTTTTCTTCACTATGTCCAGTCTTCTAGACATGCTCTGTTGAGTTTGAGGTTTTCCTTTTTTGAGTTATGTAGATAATTTAAAATTAATTGTTCTTGGTGAGGCATGGTAGTGCACACCTGTAATCCCAGCACTAGGGAGACTAAGGCAGGAGAATTGCTGAGAGTTCGAGGCCAGCCTGGGCTACAAAGTGAGTTCAAGGCCAGCCTGAACTGCATAGTGAAACCTTGTCTCATAAAAACAAAAACAAAACAAAACAAAATTAATTATTCTTCTTCCTAAGCCCACATATTAAAGAATTAAGCTATTTTCCCTTCCAATTATAATACCATAATTAAAAATTCTGTGATTTATTTCCATTTGGATTCCACCATAGTTTTCTAAACACCTGGTAATCCCAAAGCTCTGTTCCTTGAACTGTGAGATTATGGCAATTTAAAATGTGGCTGGAAATTCTTCAGCATTCCTTTTGTCTTTCCCTTGAATCTTGGTGGGCTTATGACTGCTTCCAACAGATTGATGCTGCATGACTTCTGATTTATGAAAGGCCATGCTGTTTCTACTCTGTTTTCTGGAACACTTGCTAAACTATGAGGGCCTGTATAACAGTCTGCCTCTTCTGAGGCTGCTAAAGAAAATATGTGTATGTGCCTGACATGTAGTCCCTGCCAAGCCTTCTCCTTCTAACCATCCCTACCAAGGAGCCCGACGAGTAAGTGAAGCCTTTGTGAGCTCTCAGAAGAGTCTGTCATCAGCTGTCACCAAATTACTTCTCCTGACATCCTGTGAAACACAGGCACCACCAACCAAGCCCTGCCTGGTTTCCTGATCCACAACATCATGAAGTATAGTGCATTGGCTGTTGCTTGAAGATACTGGGTTTTGGAGGGTAATTCGTTTGGAGTCTATAGATAAGAAGGAAAGGAGAACATTTACCTAATAGTAAGTGTTGAGTACCTACTCTGTGCCCAGCTCCAGTCCTGCTCTGACGGTGCTCATGATTGTATTTATTTCAAGGAAATATAAACCAGTAAGCAATTGTGCAAAAAAATGTGATGATGAAGAGCAGTTAGTGAGGAGAGGTACGGGTACAATTTATTGTAAAATAGGGAAAGTCTCTCTGTTAAGATAGAACTTGAGTCGAGGCCTGAAGAAGTGAGGGAAGTGGCCCATTACACTGTGCTCCTCCCTTCTCTACCCACAGAGGCTGCTATGTGCTTTGACCCTCGTGAATGTTTCTTTCTCAGTGGGTATTTCCCTTCTCCTCCCATACCTGGAAGGTAGGTGGGATATGTCTGGAAGAAGAGCATAGCTGGCACAGGGAGCCACAGAGCAGAGGCTACATCACGGAAGCATGTTTGGTGCTCCAACAGCAGAGAGGCCAGTGTCATGGATGGGAGAGAAGGAAGTGGGGGAGATGTCAGTGCTCTGAGAAGCTCACCAGGGAGTATACAGAAATAGGAAAATGGCCCAAGGCTTGACTAGATGTTCAACATCAGGAACATTAGAAGGAACCAGCAAGGTGCCTGAGAAGCTGCAAGGAAGTATGAGCTGTGCTGCAGATGCAAGTAGTGTTCTGAGTGGTGCTTAGAAAGATTAAATAACCTTCCCTGGTGAAAAAGCTGGACCAGACTGATGGCCTCACGCCAGGTTTCATGCTCTTAATTTCTTCTGTTCTTCCACCCAATCCCAATCCTAATGGTAATATGCCCTGTGACAGCACTGGCTGTGTGCCAGGCACTGACTAGTATAACACTGTCATCTTTACCATTTTGCAGAAGAGGAAACTGAAGCATGAAAGTCAAGTAATGTGTCCAGAGTCATAAGATGGCTCAGTGTGCTTTGAACTTGACCATCAGGGTCCAGAGT
Organism: Fukomys damarensis; assembly: GCF_012274545.1. Lineage (NCBI taxonomy): Eukaryota > Metazoa > Chordata > Mammalia > Rodentia > Bathyergidae > Fukomys > Fukomys damarensis. The sequence continues at coordinate 27,148,281 of NW_022900919.1, read as the reverse complement.
TGGGTTTCCAGTTGCTACCTGATGCTGTCTCTCAGCAGCTCATTTAGAATACAGCTGGAGTAGTGTCAAAGATAATATTTTATAAGACTAAAGAAGGAAGCTCAAGAAGCAAATTAGATACTTTAATTTTAAAAAAGAAAAGAAAACTAAGCAGTGGCGATTTGACCTTTTGCTGTATCCTTTTGTGTCTCCCAGCCTCAAATAAGCTGATGAAGTGCTATGTGCTTTTTTCAAGCCTGAAGAGAGTGCTTGCGAAGTTGGTTTGTTCTCTCTCTTGGAGTATGACTGAAAGCAAAATGTAATGCTGCCTTTTAAACTAAGTAAAATGAAAGCCTTGGTTTCTCAAGGTCTTAAAAATGTAATCACATAGATTGAATCTCATCTAGTGATTTTAATTTAACCCCTCTTAAAGTTAAATATAGGAAAGAAGTTATTGCATCTGAGGAAGATTTGCTGCTGGAAATCATATCACCTAAAATATTAGAGTAAAATGATGTTCTCTTAGAGTTTACCCTAAATTCATTTTATGAGGAACTGTAAGTATACTTACAAATACAACATTTCTTCAAATATGATGATGCCTGCAGGTGGGTGTCTGTTCTTAGAGGTTATTTTCTCTAGCAGTTACTTGTTTTTCCTGGACATGAGCTTTTACCCTTCAATACAGGTAGCCCATGTCCCTTATCTTGCCATCCCACAGATTGTGGACTTTGTTTCCAAAGTAAGATTGTGTATCATACTGTTTCTTCAATTTCTGTCATCAGTGTTTTGCAGTTTGCAGTAAAGTCTCTTGACTTCTTGGTTTATTCGTCAGTTAACTTTTTATTCTTAACTATTTTATTCTTTTTGGTGCTATTGTGTGGGATTGTTTTTCTGATTTCCTTTTCAGATAGCTGTTATATAAAAACACAACTAATTTTGTATGTTGATTTTGTGTCCAGCTTTACTCGATTTGTTTATTCTAACAGCATGTTTGAATATTATGTATGTGTATGTGTAGTCTAGTTTTCCATGAATATGTCATTTGCCAACAGAAACAGTTTTACTTCTTTTGAGGGGGTGGTTCCCGAGATCGAACTCAGGTCCTTGCTTGAACAGTTTTACTTCTGACTTCGATGGCTTTTATTTTTCTTGCCTGATTGTTCTGACTAGGACTTCCAGTGCTTTCTGAATAGGAATGGCAAGAGTGGGCCTCTTTTTCTTGTTTCTTTCTTCTTTCTTTCTTTTTTTTTTTTTTTTTTTTTTTTTTTT
>NW_022900919.1:27125121-27146746 GCF_012274545.1 Fukomys damarensis | reverse complement strand
TTTTTTTTTTTTTTTTTTTTTTTTGTACCGGAGCCCTTGTGCTTGCAAGGCAGACGGCGGAACCACTGAGCTAAATCCCCAGCCCCTCTTGTTTCTGATCTTAAAGGAAAGCTTTCAGTTTTTCATCACTGAGTATGGCATCAACTTTGGAACTTTGCATTTATTACCTTTATTATTGTGAGGTAATTTCCTTCCAGTCTTACTTTATTGAAAGTTTTTATCATGAAACGATGTTGGGTTTTGTCAGATGCTTTTTCTGGTTCTGTAGAAATGATTGTGTGAATTTTATCCTTCATTCTGTTAATGTTTTATATCACATTGTTTGATTTTTTTCGGGGGATGTTGATTCATTCTTGTATGCTAGGTATAAATCTCACTTTGGCCAGGCATATGAGCTTTTTAATGTGCCCTCGAATTTTGTTTGTTAGTATTTTGCTGATATTTTTATGTCTGTAGTCACTGGTGATACTGATAGTTTTTACTTTTGCAGTGTCTTTGTCTTGCTTTGGCATCAGGATAATGCTAAGTTAATAAAATGAGCTTGAAAGGGTTCCCTTTAATTTTTAAGAAGAATTTGAAAAGGATCAGTGTTACTTATTTAAATGTATGATAGAAGTTACCAGTGAAGCCATCTTGTCCTGGGCTTTCATTTAAGGATAAAGGGTTTTTTATTGCTGACTCAGTCTTCTTAATCTTACTCACTATTTTTATGTTGAGACTTTATATTTCTTCAGATCCTGTTTTGGTTGTATGTTTTTGTCTTACATGAGTAATCTATAAATGGACTCTGAGACAGACAGATAAAGGAAAGATAATAGGGTCATAGTAGTTTCTTGTGGTCTTTTTAAAATTTCTGTTATTGTAATGTTTCCTTGTTCATTTCTGATTTTACTTTTCATTTTCTCAAGTATAATATCATTATTTTATTTGAAATATTTTATGAATGTAATAGTTGTTAATAATTCCAAGGTATTTTCATTTTAATTGGCATATAATACAAATATTTATGGAGTCAGGTATGATATCTTCATACATGTATACAAAGTATAGTGGTCATAGCAGGTTATTTGTCATAACTATCACCTCAGACATCTCACTTTTCTTAGTCTAGATAACAATGTCAATTTTTTAAAAAACTACTCTTAGTTTCATTACTTTTTTGTATTTTGTATTCTTTACATCATTTACTTCTGTTCTGATTTTTATTATTTCCTTCTGTGTATTAACTTTGGGTTTAGGTTATTGTTTTGTGCATTCCTTCTTTTTAAACTTGGTTTTTAGTACTATAAAGTTCCCTTTAATACTGTTTTTGCTGCATCCTGTATATTTTGATATATTTTCTTTTTCATTAGTCTCAAGATATTTTCTCATTTCCCTTTTGATTTCTTCTGTATTGATTAGGTTGGTCTGGCCATGCCACCCTGAAAGTGCCTGATTTCATATGTTCAAAAGCATATTAATTTCCACACAGTTTAATTTTCCGGTTTTCTTTCAGCTGGTGATTTTTAGTTTCACTGCATTTTATCAGAAATATACTTGGTTATGATTTCAGCCTTCACAAATTTGTTACGGTTTATCTTCTGACCTGACATGGGATCTATCCGAGATTATTCTGTATGTACTTGAGAAAACATGTATACCCACTCTGCTGCTTTTGAGCAATATGTTCTGTATAACTCCACAGGGCCATTTTGGTCTGGTGTTGTTCAAGTCCTTGTCTTCTTTGTTGACTTTATATGCAGTTATCCTATCCGTTGTTGAAAGTGGGATAGTGAAATCTTCTGCTATTACTGCTTTTCTGTTGGATGGCACTTGGCAGCATTAGATCACACCTCATAAAGACACGAACAAGGACTTCCAGAACTGCCTCAGAAAGTGGCAGGAACAATACAATAACAGTGTTTGTTTAAGGTGTTCAAGCTAATTTTCAAACTCAAAAGCCTATGAGGTTCCAGTTTGCTCTCCTGGATGGTCACTCTTAGGTGCTCCCACCCACAATGCACAGAGTCTTAAAAATGAAGATGACAGTGACAACTCTGCTGCCCCTATTTTTCTAGAATTCATTTTGTTATTTGATTTGAAGTAAATTACACCATTTTGGAGAAATATCGCAATAGGGTGGTAAGATGCCCCATGCCCTCCTTCTGGAGCCAAACAATGGCAGAGTAGGGAGGGGAGGAAGGCTGAAGGATGGAGGGTAGATAGAGGTCAGGGGCCAGTGAGAGAACATAGAGGACTTCTGCCTCTGTTGGGGAGAAAGAACCTGCAGTCATGCCAAGGCTTGCCAGGGCTGTAGCAAAATAGAATTCCTGCAAAACACAGTTGAGATCTTAGTGAAGTTGATTCTGAGTGGAGCAGGTTTACTGCTGGTTTCATAAAGTAGGGAGGAGACTGTGGGAATCAGGTTCTGACTGTTCCAAGCCCCAGATAAGATAGGACAGGACAGAGCAGGACGTGGGCAGATTTGAAGAAAATGAACCTGAGTAGCAGTAAGCTTGAGGGAGAAGCCATGGATGGGTGCTGTAGTCGTTTATCCCAGCTGAGCCTGAAATCACAGAGCCCAGGTTCCAGATGCATTTCACACTCCTCCCCAGATGTTCAAGTTAAAGCCTCAGACATTGCAGAGCAAGAGACAAGCCACCTATACTATGCCCTGTCCATGTCCAAATTCCTGACTCACAGAAGCTATGAACATTATGCAAAGTTATTAGTTGTTTGTTTATACTGCTAAATTTGGTTTATGATATAGTTAGTTACGTAATAAGTACAACAGCCAGGATGGCTGGTTTGGCCTTTGCAGGTGATCAGCCATGGCAGGTTGGGGAGTGCAGAAGCTGCATTGTGAGCAGAGGCCTGGAGACAATAGGCAAGGCCTGTATCTAGGAGCTACTTGCCACACTGTGCCAGCGTGGGGCAACACTTCAGGCTCGGGATGCTTTCAGAGTGTGCACAGGTCCTCCTGACGGCTAGGCCCATCCATTGAGCAGCCTGGCCCTGCTCTCTACTGGCCAAGCCACATCAAGAGCAAGGATTCTGGTCTTGACTCCTATTTAAAACAAAACAAAAGAAGACAAGACAGTGAAGAAACGTCATGTAGAAGAATGGGGAAACAATGAGCCAGAGCAGGATGTACATTTGTCATTTTAAGAGCCTCTTCAATTCTTTCAAAGAAACAAGGTATGATTGAAATATATAGTGAATGCTTAAACTTAGGAAATTTATTTTGGTAAAAGACCCCACAAATTCTCCCCGTCACTTAGACACTTGTCCCATTGTTCTTGTCACTTTTTGAAGCAGTTCTGGAAGTCCTTGCTTGTGTCTTTATAAGGTCTGATCAAAAGTACAGTGAATGCTGCTGCTGAGTGTCATCCAACAGAAATGGAGGCTTGTAAAAACATGACATGGTGTCCTCACCCACCTTAGTCACCTGATCTGTACTTTGTGAACTCCTGGCCTTTCCTCAAAGTCAAAAATGACCATGAAAGGTCAGTGTTTTGAATCCGTTCAGGAGGACATTGAGGCAGCTAGGACAGTGCAACTAAAGACTGTCAGGAAAGAGGACTTCAGAGCTGCTTCAGAAAGTGGCAGGAGTGATGAGAAAGCCATATTTGAAGTGAGGGGGAGGATTTTGAGGGCGATTCATGGCAATGCGTCTTTTATGGTAATACATTTCTTTTAATTTAAACATTCACCATGCTTTTGATCATATCTTGTAAATTTGAATTACTGAAAAGTCTCTCTCAGTTCTTTTTCCAGTCTTAGCTTTTCGGCCTTTTGAACATTCATCTGTAAATTACCTTGATGTAACAGGATGCTGTTGGCTATAAATATCAAGAACACTTCCAATCTGCCTTAAATAAGAAGCATGATTGTTATGTCTCACATCTGGAAGTCCACAGGCTCTATAGTTCGTTGGTACTTCTTTTGCTTTGTCCTGAAAGACTCAATGCTTTCTTTTCTTTCTTAGTCATTTTTTGGTTGGGCTCTTCCCAAAGCCCTGAGCAGAGTGGCAGTGGCAGGGCTACCTTGACCTGAGTCCTCACCCTCGGTAATAGTGTTTGGAGATGGGTCTTTGAGAAATAAAGAGCCCTCAGGACCATCTTTTGGGTGCTAGGGACATAGGTTGGTTGTAGAATCTATTTTCTTTTTTTTTTTTTGGTACCGAGGGTTGAACTTGGGTCCTTGCGCTTGCAAGGCAGGCCACCGAACCACTGAGCTAAATCCCTGGCCCTTCTGTTTTTTTTTATTACAGTGATTCTTAAATATAGTCTTGCAGTAGAATTACAATTGAGCAAAGTAGTCTTTCCCACATGTATAGGAAAATGAATTTTTGCAATTTTGAGAATTTTTTCAAAATCATTCTACTAAAACTTTGGTACCTGCTATAGTTTACTTACTGGAAGATAAGTGAACTGGATTAGAGAACCAGATGAAGAGCATTCCTTCCTGATCAGCTGGCCTGTGTATTAGGCAGACTTTGCTGAACATAGTCCTACTTAGAATTGGTGCCTGCTGTTTTGAAAAGTGCACCTAATCAGAAGGAGGAGGTACTTGTCTGACATCCCTGAACTCCAACACTGATACAGGGAGCCCTTTCACCTAGTTCCTGCGTGACCCCTCGGAGCTTTGGTCATTTTCTTCCATGCATTCTGTCTACCATCGTCATTCATGTATTTATTCATTTGTAATGGTTTATTGTCTACTTCCTTGTTTTCTTTGTTTTTGTCTTTGACATTTGACTAGTAAGTCCATTCAGTTTCTTCACTTTAATACAGTATTGACTCTTTGGAGGGCCAGCCATTAACCAGCCTAATCTTTTCAGCAGCCCTGTATTTGATTTCTACCACACTTGGACAGCAGGAGTCAAATGTGAACAGCCAGGCATTTCATCCTTAGGGAGGCATCTGCCCTAGGTATTGCCACTTGCATTTCATTATTATCCAGGGGTGGACTTGGGCAGAGTCAGAACATGAGGGACTCTACCCTGCCCACATGGCATCATTCAAGACAAGATGTCTGTACACTGGGTCCCATTCCCACTTATTTGTTAATTGTCCTCTGGAAACTTACTGGTCCTGGAGCAGCTTATTTGAGGGTCTGGGATCTTTCCTGAGCCCTTGGTAAGCCTTTGCAGCATCCCACCATCCCACAGCCTCACTGTACTACCATCCCACTGTCGCACTATCCACCACCCACTGTCCCTCCATCCTACCACCCACCATGCATCCCACTGTCCTGCCATCCCACCACCTCGCCATCCACCATTCACTATCCCACCATCCAGCATCCCACCACCTACCATTCACTATCTCACCACCCATTGTCCCACATCCACTGGCTTCCTTTCTCCCTGCATCCATTCAAAGTCTAACCCTTGTCATCCCAGTCAGAGCCTCCTTATCTCTTCACCCCCCCACACATGCATACATGTGTTTCTGTATGTATAGACAGACCTGTAATGACACAGGACAGTCTGATGCTTTATATTCCTACATTGGTCATTAAGCCCCAGTAAAGATGATTCTACGTTGGCAGTATCAGATGCTTTTTTACTACAAGCACCTTCTAGAGTTTAATTATAGAACTGATAGAATACTGTCTAATGAATGTAAAAATTAGTATGCCTAGGGTATGTTTTAACTTTTCTAAAGACAGGGTCTGATTATATTATGTTTGGGGAAGGCATAAAGTTGTATGATAATGAGACATTTACACTCCACACAATCTTTTTTCAGCAGATGGTCAAAGCCAGGTCACTCTAGGCTCTGTCCAGACTGGAGATTCATTTATACATCTCAGTTGGAGAATTCAGCCAGCAGCACCCAAATGACTGCTCCCCTCTACCAACATGTTGGTGCTGATTTAAAAGAAACCCAGGAAGCACAAGTAAAATTTTCAAGTCTTCACCCTCCTGGCCAAGTGGATATTTGTCAACCTGTGGATTAAGTGTGAGGTCCCTAGAGATTTATCAAAAGAGAACAGACTGAGACCACTTATTGATCCTTACAGGATGTCTCAGCCATCACTAATGATTCCTGCTGCTTCCAACGTGTGACAAGTTCCGGCTGGTTATGTCTGTTGAAGGGTGGAGGGAAGCATCTATTATAAATTCTCCCAGGCCTTTCAACTCCTCATTAAGAAACTTTTTTTTTTTTAAAGTGGCATGGGAGGGGCTAGTTCTGAAAGTAAAAATGGAACAGAATGATGAAGTCTGTTTGGAGGCCAAAGCTGGGAGAGGCCAGTGTTTTGCTTGTGCTTCTCTGCTACAATAAAGAGGACCTCAGCACAGACGGATGGTACGCAACAAAATGTAGCCCATAATTCAAGCTGTCAGCTTAATCACACTGTTTCCAGGTAGAGAGAAGGAGCCCTTGTTTCCTGGGTAAAGAGAAGCAGCCTTGTTTGCTGACCTCTGGTCCACAGCCTGCCACAGACCGCCCTGTGCTACTGGCCTTTGTGTCATAGTGCCTCCTCCCCTCCTTTGGGGCATTGTGCTCCCTTCAAGTGGACCCCTGGAAGGGACCACCCAGGGGGCTGCACAATGCCCCCCGCCCCACGGTATCCACCAAAACATAGGTTTTGTAAGACAGCCCCTTAAAAGAAAAATACTGTTTAACATGTATGTGTTTGTCCTTTCTACAACCGTTTTGTGTGGCAAACAAAACGCTATATACAAACTTCGCTGTGGCCTCTGCTACAGCTGTTCCACCCATCGGGGGTCAGGCTTGAGATAGTCACATCCAGTTTATTTTCCCAGGGCGCTAATTCTTGATGCAATTTATGTTTGCATGCTTGGATTTATGGCCAGGAAATTTGATATGAAAACAAACAAGTTGCGCTGGCTTTATGAAACTGTTTTATCAGTAATGAGCAGAGTTGTAGGCTGGTATTGCTCTTGGGTGAAATTTGTTTGCAGTGCTACTTAACAAAAGCTAGCAGTCCAGAATTCAGTTCTCAGTGGCTATTTACACCTCTGTAAAAGGATTAGCTCCCACCCATTGTTGCACTGTTTAAATCTTAATTTGCATCCTCATGGAGGTAGCACTTTACAGACCCCTCTGTGGTCTCTGTTGTATTATGTACCTGTGGGTAGGAGGTCCCTACAGGCTTTCTCTAACTGGTAAAGGTGCTAAATGGCTTCAGTGACCAGTAGGCCACACAGATTGAGTTAGTATCCATGCTTTTGATGGACAACAGTTGGCTTTGGTTCAAAAGTTGTATTTTATAGCAGTTGTAGTCCTCATGGTCTGGTACATGGAAGCACTCTGCTACATGTGTTTAAACCTCAGGACCTTCACGAATCTTGGGAGGACTTTAAATGTTGTTCATTGTAATCTGCAAATTTGGGGGGGAGAATTAAATATTAAAAAAAGCCTGAACTTGATAAGGTGGTAGTTTTAAAAGCAATCTTTTCTGTACCGTGTATTCGCAGTTTAAAGCTCAGAGCCTTCTGTCGTTTAGATTGGCCCAAAGACAGACAGTAGAAGCAACTGTCTTTTCATTGGAATAAAGCTGGAACTGCGTGTCAGAGCTTCAAATGCAGAGTTCTGGTTGCTGTGAATTCTAAACATAGTATGCAAATGTGAGCTGCTGCAGGGCAAGGACAGCAGAGGAAACTAGGAGGATGCAAGTATGGGGAAAGAAGGGTTGTGACTTGACTGCTTATTAGCAAAAATGAAAATTGGTAGGATGCTTGATTGAAACAGAAATAGAAAATTTGGGACATTAATTTCAGCACTAATTATAGCCACTTTCCTTGATAAGCCTTGTTCATTAACTCACTACTGGGCACTGTGCTAGCCACAGAATCAGTGCTATTGTATGGGGAGCAAAAAATTGTGTTGGTTGCTCTGAGTGGACAGGATGGAAAATGTCATCTAGGAGCACATTGAGGTCTGCAAGTTTCGGGTAGAACAGATGTATCCAACCGAGGGAGGTAGACACATTGTTTATAATACCATCCTTTCAGGGATTGTTCAGAGGACTGGAGGTGTGGGACTAAGGAGCCCCCCGCCCAGGAAATTACAATACCGTCTGGGAGTCGTGGACCTGTGGTGTTCCAGGGCAGGTGGGCTGAGGCAGGAAGCAATCTCAATCACATTATTTTTTGTTTTCTAACTTTGAAAAGTTTTCAGACAGTGACTGGATTTGCTAGTTCAACCTCACAGAGGTAAAAAATAATTATTATGATTTTAAAATTAGTATAATTAGCTGAATATGGTGGTACTTGCCTGTAATTCCAGCACCAGAAGGCTGAGGCAGGAAGATTGCCATGAATTCAAGTCCACCTTGGACTACATAGGGAGACCTCAACTCAAAAATAAAAAAAGGAAATCATAAATAAGGAAGTCTGTTCATTTTGTTTCTTTGTTTTTGTTTGTTTGTTTGTTCGTTTTTGTGGTACCAGGTAATGAACTTGGGTCCTTGTGCTTTCGAAGCAGGTGCCGGAACCACTGAGCTAGATCCCCGGCCCGAGGTCTGTTCATTTTGCTTTTATATTTCTATGCACAGGTGCCAAGAGAAAACAAAAGAGGAAAAGACATTCGGAAAGCTCACCTTTGATTTACACCTGAAAGGAGTGTTTTTAGTATATCACTTTGATCAGCAAGTTTATTTTGTTTCTTTGTTTAAACAAAACAAAACAAAAAACCAGAAACAAACAAAAACATAGAGCCACAGACCAAAGGAGTTTGGTGTGAGAAAACAGTGAAGCTTCCCAGAGCTCCCTTATGGAGAACATTGGGAACCTGTCTCACCCTGCACAAAGCCCTCCCTTTGTGTCCATCATGGCCTCAATGGATTGCAGCAGTGCAGGGCGAGGAGAGGAATAGTGGGCTTGGAGGACGGAAAGCCAGGCTCTAGGAGTAAGACTGCAAGGAAGATGGGGCTAGGCCTGTGAGATAGGCAGAGAGTGAATTTCTAAGCAGGGTTCATTTGGCACAGGGTTGGGAATGCAGGTTGATTGCATTGTGCCTTTCCCGTGGTGGCTTGGATGTGGCTTATTCCTGAATTACCTACCGGCTACCTCCCAAGAGGAGAGGATCTGGTTCAAGTAAGCTTGACATCGGAGCAATTGCACTGGAAGAGAAAAAGGGTGAACTGGGTGTTTGTCTTGCAGTGACAATCAGGCATCCTGAGCACTGACCTGCCCTGGTGGTGAGGGGTGGTGGGGGGTGCAGATGTAGGCAGTAAACAGGTATGTTTTCTGTGGAGAATTTCAAAACAGTGACGAAGCTGCTAAAGTCAGTCTTCCTTCTCTTAGCACCATTTATAAGACTGGCAGAGATGAAATGCACCCTCCTAGTGGGCTATGCCTACTGTATCCCCACTCCAGCATGATTGCCAGCCTGCCAGCTCCTATGCAGTGTCCACTCTGTAGAGAATGTAGAGCTGCTTGAGCCCACCAGATGTCCAGCCCAACCAGGAAGGGGGATGAAAGGCTGTTTGAGTGGGACACTCCAGCCATGTCCTGGGCCACAGAAGGCTCCTAGTAGTTACTGCAGTGTTTACTCTTTTGAATTAGTTGCCATATTTTGAAAATTGGGATATACCACATAAAAATAAACCTTTGGGTTGTAAATTCTTAGCTTCTCTTAAAAGCTGGGAAAATCTAACCTTTTGGGACACGTCTCACAGTAGCAGCCAAGGGTAGCTGGTGTTTGGTGGAGTGTACTCTTGCCCCTGGCTCTGCAGCCCCAACCCAGCCCACCTGGGTAGCAGCCCTGGGCTTGGTGGCAGCTCTTTGTGCTTCCTGTGTCACCACAAGTGAGCCATTCTGCTCTTGCCAAGCTCAGTGTCCCCATGTCCCAGGCTTGCTCACCAACTTTTGTCTGTGCAGGCCTTCTCAAACTCACTGCTTTCTAGAAACCACTAACAGCTCAGAAAGCCAGGAGGTGTGTTCTTTGCAAAGTTTTCCATGAATTTAATTTCATGACCACCCTGTTACTAGCAGCCCCAAACCTACCTAGCAAACTTGTCTCCCCTACTACTCCACACACCCCTCTTACCCTGCCATTTCTGCTGCCCGTGCCACTCCTTAGCATCATCTGCCATCTGCCCTTATCCCTCTTGCCCCAGTCTAAAACTTCGCTGGCTGAAGTTCCTCCCTTAGTTCCTCTCTACCACTTCCTGGTTCCTGATAGGCTGAGGGCCTGTCAGAGGCCTTTTACTGTGATTATGTATTCTCCCTACTGCTGAGTGGATGTCTTCCTTCTAGGAGTTATCTACCTCTTTTTCTGAGCAGGTGTTCCTGGGAATTGAGTGGCAGGAAGACCATAAAGATTGTTTACAGAATTTGCAAAGTCTTTCTCATTGTTAACTAGGACCTCAGGTGGGGAAGTTCCTGAGTGTGTTTGCTGGCCACATGCCTGATACTGCATGAAGGAGGGAAGAATCAGGTCCAGACTGTGCCTAGACAGACACGCCTCCAACTAGCCAGACAGGCCTGGAGCCTGGAAGGGTTAGAGCAGCAGAGCTGCAGGGTGAAAGGTGAAGGGCCACAAAGACTAGGAGACCAGCGTAAAAGCTTGAGACTTGGAAGAAGTTGGAGCATCAGGAAGGAGGACCAGAGCCAGAGCAGGGCTGGAATTTGGTGGGTCCATTTGTATTTCCTTTCATTCAGAGACGTGCTTCAGCTGAAGCGGGGAGTAGGGTTAGGCAGAGGCTACAGTTCCGTGCCTTCCGGTAGATTGACTCCTCCCTCCTGGGGTATCTGGCATTGGCCAGCAAAGAGACTCAGGGACTTACCCAACTATACTCCTATTACCAAAGAGAAGGACTTTGCAAATTAATGTATTGCTTTGCATACTATCTTCATTTTCTTTGGGGATAATGTGTTGAATATTCTCAGTAGTGAATGTGATTAGGGCTTCTAAGTAGAAACACTGTTTTGTCTCTCATATCTTCTCCCACAGCTACATAGCCTCTCAAACAGACATTTCTTTAAAGGTAGTCGCGACCCAATCTGCTCAGAGACTGTTGTGACACAGTGGCATAGTCTAACCTAGAACAGTGGCCACATTCTTAGGTTCTCCCACTTAGTAGACATCTGTCCCATTCCCACACCCACTTGTTCTTAGAATAAATAAAGTATTGCTGTGATAGGATCTGATTAGAAAAATAATCAATATTTCTTTGCATTTAGAAATAGAGGACATAACCTATACTTCAGCCAGAAGTTTTCAATTTCTTAGTAGTGACAATTTAAGTAGATTTCATATGAGTCATAGAGATCTACATTTGTTATGATTGACAATATAAAATTAGCCTTTCTGCTGTAAGATTACCAGACTCCCATCATTATGTGAGAAGTGGAGTAAGATTGCATAGCTATGGATTGGAGCATCACTAAAGTCATCAAGGGGTTAAAAGCTACTCCCTCAGGTGGATTTAAAACTGCCACAAATACACAAGCAAGTTTTAAAACTGCCTCATTTTATATCTTCATTCAGAGACAGTATACTTGCTGTATTTTTATGTCTAGATTATATTACATATATATTTCAATAAACCAGGAAGAAAGAACCAGTGTAGATCCTCGAAGCTGGTGCTCTGTGCTTAAATAAACATCTCCGGCAGCACCTGTTTTATTTTATAGGCTCTGTAATCACAGTGACATTCCTGGAGAAGAAGACCTTGAGGCTTTCAGAGCAGCTGTCCTTCCCCAGCTTTCCAGACTCTTAGCTGGGGGTGATAGCAATAAAAAATGGTCCCTATCACTGGCATGAAATTGCTGCTGTGCTTGGACTGTTCTTATTCTCAGTGCTTCCAAATCAAAAAGAGTTATGATGAGGCAAAAGGGTAGACACTTGGAGTGGTCAGTTTAACTTTTTTCGTGGACCATCCCATCTGTCTTTTTGTAAATATACAATATTTGTTTCTTTTCTCATTGTTAGGTGGATTCATCTGCTGGCCTGCCTACTAGTAGTGCTGTTTGGAAGACATGGGTTGTGCTTACACTGACTTGAGTGGGGAGAGACAGGGTCAGTAGCCTTTGGTGTGTTAATCTATCTCAGTAAGCATCCTGGACTAGGTTCAGCAGAGCCATCAGCCAGAGGAGGTCCTTGGTGGCAGGTCCAGGCCCAGATAGGTTCTCAGATTTCCAAGGTCACCTTAGATGTGTATCCCCAGTCTGGGCTCAGTGGCACTAACAAGATTTAGCAGCTTTCTAGAAACAACATTTTCTTAAACCCACTCCAGACACTACTCGAGACCCACTCTGGATCCATTCCAAACCCCTTGCAGACCTCCTAACTCAGGGACTCTGAGGGTGGGGTCAAGCATCTGGGTGTCCAAGAGCCCTGAGGAGTCTCTGCTCTCTCCAGTTTGAGAATCACCAATCCATACTGTGTCTTAAGTGACCACAAAGCTGGGGCAGGAGAGGGCTAGCGGTTTCCAGGGTAGCTGGTACATGTGGGCCAAGGCTCATCAGAAATCAGTTCACACCCTCCATCCATATATAGGTAGCCTGAGTTTCTCATTGTGGCCTCAAAAGCTTTGTGGCATCTGAATCATTGAGTTATTTCACAGAATCCTAACCATGCAGAGTGTATAGTGGTTTGTCCAGTGCTGAGGCCTGGTAGGTGCTGAGTTCTTGTTGCACAGATGCATTTGTGTCCTTACTGGAACTTTCTGAGGCATGCATTTTACTAAATATAGCTACCTGACTTAACTAACAGGAAGCAAACCATTGCCATAGGAGACACTTCCCTGAGAAAGCTCGTCTGATGGGACCTTGCCTGGCGGAGTATGAAGCTCCAAGTCTGCTCAGCTTACACCCTTAGCATCCATCCACCTTTTGTGTTGGGTGATGTAAGCAGGGAGGGTCATTGTCTTCCTTTAGAGTAGAATTTAGCTGGTATTTAGTTTGGTCCTACTGTAAGGTATGTAGGAGTCAGGACCAGTCTTTGAACTGAGATCTTAACACAAGCAGATTCACTGGCTTAGGTGGTTCCTTATTTGTTTATTCATTTAAGTTATGTAGTACTAGGGATGGAACCCAAGCCTTTTGCACCGAGCTATATTCTCTGTCTTTATATAAAGTATTTGTAGATGGGGAGGGGAGGGGGGGGTGAAGGGAGGGCAGGGGTAAATGGAAAAAATGAGAATCAAGACTTGTCATGTGGAGGTACAAGATCCCAACAATGAATGTAACTGTACTGTATCCCTAAAATGTACCAATAAACTCAATTAAAGCTGAAAAAAATCTTTTTAAAATGTGGTCTTACTAGGTTTGAACATGAGATCATATAGCTTCTCAGGGTGCTGAGATTATAGGTGTGTGCCACCATACCCTAAGGGTTAATCCATTTTACATTACCTTTTTCATCTGCACTGATGATCTCTGAACCCTGGAGGATGCTGCAAATGCCCTTTTTAGTCAGAAGCGTCTCAACTTCTCCCACATTTTTTGTCATGCAGAATCAAAACTGCGGTATTAAGCTGTCCCTTTATGAGGCGGGGGCAAGAGTCTTCCTGAGCTGCCTCAGTCATTGGTTGACTTTGTGTTACAAAGCTCTTTAAACAATCTCCCATTTCTTTCTTAATGTTGTCTGCTTATGTACTGTTTGGGATAAGTCACAGTTTTGGTGTGTAACTCAAAAGCATATATGCATTTGCAGTTCTCAGTGTAAACCAATTTGTTGTCCTGAATGATTGGTTGTGAGACTCTTGGCTGCCTGACCAAGACTGTGGGTGATAAGATGAGATGTCTATATCTGTTCCACTAATGATCAATGGTCTCTCACCATTCATAATAGAGTATTAACCTCCATGATGGAAGGTAGCATTTTACATGCTGTTGATCTACAGTTAATGTAGAGATCAGCCTCCCATTAGAAATTATCCTTCTTCAGCACAAACTTTTAAATTAGTGATCTGGGGTTTTTTATATCATTTCTTTACCACAGTCATTTTTTAAAGCCAGATAATGAAGTCAGAAATGGTGTCTACACTCAGCACTGTGCTCTGTTACAATGACAATTGATGTATATGAAGTCACCAGAGATGTTGATCTTTGTAATCGCACTGTTACTGGTTTGTGTTCTACCCTGGCAAAAAGTGCCAAGTGTTTGTGGCCTCTGAGAGACAAGCACCCAGGTTTTGAGACACGGGTTCTACACTTGATCTTACCCAGAAGGCGAAGAAGTGATTGAGACCTGGATTCTATGAATGTAGTTTAATCACCAGCCTTCCCCCCCACCCCCACCGCCGCCCTTGTACCAGTACCTGCTACACCCCTCAGCATCAGGGTTCTTGCTGGAACTTCTAGAAATGGTCCTTGTTGCTCTGTGGCTCTCCCTGAAGGAAGCAGTCAACCAGCCAATTTGATAAGCCACTGTCGAAGCCCTGGCTCAGGGCAGTGGTCTGTTTTGCTCTTCAGTAGTTAATGACTCTGATGACATAGAATTCTAAGCCTGGCTGGGGTTAGAGGTGCAGACTGGAGGAAGTGAGGAAGTCCTTAAAGCCTGTGGAGTAGAGGCATGTGTGGGTACAGCAGCCCTCTGTCTTTCCCTGACCCAACCATGGCAGCCACAGCTGTCTGCTCACCTTATCTGTACAGTGGAACCCCTGCCCCCAAGTCTGCGCTTGCCTAGAAAATAATTTGAGTACTTTTCTGCTCCTGTTCACAAAATGGGTCATCTTAGAAAAAACAAGAAACCCATCGCTGACATCATTATTGATTTATGTTACACCAAGGATTAAGTGTTCAGAGACTTTCGTAGGAAGAACATGCTATTATTAGGTGAAAGACATTGTTTTAAGCAATTATAAATTACTAAAATATGATTCATGTCATTTGGGTAGTTGATTAAAAGTTTTGCTCATTATTGCTTTTAGGAAAACATACTTTATTAAGTAGTTTTATCATGTATGAAAAACAAGACTACTCATCGTTTGTCATATTTTTTCCAGGTGCAACTAATTGTCTCTATTAGTGGCTATTTTCAGAAATAATTATGGTCTTATACTCAGGCTGAAAAATTGAATCAGCTTCATATTGTTTGGAATACAGTGTGTAAAAACTATGTTTTATTCTACCTATGGTCAGAATTTAGGACACTTATTATTTTGTATGATTTAAAATATTGGTTAAACTATCAGTCTGTTGTAAATCAGTTGCAGTTAGGAAATGCTGATATATTTAAATTGTAGTTTCTGATAGAAATCATTTCAGGTATATGAAATTATTTATAGATTAAAGTACTTTTGTTATATATTAAATTATAGGAGTATATAAATTACCTGACACCAAACTGTTTTTTCTGTGGTATTGATATTAAATGTTTTCCAATGGTAAAGGTAACAAAAGGGAAAAAAAGCTCCTTTAAATTCTTTTACCCCTTTGCCGATGTCCTGATTTGTTGAGTTTTCGTAGAGCTGTGGGTGGAACCCTGTTCAAGGATAGCCCTGTCTGAAAGAAGCTGGGGCTCTGTTCCGTGGGTCTTGACTTAGCTGAGCAACAGTCATAGATCGTAAATGCAGTACCTTCCTAAACTCTTCGCTATTGATTTTGCTCTTTTATGGGCAATAGATACAGTACTTAAGAGCAAACCTAAGGTAGATCTCACACCAGGACCCACAAGGCAGTTGCCATTGGTGGGAGTAATTTCAACTAGAATCTCACCTTGGCTCTGTCTCTTCAGCAAATCAAATGTATTAGTCACCAGAGAGACTGTTCTCATCAGTTAATTCACCTTACTAATTTTAATCATTTAATCTCTACGTGTTTCCTGGCTAGAAACACAATTTATTTATTGACTAAAGAAATAAGCCCACCAAATTGATTAGCATTTGCTGGGAAACAGCCAGGGCATTTTCCTGTAGAGAGATCTAGTGAGACTTCAAGTAGTGGATGTAGCATTGGAACATAGGACCTGGGTGTTGGTTTTGACATCACTGTAGAATGGTAGGAAGCAAGAAAGGCAGGTTGCTACAGGACTTTTTATCAAGGGGGTTGAAGTCTTAGAATCATCCTTAGAAACTTTTGAATAAGGTAGGGACTCCAGTGACATCCATCTTATTCAGATCTTGGGAAAAACTAAAATTGGGTCAGGCAAATATAGAAATTAAGATTTATTGAAGAACATTCTGAAGTGCACCTAGACTTACTTTTCCCCAAAACATTTAATGTTGTTTGCTTTTGTTTTCTTGCTGCTGGGGATCTGTATGCTAGACAAGTCCCCTACCACTTAGCTGGACCCATAACTCTTCCAAACGTTTCACTTGGGAAAATGTCAAACACGAATAAGAGCAAAAAGAACCATACCGTGATCATCTATTGCCCACAAGATTCCCCCATGGTTGTTTCATGGCCCTTCTGTATGTGTCTGTCTATCCATCCTCCATCTCTCATTCTAGGTTTTAAAATGGCAAACATTAATGCTCTTTTTTCAATCTTTTACTTTCAAGTTCTTTTTTATTTTGAAGATTTTCAAACCTTTGAAGCCTCATGTGCCTGTCTCTCAGACCTACCAACTGCTCACATTTTGCCATTCTTGTTTTATCTCTTTCCCTCAACCCATACACTTTTCTTAGGTAGTTTAAATCAAATATCATACAATTTTGCTTACAAGTACTTGTATCACTAACATATAAAGACAATATGATATCTTTTTTTTTTTTTTGGTACCGGGGATTGAACTTGGGTCCTTGCACTTGCAAGGCAGGCCACCGAACCGTTGAGCTAAATCCCCAGCCCTGACAGTATGATATCTTTACAGAATTATTTAGATACTGTTATCTAATTAGATATTAGTTTATCTAATGCCTAATCCATTTCTTTTTACATTTGTTTTGTTTGAATCAGGATCTAAATAAGGTCTACATATTACAATGAGTCAGTGGGTCTCCTAAAATCTCTTTTAGTTTTATAGCATTCCTGCCCTTCATTTCTTCTTACCATTGGTTTGTTGAAGGAATTGGAGCACCTGACCAGAGCACTGCTGTACTGGATTTGTCTGGTTGTATCTGTGTGATGTTGCTTGACCAGTTCCTCTCTTTCTTGCTTGATACTGTAACCTCATGGTTAGGTCCAGGAGTATGGTGCTGTTCCGGGCCAGGTTTTTGGCAGCAGAATGTCACAGTGGTGCTGATGTCTGCTGGCATCTGCTCTAACAGCGTGTGATTCCTGATCAGCCCATAATTTAATGCCTTGGAAACCAGTACCTCCTTTGTAAGGTGTTCCACATTTTTTTCATAGATCCATTCATTAATCTGGCTTTCCCAGCTTGACTATTCTTCTGCACTTACTGGAATATTTTTACTCATCGGTTACTTGTAACTCTGAAATACAAGTTTTTGTTTTTGTTTTGTTTTGTTTGAACTACATAGGATAAATGCTTGATTTAATCCCTTGACAGACCAGTTTTTCAGAATAGCTTCCAAATGTTTTTGCCTTAATAGCTTCCAGAAGTTTTATTTTAAATTATTTTGTCTTTGTAATAAACACATAATAAAATTTACAATTTTAACGTGTGTGTGTGTGTGTGTGTGGTGGGAGTGGTACTAGGGATTGAACACACTGAGCTACATCCACAGCCCTTTTTTTATTTCTTATTTTGAGACAGGGAAGAAACTGAGTTGCACAGACTGGACTCAAACTTTTGATTCTCCTGCCTCAGCCACCACCATCTTAACCATTGTTAACTGTGCAGTTCACTAATGTTAAGTATGTTCACATTATTGTTCAGCGGATCTTCCAAACCTTTTCATTTTACAAAACTGAAATTCTGTTCATTTAACATCTTTCTATTTCTTCTTTACCTCAGGTCCCCTTCCC
Organism: Fukomys damarensis; assembly: GCF_012274545.1. Classification (NCBI taxonomy): domain Eukaryota; kingdom Metazoa; phylum Chordata; class Mammalia; order Rodentia; family Bathyergidae; genus Fukomys; species Fukomys damarensis. Next base: position 27,128,967 of record NW_022900919.1, on the reverse strand, counting down.
CTTTCTGTCTCCATAAATTTCCTACTCTGGGCACATCATTGGTGTCCAGTCATGTGGAATTTTCTTTTTTGTCTTTGCCTTATTTCACATAGCATAATATCATCAAGATTCATCCGTGTTATAGTATGTGATAAGGTATCTTTCCTTTTAAGGTTGTATGTAAAGGTTTTCATTTGTTGGTTTATTATTCATTTTAAATGAACTCATGAATTTTTATGAATTAGCTGTTTTAGCCCCTTGCAGTTATCATCATTATTGTTGTTATTTTGCTGCTCAAACTGTCCCATCTTTGACCATTAGGAGTCACTTCAAGATAAGCCTCAAGTCCATTTTATAGGATTCAGTAATTCTGGAGAGCTTCTTTCTTTTCATGTTCAGTGAATGTTCCACGCTCATCTTGTACATTTTCTGTAATCAGGAAATGGTTCCTTTGGGCATAATAAATATCAGAGTCTGCACAGCAATCCAAACTTACTTTTTAACTCTTTCCTGATAGTATCTTAATTTTTTAAAATTGTAGGTAGGTTGTAGCAAAAAAGTAATACAAGTGCCGTATTTGAGATGAGGATGTAATTTTTTTCTTAAGTTCAGGAGGCTGACCACACATACCATGCTTCCCAGGTGCATGGCTGCACTTGAGACTCACTGTGCATCTTGAGAATGCACCAGTACCAGGCTGCATTCCATGAGTCTCTTCAGGGAGTGTCAGCTCCCCACGGTGTCCTGTGTGCAACCAAAGCTAAGATTGCTCATTTAGTAATGAAATTTTTATCCAAAAATTACCTAAAAGCTTAAAAAATTATATTTGGGCTCAAATTTTCTTTAGTCCAGAATATGGTAGGTTGCAGACTTCTCTGGATAAGCTTTCTTATTCCAACTTGGCTGTTAAGTCCTTTAGAAATGTGGGACTGTTGTAAGTCATTTAGTACTGTAAACGTGTGGCACATCCATTCCTGTCTCACAGATCTGAACAGGCAGCAGACCCGGGCTTTTTAAGCACATCATCTGGTCATCCTGTTGCCAGCCCGAAAGAACTCAGCCAGTCTTTCCACCAAGAGGTAGGTGGCTCAGCTCTGTTGTGTTCTCAGTCCAAAGTGTGGACCAGGGGTCAAAGGTAAGGCATTTTTATTTTTTTAAAGAATATATTTAAAGATTACATAAGTTATTCAGTTGAGAAAGTAGTATTTCAAGAAAGATTAACATATTTGAAAAAATGATGAGAAAAGTAATAAGAGTTTGGGATTGATTGGTGTGTTTCTTACTTTCTGATCTTAGGCCTTTTGCCTAATGTTTTGTGTGGGAATCTTGACATGATGTTAATTCAGGTCCCAGCAGTGACCTGATTGAATGAACCTACCATGGCATTTTCTGGGAAGCTTGGAAGTATATGGTTTTCTGTCCACTCCATACAGTACTGCAAAATACTATAAGGTCATTCATGTTATCTCAGCAAATATATTTCCATCCATTACCCCTGATTCTTCTCAGAGCATGTCCACCCTTTCTCATGTGGATCACAGGAAAGGGGGCTCTTCAGGGGCCACTGGGTCATTCAGACAATCATGGATTCAGGACTGCCTCTGAGGCTTTACCCGTAAAGTCTCTTGTATATATCTCACAGGGTGGGCTAGTTGCTGTCTCATATGTGCCACCATTGTCAGTAGCAGTGGAAGATCTCCTCTCCACCTCCACTGGTGTCCTCTCCAGCTCCACTTTTGAACAGGAATCATATCATTGCCTGATACACTGCCTACACAAATACTAGCCCAGATATGTTTGAGGGAAAGAAATTCTTGGTACTCAGCTTCTTTAAAACTCATTAACTTGGTACTCAACGCATTTTGATGTAACAGTTTTGGTACTTGTCCTTTGTTTAGTACTTGACACACAAGTTAGAATTTGTGGATAACAATTGGCTCAAGACTTCCTTCCCATTCCAGCCAAAACAATTTGTTTGGTACTTGTCATTTTTGTACTCACCATGCCTCCTGGAACCACTTAACAATAATCTTGGGGATGACACAGCAGGATGGTTGTAATAAAAGAACACAGGTCCTCAGAGGGGGCCGGGCCACTAGAAGAAGCAGTAAGGCAGGTGTTCAGGTGGAGGCAGCACAGGAATGTTTGAGGGGCCCTTGGACATGGACATTTGACAGGGTAAGAGGTGGGGGGCCACTGGGGAAACAGGGATGGGAAGTTAAGAGCCAGAGAGCAGGCTGGGAAACAGTGCATATCCGGGCAACAGAGCCATGCTTGAGGCAACAGGATGAGTTTGAGTTCAGTTGGTAGGAAAGCCTAGAGGTAGTCTTGGGCCTTTCTGGGCAGCATGCTGGCTCTGGGCTGGAAACACTGTTTCGTCTAGCATGTTTTGGAAAGCTACTGAATGTGAGTTCTGTAATCCTTAGGAAATGTCATCTATGTGGTTTGGGAGGAGGTAGCCCAGGCATAGATTGGGCAAGGAAGAAGGGGCAGCCTAATTGAGGTGCTAGCTGGTGCAAGAGAAGCGTTCAAACATGCTGTACAGAAGAAACAGTGGGTGAATGCCCAAGGGAAGCATAGCAGCCCACATTCAGCACAGTTCTCATCATAGTACTTCCTGTTACCAGGAGAAGGCGTATGCAGAGTGGAAGAAAGGAATTATTGAAGACATAGATTCTACTCCCCAGTTCCTCTCGCAGATTCCAGCCCCCAAAGATAGGCTTGTGCTGATTCTTCTGAATATTTTCATTTTGTTGCGTTATGTGTGACTGAAACAATCCATCATTTGTGTTGTGTTGAAGATACAGGACCATTTTCAAATAATGTGCTTCTAAGAAGAAAGAACCTGTAAAAAAAATTTTTTTTAGATCTGTTGCATCTTTGTAGAGTAATGTAGATCTTAAGAAGGACATTGTTTCAGATTTTATTGTCTGTTTTCTTTAGCACTATTTTGTAACATTCTTTTCTATTCTTGTTCATCCTAAGTACACCACATCTCAGTCATGTGAAGGAGTAAATAAATGTTGGTTGACTGCCATTTGCTACCTGATCATCTTTTTTTCCCTTAAGGTATAATTCAGAAAACATGTTCCAAGTTCCAAACAACAACAAACAACTCATAATTTCTCAAATAATATGAGGAGAGCTGCCCAATGAATAACTAATGAGTCAAAGGATATGCTGCCTCCACCAGTAGATTTTTAAATTATCATGATCTCACTTTAGTGACAGTAGTAGAAATTACCATTACTAATGGCAAAATCAATACTTAAAAATGAAAGCAAACTCCTGTCACATGGAGAATTGTTTTCTATCTTTTCACTTTCCGTCTATGGACTTCTTTTTGCACTAGGTGTGTTTCTTGTATACAACATATTGTTGGATTTTGCTTCTTATTCCATTTTGCCAGTCTGTTTCTCTTGATTGGTGAGTTGAGGCTATTGACATTGCTGGTTATAACTGATATGTACTGACTTATTATTGACATGTTATTGGGCTTTTGTTGACTCTTTTTACTTTTTCACATTCTCCTTTTAATTTCTTGCCTTGCCTGTTTGATTTGCTTTGTTGGGCCTCAGGGGTAGCAGTCTTATTTGCAGACAAAGTAAATTTCAAACCAAAACTGAATCTAGTATTACTGATGTAGGACGGTACTGTATCTTACCTCTATGAATGTAAAATATCTAGTACCTGCTTTATGATACATAGTAGGGACTGTGCTTTATCAGAGCTACATTCAATGATATTACTCTAGAATGTTCTCTTTCCAGATGATGATTAAGCGGCTAATAGAAAAAATGGTGCCAGGTACCACAACAGCAACAGAACTTTGCTGTTGTCTGGATATTATTCTTTTCTTTGTTTTTT
>NW_022900919.1:27080921-27124790 GCF_012274545.1 Fukomys damarensis | reverse complement strand
GTTTGATTACAGAAACTAATAAAGTATTCTCTAAATAATGAAGAAAAGAATAAGATAAGTATATAAGAGCGAGAAGCAATTTAAATATGTTCAGGGAACATTTTCATCTCCAGAATTAAGGATTATTTTAATCCTACATCATTGCCTTTTCTCTTTTACTTTCCTTTTTAGTTTTATTTTAGGATTCCCCATTTTTAATGTTCATACAGAGATTTCTTTAACTGAAATACCGAATAGTTTCTTTGGTGTGAAAAACTATAATAGTACACAGGATCCTAATGAGATAATTAATAATGTGAAATAGGAAGTAAAGGGCTAAAGGTGTAGGGAAAGTGGGAAGGGTGGGGGAAAGGTTATAAGGGAGAGGAAAAAAATATGAGAAACTGAAAAAATGGAAATAAAGTGTTTGTAAATGGGGAGGGGAGGAAGGGGTGAAGGGAGGGCAGGGACAAGGGGAAAAATGAGAATCAAGACCTATTATGTAAAGGTACAGAATCACAATGATGAATGTAATTGTATTGTATACCTAGATTGTACCAATAAACTCAATAAAAAGACAAAAAAAATTAAAAAAAACTAAAAAAAAAAAAATGAAAGCAAACATGTGGTTTGTCACCCATTAGGTGAGGCCAAAGAAAACACAAGCACAAAACACAGTGTTAGCAAAATGAGATAGGCAGGCCTAGCTATGTGCATTTCAGGACCGAATGCTTTTGTGGGTTCTAAAACCACTATCTCGTGTATGTATTTTATGTGTGTGTGTGTGTGTGTGTGTGTGTGTGCGCACCTCTAGGGATTGAACCCAGTATCTCACACATGCTAAGCACAGCTCTTGCTACTGAGTAGTAGCCATAGCCCACATCATCCTAGTATTGTATAATTAGCAAAATAAAGTGTCTCTGAGTTGTTTCTGTGTATAGAAATGATATACACATTTAGTAAAGACTGTGGGTTAAATATCTGTCCTTCGTTAAACTCTTAAAAGTAAGTGATTTTCCGAATTTAAGAAATCTCTTATGAATTCATTGGTTCAGAGTCTAATGAAGCTCAGAAATATTTACTTTGATCTCTTGGGTAAATGGCTAATTAAACAGCCACATGTAGATGATGTTTACCTGTGGGCCCGGTGCTGTCAGCCCTTCTCTTGAGTAAACACATCATCAAAGCTGCTGAAACTCAGATTATGTCCCCTGGAGACCAGATGAGAGCCAGCAACCACCCGCATAACCTATTAGGCAGTTACGTAACTGAGCTGCATGCTTTTAATTCAGAAAAAAATTGTAATTGCTTTATGAGAAAAAATTAGTTGGGTGCTTTGTTAAAATACAAAGTGGCTTCACAGACCCCTTCTCCCAAGTGCTGTCTGTTTCCACCCAGCAGAACTTGGACACAGAGAATTTGGACATAAGCACACTGGTTTGGTTCATCAGGAAGGCTGTCCCCTAACAATCAGCTGTCTGATAAATTTCTGAATACTGATTTGCTAGCTCATAACATTTTCTTCTTTCTTTTAATTACTTTGTGGATAAAATCCCTTCCTCTCCTTCACTTAGACATAACTTAAGTGATGATACTTGTGTTCATTTTAAACACTGAGAAATCATTTGCAGTGTCCAAGAAGAGGTTCTTAAGGAAGAAGTAGTTAAATCTGTATGAAGGGAAAACATCATCTGCTTTCTGCTGCCATGGTTTTTCATTCTCTTCCTTTTCCATAGCTGTGGTATTAGCATTGCTTTACATACAGAGAAAGGAATTCAATTTTACCAAATGCTTTTATATGCAGTTTCTCTTTGTATTTGTACCACCATTGCAGAAATCAAATTCCTTTAGTCATAGCCCATGTTTTCTTTTAAAAATGAGCAGGAAAAAAAGAAAAACTGAATTATCAAGATAAGTAGAAAACTGCCTCTTATCCTGCTGTCCATGTATCACCCTGTAAACACTGAAGCATGTGGCCCCTAATATTTGTCTGTTGACAGACATGCATTGCACTGCTTGTGTGCATAGCCTCCCCTTCCCCCTTGTAGCAAAGAGAGTTTCCTTCCTTACCTTGCCTGTATCTCTACCTCACTTCTGTGGATTTATGCACTCTCACTTCAGCTGCCTGTCAGACATTTAAATTTATTCTCCCTTTCCTCCAGTAAAAAACTTTTAGAGAAAACCTATGCAATTCAGTTTTTCCAGATATCCATGATATTTCCCCAGAATGAGTTCCCAAGTACAGAATTATTAGGTCAAAAGGTATCTGCATCTTTCAAGTTTTTGTTATGCACCACCAAATCTCACCCTGCAAGGGTCATCAGAGTTGGCAATAATGGATGAAAATGGCATTTCTCTGAGTTTTTTATAAAGCTCAATACTATTGACTTTTTAAAAACCAATTTGAGAGGTGAAAATGACATCCAATCTCTTTTGTTCGTTTGGCCTTTTGTTACAATACAGGTCAAACTTGTTTCCTACCTATTTGTGAACCATTTGTATTTTTTCATTTCCTAGTTCTATTAGATAAGTAATAGGGTTTTTTATTGATTTATAAGAACTTTTCAAATGTATACATTTTGTTACAGTATTTTTAAGTTTATATCTTTGTCTTTCATTTTTCTTAATGGTGTTTTAGACACAATATCTTTTCCCCTAATAATTTTGTCTATGCATTTAAATTTCATAATTGATAAGTGTCTGAATATAAATTGACAGCCTAGATGTCACTTATGATTCTAAATGTAACAGGACCCATATTTAAACTGAACTGTGAGGGAAATTCTAATAGAACTGATGCCATGATTCTAGGAATACTAGTAAGCATAATTCATAGAGTCGCTGACCTGCAGTCAGGTGTGAAGTATGGCAATGCTAACCTAAGCCATTCTACAAACAGTGTGTGCCCTGGCAGCTATTCTCATGCCTTGTCTCTTGGTCCTGGAATGTCAGAACCAAGAGGGGTTCTTTGTTGGTCTTGATGGGGTTTCACTGCTGAGATCAGTGAAACATTTTTATTTGCCTTCCTGGGCTCCAGATGCATGTGGTTCCAAGAGAACCTTTATTCCTAACAGACAAATTGAAACTAGGCATGGTCCTTTCACAGGCACTGTCCAAAACCCATGGAAAGCTGGCACCCAGAGGTATGTTTCAGACACTGAGCTCTTGTTTGCAGCATGTGATGTGTAAAGGAGCTTGTTAACTCTTCTCTACCCTTTGCAGGTAGAGTTAGTGCCCAGACTCTTGGACAAGTCTGTTCAGCTTGGAGCTTCCTTAGAAGTATACAGTTCTGGAACATCTGCAAACAGTGCATACTGATACGGTGTCACTGATGTTTTTCTTGACTCTGCAGAAGTGGTTTTTTACTAAAACCTTATTATGACTGGTCCTTGTCTGAGGCTGACATTTGTTTCTGTTCCCCTTGTCCATTGTCCGCTGCTTGCTGGGGACATATATTGTGGATTCCTTTGCAGAGTGCTCCTTGAGCAGATCCACTGCTCTCTCTCCCTGGGCTCCATGGTCCAGGAGAGTTGAGCCATTCTCATGTTGCAGTTTGACCATCTTTCACACTTTCATTCAGATATATTCCTTGTCTGAGGCTGACATTTGTTTCTGTTCCCCTTGTCCATTGTCCGCTGCTTGCTGGGGACATATATTGTGGATTCCTTTGCAGAGTGCTCCTTGAGCAGATCCACTGCTCTCTCTCCCTGGGCTCCATGGTCCAGGAGAGTTGAGCCATTCTCATGTTGCAGTTTGACCATCTTTCACACTTTCATTCAGATATATATATATACATATACATATAGTACTCATCTTTGAAAAATTGCCTACAGAATTATCTTAGATTAATTTTTAATTTAAAAAAGTCTGTCAATAAACAGAAATACTGAGTAGTGGAGGTAAATGGGGCAAAATGTACAAAAGAAATGAAACTAGTGGAGTGATCTGCTTACCATGGTACACCCCTCATGGTGGAAAAGTGTGCTGATCACAGAAGGAAGGGCAGTGGTGGAAAGTTTTCAGGATTATTGTAATATATTCCATGTCCTTTATTCTGTGAACCCCAGTTCAAATTCAGCTCAAGTAAAAGTGGATCTGATAGGAAATGGATGTACAACACAGCAAGAAATTTGTGTCATCGTTGAGAGTGTCAACCTAAAATGAGAAACTCAGACCAGCTTACCCAAGCCAAGAGTTTATATGGGAGTAGTAGTGACTTGCAGTGTTGGATATGTGTGCTTGGTGGACCATAGGGGCATTCAGGGGGTTGCAGTAAAGGGGAAGCTTTAGGAACAGAGGAGTCCAGTCAAGCTACATTGAAATAGACCTTCATTACAGGGCTTGCCTTTGGCTCAGGGCCATTGTTAGGCAAGGGCTTATTCCTGTGGAATGTTGCTCTTCCTTCCTGGTCTCCTGGCTCTGACTTGTTACCATGGCATAAGTGACTCCATTTTTATCTGAGTCACTGATAATCCTAAGCAGTTTCAGCATTCAGAGGAGGAAAGTTGTTTGTTTTAAATTGCTTACAGACCTGTGAATCTTTATATTAGCCCTAGGGAGGGTAGAGGGCAAGTGTCTTGCCAGGAGGTCAGGGTCGAAGGAGCTACAAAGCCAGGTCTGTTGTGTTCTGCCTCAGTGATTCTTTCTCAGAGTGTATCTGCTCTCTCTCCTGTGGATCACAGACAAGGAGCTCCCTGGCCACTGGTCATCAGACAATCATGGATTGAAGGCTGGCTCTGAGGCTTTACCTGTAAAGTCTCTTGTGCATTTCTCACAGGGTGGGCTGGTTGCTGCCCCATATGACCCACCATTGTTGATAGTGGTAGAAGATCCCTCCACTGTCACGGAAATGTCCGCTCCTGCTGTACTTCTGAATGGGAATCAAGAGGAAGACATACTCCTGCAGTGGGATAATGTTGTTGGTGGTTGACTGCTAAATGCTTAATCCTCGTTTTCTGCCTGTTTTTATGTCTTGAGGGAAAAACACTGACCTAAAAGTTGAAAGACATGGGTACTCATCGGATCTGAGAATTGATAACTTTTCCTTACCTCTCAAGTTGGCTGTGAGGAATCTGTGTCCCCTGTATAGGTTAGGACAGTCCAGTCTGGTGCTCTATGAAAACAATAGGCAGTGGAGTGTCCCCAACTCCCAGAGAACTGCCTTAATCCTTGACTGAAGAGTAGGGTTTAGAAACAAAGTAGCAGTGGCTTTGCCTGGTGTGTCCTCCTCAGCCACCAAGTTTTTCTACAGTCTTCCCTTTTAGGGGAAGCTCTGAGGTCGTTTCTAGATGTTTTTCCCAGATTTCTTTCTCAGTCCCAACCAACTCTGTGTTACACACCTGGAAAATAGGATTTATTCTCCTTCAGAAAAGAGATCTAGGGGCCTGACTTCTGTGTGTATTGAAGGGAGGATAAAGCAACCTAGATGAACAGAGCCGATCACCGCACAAACATGTTTCACAAATAGAACATCTACATTCCCTTGTTCAGTCCTGAGAAAAATATGTTTTTACAAGTGTATAAAGTGTTATACAGAATTAAATTATGCTGGAAAATAGCCAGATGCTGTTTATCGTGAGGACATTTTAATTTTGGTTAATGTTAGGAAGCAAACTAAATCTTAAGCAAAGTTTAACTTAAAATTATATTTGAAGTCTGTATCAAGGGGAATGTGCTTATGATTTGTTTTGCTTTCTTTGTACTTTCTTTGAAACACTGTAGGCAGCAGCAGCACTGAAAAAAGCTCTTACGGAAGAGTGTAAGGCCAGCTTGGCCATTCACAGTGATGAATCATGCAGCTCGCTATCTCTTCTGTATGATGATGCTGGGAAAAAGAGAGCAAAACCCGCATTCCAGCATTGCAGCCTTCCCACAAGGGACCAAGGTAACTGCTCTTAAAGAGTCTGTCAACAGCAAAAAGGCTTTCAGGGCCAAGGCAACATCTGGTCTCACAGCACACCTCTAAATACTGAGTAGTGCTGGCTTCAGGAATGAGAAACCTAATGGTAGGTCTATACTTCTGTTCAATTTCTAATGAAATAGGTGTTTAAGTTATGAAACGTAAACCTAATCACTTGCCAGGAGATCATTTTGACCCCACAATTTGAAGATAATTACATTAAAATGATTCCGTAATGTGCTGTGAGGTTTTTGATATTACTTAAGAGAACTTACCTATAATTTTATATATGCTTTTTAATAGAACCTTCTCAAAGTCTAAATAATTAATTTATGCCCCCAAATTCAACATTCCATTTTAGTATCCAGGAATTGTGAGTATTTTAGCCTTACTGCTAGATGTGCCATGTGTTTCTCATGAGCTGGACTGGCCACTGCCCCATAACTTCCAAGACAGCTATGAGTCGCTCACAGAAAGTACTGAGAACTTAGTTGGTTTATGTGCCCAGCATTTGAGGCTTACTTGTCCCATCCAAATTTGCAAATAAAAAAGTTCTGTTTTATAACTTTGAAAAATGTTTTTGTTACATGTTTGTATTTTAGAAGTTTCAAGTGGCTGTGAAGATGAGAGCAAACAAGAAAGCATGAGTGTAAAGGTGCCAATCACAGGTAAGGTGACAGATGCCTGATATCTCCCAATGAAGGGTGCAGTCTTGTATAATCAGGACATTCTAAGTGAGCAGTTTGAGACCTTTGTGAAGAGCAAGTGCATTCCATTGCTGCAGAGGTGAGGCAGAAGAACATACCGCGCATGCTTAGGTCCCATAGACTAAGGTGGCAGATGACTGAGTCCAGGGAGCTCTGTCGTTGTCTATGTGTCCACCCCTGCAGCCTCCTCCACCACACAGCTGTTCATCACCTGCCAGGCTGGCTCCCCAGGGACACCCAGTCATTAGACTGCAGGCTGGAGATGCTTTTGACTTCACTCCTTTCCTTCCTGGAGTAGTTGAAGGTACATCACTAAAACAAGAGCAGGGAAAAAAAAAAAAAAAAGCCAGACAGGAAGCTCATCTATGCCTTAGATACAAAGCTGGTCTGGCAATTTAAAACTTTCACCAGTGGGACTTTATCAAGGCCTATTAAAATTCCTGAATATGTGTTAGAGGTGTTTAGATAGAATCTAAATGATACCGTGATGATTTTTAGGTTTAGAATATCAACAGCAGCAATTAGTATTCCTATCAGAGCTTTGTTTGTTGTACATCTAAATTTACTAGTACCTTATTTTGTAAAGTGCTGTGCAGCTTTATTATAAATGCAAAGATCTGACTTTAAATATTTATACAAGTAACTCCGCCCTTGCACTGAGGAACCAAAGCATGCATCTGCATATGTGCTGTGTTGTTCTTCTCGAGCAGAAAAGAGCTGCTTACTTTGTGCAAACATGGCTTGATGATTAATTCTTTAAACTCATGTTTCTATGATGAACTCTGGTTTTGAAACAAGAGTTGATAGTGGGGCATGATTATATATTTTATGTATTAGATAATCTGTCCCTCCGAAATACAGAAATTTTTTTTCTCTTAAATATTTTCCCCCAGTGATGTTTATTGTGGTTTTCATTTTTCATTTTGAGAAAACTCTGGTAGGGTCCTCTCTTATTTTGATTAATAGGAGAAACGTAGACAATCTCCCAACTGCGGATAAGTGAGAAGTCAGTCACATGCCTTCTCCTTGCATTTACCTTTGAATGAAGAAGTATCAAATAGCCTCTGCACTTATTTCAGTGAAATTATAAATTCTTATTGAAGAGAAACCAGGAAGTGACCTAGTGCCCATTCTTACTTCTCTGGTCTCCCTTTCTGTGAATAGGTGACACTCTCCGAAATTAATGCAAATGTTACTAATTCCGAGACTTCCTTTCCAAAGGAAGTACAGGCTTCAGAGCTTTCTTCTGTCTGTGCTGAAGAAGTGTGATATGCCTAGAGGTAATAATCAGGGCTGTTCACCATTAAGATTTTATTTTTAAAAATTTTTATTTATTTATTATTATTTTTTTGGTACCAGGGATCGAACTTGGGTCCTTGTGCTTGCAAGGCAGGTGGTGGAACTGCTGAACTAAATCCCCGGCCCCGCCATTAAGATTTTTTAAGGACTCATAATCCCAATAAACTGTCACAAACCCATCAGTGGTGGCAGTTTAATTTTGTCCTGTTGTATGGCAAAGTATTAGACATAAAAATAAAAAATTTGGGAGACACAAAAGAAACTTAATAAAGAAACTCAGTAAATTTGTTGGAGCCTTGCTTGTTCTATCCTTGCAGCCAGGTTCATCCTTCTAGTCCTCCTCCTTCTACTCCCCCAAACTCATGTTTGAGGGCCCCCTGTATTTCCATTCAGCTCAGCATAGTACTGTTGCTGCATCACTCATTGCAACTACTTTGGTCTCTAAATTTTTGACCATTATCCCCTTATTAAATTTTTATGTCTGGCATAATTATTTGGAGATGGGCTTTTGGTAGAGTAAGGCAATTGTGTAGGTCAATTTAAGATAGAATCTGTTCATCCCCTTGTAATAGTTCTCTTACCATTTCCTGTTTGTGTAGGACCATGTTGATTGTGTTTGCATGGGTGGCATTCTTTCTGGAATATTCCAAGGAAAAGGGATATTCCAGAGGCTGTCCCTTGGGGTTGAGGAGATGAGAAGTTGAGCCTGGACTTGGCATCAGCCAGCACTTTCTTTCCCCTGCTGTTTTTTTAGCCCATGGGCTTCTGTACAGGGAAAGCAAGTATTCTACCTGACAGGATCATCTCCAAGTTCAAACAGACCATGTGGGAAAGTGCTGAGCAGTTACCAGACATTTGGTGCCTGTCATCTGTGATGTGTAATAATGCTCCTATGAATATTGGAAGCGTGTTCAGTCTTCTCTGCTGGTTTCCAAGTGCTTACTGTTGCTACACCAGGGACATGAAAGGAACTTCATGAAACAAACTCAAAGAACAGAAGCAGTGGGTAGGGATGCAGCTGGAAGGGGTCCAGGTCTTCCAGTGCGGTGTTCTGCCTCCCCTGTGAGTGGGAGCCACCTAGGGTAAGGACCAGCCTGTGCACATGCTGCTGAGATGCGTAGCACTGTGCTTCCCGATGGTGCCACTTAATTAGTTCCTGCAAGGAGTTTCCACTTGAGAACACAATTGATAGTCTGAGTGCCAAAGATGTGTACCTACCAAAAAGGAATCTTGAAGAAATTTTAGGAAATGTTTGGAACTTCTAATTAGTCCTCTGAGGAAATACTAGATGAATTCCTCGAGAGCTAATGGAGTGGCTCCTGTAAGCCCACTGGGCAAGGCCAGCCATCTCTGCCTAGGAGGCCTTACACCCTCAGCAGTGACCTGTGTGTGCTCCCAGCTAGGAATCCTGCAGGCCACCTGATTACCCTGTAGCAGCCCTCCCTCAGGCACCCTTTTCAGTGCTGCTGGACAGCACGGCATTTCCCAGAATGTGTGCTGTGCAGCATTCCACCCAGGAAATACTTGAACAAATACATGTTTTATGCCAATCCCTCAGTGTTCTCACTGTCCCCCTGCAGCATATGGAATACACAGGAGAAGAGTGGAGACTCAAAGATGACTTCAGGAGAGGACTGTTTAAGAAATGAGTGGCGAGAGTTTCAGCTAACTTCCCTTTGTTTGAAATGGGGCACTCTTGTTAGCAGCCAGCAGAATAGATGTGCTCTGGGCAGTGCTAAGGGACATACACACACAAATCAAAAGCTTTTAGTCCAGAAGGCTAGGCTGGGGGAGCCTGGAAGTGAGCCTACTCTCAGAGATGAGGGCCATGGGGATGTTCAGCCTGAGAGAGGACACCGTAGCTGTCTTTATATGAGAGGCTACTGCATACTTGGCAGAGCATCTACCAAGAATAATTACAGAGTGGTCAGTAACAAAGGGGCTGTAGAGCTCCTCATTGCACTAGAACCAAGTGCAGTGTATCTCGGATATGAGTGTCTGTGCTGGGTATGGAAACCAGGCAGGACATGGCTCTCTTAAGAGGGCTGTGGGAGCATTCTTGTTTCTTGGAACTCTGATGTTGCTTCTGTTACCAAGACTGCAGTTCTCATTGTGCTGAATAAATCACATGTGCCAACATTCTTAGATCTGTATTTCCCTTTCTTATCTGCTTATCACCACAAAGCTCAGGTCTTTTGGGGAAAGGGGCTCATCTTAAAGCATCTATTCCTAAGGCATCTGTAAGTTCGCTAGGCCAAGTCACATGAGACTGGCTCCTGTCACACATCTAAACCCACAGCCAGTGTGCGTGCTTCTGAACCTCAGGGTCAGCTTCATTAGCACCATCTGCCCCTCACATCTGGCTGTTCTCACTAAGGTAACCAGGTAGAAATCAACAATCAATTCTGTTTATTTTGTGTATTGTTAGTGGTACTGGGGATTGAACTCAGGACCTTGCACTTACAAGGCAGGCAGCAGCACCACTAAGCTAAATCCCTGGCTTTCAGTGATCAATTCCAATGCCTCAGAATATGTGGTCTCCGTGTATAATACCTAAAATATCATTTGCCTATGTAACATCTCTTTTCTTGGGCTGCATCCTGGGGTAACAGGGGCAGAAAAGACCTGATTGCTCCCCTCAAGAAGCCCTCAGCATTTCTGATCTTCACAATGGTCTGGTAGGCTCAATATTAATAATTCATCATTTAATAGTCAAACAGTGGCTCAGAGAGGTCATGTCCTCCTTAGGCTATGTGGCCAGTGCATTGGATTTAGAATTGAGCTCCTGTGTTTGGATTGGAACTCTGAACTCCTGTTCTGCAGGCTGCTCTTTCTCCTTACCAGAAGGGCACCTGGATGGCAAGATGGCAGGCTTGGCTAAGTACAAGTGTGTGTTGTAACAGAAGATGACCTCTGCAGGGATGCTGTCGAGAGCAAGGAAGAGCCAACACCTCACCTTTTTCAGAGGTGGAGCCTGGGGAGCTTCCCAAGTGCCATTGTGTAAGAGCAGCACCTCTGGAAGTGGGGCAGAGGAGCACGTTGCCTCTGTGACTAGTGTGGGCCCAGAAACACTCAAGCAGGAGCACTGCGATGCTTCCCAAGACCACAGGAAAATATCTCCAGGTGGACTACTCACATCTTCACAGTATAGGTCCCCACACTGGCAGTTTTATTGGTATTTGCATTCAATTTACCTTTCCACCTGACAGTCTGGCACACAGTGGGTACTTATTTTGTCAAACAAATGAATAAATATCTAGATATTGAGGAGTTTCTTTAAATGCTTATTGCTTCAAGCCAGAATCCTGTCTCACTTACCCCACCAGCACTTTCCCACCCCACGTGCCCATCCTGGCAAAACACACTTCTTAAGCCCCATGTGAAAAGGGTCCTCATCTTTTATCTCAAGAGGATTAAGCCTCTAAAAATGTCCATTCAGTGCTTATTCTCTGACACCAATTCTCCTGGTCAAGCTGTGTGGAAAGTGGTTGCTTGCTGGGCGTTCCTCATAGGTAGTCTGGAAGCTGAAGTGTTGCAGTTCATACTAAAGCCACCAGCATCTTTCCAAGGATCACCTGTACTTGTAGGGTGCCACTCAGAGTTGTGGGCACTGCCTCCCCAGACTTTATCACTTCAGTTTTATACCACATTGGAAAAGGGTCATCATGAGTGACTGGATTTATTCTGGGAGAACAGACCACAATGACAACTGAAGTATAGTAGTGTGTAACCTCCAGTACTGAGACTCTGCTAAGAATGTGCTTTACCTGCCTTGTCCCCAGAGTGCTTACTGATGACAGTCAGTGGAGACACAGGGAACCCTACACATTTATGTAAAACCAGGGAGGCCATGTGTGCTGGGTGATTGTCTGTCGCTGTCCACATGGCCCTGTCTCCAGGGTAGGGCTTAGCCATGGTGCCTGTGACCCATGGCTAGCGATAGCATGCATTTTCCATTCCATTGTGTGTGGGTCGGGGACAGGGTGTTATTCAATGTGAACATTAAAGAGTTAAGGACACTTTTATGAGGAGAGCTGCTGATTGGATGGCTCTGTATCCAAGGACATGAAAGTCTCCATGGTGGCTGCACAGTAGAGTCTCAGGTAGACTTCCCATGACCTTGTGACATCCTTGACTGGTTATATCAGCATCCCTGGGTGAGGACCCAGGCATAGGTGTTTTGTAACATCCAGGTGAATTCCCAGGCTTGAGGAGCAAATTAGAGAGGAGAAGTCACTATTTTTCTGAGGCTGATTTAAAAGGTCAGATATTTAGCCAGGTGCAGTGGCACATGCTTATTGTCCCCACTACTGGCTGAGGCAGGAGGAAGGTTTGGGCCTAGGAGTTCAAGACCAGCCTGAACTATATAGTGAAACTGTCTCAAAAAAAATTTAAAGCTGGGGAATGTAGCTCCATGATGAAATGTACACTTAGTACGTACAAGCCCCCAGGCTTAATCCCCAGTTTGGAGGCTTCCAGGGACTGTTTATTATAAAATAAATCTTCCAAGCAGTATTACTCAAAAACTTTGAAAAGCGAAGGGTTCCATTAGTACAAGAGTTGAAAAAGCACCTCCCAGTATTAAACAGTGTGTGGTATTTGTCAGAGGTGTAGCTGTTCCTTGGTGTACACAGTGGATTGATTCCAGGATCTCTGTGGATACCAGAATCCATGTGCTCAATTCCCTTATATGAAATGGCTTGGTATTTGCTTAGAATCCAGAATGCATCCTCCCATAAACTTTGAAATTATCTCCAGATTACTTGTAATACCTAATACAATGTAAACACTGCATTAACTAATTGTTAAAACTGTTGATTTGGCAATAATGACGAGAAAATGTCTATACATATTAAATGTCCATATCATATGTACAGATATTATACATTTTTCCCTAATATTTTTAATCGAGTTGGTTGAATCTCTGGGTATAGAACCTGAGTATACAGAGGGTCAAATGTAGTACCCCCAGACTTTCACTTCAGCTCAGGAGTATTTACAGAGGTCAGGTACAAACCTGCCACTTAATTTCAGGTGTAGTTGTTGAGTTGCTGCAGTCATTAAGACAGTCCTGCAAATCTCTATTTTTGATGCAGCCCTGGCAGCTCTGTGTATTAGGAGTTCACTTAGGTCCCAGCCCTCCAGCTGAGGCTGCAGAGAGAAACCTGGCAAGATTTGCAGGCTTGGGACTTCTGGTGGGGTTGAGTTTATCACACAAAGTCTGGAGGTGAAAAGTAATTCTCATCATGGATTAAAAACATATGTGTCTCACATTCACATAGACTTACAGCTTTTAAAAAGAAAGTTCTAAAGATAGAATTTTTTTGTTTTTTGTTTTTCAGAATTTAAAAAGCATCCATACCCTAACATTTTCTTATTTTCATTTATGCACATTACTGAGACAAGTGTTTTCTGGATTCCTAGTAATACTATTTATCTTTTTAATTAATTAAAGAAATGTATCTTTTTACTTCATTTTGCAAAAGCCAGCTAGCTGGGTTTGCCATATAAACACATCTAGTGGAACATTTAAAAATACATTTTTAATATATGTAGAGTTAGAACTACATGGAAAGTAATGACACTAGGAAATCCAATGAACAGAAAGTATTTCTCAAATTTTAAAATTTCTACCCACTTTGTACAGGAGTGTGCACTTTCTTTCTGAGTGGGTTCAAGGTCACTTTTTCCCAGCTCCAGTGATAGTATTGTTTGTCTCCCTTTGTTCCTCCCTCTCCAGCCCAAGTCTTCTTTTTTCATGAAGAATTTCTACAAAAGCAATGGGCAGATCCTCTGCCTCAGAGACACCCCTTAGAGGCTGGCAAGCCCGCATTTATCTGGCTCTTGTAATGGGTTGTTAAAAGCACTTGTTCATCAGATATTTTCTTTTTCTTTTTATTTGTAGATTTAGAAGTATTTTAGCAGGTGTACATTTGCATATAAAAGAGAATAAAAGATAAGAAGTTGAGGCTTTTTCTTTCTCCTCTTCTTAACATCATCTCTCTCCTACCTCCCTGTTCTTAATGTGTTTTCACTCTTTCTCTAGCCAGTTCTAATTTTTAGATACAAAGTGCATATCAAAAAGAAAACAATAGTCTCAGTGATCTTCCGCACGCTGCAGGATGATGGGGCCTGGGCAGCTTATGTAACAGAGTAGGGGAAATAGGTTCACTGGTCGTGTCATTAGTGTGGACTTAGCAGACAGGGTGGATTTTAATCTTCTGGAGCTGGACACTGCATGGGTTGGGGCCCCTGCCTTGTTTAATGTTTTCAACTATAATATTCTCTACTCTTAAGCTAAACTCTGGCACAGATTTGAATAGAGTAAATGCTTGACGGAGATTCAGAACTGAAAGCTGAAGGCTGCATGTGTTTTTTCTGTGTCTGAGAGACTGTTCCAACTGTAAAGAAGTGGATGCTTTAGAAATGTTTGTTTTATGTAATTGTTTTCACATTCAGTAATTTTCTGAGAGTTACCATTACTAAAGAGAAGAAGCATTTCCCTGGAGTTCTGAGACATAAGCTAGAAGGCAAATAATAGCCACCTTGTCCTCAAATTTTTGTACTTGTAGCTGAGAAGACTGAATTCTTTTCCCTTTGGCAATATATGAACTTTTTTCTCTTTCTCATTGATAGAAGGCTAACTTGAACTTCTAGATTTGTGACTTTTGTTCCTTGTTCATTCATTTAATAACTGTGATTGAGTAAGGCAACACAGGGTAGCTTTTATTTTTCTTTTCTTTTTTGAGACAAGGTTGCAGTGTGTAGCCCAGACTGGCCTCAAACATATGATCCTCCTGCCTCAGCATCCTATGTGCTGGGATTACAGGTGTGCACCACTCTAATGCAGCATATAACTGCTTGATTTGTTCCTGTCCCTTTTCCTTCCAGAAATGACTGGGCCTGAGTTGCCATGAAACTTGTGACCGTTGCTTTTCTTTTTTGCAACTTGAAGTTGACATCCTGGCTAAGCCTTCTAGGCTGTTTCAGGAAGCTTTCTGAATTATACTCCGAAGAGTACAAAAAATGTACTCTTGCCACCGAAGAGTGGAAACCCTGGTCTGTTCGATATAGACAGCTACTTAACAATCCCTTGGTGTGGTCCCAGATCACAGCTCCTTCAGTGAGAAAGTTTTTCCATCATCTGGCTTGGATCCTTTGGCTGCAGAGTCCCCTAAGTATTCTTGTGCCACTTTTAATAAACATAAAGATTACTCAGTGACATCTAGTTTTTAGGTTTGCAAATGTGTTCTGTTTAGATACTGTAGTGTCTTACGTATTTTTAAAACAAAGAAAAAAGCTGGAGTCTGGTGAAACCAGGCTCACTTTCCCACCTGGCAGCTTTGGCTGTGGCCAGGGAGCAGCTGTCCTTGTGGACAGAGTGCGCTCCCCAGCTGCACCTGGCCAGAATCCCCTCTGTCTGGGTGTCTGGGTGGCCCCAGAGGTGTCTTTGTTCATAGACCCACCCACATCCATGTAGCCGGTTTGCAGAATCTGTGTCCTTGAACCCATCATCCCTGTGCCAGCCTGTGTAGCCATTAGTCCCACCTGATTTTTTTTTTTTAAATCAAGCCCCATTTATCCTATGCAGTCCAATTCAATTGTCATGATTGTGTGTCTGTGGTGCTGCCTCAGTTACTGACTGTTGATTTCTGCAAGGGACAGCACTTTATCCTCACACCTTTTAAACTTCCCTGTGTCCTTAAAAGCACTGGAAGCAACCTGTGCCAGGGCTGTGGGTGGCACTGTACCTAGCAGTCCATAGTCTCATGTTGCTGGCTCTGACTCCTCAAGTTAGGGAAGCTGTGTCCCCTTTGGAAATTGCTTTATTCTGGGTGGCCTTCAGTGGCTCTGATCGGCAAACTCTGCAGCAGGCCCAAGAAGCCATGCCAGTGAGGGGTGTGGGTGAGAAGGGGCCAAGAGCGAGCTACCTCCCCACCATCCTCCAAGCCTGCCAGTCAGCAGCAGCACAATCAGGTAGCCATGAAGGGGAAGCCAATAACAGGGCCCAGGTTGTGCAGGAGGAAGGGAAGGAGACCAGGACGGGAAGTGTGGGGAACATAGAGTGTTAACACCGTCAGTTCCCTGCACATTGGTGATTTCCTCCTTACTAGACTGAGATCCCCATGATATCAGCCCTATGTCATTTCTGACTGAGCAGATGCCTGATGCCCTGTCTGAAATCACCTTGTGCACCAGCTGAATGTTTCTCCTTCTGAATGTCTGTGTGCTTCTGTTGACCCGTAGCTATTCCATTTCTATTCTTATTTTGTTTCTATCTTTGCTATCTTTTCCTTGACCAAATAAGTTTAATTGAATGCAGAATGACACATAGTTATTAAGGCTTGTATCCTAAAAGCTGAAAAATCATTTGGTTGATTTTTATGGAACAGAAGACATTGTCATGACTAATGATTCTTTACCTTTAGTGTTCACTGTTGTCTCCTCCCCAGGTCACCTTCCAGCATAGGTGGATTGCAGGGTAGTGTCACCACACCGGCAGCCAACAAGCACATTCAGTCCCAGGCGACTGCTCATGTGGTACAGACACACAAACGCACATACACATTACACATGTGGCTCAGATACATGTGGCAAGACACGGACAGGAATATATACATGGTATACACATGGTACAGGCATGCTTACATTTTTTTTTTTTTTTGAGACAGGGTCTCACTATGTAGCTGAGACTGACCTGGAACTCACTAAGTAGCCCAGGCTGGTCTCGAACTCACAGCGATCCTCCTGCCTCAGCCTCCCGAGTGCTGGGATTACAGGCGTGTACCACCACACCCAGCTCTTTGTTAAATTTTTAAAAATACTAGTTCACCAAACTGATTTCCCAGGTAGTGATGTCAAAAAGTGCTGCTTTGGAACTTCCTATCTTCAGTGTTAAGAGTTCCTGATCCCTATGTATTTTATTGATATAGCATTTAATATTCCCAAGTATAGTGCTATTTCAAATATTCACTTTGACTTGATTGGTTCTTAGTAGGGCAAGATGAGTTATACTTTGCTCTTCCACCTAGTGGTGGTTTTAATAAAAAAAAATAAGGGGTTTTTAGTTAGGGTCTTAAACTGAGACAGAAAAAGCAGGAACCCAACCAGTTGCCGATGTCCACAGCAGGAATCCTTTTGGGGCCATATTGAAGATGTGGATGTGGATGCTGTTCTATTTTGTCTTTGTTCAAACAAACTCTCCGTTTTCTGTTGCATCCACATGTCCTTGAGACCTGAAGGAATGGGCAGCTGTGTGTGTGGCTTGGGTCCTTGTGTAGGGTTTTTTTTTTTTTTTTCTGTTTTCCCCACAGCCTCCCCAGCTGGCACCCAGCCAGGCCGGGCTCTGTCCCTTTCAGACATGTTCCTCTTTCCCCTGCAGGTTTCTTTGTAGGCTGTGGGACCCTGATGCTGACCACTCACCAGCCTCTCCAGGACCCTGTCCCCTATGGGAGAGCCTGAGAGTGCAGGGCTATTCCTAGCAGTGACCACCTAGGACATCTCTATTGCTTCCCTTTGCTCCTGGTGCTCCCATGAACCTAGAGGGAAAGGAAGCTGAGCCTTTTGATGCACACACCTCACCCCCACCCTGCCCCAGGAAATGATTGTGATTTTGTGCTTCAGATGAAGTCTTAAAACTCAGCTCTTCTTTGAGTCTTGAAGCCTGGGTTCAACTTAATTGTGTTTTGTTTGTTTGCAAAATTTCTGAAAAAGTGACAGTTCAAAAAATAATTTGCATGCATTTGAAAAGTTCATAGGAAGAATTTATGAAACCTCTCTGGGCAACAGGAAATTCAATATTCTGTACTTTCTTTAATCTGTAGAAACAAAAGCATACCAGTTGCTGAAGAAGTCCACCCTTCAGGAACAAACAATACAGATAGAAGACAGACTCCAAGGGGCGCATGCCTCTGCAGCACAGTTTGCATGTAAGTAAGGGCAGATTCAGTGTGTTAAGCCTGTGTGGCCTGGGGCCACACACTTTCTGAAGGCTTGTAGAGTTTGCTTTGTAAAAAGCTGTCATTGGGCTGGAATGAGTGAGCACTCCCCTTCCCTGACTCCCAGCTTCTTAGTCGTCAAGTCAGAAGTTGCACCAGCCTGCCCTCCCTCGAGTGTTGGGATCGTTGTACTGCTTTTCATGGGAAGACTGTGGATCCCGGCAAAGCTAAATTTTAAACTTAAATGTAGCTCCTTTAATCTAGGGTATGTTTGAATTATTTTTTTGTTTACTTATACTTTCTTATTGTACATTTATTACTTGCAGTGGTTTTCCTTTTATTGTAGTATACCTTCTTTTTAAGTATTAGTAACCTTGTAACCCCTTTGTAAAAGTACATGGGCTAATACAGAAGGAAATATATATTAATGGCTTAATTCTTATAAAGCCACAGTGTGACTTATGTGAACTACAATTTTCCCATTATAAGTAGCAAGCGCTTTCTTAATATCGTATAATTCCTGGTTCACATGTGGATGTTTTCTTCAGATAGATACTTTTGAGGGTTAAACTTAGGGTGCATCAGAATTACCCATCTCTGGAGAGAGAATTCCTGGGTAACTTAGTGTTAGGGTTGCCAAAAAGTCCAGTTTCCCTGGCTGTTCTGAAGTTCACTGAGTGCTGCAGGCCAAAGGCCCAGTGCAGGGAGGCCGCTTGCTCAGCATCATGCAACTGTGAGCAGACATGTGTCGTGGGATGTCAACTCCACGAGAGATTTTGCTAAGTGCGTTTGGTACCTAACTGGATGTGTACTAAGGATGAGTAACTCTGATAAGTTGTAGCCCCTTGGATGTGTAGTAATAATTATGGCACTATTAAGCATACTGATAATTAACACCTTATTAATTATTCACAGGTGAAATGACACTATAAATTATATAGTCAAGCACCCCTAGATTTAATGCCCTCAGTCCATACTCAGAATTACCCTCTTTGCCTTTCAAGGTATTTGAGTACTTTCCTGAGTTAAAATGATGCAAAAGCTCCTGATAGTGTGGCTGTCCCCATAGTTAGTGCCTCTGGTGTCTGCTTTGCCTGTAGTCAGCACCAAGTTTCCACTGCACTGTGCCTTTCCCCCAGGGATATGTATGAGCTACGGAGAGAAGCAGAGGCCAGCTAGGAGAGTGAGGGGGGTGTGTTCAGAATTTGGGATCCCTCTCTCAAACACAATGAAGAGGCAGGGCACGCCTCAGTCAGGCGTGTAGGCCTTGGTCTCTGTACCTGTCACTAAGGTAAGCCACTCAGGCCATGAGCCTTTGTTTTCAGATCCCAAAGCCCTTGCTAGGTTTGAGGAGACTCCTTAGGCTAACTGGACACACTAGTGAGGGAGTGGCTCTGCTGCTGAGGTTACACTGCAGGGCAGAAACTCAGCAACCCTTTTGCAGGGATACCATGCTCTCTGCCTGGGCTCTTGGTGACTGCCAGTTAACCAGGTATGTAGCAGAAACCGCAAGGCCCAGGGCACCCAAGAGCCAGAGATTAGGGGACCTTGCAGGCTGGGAACAGTGGGACAGCCTGTTCCCCCAAACTGAAGAAGACAGGGATCTTGCCTCCTCTTCCTCAGCCCTTCTGCTGGTCTTCAGTGGCCTGCATGGTTTTCAGTGGAGAAACGTCAGTGGGATGGAGAATACGTGACTTGGCAGAGAAGCTTGAAAGTGGCTGGGGTGGGTGCTATGATCGGGGGTGGGGGGCAGTTTTTCCTGAGAGCTGATTCCCAGCACCGGTGGCTGTGTGAGCCATTGCTTCCGGCGTGCTATAGCAGTGTGCCTTGTTCAGTACCATGTGCCATCAGAGAGGCTGATGTGCATTCTGCTCAGTATAGAGCCCTTCAGCATTATTGCATTTTTTAAGCATCACAAGGGAAACCCCTGTTCCCTTCTATTCCTTACACTGCTCCTCACCTCAGCAGCATCCTTGCCATCTTCCTGTGGTGGCGTTGGTTTCCCCAACGTTCCTGGAGGCCTCTCTGTTCATGTGTCTCACTGCACTGGCTACTAACACTCTCCCTCCTCCTTTGTGCCATCACAGGTCTGAATATAGGCAGCAGTGTGCTCCAGACAAAGGCAACTCACAAAGTCGCTTCAGAAGCTAGTTTCTCATCCTGCAAAGGAAGTCCTTTGTCAAGGTAAATTGTGAGAGCCCTTCTGAATAGCAGCACAAGATGAGAAGTGTTATTCCACAATGAATTCAACTCTGGCTGCATATTATTTTGTTGTGTGACTTGATGGAGGGTTATGGTTTGTGTTTTGTTGTTTATCTAAAATCACAGTCAAAACTTTAGTCTATCTTTGAAAATATTTGCCCCACAGCCAAGTATTGTTTTGCAGCTGTTGTTTCCTTGCTTTAAGACTCAATTGACACCTCAGTGAACCACAAATTAGCGCCTACAGCTGCTTGCAGTAGGGCTGCTTAGAGACCACACAATGGGGGCTGTCAGGAAAAGGGCAGAGAGAAAAAACATCAGGCCTGGAAAGAAAAATGTGGCCAATTTCTCTTTTCCGAGCTCCTGATAAACTAGCAATATTAGTTTTTATATTCTTTTTTACCACGTATTTTGGCTGCATTACTCTTTCCATCTCTAACACTTTCTTGCTTTTCTTTTTAAAGAACAGAATTTATTTTTTTACACTTGTTAAACTACTATTTCTTGTAAGATTTTTTGAGCAATGATAAGTGAATTACGTGCCGAATTGCTGTCAATGTAAAATACTGATCACACAGTGGGACATAAGCAGTCATCTGAAGGAATGCCTACCCTTTTACTTTAGGCTGAGTATCATTTAAAACAGCACAGCAAGTTTCCTTTTGTAATAACACTGTTTAAAGAGTCCTTTTGATGATTGTGTTATATTTGAATTTACTACTTGACCCTGATGAAATTTTAAAACAAGAACTTTACATTTCTAATATTGCATCTACTGTACCATTACCTAAAATGATCTGATCCACAAATACCATATTGAAATGAAAATGTAGAAAATCCTACTTTTATTTATATTTTGTAAAAATATTACAACATTTTAGGACCTTGAATATATTAAAATAAGGTTGGTTTTCTAAAATTCCTACATTTAGTAATTTGACAAGTATCCAAAACGATCATTTAATTATGAGAAATTGTTATCTTTTTTTTTTTTATACCAGGAATTGAACTTAAGCCCTTGTACTTTTGAGGCAGGAGGCAAAACCACTGAGCTAAATCCCCCCAGCCCAGAAATTGTTATCTTTAATGCTTGTGTTTTCATCCATATTGTGGAAGTGTGAGATAACTGGTAAGGAAGAGTGTTACAGTTTTATATTGTTATGATGATATTATATATTTGAGCCCTAGGTCTTTTATAAGAAGTTTTAAAGAACAGTAAATTCTGTAGTTTTTAGGATTTAAAGTTACCATTTGGCTTAATAGTATAGCCATTTAGTTTTTAATGGTTAGAAGTGTTTGTTTCAGTTATATTTCAGAGGAATTAAGAAAACAAATTCTTCTTAAATGTTTCTAGATAAACATTCATTGGGCAGTTTTTAAGTACGTTCAAAAACAGGTGGATTTTGTAAAACATTTTCCCAACCTGATAATTTCACATCTTTTCTGTATTTACCAAACTAAAATGGAACGTGTTTCTCCTCCAAATGAAGGCAGAGGTCTTCAGTTATTATTATTGTTTCTTTATGAAATTAATTTCCTAACAAGTGACAAAGAATCTCATCATCCCTTTTGAAAAGAAGAAAAACACACAAAGGTCTTCAAGGAACATTGGTTCTGGACACTTGCTGACAACCCAGTGATGCAAGGTCCGGGAATCGAGTGGGTGGGTCTGTCAAGCTGTTTGTGCCATGGGTCTTGGGCTGGGTTTGATATTGTGAGTTCCGCACCCTGGCTTTTGAGAGGCCCATTTTGTTTTGCTGTTTACGCCTGGAGTCATCGTTGAGTTTTTTTCGAGGCTTACATTTAAGGATCTCACTTACTGCACTCACTCCTGTGCTTTATTGCTTTTACAAGTGGTCTCAAAACCCAGTACTTGAGAATAAACATAACAGTGCGGCACTGCTGTAGCACTTTTAAAAATTCTTCTTTGCTCTATTTTGTCAGTGAGCTGATGAGCAACCTCAAAAAAAAAAAAAAAAAAAAAAAAAAAAAACCCTGCTGGACCTTAAAAAAAAAAAAAATGGCTTCCTCTGATGTCCTAGAGACAATAATTATGATGTGCTAGTTAAGCCCAAACTACAGCTGAGGGATTTTACTTTAAAGCAGCGGCTTGGGCGCAAAAATGCATTTATAGCTCTTTGTCTGCACCTCATTATGTGTGGGCCTGATTCATTAAGTAATTGGTTTGCAGTTGTTTACATGAGTATTAAGGCCTTCTTTTCAGCCGCCTTTGAGAGATACATTGTGCAAATGTTGCCTGTGATGAATTCGGAATGAGGGCCAGAGGGCCCGTCCTATTGGCTAAACAGTGCACTCTGTTGAAAAGCCAGAGAAAGGGATTGGGTGCTGCTTTGCATAGCAATGACTTTCTTAATAAGCGTTACAGATTAATACACACAGCTATAAAAGATGCAAAGAGATACTCTTAGCACATTTATCCATGCTCATTTCATTGTGATGCTGGGCTGTGGGTGCTTTCGTGTTCCGTTTTCAGAGCAGAGACTTCAGAGCATGAGCCGTAATAGAATCCGATGTTTATTGTATTATAAATCACGGGCAAGTAGGCAGATCGGCAACAGTTTATTATTAAAGATTCTTTCAGTGTAAATCTTTTTCTACCATTGTATTTGCTTCAGCAAAATCATTTTGTGGTTGAGTGGGGATGAAAGGCATAATGTTCGAAGGAGTGAGCCCTAATAGGAAGCCGCTCTCTGAGTAAAGACCACTTGTTCCCTTTTGTTCGGGGGTGCATGCCAGAGCTTCCTCTCCTCTGCAGACATTGTCTCCCTTTACCTTCCCCAGGAAGCAGTGTCCCCTCTGCCGATCTGGTTATTCAATGGGGAGCGTTATCTTAACAGCCTACTATGTAACTAACTTCAGCTTGCTGATTCCTGCCTTGTAACGTCAGCTTACTAGTTGCATCGAGGTGGTGCTTTTGCTAAAAGGAAAGGGTGTGTGCCTGCCACATAATTGCTGGTGGGAAGGTAACAAATCACCCAGGCACCCACCCCAGGGTCGCTGTGGGTGGCATTCCCTGCCAGTCCTGCAGCCATGGGAGCGGCCAGCGGAGGGCGCCAGCATGCGGCTGATGCTCAGGTCGGGGCCTGGCATAGGCTCTTCTTGCGCTGTCACTGTGCCGATTTCCCTTGGAGATAATATCCCTATCACGAAGACTCCGTTGTCCAAGGAAATAATGACGAGTTTTGCTTGGAAATCCTTTAGGTTATCTTATAAAATACTCATCCTTGTCTCTGGTTTAGCAAACATATTCTTCTTCTTCAATCCCACTGAATTAGCAGCTTCCCAAGTGTTCCTCAATACCCTGTCATAAACCCGAATATGCTGCCTTTATTTTCTGCACAGAGGACTTCTACGTAAGAAAAATCGCTGGTTCACAAGTTGACCCCTAATAGTTAAAAACGGCATCTGCTGTAGGACCTATGAGTAACCATCAGGGGGCGCTCAGACTTTGTCAAATTAACACCACCACAGACAGCCCCATGGGCCTCTAAAACTTCAAATTAGCCTTTACAAAGATTTGGTTTTTGTTTGTTTGTTTGTTTTTCTTTACAAAGATTTGTTGGTGTGGCTACTGGAATTTTTTCCTTTCTCTTGTTCTGAATTTTTTTTTTTTTTTGCCTCTTTTTCAAAAAGATCTACTTTGAGGAAAATTCCAACTGCAGATAGTACTTGAGAAATGTTAATACTGATTTTATCTAGCAGTCAAAATCACTGAAAGTATTTGACTCCAGAACCTGAAGACCACACCTTGGTGTAAGGTCATTATTATCAGTCTATTATAGGCCTGGAACCAAAAAGTCAGGACACTTTAAGGAAAGTGTTGTGTCCCCCGTTCTGAGCCCAGAGAGGTAGGGACTTCTTAGGGCCACACAGTGAGCAGAGTTGAGTACTGGAAGCCAAGACAGGCCCAGTGCTCATCAGTCCCAGCATCTGAAAGCAGCTCACACAGCAGGTCACACAGTGGGCATGGCCTGTTTGCTCTGACCCAGGCCTTTCCCTGCCTCAGGGTTCACATCTTCTCTCGAGGCAGGAGGAGACCCTGTGAGAGTCTGGGCAGTGGAAAAGTATCTTGGTCTAGTTCTGCTCTGCTGCCAGCTGGCTGTGTCTGGGCCGCAACCCTCAGCCATGTGGGCTGTGTTCCCCATTCAGTGACTGCTCAGGATTCTAATGCTGTCACTAACCATCAATGCTCACTTCTAATGTAATGTGGATTTCTTAGCCTTAAGTTTCCTGGGTCTCATTTTGTGTCTATTTCCTGGTTCTACAAAACAAACTTAAGTAATTGCAGTAATCCTTACCATCTAGTTTTGTGTTTCTGTTGACCATGTGGACTGGTTCTAGTTACTCAGCTCTTTGCCCAGATGACATGAACAGTGACAAACTCTCTGCAGTTCCATTAGTAAACCCAGTCACTCTGACACCAGTGCAGTGTCCTGGCTGACCTTGGCTTCCTGAGTATTCCAGAGAAAGTGGCTGTGAGCAGAATCAGCCTAACCTGGCATCTCAGTCCCAGGAGATCTCATAAGCAGTTACCAAAATGCAGCAGCAGATAGGATGGCTTGATGGAGAGACAGAGGGGAGCCTGAAAAAGCCAGTATGGAGAGGTGTTCACTGTAGAGTACCCCAGAATGGCACATGGTACTCATGGTGCAGCTGGGGTGAAAATCACTCTGTCCACTGCGAAATACCCCAGGTAATTGTCCACTCTAATGAAACAGTGAAAGCAGTGGTTATGTTTTAATGTACTCCATTGTATGTGGTATCTTATCTGAAAATGCTCTGTTTTCAGTCAAGACCTGAGTCTTAATTGTAAACTTAGGGAAAGGATGCCACACTCTCCACCCTGAGTTCCACAGAGGGGCCTGGCAGGCCCTAGCTCTGCTGCAAGCCTAGTGACAGCCCTAGGAAAGGCAAAGCTTGGGTCTGTATGACCCTTGAGCTAAGAGCAATTTCCACACACTTAGGTGGTAGGAGAAATAATCCAAAGAAGAAGAATGTTTCATGGCACCTGAGAGCACATGAGATTCCGATTTCATTGTCTGTAAATAGAGTTGCATCAGAATACAGGTTCTTCAGTTTATATTCTGCCCTTGCTAATTTCTTGCCACAGCCAGAGCAAGCAGAGCTGTTGTGACAGCCACATCACCAGTGCCCTCTCGCATTTCAGCAGTCAGTGTACCCAGCCTCTGCTCCTGTTGTGCCCTCTGCCCTACAGGATAGAAGTGTCACTTTCACACTGGTGACCAGGCAGGCAGGGTGGCCTGCACATGGTGGGGTGGTGCCCAGGCCCAAGGCTGGAGCCTTGCTCCTCTGCATCTGGGGCCTTCAGACCGGAATGTGTTCTTGTTTTTCTTTCACCAGTTATAGAGCTAAACAAGCTGGCTCTGTGCAGCACTCCAGAGAAGCTTCTCTCTCCATCCCTGCCTGCCTGGCCTGTGCTGTACATGTCAGTGCTGAGAACCAGATGGAATAAATGTCCACCTCAAGGGCAGTGCCACAGCAACTGTTGAAAATGGCTCCTGATGGGAAATTAGTTGCCCCTCAGGCATGGGCAGTGGGAGACCCCAACGCATCCTCCACCTTTCTCAGTGAGGACCTATGTGCACATAGTTCTGAGAAAACTGATGAAACAGACAGGAGCCAGTGCACAACGAATTCACATTTCACCAGGATGCTGACGAGCTCCTCGTGGCTTACATAGTCATAAAGCTACACTGTAACTATCGGACGGCCAGCAAAGCAGGTTCACGTGGCCTTGTACGGACATGGCATGCCTGGCTGCCTTGTGCAGAGCTGAGGGTACCTGACTGCTTGCTGCTTGCTTGCTCCCACAAAGCCAAATGATTTCGAATACTCACTGGCAGGGCAATTTCCACAGCTGTGTTTCATGCAAGGGTTTTTCTTTTCAGGGTGGGGAGGGAGGCTTTTCTGGGTTTTCTTTTCTTTTGCCAGAAGGGAAGCCAAAGAAATTTGAACCAGGGCCGGGGATTTGGCTTTGTGGTTCTGCTGCCTGCCTTGCAAGCGCAAGAGCCCGAGTTTGATCCCCAGTAAAAAACAAAACAAACAAAAAAACCTTGTTAAGAAACTTGAAGCATCTGATTCCAAAGTCCATAATCCTAAGAAATATGCACACCACACCTCTCTCTGTTAACCATGGGCCTAAGTGATGCAGTGCCTGTGCTGGGTGAGGTTCTTTAACCCCAGCCTTTAGCACCTCCTGAGCACTAAGCACTGGCTCCCCAGGAGTGGCAGCAGGTATGGTGTGTGTGCTGTGGAGAAAATGGGTGGCTCATCAGTGAAGAACACAAGCAGATGTTAAGCAGCAGCTTGGATGGCTATGGGGCAAGGACAAGGAAAGTCCCATGTTCAGGCTCAGTCTTGGAGGCCCTATGCCTCCTTTTGGTCTTTGTGCCCAAAGCAGTGGGAAGGCATTGAGAGCCTTACACAAAGAAGTGATCAGATTCGTGCTTCAAAAACCTCACTCTTGCTGAAGGGGAAAATGGTTGACAGAGGGACAGGATGGGTGTGGTGCCACCAGTTAGAGGAGGCTACGGCTGAGATCCTGGCTGATCTGCCAGTGCTGTGGCAGCTCATGGGAACATGGTGAAGGCTTTGGGGAGTGTGAGGAGCTCAGCCTGGTGGGACCCAGGCCTGTGTAGGTGGCAGCAGAGGAGCAGGAAGAGGCAGGGCTGGGTACCCTGGGCTCTGAGATTTGAGGAACAGCCTGGCCCTGACCTGGGGAGAAGACCACAGCAAGGATGATGAATCTGTTTGCAGATGGGAATACTGACTTCAGGTGCATGGAGGGGAGGCCAAGGGCAGCTGCTGGAGGGACACTGGCTGTGTGTCTGGGGCCTGCCTGCCTGTGTCCTCTTCTGTATTAAGGCTCCCACTGCACATACTGCTACACCCTGTCCCTCAGTGCTGACTGCGATGTCCTCTCCATCTCTAAAATCTGAGGTCAAAGGCATCTTCCCTCCCTAAGGATCCCGCAGCCCACCCCTATCACCCACCACCAAGTGCTCCATTTGCCCAGGCCGTGACAGGCTTGGCCTCCCACCCTGGTTCACATTTTCCCTGGACCACAGGTTCACCCCTTTTCATGCCAGCAATGGTTTTAGAATCTACCTCCCCTCTCCACTCCTAGCCCAGTGTCTTCTGGTGATGGGAAGTGGGTGGAGAGTAACAGTCCTGTTGGCTTTGTTATATGCGGTGTGTGTGTGCATCATACTCAGTTTAAGATGACTCCTTCAGGCTCACTCTGGGCATGACTACCATCACAGCATCTAGCCTGTGACCAGCTGCCAGGTGTCACAGGGGCTTCTGTTCTTCACAGAGGACAGCTACAGGCCTCCTTGGTCATGTCACCTGACAGGCAGTGGACGTCAGCGTACTGATCTAGGAAATGATTCCTAAAGCTTGTTCATAAAGGAAAAAGTAAATGATGGCAGTTTTGACAAAAGGTGGGTCTGTAAGCTGTAGGTCAATCAGGTTGGCCAAGAGTCCTTGCATCTGGAGGAGCTGTGCTGGTACCATTGGGTATGCACATTTCCTAACATTCCCTTTGACCTCAACCCTCATCCATGTGGACCTGAGAATTGAAGTATAATAAAAAACATAAATACTATTCCCAGAGGCGATGTTTAAGTTCATAGAATTGCAAAGCACCCATGGCAGAGCCAGCCTTCTTTGTCTGCTGACCTTGGCAGATGAGCTACAGGCACTGGCACCCAGCACTAGTGTCGTCTGCATCCCACACCCTGAACCCGGAGCACAGGCATCTGTCAGGCTGCAACATGTCCGTTGCCCTCTCCTTTGTAAAAATGCTGGCATTGCTGTCAGGGCCTCACCTGGGATGAGGATTTGAATTTTCTCACCCAAATCAGGGACAGCACAGAAACACATCCGCCTTGTGCCAGCATCTTGTATTCCTTGCTCCAGGTGGCCACAGCAAGTCTTGACGTCGTTGTTATGCTTTTAAAATCTGTGGAATAAAGAGAGAGTTCCTGGCCTTCCTGTGAATAACAGTGCTTCTTCCCTAATGTGTTCTTGTAAAACTATTTGTCATTTTTTCAAGCTATTATTTTTTCTTTTACAGGCATGAAGACAAAAAGAAATTAATGACCCATTTAAAGTTGAATGGTAAGAGAAATAACTATACACTAATGTTCTTTTTGCATTTGAATCAAAATTTTCTTTTTGCCAAATAATAGTCTTTGCATCCTCACATGAGGACTGTGGAGTGTCTTTGATCCAGCGCAGCCACCCTGCTGGTCATGGGACAGGATGTGAGGGCTTCTCAAAGGATGGGATTTCAGTGACGGGCCATACAGGTGGCATAGACTGCAGTGCAGAGCAGTTTCATGGCCAGCTGTGGATCTGTAAGGCTTCTAGGCCTCCACATCAAGCTGATGAACAGCTCTGGCTTGATCTTTCCCTTGCCCTCTGCTCTGGGAGAGAACAGAAGGAGGTCAAAGTGGAGGAGCAGCCTGAGGTAATTTTTGTCTGTCCCTCTGTCCTGTAGCAGGGCTAGACACAGAAAGGAAAGTGAAGTATCGCACCGTGCACAGAACACAGCGAGTGTGTGGGCTTGCATCCTTCATGTGTCTGTCTGGTCAGGTGCCTTGCATGGATTCCCTGTTCAAACTCTTGCAGGCCAAGGCTCTGTTACCAGTCCTGCTGTACTGTTCTGGTAACTCAGAGAGTACAGAAAATATTACACAGATGTCTGCTTTTCTCTTTCAGCCTTCTGGGGAGAGTCTGACGACAGTAACTCAGAAATTGAAGCTGCCTTACGTCCTAGAAACCATGACACATCCTGTGATGATTTTGATGATTTTTATAACTAACAAGCTGTAATATCTGCTGGAATTAAAGCCTTTAAACAAACCAAAGCCCTATGTTTGCATATGAAATAGTGCAGAAACTTTGAGAAACAGTCCTCAAAAGGTTAAACATAGAATTACCCCCAACCTAGAAACTCCAAAAAATATTATTTGCTAACTAAAAAGTGGAAATAAATATCTATCACATGGTAAATGGATAAGCAAAATGTAGTATAGCCATACAAAATAATATCATTCTCAATAAAAAAGAATGGGATATCGATCAGTATGTGCTACAATATGGATAAACCTGGAAACCATTAAGCGAAAGAATTCAGTCATGAAAGACTATATAACTTATTCATTTGCATGACAAGGCCAGGATAGAGAAAACCATGGAGACAGAAAATGGATCAGTGGCTGTCTAGGCCTGGGATTAGAAGGAGAGAGGACTGACTACTGATGGATATGGCAGGTTTTGTTCTATAATTGATAGTGGTGGCAACTGTATAACTCCGTAAATATACCAAAAACAATGATTGTGTGCTTTAAAGAGATGAGTTGTATGTTACCATATGAATTATATATCAGTACTTTTTAATAAAAGGAAATTGGTGAATATATTTTGGGGTCTAGTGACTTAACACCTGTGGACAACTCTTGGTCTTTTGTTTTGCATTGTTTATGTTGTTCTGGCTTACTTGTTTGCTATAATAAGAAAATGTTTTATTCTTTGGTTTTTTAAACTCTTAACTTTGTATTCCAGCATTGTTTTTTCAATTAGTTCTTACTTATCCACCATATTTTTAAAAACCAGGACTTAACTGTAATAGTCATTGCCATTATTTGAATGTATCTTATACACATTGTGCCAGGCCAGTGGGTGATCCATATAAATAAATACTAAATTTCTATCTCAACTTGAGAAATCTTAGCGAGGGCCGGGGATTTAGTTCAGTGGCACCATGCCTGCCTTAAAAGTGCAAGGTCCTGAGTTTGATCCTGGGTACCAAAGGTGGAGGTGGGCCGGGGAGAGAGATATCCTAGCTAGAGTAAAGAATTGAATATGAAAAGAAAAACTTTAAAACTTTTTTAAAAAAGATAATTATTTGTCTGACTCTGGAGCAAGGAATAATTTTGTAACCAAGACAGAAAGACAGTCATAAAGGAAAAATGTCAATAAATGTAACTGCATGAGCATTTAAAACTCTTGTGTGATAAAATTACAATGTGAAAAGATAAGTCATCAGCTAAAAGGTGACATACTGTATATTATCCCATATCTGCATCTAAGCCAAAGAACCACATATCAATAAGAAATATAAACACAGTGGAAAAACAAAGGAGAGGAATGAGCAATTCATAGAAAAAGAAACCCAGATAGTTGTAGACATAAAGAGATACAGAAGCAAACTCTAAAAGAAATACACAATAAAGTACCATTTCATACCCAATGGACTAGCACTAATCAGGAGACGGATCACTTAATGATGGGAAGGACTTCAGGAAGTCTGGGACTTTCATACACTGTGAGGTGCACCTTTATAACATCAAGTTACAAGTGGGTACACCCATGATTCCATGATTCCACCTAAAAATGAACTCTAGAGCCATACTGTCTCATGCAGCTGTCATCAGCCTATCATCTCTGAAATGTGGCTAGTGCAAATTGAGAAATACACAATAGATTTGAAGACTTGTATGAAAGAAATAACCAAAGTATTTCACTACTAAACATACATTGAAATGGATATATTGGATATGTTGCATTAAAATATATTAATAAAGAAGATGTGGTTTTTCTATAAAATGGAATATTACTCAGCCATAAAGAATGAGAAATTAGATTCATTCATAGGAAAATGGATACATACTGAGGATATACTCCTAAGTGAAATAATTAAGTCACATGTGTAAATACCGAATAGTTTCTCTAGTGTGAACAAACTATAATAGTACATAAGATCCTAATGAGATAACTGACAACGTGAATTAGGAAGAAAGGGGGTAAAGGTGTAGGGAAAGTGAGAAGGGTAGGGGAAAGGTAATAAGGGAAAGAAAAAAATAGGGGAAAATGAAAAAATGGAAATAAAATGTTTGTAAATGGGGAGGAGAAGCGGGGGTGAAGGGAGGGCAGGGACAAGGGGAAAAAATGAGAACCAAGACCTGTCATGTAAAGATACAAGATCCTAATAATGAATGTAACGGTACTGTATAACTAAAATGTACCAATAAACTCAATGAGGAAAAAAAGTATCTCATTAAAATTAATTTTGCTAGGTTTTTCCCCTAACATTTTCTTTTTATATTTTCTAAAGTAGTTACTAGATGTGCTATTATGGTTTAGAACTAGAATGTTCCCCCAGAACTCTCACTTACTCAGTGACTGGACCATGGAGGGACTACACTCATCAGTGGATTCATCCACTAATGAATTTAGCACTTGAGTGTGCTATTAGGAGTTAGGTCTTTGTCAGAGGCAGTTTTCTGGGTGCATGACCTGGAAGGGCATATATCTTCCCTGACCTCCCCCTTATCACTCTGCTTCCTGGCCACCATGATGTGAACAGCTTTCTTCTATGGCCTCTCTACTATATTGTTCTACCTTAGAGCCAGCTGACAGTGGACTGTAACTATAAACCAAAATAAACCTTTCCTTCTTTAATTTATATGTATCAGGTATTCTGTCCCAATGATGGGAAAGTGACTAAGAGATTTTGGTATTAGAGAAATAGAGCCATTGCCATGATTATAGCTGACTATATGGTTTAGAAGCCTTTGGAACTGGTTCTTGAGAGGAGTCTGGAAAGTTTTGGAGATGTCAATGAGAGAAGACCTAGAATGCTGTAAACCATGCTTGATGGGAAATTCCACTTGCAACTGAAGATCAGAATTCTGAAAGAAATGCAGCTGGTAAAGGGAAGGCTCAGGAGTTTTCATTTGGGAACAATGACTCTACTGACGGTTGGATTCAAAACCATGTGCATTATGCTGTGGCAGAAAAATTGCCTACGTTTTGTCTATGGCAGATTGAAATTAAGGGTGGTGGAGTAATCTTGTGGAAGAAATTTCAAGGCAGCTCAATATTTAGGCTGTAGCACGGGTACTACTTTCTACCTTTATAGTAAAAAGCAGGGACAAATGGCAGTTAAAATCATATAGTTTCATCAGAAAAGAAGTACCTGCAAAGTTAGGACAAAGGGGAATATAATTACTAAAAAGATTCGCATTAAAAGTAAGTCAAGTATTTTGCATCAAGACAATAGAAAAGATGCCTTCAGTGTGTCTCAGAAATTAGTAAGACCTCATTCTTCACTGGCTCAAGATAAAGTCCTTTGAAAGAGTTTGCTTTTAAGAAGAAAGCCCCACACATCCTTCTCAAGAAGAGCCACCTAGAAAACTGTTTCCCCAGAATTCATTCCACAGTGTTCCCCTATCCGACATTCACTCAGAGGCCCCTGTAGCCATGATCCAAGGGGACCTGATTACTGCTTGAGTGTACTGGGTTTTCAGGCATGCAGAATCCAAGAGTTGTGGGGTCATGGAGGCTTCCACTCAGAGTGCAGAAGGCCTTGGAGGCAAGGAAGTGTGCCCCTTTAAGAAGACGTAAGAGTAAAGCCAAAAGTGCAGTGGAGACCCCAGGAAGTTTGAGAAGCCAGACACATACATCTGAGGAAAGCCACAGGCCATGAGTGGAGCCACGCCAAGACAGAGGCCATGAAAAATCTGTGGTCTTTTGTCCAAAGAGCTCCCTTGCCAAAGCATGACACTACGCAATGGCTACCAGCTCCAGAAACATGTCTTTTGCCACATTAAGGATGCCACAGTAATCTGAAAGCTGCCACAATCAGGAAACCACCACAATTAAAAAAAAAAATCCCCATGACAGCTGCCAGTTCCTAATTTGTGCTCCCCTTCTACCATCCAACCAGCAGAATGGATGTCCTGTGGTGTGCCTCGACCCCCTGGGTTCTCCACTGACCCTCAACAAACAAGCTCCCATCCCAAGAAGCAACAGCAGAGCCTTGCCTCCTTCCCACTCTTCAAATCTCATGCTTGGCAGGACTGATCTAAATCACAACAGAAACACTAGCTGCAAGGGACTCTAGGAAATGTAGCTTTGGGCTTTCCAGGTTCTGTAAAATAGCAAGACATACCAGAAAGGGCTGAAATGGATGTTAAATACTCTTACGTCATATCTATGTACATCTCCACCACTACTGGTCTAAGAATATAATTGAAAGGTTCTCAACAGAGAAACCAAATCCAGAGATGAATTCTGTGACCCACTAAAGTCAATTTAACTGAGTCCTGTCTCTAGAAAGTCATCCTTGTAACCCACACATACACACTTTGTCCAGGCATAAAACCTAATGAGGCAAGTCTTGGTGGAAGACCATACATAGATAATCCCCATAAAATTTCCTGCATTTGTTGCCACTGAGACTTGGCTGTCCTTGAACTTTTCATATCAATGAACTGTTTTTCTAATTCTTTTTAAGTGATCAAACATTCCTCTCCCCTCCCTGGCTCTCCTGGTTATCTGTGGTTTGATATACTCAATGATCACTTGTTACTGACAGATGAGATTTATTTAGGCCCCAACTCTGTGACAGCCTTTGAGCTTCTTACTCCACCCTCTCAATAACACAAAAATTAGGAAACCAAACATCCAGGGCTGGGGATTCATGCAGTGGTTCCACCACCTGCCTTGCAAGTTCAGGGGCCCGAGTTCGATCCCTGGCACCCCCTCACCCAAAAAAAGAAAAGAAAAATCCTAAGAAAACCAAACATCTTAAATACAGCTTTCATCTAATTCTCAAGCTTTCATCCACTTTCAGTATTCCTGTCACTAATGGCAGTGACCTGAGCACAGTGCTTGGGTGAAAATCAGATTTTGATGGATCAAACTGGCAAAAACACATTAACAATGATCACAATAATTCTAGCCCAAAATCCAAGCAGATAAGGGTGAGGTTGCTCACGGACTTACCCTGAGTGACAGAAACTGAACTTGTCTAATAGAAAGACTCATTAGCAGTCAACTGCCAAGACTTCAAGTCTAACTGTTTTCAGTAGTGGCTATAGATATTTATTTCAAAATCCTCTGGACATCTGATTCCTAAGATAGTTAGTTACCTTTAAGTCTTTTTGAACGACATATTGTCATTTGCTTCCCTCTGCTGATGTTTTCCATTTCCTCAGGCCAGTCCAGCCATTGACACAAAGACTCATATTTGATGACAGATGGTTCTGTGAGCTTCTGGTAAGGCCGTATCTCACTTTTGGAATGTGTGTGATAACTGAGTTCCTCTAGAGCCTTATTTATTATACCATTATTGTGCACAAACTCATTAGATGTAAAACATTCTGCCAGTCAACTTGATCCTACTCTTCCCCAGCTGTCACACTGGCAGCTCAAAGATGGGGACAGATAATTACCAATGGACAGTACCACTGCCATTTCCTGCCTTCCCAGATGGAGAGCCGGGTGCTACTCAACTGAGGAAGCATGCTAGAGGACAGAGCTAGGGAGCCATTCTGTGGTGTCCTGTGGTTTAATCACCACAGTAATTCCCTGAATGTCCATTTGTAGGGTCCTGTTGGCTGGGCCTTCCTAGCACTTGCAAGCACACTTGGGGCATGAAATTGGTCGCAATCATCAGATGGCACCCCCTCCTGTCACACGACAGCACTGTCAGTTGTGCATGTAGGCTGGATTCTTGCTGAAGACCAGCCTCTCTCCCTTTTCAGATATGCCTGCATCCAGTCTCAAGGCACAGAGAAGCATTTGTACAACAATTTAAGAAGCTGTTATTCAGTTTCTTATTCTATAGGAACATCCATTTGGAAGGCCTTGCTATGCCCCAGGACTTTGGCAAGCCAGATCTATGGTAGGATGGATTTGGCATGGTCTCTACCCTCAAAGACTTGAACGAAAAAGCCCACTGACCCTCAATGTGAATTATTTAGGGTGATCTTTCAGCTGCTATGATCAATAGGCCCTCAGTACAGCGGCTTAAGAAAGGTGGAAGTTTGTTTCACAACCATTAAGAGCCCCAGGCTTAGCAGGTCAATCTGTTCCATGCATTCCGAAGCTTAATTCTTTCCCATTTGATTCCTCCACCTCCCCAAGGAATCATCCTGGTCTGTTTGGCCAAGCTGGGTACCAGGAACGAGGGAAGGAGGAGAGAGAAGTCCTACTTCCTTCCCAGGAGCAGCATGGGAATTTCTCCAATTCCACTGGTAAAAATTTAGTTCTTGGCCACACCTAGCCATACAGTTGGTTGGAAAACAATCACCAGCTGTGCATGTTCCTTGGGAGAAAAGCAGATTTTGGTGGAAAACTTTCAGTCTTGACCACACAGTGCTATGTGCTACAAACTGATAGAGGAAAGTGCCCGAGGGGCCAAACAATTCTACGTTGTTCAGGTTCTTTGGGGGGATCTTTTTTGAGAAGAGGTGATAGCTCTGAGGGGGCCAGAGTGAGTGATATCTGGTCACTCCATGGTTGCTTCTCCATGAAGCAAAGAGGAAGGCAAAAAGGACTTTGCTGTAGGGCATTGTGGGGTAGGAAATAAACACCAGGCTTTGAGCCTCTGGCAGTGGTGCAGGGAGCAGCCACCTCTAGAAACAGAAAGCCATGCCAGAAAAGGGAAGCCATAACCCTAGCCATAACAAGTAAACCAGTTTGTGTGTGTGTGTGTGTGTGTGTGTGTGTGTGTGTGTGCGCATGCGTGTGCACGTTTTGGTTTTGTTTTGCCTGAAGAACAAAGCATCCACACAACAGTACTTTTTTTTATTTTTTTATTTTTTGGTTGGTGCCTTATCTGCCCAATAAACCCCCTACGTTTCTTATTGACATTGCCTGGAAGAGTGCAGGTTTGGGGTGAGTTTGTCCTGCTTTGACTCATCATTTTACCCTGATCAACATTAAACTCTTCACAAGGTCTTTCAAAGGCTTCCATATATCTCTTATCAGTTGTGAGTCCTTCCCCTCAAGTCCTCTACCTGGAAGGAGAGGGACCATGGCCCTTGCTATCAACAGCGCTCTCCTCCACCCTCACCCAGGAAACTAGGGAAACAAAGCACTCTGAAGACCCTGAAGGCTGGCACTGGGACCTTGGGACTTAAATGGAAATGCTTACCTATTTCTTCATAAGGAGCCAGCACTGCCAGAACTGGAAAGGGACTTCAGAGAGAGACAAAGGTGAAAGGACAGATTGCAGGCCTTGTCTTCTGCATGGCCTCCAGGGAAGAAGTGCTGATTAAAAATGAAAGGTCAATATTGTTCCTGCTGGGCAAACTCAAGATCCTTGAAGAGCCTCTCAGCCCAGTAAGACTCTCAAACCCTGCTCTGGAGTGAGGATAAAAGAGACTTGGCAGCTTCCCCTTGAAGGCTGATGTTAGCCTGAGCTCATCATTAAATAGCGTTGGATCTTCATGGTGCCCACATGGCCCCACTGGGAACCCCATCTGCCCTAGCACCTAGCTTTAGAATTTCCTGAGAAGCAGAGCTGAAGTCACTTTGATCCTATTTTAAGAAAATGAGAGATGACCACTGATCTATGGGTCCAGAATAGCACACCAGGTCCCTGTTGTCATATTCTCCACAAGGATTGTCTTGACCCTCTGGACCTCTCTATTCTACCTGTGTTCATTTGCTGAACACAGCCAGTCTCTTCTAGGGCAGCAAAAAGCTTTATTCTGTCATTTATAAATAGATGACAAATATTACTATAGCAGCAGTTTGAGACCAAAAGGCATATTCTCATTGCCTATGGTTACAGACAGAATCCTTCAGGTGGCCATGTCCACTCACAGGGTGGAGTGGAATTGGATCCCTGCAGTGGGACAGGCAAGGCAGAGACAACTCGGGAAGCTCCTGTCTGCCACCACACCCACCCATCAGAATCACCTGTCATATGAGACGTATCACATAGAAAAAGCAACATCCCCAAACAAACATCCTGCTCTGTAAGTGGGACAGGCCTGGGCAAGGGGACCCCTGGAAATGGTATCTGATGGTGACGGTGTCACCACATCCGAGGATGTGGTGAATTTTTGTGAACACAGGGCTCTCTGCTGGGCACCTTTTCCTGAAGATTGGGGTTCACCGAACCCTTGGCTCAGTATACACCCAGGAATCCTTGGCAATACCCAAGTAGGATACAGCCCCAGCCACCACTGCACAGAAGGTGCTCTCACTCATCAGCCTGGACCCTACACCCTTAGAAGGGAAGCTCCCAAATCCAAGCAGCATCAAAGTCCTGTGAGGGAAGATGTGTTAAAACCTAGATTCCTGGGCCTCATCTCCGAGAATCAAACCTAGAGGTCTTGAGTAGAGGCCTGAGAACATGCATTTTTTGGACCATAACAAGCCTTTATTATGGGGAGGATCTGCTGGGATGTCTCTGAACAAGGGAGAGAAAAGCAACATGGCAGCACAGGGAGCTTCTTTTATAGGAGTGGGGTGGGGTTAGCCTGAGTTGGGGTGGAGTTGAGTGAGGTAGTATTAAGGGATTGGAAGAGCCTGTGACATCACTAGTTGCTAGGAGGTAGCAAGTACCAGGTTACCTTTTTTGGCAGGAAGAGGTGCACGTTGGGAAGAAGCCTGGCCTTTGTTGGGAGAAGCCATATTTTAACATGGAAGCTGCTATTCCAGAGAACATGCATTTCTCACTAGATCCCAGAAGATGCTGCTGCTGCCAAGCTGGGCACCTCAGAGACATCTGCTAGTTACCTGTTTTAGTCACTTCCCTTGTCACTAGGACACAATACTTGACACAGTTGAAGGAAGGAGAGGTTTATTTTGGCACATATTTCAGTCTGTAATCAGCTATTTCTAAGGCAGAGGGGCTGGCAGTGGTGAGATGTTTGTGGCATGGCAACAGGAAGCAGAGAGGGTCAAGGGATGAAAAGCAAGGGAGGTAGATAGACCCTCTGGCCTCCACCCAAGTGACCTACCTATTCCAACCACGCTCTGCCTCCCAACATCAGTGGACAATGCAATGATGAATATCACACCCTATGATCTAATCACCTCCCAAAGTCCCACTTCTGAGCACATGAGGCTTTGGGGGGGATGTATACATATAAACCCTGACACCCTCTCTCACCTGTTTGTGTGTGAGTCCTCTTGCTGTGGGCAAACTACATCCCCAGCCATGTGACATAGGAGAAAACCTATCTCTCCTGGGATTCCTCTGGCAGACACTTTCTGGCTCTAGTGGAATGTGGCAGGTCAGCTGCAAAATGACACTTGCCACCAACTGAATGAGGTGAGCTTGGAGTTGATTTCCAAGAAAAGGTGGTCACCACAGAGGGATGGAGCAATGGCTCTCTGGGAGTGAAGGAGAATGTAAGTTTCACCAGCTAGCTCCTTTCAACTGCCTTTGAATCATCTTAAAATACCTGTCTGTCAAAGGTGATTTATAATTTGGTTGTTTCACCCTCAGGATGCATTTTCTGCTGCAAACTGAGACAGTATGTGATGGCTACGTGGGCATTCAGATCAGCCAGGGACAGCTTTCCCACCCCGTCGTGTGGCTGCCATTACTCACCCTGTACCCACACCAAAGGCAGAACACCATATTCTATTTCACCTGAGTTTCATACAGCATTGAACACGTTCTGGCCAGCTTGAACCACCAGTAGTACATGCATGACCATCCCATGACTGT
This sequence comes from Fukomys damarensis, assembly GCF_012274545.1. Lineage (NCBI taxonomy): Eukaryota > Metazoa > Chordata > Mammalia > Rodentia > Bathyergidae > Fukomys > Fukomys damarensis. Next base: position 27,086,237 of record NW_022900919.1, on the reverse strand, counting down.
CCCTCTGGGAAGCTTGTATCACTGGTGGTCCAAATGGATCTAATCACTAATAAAATTAATAAAAAGCCTCCTGATGGAACAGTCAGACATGTGCCACCAGTGGCTCAGGCCATCCAGAAGAGACATACGAATTACGGCATGATCAAACACATAGAGCACATCGTGAATAGCCATTAAGTACATGGAAAAATGTTCAACATCTCTAGCCAGGAAAAAAAAATGCAAATTAAAACACTGTGGTTCCACCTTACTCCAGAAAGAATGGCCTTCATTGAGAAATTAAATAGCAAGAAATGCTGGTGAGGCTGAGAGGAAAAAGGAGCCCCTTTACGTGGCTGATGGTAATGTAAACTAGTACAACCACTGTGGAAATCAATGTGGAGATTCCTCAAAAAACTAAAACTAGAAATTCCATTTGGCCCAGCTATTCCCCTTCCCAAAAGAGTGAAAGACATCATATTACAATGATCCATGTACATCTGTGTTTACAGCAGGACAACTCAGACTAGCTAAATTGTGGAAGCGGCCTATATGTCCATCAAGAGATGCATGCATAGATAAAGGAAATATGATATTTACGCACAATGGGATACTACTCTGCCACAAAGGTAAACTTGAGTCATTTAAGAAAATGAATGCACCTTGAGACCATAATGCTAAGTGAAATAAATCAAATATGCAAGCTTAAATATCACATTTCTCTTATATGAAGAACCCAAAGTATAAATAATTGAAAGAGCAAAATATATGAGTGATATTATGAAATAGGGTGATAGATCCTCTGTAAATAGGAAGGGGATGAGAGATGAGGGAAGGGGAGAAAGGGGACTGGAAGGGGAAAAAAATGAATTAAGATGTATTACACACACCTACCAAGTTCCCGTGATGAATGCAACCATTATGTATGGCAAGCAAGTACTAATAACATTGAAAAAGAACAAGCAAGCACATACAGTACATTTAAAAATCTCATTTCTTTTGTATTTTTAATACAAATTTTTACTTTTTATTATGAACATTTTCAAACATACATAAAATCTTGTTTCATCCACTGCTCACCGGTATTATTATTTATTAGGATATGTTTCCAGTAGTACAGTTTACAATTGGAGAGTGGGTACATGTATGCAATACAGCTTGGTTCTTTCTGTTTTTTAATCCCCTCTCCTTCTTCTTCCCTTTCACCTCCCTCTCTCTTCCTCTTAATCCCTTTCCCCAATGGTATGATTTTAAAGCAAATGCAGAGCATCATATTATTTCACTGATGAATATTTGGCACATGTACAGCAACACTAAACATTCTGCTTTTTAAGTAGCCCTGTTGTGACTTCACTCAATACTGTTAGCACAGGGGCCAGGGATTTAGCTCACTGGTGCTGCTGCCTGCCTCGCAAGCTCAAGGTCCTGAGTTCGATCCCTGGTACCAAAAGAATAAATAAAACAAAATGTTAGCAGAATCCAGTGATCTTTGTCTATTAGTTTGTGTTAAATTCCCCTGTAAATGGAAAGCAGACACCCTATGATTTGCAGTCTGGATGTGTTAGGGCTCAGGTGCAGCTGCTGGGATAGCTGTCCTAGGTGAGCTTGGGAACAGTGTGATCGGCTGAGTTGGATGAAAGTAGTCTGCTGATGTCGGCCCTCAACAAATCAATGGTGTTGTTCAGTTCCACTCTTACAAATTTTGTGTCTGCTGGGCTTGTCCACTTTTTTAAATTTCTTTTTTTTATTAGCACACACTAATTATGATATAAATAGGAGTCACTGTGATCTTTTTGTACACACATATGGTGTGCACTGAGCACATCCATCCACCTTCCCCTCCCCTTCCCAGTCCCTAGAAATCATTATTCTAAAAGCCTCTTCTAAGAAACAGTCATTCAGAATGAATGGTTCATTCAGAATTTATATTACAAATAAGTAGGACACAGAATATAATTAAATGAGATAAAATTTCATTTTACCTGGACTGTCAGTGCTGAAGGATGGGTTCACTGTAGGCAGAGTGGAGCAGACCACCATGGGAGTGGGCAGGGCCCTTCTGAGCAATACCTGTGCTCTCCCGGAACACAAATACTCCAGGGTGGCTCAGAGCAATGGCTGCTTCTGGTGTTGGGTGGGAAAAGTAGATGAGTCCGGGACAACTTACTGTGCCAGGAAGAAAGTGCATACTCTGAAAATGTTGACGCATACCAAAGGGACACAGGAGCTCATGGGACAGGTTTTTTTTTTTTGGATTGAACTCGGGTCCTTGCACTTGCAAGGCAGGCCACCGAACCGCTGAGCTAAATCCCCAGCTAGGGACAGGGTTTCTACTGACCAAATTTGAGACAATTTGAGCATCAAGATAAATCAAAATTTGTCAGGTGTGGAGGCTGAGGCAGGAGGATTATTGCGACTTCCAGGCCAGCCTGGGGTACACAATGAATTCAAGATCATCAATTCACAGCACATCATGGTGGAGCACATGGCAGGGGACGTCTGTTCACCTTGTCACATCTAGGAAGCATCATGAGAAAGGAAAGGGCTGGAGTCCCAATGTCCGCTTCAAGGCCACATCCCCAATGACCTAACTCCAAGGAGACCTCACCTCCTAAAGGTACCACCATGGCCTGGGGACCACACCTTCAACATGGGTGCATTTCAGATCCAAATTACAGCAGGCTGTCAGCCAGGACATCTATGCATGGCCTCTCAGTGGACTGCCTGGCTTCCTCACAGAATAGTGAATGAGTCTTCTGAGGGGGCAGAGAGAGGGAGAGACAGGGAGAGAAAGAGAAAAGTAGGGAGAGGGAGAGAGGAAGGAGAAAGAGGGGAGTGGAGGGGAGGGAAGAGAAAAGAGGAGAGGAGAGGGGCAGGTTGGAATCACATTCTATATACTTGGTCAGTAAATTCAAGAGAGGGGATGATAGGGACAATGTCACATAATTTTCAGGAATGTTTTAAAACCACCACAGGTGTAAAACCATCACACCAAGAGAACACTTTAGAACTGAATCTTCTATGTCAATTATACATTATTTTTTTAAAAATAGAAAAACAGCCTTCCCTGGCCCTAGAGAGTCCTCAGCCCATGGTCACTGCCACCCCCCAACCCCTGTACACCCTGTTTGTTCCCCTCCACTGCATGGCCAGCAGCTGTCTCCCTGCATGCTGCACGGTGGCCTAGGAGAGCAGTGCTTTGGGCTCGGCACTGCCTGGGTCTAGTGCCCAGAGCCATTCAGACAATATTTGTCAGAAGTCATGGCATTGGCGGAGTGTCCCAGGAAGGGATGAGGAGACCCACATGGCGGAAACAAGCAGTGATCCCACTGTTTATATCCATGGTTAAAAGCATGTCACAATGTCACAGGTACCTTAGCTTGGACATTAGCCTCAGGAGGCCCTCCTGAGTGACTGGCTCAGCTCCCCATTTTTGGGTAAGGTGTGGGTCTGATGAAGGTGACACGGTCACTCCGGGCCTGCAGTAGCAAGCTGAGGAGTCTGGTGACTCAGGCTCTGGGCTCTTACTGTGCTGGACTGGGCCACCTCTTCCCCGAGCAGCATGTCCCAGCCTGGCAGATCCACTGCAGGAAGGACTGGGGTGTCAGAAATGAGGCTGACTAATTGGACCATAAAAGGCAGGATGAGAATATTTTTGTGGTGGTATTTTGAACCCAGGGCTTTTGTGCTGAGGTGTATCCTCAGGTTTTTGTTTTGTTTTGTTTTCTTTGAGATGGGATGGGGACTCGCTCGGTCACTAACTTGCCCAGACTAGGTTACAACTTTGCAGTTCTCCTGCCTCAGCCTCCGAGTGCTGGGATTACAGGTGTGTGCCATCACACTTGGCAAGGCTTATTATACTTTATGGGTCCTCTTTGTGCTTCACTTAGACTCACATCCGTCCCTTTAGTCCCTCCAGGCTCTCTGAAAGCCACCTGTGGTGCCCATCTTTTTCCATGTCTGAAGTGACTCCCATATGACAGAGACCCCACACACACGTTGGTATCTCCCACAAACTCTGCTGTTTACTATAGTGGGTGCTGGTTAAATGCTTGTTGACTGGATATGTGGAGAAAGAACAGTACTGCGTGTACTTCCCTCCTTCAAAAACAGGCTCTCCTTAAAGACAGTAACATTTCCTGATTAGTAATGTGTGTGAAACCTGTCTTTAGAATGTGATGATTCATACATGTAGTTTTGGACCTAACCCAGAATGCCCTGGCTTGTGAATGTGTGTTACAAAGCCGCATGGACACCCATACAGCTGGTGTAATCCAGCCACTGTCCTGGAAGAACTGTCACTCAGGTGTGGCTCTGTTGTGGACCAGCAGGTGGCTCAATGATGTGTGGGAGAGAAGGAAGCCATAAAACAAAGAGTGGAATGAGAAGGGAGAAGTACGGGCTTGTGGGGGGAGCTGAGATGTGAGTCTTGAGTGTGAATTTCATTCCCCAAAGAGTGACTGGGATGTACCTCAGCAGCAGAGAGTTTGCCTTGCACATATAAGGCCTGAATTTGATTCCCAGCATTGTGACAAAAAGAGAAAACAAAAATAGAGGCCTCCAGATTTTTTTTCAGTGACAGTAATACACATTCCTATAACCATCAAGCATTATATTCAGGTAAAATGGCCCAAGATGTTTAAAAATAGCTTAATGATTTCTTATAAAGTTACACATATGTCTAGCAAGCAACCCTTATTTCTAGGACTTTGTTCCAAAGAAATAAAGTTGTGTTTCTGCAGAAAGACCTACATGTGAACATTCATAGCAGCTTTATTACGAAAAACTAGAAATGGCCCAGTTACTCATCAAAAGGTGAATGGCTAAGGAACTGCAATACACCTATAGGAGGTACCACACATCGATAAAAGAATTCTTAAAAACTGGGCTGGAGGTATAGCTCAGTGGTAGAGTACTTGGTGAAGTCCTATGTTTGATCTCCAGTACTGAAAAAGCAAACAAACAAGTGGCTTATACAACATGGATCCTTTCAAGTACACTGTTTTAAGTAAAAGAAGCAAGACCAAGGACTATAAAATTTTATGATTTCACTGATATGAAAGTTTAGAAAAAAACCTTTAATCTAGAGGGACCAAAACCAGATCAAGGATTGCTTAAAACCAGGGACAGGGAAAGAGTCTTTATGGAAAACAGCACAAGAAAAAAATGGAAATGAAGTGTTTGCAAATGGGGAGGCTAGGAGGGGGTGAAGGGAGGGCAGGGGTAAGGGGAAAACATGAGAACCAAGACCTGTCATGTAGAGGTACAAGATCCCAACAATGAATGTAACTGTACTGTATACCTAAAATGTACCAATAAACTAAAAAAAAAAAAAAA
>NW_022900919.1:27069320-27080787 GCF_012274545.1 Fukomys damarensis | reverse complement strand
AAAAAAAAAAAAAAAAAAAAGAAAAAGAAAACAGCACAAATCCTCAGGGTGCTGGAACTGTTCTATGTCTTGATTTTAGCAGTGAGTTCCAAGTATATGCATTTTTCAAAACTCATTGAACTCAATTAAAATTGGTACATTTTAATGTGTGTAAGTTATACCTCAATAGAGCTAGTTAAAAACAAAACAAAACTGGAACTAGGCACCTGTAACCTCAGCTACTTGGGAGGCTGAGGCAGGAAGACTGCAAGTTTGAAGGCTGCCTGGCCAACTTAGTGAGACTCTGTCTCAAAAAATTAAAGGGGCTGGGGATGGAGCTCAGTGGTACAGTGTCCCTAGATTCATCCCCAATACCACACAAAAACAAAATGAACAAGTTTTACCTGAGCCCAGCTCTCCACAAGAAAGAGAAGGAAATAAAAGTCTTTCCTGAAGTGCTTTTGATCTAGTACAAGGCTGAGGGCAGGTCCATGACACATAGGGGTGGCCAAGGAAGAATATGGTGAAGAAGTGGAGAAGGAGGGGGAAGGGAAAGGAGGGAAGGAGGTGGGAGAGGGGAGAAAGGGAGGAGGACGGGTACCACCATGCCGGGCACTAATGATGCATGGTTTTAGTGAAGGTCTTATTCAATCTCTTTTCCATTAGGACCCATTTCAAGCCCCATTCTCACTATAAATTTTTGGTTCCTTAGCCATAATTTTTATTCTTTTCCTTCTTTGAACTTTGATAGTAAATCCTGCCAAATTTATTTATAAATAGCTATGACCTTTTTTCTTTCATCTACTATTCAAACTGCTTATCACTACCTAATTTTGAGTGTACTTATGTTTTTGTTTTGTTTTGTTTGTTTGTTTTTGATACCAGAGATTGAACTCAGGACCTTGAGCTTGCAAGGCAGGCGGTGGAGCCACTGAGCTAAATCCCCGGCCCACTTATGCTTTCTTATCTGGGACACAAGCTCTTTGTGCGAGTGCTGGACCCTGAGTCCCCTGCCATTCCTTACTGTTGAGATGGCCATAGTCACTAAAGTTCTTGACTCACCTTGGTTTCCAGTCCTGAAACCAGATGGGGCCAACAATTTGGAATAAGAGACATCTACTGTTCTATAGTGATTCCACTGAGGGAAAAGTAGGGAGAACCCCTCAGGAATTCATTCCACTCCCTACTTTAATTGACAGACCACAATTTCTATCAGGAAGCCAAGACCATCTTTCGGCGACATACTCTCTGAGGCTAAGTGAAATGGAGTTGATATGGCTACCTGATTATTTCATATCCCAGTGACTTCTTTTCTCCAATCAGGAATTTCAGCCATGGCAGTCACATTTGTATTTGAAGCCTGCCAACTCTGACCAGAAATCAGGTCTCCGTGTGAGAACACCTTGACAAGTGGATTAGATGTTCTAGTGAGAGGCAGATAAATGTCACTCATGTCACTATAAATAAAAGTCTGGGCCTGCTTATCAGCTTGTAGGGTTGAGGTCTTACCTTCAACACTTCTCAGAGTGCATTACACTTTATTATCCTTTAAATGAGGTCTTTTCCATTCAGCTTCTTCCATTTATACCCCTAGAGGGAATTACAACTGTTCAACTCTTTGAAACATATGGCTTCTATCAACTTCCTGTCTTTTCCTTTAGGAGACAATACAACCCGTGACCTCAATAGAAATCTGCCAGGATTTTCTCAAATGTCATATTAGGGAATGAAATATAGTGGGGTCCTTTCACAGAGCTGGATTTAGGGCATCTTATGCCTTTTGTACAAGCAAATCATGTTCTAGTAGGCTTCCATTGTTTGGGGTTATGTTTTAGAGCATAGGCTTTGTCATCTAAATCCATGTAATAACAAGTATGGATTTAGACCCGTGGTTTTCATCACATCCTGCTCTCTGAAATCTACTGACATATGGCCAAAGCTTGTTCCACACATCCCTAGCAGCATTCTATACATTTCTACATATACATCACTTTGCAACATATCTATAGCACCAATCCCCAAAGCATCTGAAGGATACAAGAACCATGAAGTTCTTGGCAAACAAACAAACAAAACAAAAGATTCTCATTAGAGAAACTTTGAAATGGGGCAGCTGCAGAGACTCTGAGTTGGGCACAGAAACGCAGGCCTTAAAAATGCATCTTCTGGGCTGAGGATTTAGCTCAGTGGTTCGGTGACCTGCCTTGCAAGCACAAGGACCCGAGTTCAATCCCCAGTACAAAAAAAAAAAAATGCATCTTCTACATTAGTTCCATTTCTGTACATTTTTGTGCCTACATTTCTGAGCAGCACTGTAGAGCTCTACTAGGAAAGGACTGCATATAAACACATGGGTTGCACATATGTTCACCAGTGTCACAGTCACTGGCACCCCGAATTATACTCGGTGGTGATGACAGATTGTTTAGGGTTAGCAAACCGCATGTGAGACCAGATCTGAAGACATAAAAATTTTAGGAATTTGAAAAATTAGCTTTGGATGGGTTCTAGAAACAGAAATCTATAGATTCCATTTCCAGTTTCATGTTCTAAAACAGAATTTCTCAAAGTTTTTGGTCTCAGGACTCAAAAATTATTGAGAAGCCCAAGAAGCTTGTTTCAGTGGATTAGATCTATTGATTATTTACTATTTTAGAAATCAAGCCTGAGGAAAATTTAAAACACTAATTTACCAATTCACTTAAAATAACAACAAAAATCCTCAAAATAACACTGAGAAATACATGGTAACATCATTAACCATTTAATAAAATAACTATTTTCCCAAACAAAAAAGCTAGCTTGTTTTACATTTTGGAACTCCCCATATCGACTTGGACTGTCACAGCTGTTCCTGATTCCATCTGCTGTGACACTGCATATCCCTGGTCCTGAAAAAAAATCACCTTCAGAAGAATAGTTGGAAGAGTAAATAACAACCTATGTTATGAAAATAGTTCTGGCCTAATGGGTCCCAAGAGTCTCTGGAACACACTTTGAGAAGTGCTGCTCCAAGAATTCAACAGAAGTATTTATTGAGAGTCTACTAGATGCCCAAGATAAATAAAAGTCATATCCCTTCCCTAAGGAATTCAGTGACTCCCTCCACATATCCCTATTGCCAACCAAGACTTAATATTCTAAAACTCTTGTCATTCTACCTCCTCCAGATCATCTGTGGTGATCCCACGGGGCGACAAGATCACTACTTTTTCTAAATGCCTTAGCAATTATTATCTGTGGAATTCATTTGGAATTTTGATCAGGTCCTGTGGCAGGCAATTTATTGTTGGTCAAATCATTATGTGATTCTTGATGTTTCATATTTTGTGATTATTTCTTAGCCTTGCTACTGATGGTAGGCTCTTTGAAGGCAACAACTTTTTCTTGTGATGCCCAAGATACACACTAAAGACTGGCTCTTAAGCAGATACTTAGTAATTTGATTTGCAGCTAATCATGGATGTCAGAGGCAACGCTACGTGGCCTAGAAAACTTATATCCTTTTCCTCTTCTTGAGCACCAGGAAGACAATTTCCCAGTCTGTGGGGGGCAGGGGCAAAGTGACTGGGATGGACCTAATGAACGTGAATAAAAGTACCAAAAGCCACCATCACACCTGGCCCTTTTAAACATCCTGTGCAGCCCTCCAGCTGTCTTCCCTTTTGGCAGTGACTGTAGTGGTCATGTGTTGAGCTGGCGGTGATCATGCGTGGGATGGCCTTGGAGCCCAGCACCCTAGAGAGTAAGCTGATGAGACTGTCAGCATTACTTGTTACTGTAGCAAAGTCTGATGTGGGAGGCTGGGAGACTAGATAGCAGGGAAGGGCTGCAGTATACAGGCAAAATCCACTCTTGCTGGGGTAGCCCATCTCATCCTGACCCATGTGAGGGATGTGAGGAGACAGAATGTTCACAGACTGAACCCAAAATAATATGAAGCGTAATATACTACATGTAGGACAATTGAGATGATAGCAAAGATGAGTATGGGCAAAAGCCATTTTGGGCTCACATCCTGGGAGAAGGGAAGAGAGAATGAGAATGAGAACTGGTGAAAAGGTGGTGGGAATGCTAGCAGTGCATACTGCGCAAGGTGAGGATGAGCACAAAACACAAGACTGGGAGAAGGAAGACAGTCTTGATACGAGAAAGTTTCTAGCCACTCCTGGTGTTCAATTAAACTATTCAATTAAACTTCCCAAAACCTTAAAGTGGACTAGTCAAAGTGCGGCTTCTCCATGGCAACACAAGTGATGAACACACAATGGCAGGCACCACAAGGCTTGTTGGTGCTCTTCATGTACTGGGCTATGTCCTGGGCACTGCCTATGAAACCTAGAACCTTATTTACAGATGAAGAGAATGAGGCTTCGAGAGGCTTAAACATCTTGCCAGTGTCAGGGTTCTCCAGAGAAAAAGAAACCTACAGGTGTGACAGAGAAAGATTTAAGAAACTGCCCCACAGGATTGAGGAGGGTTAGGGAGTCCAAAGTCTGATGTGGGAGGCTGGCAGTCTAGAGACCAGGGAAAGGCTGCAGTTACAGGCTAAAGGAATATGCGGGCAAAATCCACTCTTGCTGGGGAAGTCAGGCTTTGTTCTGTGAAAGCCTTAAGCTACGTAGACAAGGCCCACCCATAGGATGGTGGGTAATTTATTTTACTCAGTCTCCTGGTTTGTTTTTTTTCCTCAGTGAGTTTATTGGTACATTTTAGGTGTACAGTACAGTTACATTCATTACTGGGATCTTGTACCTTTACATGACAGGTCTTGGTTCTCATTTTTTGCCCTTGTCCCTGCCCTCTCTTCACGCCTCCTCTCCTCCCCCTTTACAAATACTTCATTTCCATTTTTTCATTTTCTCATATTTTTTCTTTTCCCCTATTAGCTTTCCCCTACCCTTCTCACTTTCCCTACACCTTTAGCCCCTTTCTTCCTATTTCACACACTGTCCACTATATCATTAGAATCGTATGTACTATTATACTTTATTCACGCCTGAGAAACTATTCGGTATTTACACATGTGTGACTTATTTCACTTAGGAGTGTATCCTCAATATGTATCCATTTTCCTATAAATGAATCTAATCTCTCATTCTTTATGGCTGAATAATATTCCATTTTATAGAAAAACCACATCTTCCTTATTCACTTTCCAACTGATGGGCAAACAGGCTATTTCCAAGTTGGTTTTTTGAAAGAATAAATAAAATCGATAAACCCTTAGTTAACCTTATCAAAAAAAGGAAAGAAAAGGCTCAGATCCATGCAATCAGGAATGAAAAAGGCAAAGTCACAACAGATCCAACAGAAATCCAGAGGATCATTAATACCTACTTTGAGAACTTGTACTCTAATAAAATGGAAAGCAGAAGAAATGGACAGATTTCTAGATACTTATGAATTACCAAAGTTGAAAAACATTTTAAACATCCCAGTTACAATCAGTGAAATTGAAAATGTAATTAAAAATTTACCAACAAATAAAAGCCCAGGTCCTGATGGATTCACTGCTGAATTTTACAAGGCATTTAGAGAAGAACTACTGTCTTCACTCTTCAAACTTTTCAATGAAATTGAAAGGGAAACAATACTTCCAAATTCATTCCTGGAAGCAAGTATCACTTTGATTCCCAAACCAGGGAAAGACACAACTAAAAGAGAGAACTATAGGCCAATCTCCTTAATGAATATAGATGCAAAAATCCTTAATAAGATAGTAGCAAACAGAATACAGAGGATCATCAAGAAGATCATACATCCTGACCAAGCTGGATTTATTCCAGGGATGCAAGAATGGTTCAACATACGTTAAGTCAATAAATGTGATACACTATATTAACAAAATTGAGGACAAAAACCGTATGATCCTCTTGATAGATGCAGAAAAAGCATTTGACAAAATTGAATGCCCATTCATGATAAAAACCCTGCAAAAAATTGGAATAGCTGGTCTATATCTCAACTTAATAAATGCTATTTATGAAAAACCAACAACCAACATCATATTAAATGGCCAAAAACTGAAAACTTTCACGTTAAAATCAGGAACAAGACAAGGATGCCCTCTATCATCACTCCTCTTCGATATAGTTCTGGAAACATTAGCCACAGTAATTAGACAAGAGAAAGAAATTAAAGCAGTAAAGATAGGAAAGGAAGAAGTTAAACTGTCATTATTTGCTGACGATATGATACTCTACATTGAAGACTCAAAAAACTCTACCAATAGACTTCTTGACTTAGTTGACACTTTTAGCAGAGTAGCTAGATACAAGGTCAACACCCAAAAATCAACAGCCTTCTTGTACACAAATAACAGACTCACTGAGAAAGAAATTAGGGAAACAATTCCTTTCACAATAGCCATCTACTAATTTAAATGTTAATCTAACTCTAAAAACACTTTCAGAAAACATCTGTAGTAATGTTTGATTTGAACGAATATCTGGGCACTGTGGCCCAGACAAACTGACATATAAAATTAACCACCACACCCAAGGCTCCAAGATTAGTTTCTCAAATTCCAAAGCCACAAAGCTCCCCAAAAGACCAGGTTTGAATCAGATTTGAATTGAGTCCATGTTGAAAAATCTCTCAACTTCAGCAGAAGAAAATGTCATAAAGGTTAAGTCCTGCTCCCTCTCTAGGCCCTACATTGCCAAGATGTTTCCTTCTGAAATGTGCACCTCCTAAAGACAAAGTACTATCTCTAAAAAGTCAAGAGGTGAAAAAATGAGGTGACCATGATCATTTTAATAGTGCGGAAACAGAATATTTCTCTTCCACTAAGACATTTAAATCTGGATTCTTCTAGGAGCTTCAAGTTTTACTAAAATGTTGATGAAAACATTAGACTTTTGTAATATGCCTCAAAAAGGGCAACTTTTAAAAACAATTGGTAGGTATTTATGCAAAAGGAAAGTTGTCATATTTCAGAACAAAGTTAAGACTCCAGCTTTTGTGGGCATTTGTTAGACAAGCTGGGACAGAGCCAAACAACTTGGGTATATCAGGCAATAAGCTCTCTGGAGGTGGAGTGGAGGGGAGGGTGAGAATACTAAGAGTATTGCCAGGGACCAGAGCAATGGTGGTGAGAGATGGCCTAGAGATGCACCCTGGGAGGGGTGGATCTTCTTTGCCCTTTGCTTATAAAAAAAAAAAAATCATCTACGCCTTCCCAGTAGCACACAGTGGATTTTCAACAAATGTTTGTCAAAGAAATAACTGAGTAGAAACAGTTTAAGGGCTGAGAAAAATGCAAAGATTAATCAACACAGAGAGGCTGACCTGTATATCTGACTCTGTGTGGAGAAAGAACTAGGATCTGTATTTTTCCGTAACTTCAGTTCATTAATTTTCATTACTGTATCCTTTTAAAATTACAATTTATTTATCCATTCAACTGTTTAAAGTGGTAAAGTGATTTCCAGTTTAATGTAAACCTGAGCAAGGGTGTTGTCAATAGTCTTGTTTGGCTCCTCAGGCGTAAAGGGCTGGGTAGAAGAGTATCTCCTTAATCGTAGTAGATCACATCTAATGTTTTCAAAGAGATTCTACCAATTTGCTCTCTAAGCAGAATAAAAGTTCTTGTTGCTTCATCTCTTCACCTACACTTAGTATAGTTGGACTTTCTAATGTTTCCCAATCTTCTGGATGTGTACTGTGGTTTTAATTTGCAATTATCAGATCACTTATGAGCCTGAGCACCTTTTCATGTATTGATCATCTGGATTTCCTATTTGGCAAAGGGCTTGTCTATCACCGTATTTTTCTGTTGGGTGTTTTGTTCTGAGTTTCAAGAGTTCCTTAAATATTCTGGGTATAAATTCTCTGTCAGTGGTGTGTGTTGCAAATATTGTTTATAATTCTGTGACTGGTTTGTCTTTTTGCGGGATTTGTCATGTTTTGCAGAATAAAGCTCTTAGTTGTAGTGTATCAGTTTTATCAGCCTTCCCCTTTATGGCTAGGGCTTGTTATATTTCTTTCATCAGGTTCTAAATCTGTTTTTCTGTATTATGTTTAACAGTTCTATAATTCTGCCTTTCATAAGGACTATGATCCAACTGAAGTTTTTTTTGTTTTTCTAAGTTTTAGAGATATTTACTTTTATTTTTTTCCATTGAGACAAATTATTCTAGCATGATTTTTTTTAAGATGCCCTTTCTCCAATTTTCTACAGTGAAACACCTATTGTTTTTTAGTGTTCACATACATATGTGGATATGTGGGTGTTTGGGGTTTGTTTCTCATTCTTTTTGTGTCTGTTCCTATACAAGTATTCTTAATCTTCTTCTTATAACTTCATAAATTTTGATTTAGCATCTTCTCACCAACAAAGTATTTTAATTTCTAAGTCCTATATTTGTTTTATTTGGATTAAAAAGAAAACCGTAAAGAACTCTATTCAATTGAAAAATTAATCTAGAATGTGAAGCAAGTTATTTGCAGATTTATCTGATGTAAAATAACAAAGTACACAAAATAAGTTCACATATAAATAAAACTGTTTTAGGGTTCTCCAGAGTAACAGAATCTATAGGTATTTGTATCTATCTGCAGAGAAAAATTGACTGATCGTAAGTATCTGATACCTGTGACTACAAGGGCTAGCAAATCCAATCTGCAGTGTTGGATGACAGGTTCAAGACTCACAATAGCCAACAGTGTAGATGAAACCTGGGGCAATATATAAACCAGAGAATTCCCTCTTTTTGTTGAAGGCTGGTCTTTTGGTTTTATTGAGGCCTTCAACTGACTGGAAAAGGCCCATTCACAGTATGGAAGTCAATGTTTTTTTCTACTGATTAAATATTAATCTTGTCCAAAAATTCCTTTATAAAAACAACCAGAATAATGTTTAATTAAATATCTGAAAAGATCATGGCCCAGTCAAGTTGGCACATGAAGTTAACCATCACTACTATTTTAAATATATAAGTTTATTCATAATGAATTTTGTAAGGATCAAGAGGAAAAGCAATTGATAATCCAGAAGCCAAAAGTAGGCAAAAATCATTTAAGATTCTTTTCTATAATTATCATGTTAATGGACTTATAAATGAATTTATGAATGTTTATGAATATTCTAGTATATATATATATAGTATTAACTTCACTTTAATGTAATCCAGATGTCAGCTGGAGGTCTACCTGTGCCCCATAAAAGTTTCGGAACAAAAAGTTTCAAAGACTCTGGATTCTCAGCCTACAGAAGTCCAAGGTCTAGTTCACTATTTGTGCTCATTTCTGACACTCAAATTCTCATCATCTCTTCTTCTTTTTTGGGAGGGTTATGAGATTGAACTCAGGACCTTGTGCCCGTGAGGCAGGCACGGTGCCACTGAGCTAAATCCCTGGCCCATCTCTTCTTCTTGACCTCCGCTGTTTCCCAGCCCTGTGGCTATGGATCCCAGTGACATCAACATGAGACTTACTCTCTGATTTCTACAAGAAGCCCATACTAAGCCTGAGTCTGACAGGATACATTTGGCTTAGTCCATATCCTCCTGCTGCCTTTCAGTCCTCCTACCTTTCACTCTCCCTTTCTCTGAGTTCTAAAACCTCCAAGTTTTATACTTATTTTATGGAAAGTAATTTTAGCATCTAGGCAAATTAGCGGTGTACTTCTCAAATTTTGTTACCATTTCTTTGGACTCTTTCCTTTGCAAAAAATAGAACTTAGACCAAATCTTAAGTTTAGGGCAAAAGATTTTTTTGGCTCATTGACTTAAGGGCAAGATTACCAAACAAAGTGTAAGAAGAAAAGAATTTAGCTGGAATTCAAAATCTACTGCAACCAATGACTTGAACCTGCTTCTCTCATGGTAGCCAGGCAAGAAGTCCTGATTCTTACAGCATCTGGGAGGGGCTGTCCTAAATTGTTTATGGTTCAAAGATCAAAATTATCAGCACAAATCTGAATGGCTCACCTTGGTCAGATGCCTATGTCTATATTAATTATAATATGTGTGTTCCTATAAAAAAAAAAGAAGAAAAAAAAAAGCACCTCCTAAGAAAACCAACTACTGGAGGAACGGGCCTTTCCAGGTAAAATGAATCTCACCAGAGACAAAATACTCTGGAATACCTTTAACTATCCTTAAGTAAAATATGAGATAACCAATGTCTTTAAGTTCTACATTTAGCAAGACTCTGTATCAAAAAAAAATTTTTTTTAAGAATAAGAGGAGGGGCTGGGATGTAGCTAAGTGGTAGAGTGCTTGCCTAGCAAGCTTGAGGGCTTGGGTTCAATCCCCAGTAACACACACAAATACACACACACAATCTCATCGGGCCACAGAGGGAGCAGTGAGTATTGTTGCCGGGCAGCACGGCAGAAGTACTTTCCTAGAGGACTCTTGAAGTGAGCCTTTAGGATTGAGTGTGATTTGTGAAGCCAAGAAGGGATTCAGAGGAGAGACTTCCTGGCCTGAAAAAATGGTCATAAATATCACCTCTTGAAGATATCTCCTTTTATATACATATAAAAAAATGCATTTGACGCCATCATAAACAAAGGATGAAAGTATCATATTAGTCTAAGGACAGGAGATTAAATGATCTTTGGCTGAATTGAAAAGTAAGCTGTGAGAAGAATCAAGTGATTTTAGCCCCTCTACAACTTGATTTTCCTACCCATTACCCTACACGTTACCGAAGGGTGGCAATGGTGCCTCAGGCTCAAATGATGATTAAATGACAGAATCACTTGGTCAATGCCTTAGTATATTCTAAGAGTTCAACAGAGTTACACATAAATTTAGCAATTTTTAAATACATGTTCAGTGCAGCTCAAAATTTGTGTTGGATGCCAAATGCTGGTTAGATTCTGCAATTGAGTGAATTTATGCTAACCAGTTATTGTAAAATACTTTAAAATGCTCCGTTTCATGGCCTTAGTTCGTGCTGTGGCAAAAACCCGAGAGAAACCAGGAAATGGAACTACGGACGTCGGATGCTTCGATTTGACTCAATCGAGGTGAAAAAAAGTTAAAATCGTTCATGTTTCCCAAACTGACCCAAAAGGCAGGTGGATACTCCCGGAGCCTGCGGAGCGCGCGACAGGGAGGCGTAAGCCCTGTGAGTGAGACGAGCCCGCACGCACCATGAGGTCGGGACCACAGAAAGCGACCTAGACTGTGAGACACATCAACCCGACTCCCTCCAACCGCCGCTCCTCAACTTGCCCGTTCCAAACCCATCCCAGCGTCCCCCGCGGCGGCGCGTTTCATCACTTCCGGCCGCGGGGCGCACGTGGGCGGAAGTGTAGGTGCCAGCGACTGCTGCTCCTGCAGGTCTCTCTGGTTACACAGGTTGCTGGCCGGCAGGTTGCTGGCCGGGCCGCTGCCTCGGCTTTGCCGCCGTTATGGGAGTCCCGGCGTTCTTCCGCTGGCTCAGCCGCAAGTACCCGTCCATCATTGTTAACTGCGTGGAAGAGAAGGTGAGGAGGCGCCGGGGCCATCGCCGTGCTGGAACCCAGGCC
>NW_022900919.1:27052173-27068449 GCF_012274545.1 Fukomys damarensis | reverse complement strand
GCAATTGAGTGAATTTATGCTAACCAGTTATTGTAAAATACTTTAAAATGCTCCGTTTCATGGCCTTAGTTCGTGCTGTGGCAAAAACCCGAGAGAAACCAGGAAATGGAACTACGGACGTCGGATGCTTCGATTTGACTCAATCGAGGTGAAAAAAAGTTAAAATCGTTCATGTTTCCCAAACTGACCCAAAAGGCAGGTGGATACTCCCGGAGCCTGCGGAGCGCGCGACAGGGAGGCGTAAGCCCTGTGAGTGAGACGAGCCCGCACGCACCATGAGGTCTGGACCACAGAAAGCGACCTAGACTGTGAGACACATCAACCCGACTCCCTCCAACCGCCGCTCCTCAACTTGCCCGTTCCAAACCCATCCCAGCGTCCCCCGCGGCGGCGCGTTTCATCACTTCCGGCCGCGGGGCGCACGTGGGCGGAAGTGTAGGTGCCAGCGACTGCTGCTCCTGCAGGTCTCTCTGGTTACACAGGTTGCTGGCCGGCAGGTTGCTGGCCGGGCCGCTGCCTCGGCTTTGCCGCCGTTATGGGAGTCCCGGCGTTCTTCCGCTGGCTCAGCCGCAAGTACCCGTCCATCATTGTTAACTGCGTGGAAGAGAAGGTGAGGAGGCGCCGGGGCCATCGCCGTGCTGGAACCCAGGCCCGGCGTGCGTAGGCCTCGGCTCTCGTCCCGACGCCTGGCCCTGAGGAGCCGCACAGGAACTCCAACCGCACCGCCAGCCCGCTGGTGGATGAGGCTGAGGCGGGTGAAAGCTGCAGGGGCCGACCCTCCGGGCCCCCGCTTCCCGGCACCCTCACGCCCCGCCCACGCTTTGTCTCCGCCGGGCTGCGCATCTATAGTCCTGCTGGAGGCTCCGAGGCCCTAGCAGCCGTCCTTGGCGGAGTCTGCGGGGATGGCTGGTTAGGGATATGTGGATGATTTTATCCACCTTGTAAAACAGTACTTGGAGGCGAGCTTTTTTCTTACTTATTGTCCGAGCGAGACCTTTTTGTTGGTGTTGTCAAATCTTGATCAAAAAGCATCTGGATTGGAAAGGGTTACGAACAGGAGAGGTCTGATAAGTGCCCTCTTCTTTGGGTCCGGACTCCTGGACAGTTTGTTGACATTTTCAGGATGCACTCAAACAAGACCCTTTTTGTTAGTTTGTTAAAATATAGGAAGACTTTTGGCCGTTCTTGAGTTTTGTCGTTTCTATGATTCTGAATTTGATGGTGAACTCTTAGAATTTCTGGGTTGGGAAAGTTGGGGTCACACCTATTCCCTCCTCTCTGCGGTTTTTGATGTCAATATTTTCCTGTTGCTATGAGGTTTTCTTTTATTCAGTTGGCAAAGTTTTTTTGGGGGGGCGGGGATAGAACTGGGGACCTTGAGCTTTCGAGGCAGGCGGCGGCACCACTGAGCTAAATCCCTGGCCCGCTAGTTCTTAATTTTTAGTTTCTTAGGTATGAATGACATTACCAATATTTCTCGTGTTTCTCTCATAGAAGTTGCTAAGCCCAATACTTGTTTGCTTTGTTTGTAAAACTTCTTTTAAAAATGAAACTAGTGCTAAGCAAATAAAAATCAATAGTTCATTGGTCTACCCTTTCCCAAACTGTTTTTTCTTTCCAGACACAGCTACTTTTTTGTTTTTTACTTTATTTTCCGTTACCGGAGATCGAACTCATCAGAACCTTGTGCTTGCCAGGCAGGCGCGGCGCTATATCCCCGGCCACTTTTGAGTATTTTGGTTCTATCTCTATGTTTATACTTGATTTATCAGTTTTAGTTCTGATTCTCTATATAGTAGGAGAATAGTCTCTTATTCAGTCCTCTCCTCATTCTAAGGCAGTAATCACCTTTTTTTGTTTCCTCTATTGGTTAATTTGGTAACTTCAATTACAGTGTAGTTGTTTTGTTTTAGAATGACAAATTAATTATAATACTATGGAAATGCTACAAGAGAATAATCAAAATTCTTAGTGCAGGGGAGGAGCAATTAGAAGTTTAAATTTTAATGCCATGTGCTTTATTAACTTTTTCTGTTTTTACTTTTTGTGATATATTTAAGAAGTTTTTGCCAAAGCCAGGTTTACTTAGCTCTTAGGTTTTCTTAGAGAAGTTGTATAGTCTTAGTTCATCTTACAGTTCCTGTGTTTCATCTTTCAATATGGTGAATTTCATTAATTTGTAAATGTTAAGGCTTAAAAAATGTTAAGCCTACCTTTCATTCCTTTGCAATATATACCTCATTTGGTTATGTTGTATTGTTTTTATATATTCTTGGGTATATAAATGGAACTCTCAGGCACTACTCATGTCGTTTAAGTTTTCCTGAGAAGTTCTACGTTCACAAAAGATATGTCTGTAGCATTCTTGTAAACTCTTTGTGTAATTTTGATACTAGAATGATATTGGCCTCTAGTGGATTTACAAGGCATGCAGCGGAACCACTGAGCCAAGTCCCTGGCCCATTCTAGTGGAATTGCAATGTATGCCCTTTTAAATTTTCTGGAAGAGTTTGTGTAGAATTGATATTGTTTCTTCTTTAAATATTTAGAATTCACCACTGAAGGCATCTGGACCTGGAATTTTATGGAAAGGTTTTTAAATACAAATTCAATTTCTTCAGTAGCTGTTCAACTATTCACATTATTCATTGCTCTTTGGATGAGCTTTTGTAATTTTTATCTTTTGAGGATTTTTGTGTTTCATCTAAGTAGTTGGATTTGACA
The DNA here is from genome assembly GCF_012274545.1 of Fukomys damarensis. Lineage (NCBI taxonomy): Eukaryota > Metazoa > Chordata > Mammalia > Rodentia > Bathyergidae > Fukomys > Fukomys damarensis. The sequence continues at coordinate 27,065,725 of NW_022900919.1, read as the reverse complement.
TAATGTTGTATTTAGTATTTACTTATACTTTCACTAAAATCTGTAATGACACCATCTCTCCTTCTTCATACTGGTAATTTTGTCTTTTGTTTCATTATCTGCCTGGTCTAAACTTTTGACCTGTTGCTTTCATTGATTTCTCTTTGTTGTTTTCCTGTTTTCGACTTTTTTGATTTCTGCTATTGTTTTTATTACCTCTTTATTATGCTCATCTTAGGTTTAGCTGCTTTGCAAGCCCAGGTCATTAATTTGAGACATTTCTTCTCTGATATAGGTGTTGAGTGCTACAAATTGTGTTCTGGGTATAGTTTAAACTATTACATCTAGTTTAAACTATGAGGTCTATTGAGAGAAATTAAGTTCTAAATAAATTGAACACATGCTAAGTGCCTGGAATAGAAGATCTGACATTAAGATGGCAATACTGCCCAAACTGACTCAAATTCAACACAATCCTATCAGAATCTCAGCTGTTGTCTTTGTAGAAACTGGCAAGCTGTTTTTAAATTTCAAATAGAAATATAAGTGAACTGGAATAGCCAATACAATCCTGAAGAAAAAAAGTAAGAGGATTCATATATCTTGATTTCAAAATTTATTGCAAAATATTGTTTGTATGTTTGTGTTTATATACCTAAGAGTGGAGCTGCTGGGTTATATGGTGGCTCCATGTTTAAACATTTGAAGAACTTCTAGACTATTTTCCAGAGTGGTCACCCCATTTTACATTCCCATCAGCAATGCATAAAAGTTCCAATTTTTCCACATTCTTGATGTGCAGCAGTTACCAACTTTGTGAGTCTGGTGAAACAGAACACACTAAATAAGTTGAATGAAGCGCATGTATACTTACAGACAGGCAGTAAGGGCTAACATGTCTAGGACTCATTTGGGGCCGGTCTCCCAAGGATCAGGGAAATAGCTCAGGCCAAGTGGAGTCCTTACTGCATGTACCCCACATGCATTGCAGCTGAGGTTCCTGAGGGGCAGCCCATGCTGAGTTAGGCACCTCATTGTGCTAAAGCTTTGAATGATACTGCTTTTTGGGGAGAGAGGAACAAAGTCTGGGCTGTCCCTGCCATTTCTTCACTAACATAAAGATGCTGTATTCCCTGGGAGAGACAGGAACAAAGCCTGGACAGTTTCAGGTAGCTTTTCCTTCTTTCAGGGTATTTCATTCCCAATACATTCTATGGTTATTTTTGAGAACTGTGAGCAAGAAAGGGAGGAGTGAGTGAGAACTGTGTTGGTCTGAGGTCACCCAGATAACTGTCTTTCTTGTCCTTGCTCAGACTCCTGTCTGTACTATTAATTCCTAGTTAGTGTGTGAAATAGATATCCTACTGTGGTTTTGAATTACACGTGCTTATTGTCCGTTTGTGTGTGTGTGTGTGTGTGTGTGTGTGTGTGTGTGTTTTAAGAATTAAATGTTTAGATTTTAGGTTTTTTGCCCCTTTGCAAATAAGGTTGTCCTTTCATTGGTTGTGTCAATCTGTGGGAGACTGAAGCCAGAGGATTTTATGAGCCTAAGAGTTCAGGAGTTCTAAACTAGTCTGGACAGCAAAGCCCTGTCTCAAAAGAGGGGAGCGAAGGAGAAAATGTGTATATGTATGTATGCATTCTGGATATGAGTCATATTAGATACATATTTTTTTTTCCTTTTTTGTGGGTTATTTCCACTTTCTTGATGGTATACTTTGAAGAATAAAAGTTTTAAATTTTGATAAGGTCCAGTTTATTTTTCTTGTTTATGTTTTTTGTGGCATATCTAATTTCTGTGTTTTCATCTAAGAGCTTTACAGTGTCAACTCTTAAATTAGGTTCATGATGTTTCACATATGGTGTGAGGTAGGGGTCCAACTTTATGCTTTTGTGTGTGGCTAGTTGTCCCACACCATTTGACTACTCTTTTCCCCAATGAATGGACTTGATACTGTTGTAGAAATCATTTGACTATTAAGTATATTAATTTCTGAATTCTTAAATTCTATTCCATAGTTATTTACATTTGACCTAGTGCCAGTATCACTGTCTTGATTACTATCAATCATTTTGCAATAACTTTAGAAATCAAGATATATGCATCCTCTTACTTTTTTTTTCCTTCAAGGTTGTATTGGCTATTCCATTCCCTTGTATTTCTATTTGAAATTTAAAAACAGCTTGTGAGTTTCTACAAAGACAGCAGCTGAGATTCTTACAGGATTGTATTGAATTTATGAATCAGTTTGGGCAGTATTGCCATCTTAATATCAGATCTTCTATTCCAGGCATTTAGCATGTGTTCCATTTATTTAGAACTCACTTAGTTTCTCTCAGTAGTGTTTTAGTTTCTAGAACATGGGTTATACATTTCTTGTTAATGTGTTCCGTTTTGGTGGGATACTATTGTGTTGTTTTTGTTTTGTTTTGAGACAGGGTCTCTCTGTGTAGTTGAGACTGACCTGGAACTCACTATGTAGTCCAGGCTGGTGTCGAACTCACAGTGATCCTCCTACCTCAGCCTCCCAAGTACTGGGATTAAAGGCGTAAGCCACTATGCCTGGCTAGAACTTCCAATATAATCATAATAAAAGAGGCCAGAACAGATGTTGTCTTATTTTTTATCTTAAAGGGGGAAAAGCTAGGCTTTTATCATTAAGTGTAACATTAACTGGGGCTTTTGTTGTAGATTCCCCTCCCTGAGGTTTGCTGAGAGTTTTTGTTGTTCTTGTTAACTTGCGAAAGTGTTTTAGATTTTTCAAATCTTTTAAAATAATTATTAAGGATCATGTCATTTTTGTTTATATTCTGTTAAGGTGATATTTTGCATTAAGTTTTGAAAAGATCCCACTTGGTCATGGTGTATGATTCCTTTTATATTTGCTTCTGTTTTGTCAAGGATTTTAGCACTGTGTTCAATAGATAATGGCCTATTTCCTTATTTTTTTATTTTTACCTTTTTTGTAGTGCTGGAGGATCAAATCCAGGGCCTTAGGCATGCTATGGAAGCACTCTACCACTGAGCTGTACACACAGTTCTTTGTGTGTGTGGGGGTGTTGTGTGTAGTATCAGAGTAATACTATATTGGCCTTATAAAATGAGTTGGGAAGTGCCGCAAGAGTTCGTGAAGACTTGGTATGAATTGCTCTTTGGTGCACCATAGAATTTACTGAGGCCACCTAGCCTGGCCTTCTCTTTTTGGTTAGTTTTTAAATTAGTAACTTGTTTTTTTTCATTTATTGGTTTATTCTGCTTATTTCTTCTTTAATCATTTTTGGTAGTTTATGTCTTTTTAGTAATTTGTCCACTCCATCTAAGTTGTCTAATTTGTTGATGTGTGCTTGTTTATTGTATTTCTTTATAATTCTTCACAGTGTTGCTCCTTAAGGAGGTGTGGTTTGGGGTAGCTCTGTAGTTTACCTGGATGACTGGGAGAACCAGCTGGTTTCCTCCTCTTCTTTTCCTGATCACACCCGCAATTAAATTCCAGCAATTGGACCTGTTGCTTTGTTACTTTCAGCCATTCACTGGAGCATAAATTCCACTGTAAACCTGTCCAGTTAGATTGTGACTATTCTTGAGGAATTGGTTTATGTGGTCAGCAGTTAGTATCCAAATCCTGGAGGACTCCAGCTGTGTCCTTCCCCAGCTGTCTTCTCCAGGTTAGCTGGCCTGTATAATAGGTTGTATCATCAGTACAGCCATGAATCTTCCAGTTGTTGCTTTTCTCTATAACTTTCACTGTTCTTGAGAGCACCTTTGGTTTTAACTTTGCCATGATCCTTTATAAATAAAGTCATTTCCACTATTTTCATAGATTTTTTTAAAAATTAGATTACTGTTTGCCAAAAGCTTCAAATGTTTTTGTTTTTAAAAGAATTTTCTCTGGTTTCACTGGGAAGCAAGTGCGTGGACTCTTGTCATATTGCAAGTTGATCTTTCTGATATTATTCAGTCTGAAAAGCAAGGATCACTTTCACAGGTTTCATGTTTTGTGTCTTCAACAATATGTGCCGCGGTCCTTGGCACACATCATGTTATACTTAGTGAAAGAGCAGTCCGTGTAGAATAGTGGTAAAGGTACCACTTTAAGGCCAAACTACACGGTTCAAGTCTTGGCCTCAGAACCTAGTGGGAGGTGACTTTTGAAAAGCTGCTTAACCCTGCAAGCATTTGAAAACTGAATACACTCCAGACCTCACAGAGTGGCTTTGAGGAAAGAGTGAAATAAGCCCTGAGGAAAGGACCTTAGTTAGAATCATGTTTGTGACATTCTCAGTGTCCATAAATATCTGCGGTAATTATTAATCCTTGTTCACTAAAACATTGTTTAAAGATGAAGATCTAACACACAACTTGAAGAAACATTAATTGTTTACAAGGTTTTTAATACTATATTGGGCAGAAACATCAAAATTTATAACCTGAGGCTGAGGATGCAGCTCTGTAGTAGAGCTGCTACCTAGAATTCAGGAGGCCCAGTGTACTGTCCCTTGAGCAACCAGACAAGACTTTACACATACATACAGAGTTACAGTTTAATTTTAAAGCCTCAAATGCCCTAATTGGTCATTTTCATTAGGCCTTTGGCCATTTTCCCCCAAAATAACACCCAAACTTTGTATTTTCTATGGCTTCCAGCTGCTTCAAGGGAAATCTAATAGTTTGGCATCTGACTTCCATTAGCTGAAGCCTTAGACATGAGTCCTGACTTTTCTTATGTTGCCATTAAATCCTGTAGGTTTAAACAAGAATGTGTCTGCTTAGCTGTTGCTGACAATAGTAGTTTTGCCCTTCTTATCCCTGTGCAGGCCTGGAGCCTCCTCTGTTTGCCCACCTTGGCAGCATCTCTAACGTGATATACACTATGCCCACCGGTTCCCTCGTCTTTCAAGTGTCTCGTCATTTCTCAGCCATGGAAGTTTCTGCTTCTGGTTTTCCACTGTAGTTATGCAGTTATTTTTGTCTGGTCTTGGGGTAGAACAGGAAGACTACAGTGTTTGCTCAGTCTGCTGGGGAACCCAACAGATAATGAGAAGTTATTATATGAAATAAATTGCTTTTAGGGTTCAGCGTGAATCTTACTTTAGCTGCCCTTTAATTAAGGATTTCACTTCAGCTCAACAGAAAAAACACTGATATTGGACAAGGATTTTGAGGAAGGAATTCCTTTGTTTAACATCAAACTCTCTTGAACAAAGGAACTAAATTTGCATAATTGTTGAAATGTCTACCTACTCTTGGGGGGTATGTGTTCAGTTTTCTTAGTTGGAATTTCTGGACTTCTTTTCTCAGTCAGAAACCTCTTCTGCCACTTTTGTCATATTGTATTTTTTTCTAGATAGTGGAGTTAGAAATTCTGCAGCTACACTCAGTACTCAGTGTTCATTATGCCTAGTGCTATGCCATGAAGGAGGGCAGAGGTTAATTTGCAGTCACTCATTTTTCCGAATTAATTATATTTAACACATCCACATCTATGTGTTTCCATATTGTTTGTGGCTGCGTTCATTCTACGCAGGTGGATTGAATTTGCAACTAAGATTATGTAGCCAAGTAGAAAATATTTACCCTTGACTTCGGGAGGCATAAAGAATGAATCTTCGTTTTTCTGAGTGTGGTGGCTGGTTGGCATAAAGAAGATATGAAAGTGTGGACTGTGTGGTATACAGATTAGATGGAGAGACAGAGAGCCTCTTGCCTAAATAGTAAATAGAATTTGGTTTTGCTTGGAGTACCTTCTTCCATAGACCCCCCCCCCAAGAATGGTCTGCTTTCCTTGCCACTTACCAACTCATTACTTTTGATAAGGCCCTTGGCTTGGTTTGCAACATGTATATACAGAACACTGTCTAATAGCTTCCACACTGTTCCATCCTGAAATCCCTTTTCATATATTTTCCCTCCAATTATAAAATGAACAGAAGCCCAGTCCCTTGTCCTTCCTCCATCTCAGATGACTGCTCTCCCAAAGGTATTATTTATCATCTCTTGCTTTTCTCTGTCCTTTGCTATACTGCATATTTTTCTCTGAGCAGCATCCACATTGTCTGTTCTGTGGCTGTCTATAGGTGCTCCCTATGTGTTCCTCTGCCATTGTGGCCTTTTGACTCAGCAGTGACCATCCAGCTGTCATTCATTGAATCTCGTGGTGTCTGGCTACCCACTGTTTAGACATACAGTTTATTAATCATTTTCTTCTCAATGGGCTCCCTGCCCCCAATTAAGTCACCTTTGATTTTTATTCTTTAAAAAAAAATTATTGAGATATAATTTATATACAGTATCGTGAAATTCATTAAATATACAACTCAATAGGTTTTTCTGTATTTATGAAGTTGTACAGTCATGCTATCTAATTTTAGAACACTTTCACACCTCCCCAAAGCATCATTGTACCCACGGGCAGTTACTTCTCAAGTCCCGCTCCCTCCCCCTACCTCAGCCTCAGGTAGCCATCAATCTACCCTTGTCTCTATAGATTTATTTGTTCCAGACTTTTCTGTAAATGAGATTTTTCAGAGTGTGATCTTCTGTGACTGACTTCTTTCACTTAGCATAATGTTTTGAGATTTATCCACGATGCAGCATATACATGATGGGCTTTTAAATTGTTTGCAGTTTTGTTGTTGTTGCTTTGTAGTGTTTGGGGAGCCATTATTTTTAAAGTGAATTTTAATAACAATGAAAATTGGATCTCATGTTCTTAATCTTGTTGAGGCACTGGAAGAAAAACACAAAAGTAATATCACTTATAAAAATATGATTTGCCTCAGAAGTGAGTATATTCCCTACCTTACAGTGTAGTTGTTTTAGAATGACAAATTAATTATAAAACTATGGAAATGCTACAAGAGAATAATCAAAATTCTTAGCCAATGCAGGGGAGGAGCAATTAATTTCTTGGGAGATGTGTACAAGGGTTAGGAAGTGGGTGACATTTGATCTGTTGAGACCCTGGAAAATTGATAAGATTTCAGGAATTGAATGTGGGTAGGGAACAAGGTGTTGAGGAAAGAGATGCATTATTGAAGACATTGAGATGTGATGAAAGAGCATTTCCTCGAATATTTGAGAGCTCAGTGGGCCTCCATGCTATTGTGACAGGACAGAAGACTAGGCAAGACTCATTGGTTAACACTCATCACTGTGGGAATCATTGGAAAAGTGTGTCAGGCACAGGGATTTATGCTTTAGAAAGAAAATTCAGAGTGTAAAGGGCACACTGGAGATGTTGGAATATTAGGACCTTTTAGGTAAGATATAAGAACCTGATACTCATGATAATGGGAGTGAAAAGGAACAAAGTAGTTTTTTCAGATTAAAATGACAGGACTTTGATCATTATGCATGGCAAACATGTATGAAGCCAAAAATTGGCAGGACTTATTTGATGTGGATGGTGGAATAAATGAATGGTTCCCATGATCTGTCACTTGGACAATTGAATTTGGAAATTTAATAAAAATCTCCCACATTGTCAAAATTAATGAGTTAGAATCCATTCATTCACTTTCTACAGATAAATTATGTGTCAGTTTGCTTTAAGGAAAAAGAAAAACTTGTTTTTAAATAAGTTACTTGAATTGTTTTATCTCCAGTCCAGAAATGAAACAGGTTCATATCGAACCTAGTATCTGTCATTTTTAGACCTGAACAATCAAACTATTAATTATCACTTCCTCATAGCCAAAAGAATGCAATGGTGTAAAGATTCCAGTTGATGCCAGTAAACCTAACCCAAATGATGTGGAGTTTGATAATCTGTATTTGGATATGAATGGAATCATCCACCCCTGTACTCATCCTGAAGATAAGTATGTAACCTGTTTCTGTCACTGCTATCATAAGTCACAGGGGAAGTACTATATTATACTACATTGTTTGCTTGTCATTATAGGCCAGCACCAAAAAATGAAGATGAAATGATGGTTGCAATTTTTGAATACATAGACAGACTTTTCAATATTGTAAGACCAAGGCGTCTTCTCTACATGGCAATAGATGGAGTGGTAAGTGCTAAAATAATTTGCTTAGAAGCTTTCATTTTTGTTTTTGCTGTGTTTCCAGCATCTAGAATGAAAGTCAGCTAAATAGTGAAAAATGTCAACTGTGGTGAATTTGAACAAAAGTCTCATACTTCATTTGTTCACTCAAATATTTTTAATGTTTATTTTCTGCCAGGTACTGTGAAATGCTGGAGATGTTGGCAAATACCCTTACTTTGGAAGGGTTACCACCAAAGGGAGGGAGACAGATGCATGAGTGGGTTCAGTACCTCATAGGCAGTAGACTGCACTTGCGGGGTATGGAAGGAAGAGGATGTGGGAGTTGAGAAATAGAGGTGACTTTTCTCCCATTTTTTTAAGGATGAAAAATAATTGGAGATTGATAGGCAGTGGTATGGGATGGATGGGACAAGTGTGGGGAGGAAGGGAGACCTTCCAGATTGCCAGAAGTGACAGGTAAGCATACCCTCCATGTGTGTGACCATATTGAGATTCTGGGGTAGCTGCAGTTTTGCATTGAAAGGGGAAGTAGGACAGTAGTTTGGAAGGGTTTATGTGCCAAATTCAGGAGTTTGAATTATATCTTACAAGCAATAAGTAACGTTCAAAATGGTTTAAGAGAAGACTATTTTATGGACCTATGATAATTATACCAAGTAACTTAGGTTATAAATGACCCCTAGACTATATATGAGTATAAGAAAATAAAGGTAAATTATAACCTTAAATGTGTTATGTGTAGGCAAGTAGATTTTCTCCTAGATGTAGTACTAGTAGTTAGTGGAATGTCTTTGAAAATCCAGAGTACTTTGAGTCCAGGATTAGCTTTTCTGTGCAGCTCTTTTTACCCAATGGAAAATATTAGCTGTCTGTTCACTTGCAGTTACAGTGGAGTGAAGAATAAAGGGAACAGGAACCTGTCTTGTGAGGAGCATATTCCAATTCATATTGAGCTCCATTTCATGAAGAAAATCCTTAAGTTGGTTCCATTTGCCCTTACTACATCAAGTATTATATATATCCATATATGTGTCTGTACATGTGTATGCACACATTTTTGTTAAAGTATACATTCAGATCATTGAACTTAAGTGTTTGAGAGTGCTGCATTAGATGGTCTGTCTGATCTTAAAGGAAAAGTAACTGTTTAAAGGAACGTTAGATAATTTATTATTTAGGTGTTGATAGATTATTCTAAGTTCTTCAATCCCCCTGAAACCGTAAGATTCCCAAATCCTGCTGTCCAGTTAACTTCTTTTAGGCTCATCTAGGGATTTAAATTACTTTTGGTGGACTAGGGATATAGCTCAAGAGTGCTTACATAGCAGGTGCTGCGCCCTGGGTTCCATCTCCAGCACTGGGGGAAATACATATAATTACAGTGGTATAAAAGTACTTTTGGCTGGGCCTGGAGTTGAGCTTAGTGGTGCCGCCACCTACCTCGCAAGCACAAGGTCCTGAATTTGATCCCCTGTACCAAAAAAAAAAAAAAAAAGTATTTTGGGTTGGCCAGGTGTGGTGGCAAACATGTATAGTCCCAGCACCTGGGAGGCTGAGGCCTTAAAAGGATCACTGTGAATTTGAGGCCAGCCTGGGCTACATAGGGAGATGCTGTCTCAAGACAAAAGAAACAACAACCAAAACAACAGCATTTTGGGTTAAAACATTGTTTCCACTCTAATTGCTGTGCCTTGTTGAAAAGACAGAATCTTAGCTATGAAATTTATTATAGGAAATAGAGAGTAAAAGTCAGTTCAAGTCCTGCAGTGCCAAAGGAAGTTGTTTCTATTGCTTTTATTGGACGTTGTAAAGGTGGTTTGGAGATTGTCATTCCTTTAGTGCAGGTGAAGGACAAGTGTCCCCTGACCCTGTTGCTGTGCTAATGATACCTCAGATACTGGCTAGATCTTGGAGTAAAGTGAGCTTTTCTTTCTGGGCACCTTGATGTGCTCTGGACCAGGGGACTTGGCATTGGGCTGTAGCCCTTTGAGTATGGATGAATGAACTATGCTCTCAGAGGATGCTTGTCTGTTACTCACTTGTCTGACTGAGCTCAGATTGTGGAGTTATGGTTCAAATTTAAGTTTTCAGGATCTATTGTCTGTCATGAAAGGATATTAGGCACATTACTTTCTTCCATTTTAGTGTACTAAAATGGTTGAAAATAGTGTACAGCATCTGTGAATATTTTGAATCATCTTATATGAATGTGAAATACATGTTTTCAGGCACCACGTGCTAAAATGAACCAGCAGCGATCGAGGAGGTTCAGAGCATCAAAGGAAGGAATGGAAGCAGCAATTGAGAAGCAGTCTATCAGGGAGGAGATACTGGCAAAAGGTAGAGAAGAAGCTGGTTGGAGTTGGACTTTTGACATTTTATCTTTGTCCCCAAAGACTTATATTCCTACTGGATACACAGGTAGGAGCAAAATCTCAAGGGGAAGGTCAGGGCATGGATGCCCGCATAGACCAAGAAGAGTCACAGATTGCTGGTGCGGTATAATTACACTCTAAAGTTGAAAAACATAATTCCATAGGCTTGGATCATGATGAATTTTGCTGGAAATACAATTTGCTGGAAATACAAAAGTATATAGTGACTTTAACCACAGCTGAAAACTAAGACTCTACAACCTAATTGTATTTATTCTAATTTTTTAATTTTAAGTATATTTTCTTTATTAAAGATGTTATGAATATATTTATTTCTTGAGAAACAGCTAGTCAGTGAGAGTGGAAAAAATAGTATTTTTACATCCAGTTCATCATTTTGTTTCTTAGCAAAATTGTATTAAATTCAGCATTTTAATTTCATTTTTCCATGGTATTTTCATTTTAACTTTCCTCAAAACTAAAACCCTTAAACTGTGGGGGGCGTGTGTGTGTGTGTGTGTGTGTATTTGTGTGTGTGTCTGTCTATGTGTTCTGTTGCACAAGGAACTTTGTAATTTTTATATAAACATCGTATATTTTGTTTACATTTTTTGACAATCTCGTTAAAGTTTATGTTCAATTTGAAAGGAGGAATCATACTTTCTTCTACAAAAAGGGAACACTGTGCCTTTTGTATTTGAACTTTTTGTTGTTTTATTTTAATATTAAATTACTTCACATTTTATAGGGAAAACAAAACATTGTCACTTTTCTAGGTGGCTATCTTCCTCCAGAAGAAATAAAAGAAAGATTTGACAGCAACTGTATTACACCAGTAAGTAGTCTTATACTTTGCTAGCTATTGGTAACTCTTAAATGATAGGTTAATTTATTTTCTCCTATCATTTTAGGGAACTGAGTTCATGGACAATCTTGCTAAATGCCTTCGCTATTACATTGCTGATCGTTTAAATAATGACCCTGGGTGGAAAAATTTGACAGTAAGTTACACATTTTGGTACTTCAAAAAGATTAGAGTGATCATTTGAGGCTACACTTTGGTATGACTAATATTCTGTATCCTCCCATCCCCCACCTCCCATATGATGCTATTTGACCGTCAGAGAGAAAAGAGAAGCTTCCAAGGTTATAGGAAATGGGTTGCCTTGCGTGGTTAGGATTTAGATAGCTAAATTTCTTCTCAGTGTCAATTTTGTTCTCTTACCATCACCGTGAAGCTATAAAATGGGATTCGAAATTCTTAAAATATATAAGAATGTAGTTTCAAAGTAGAAATTTCTGTTAGTAGATATCAAAATGCAGAAAGATTAAAGTTATAGGATTGCTTTTAAAAATGACTATTCTCATGTAAGTAAAACTTAAATGAACTTAATAAAACTCAGGTTTGTAAGCATGTTTTCCTTCATTTAGATATAGTAAATTATATTTAATTGCTATCTTCTACTGGCTATTTTGGGGCATATATGATTCAGTGCTATCTCCTTGGCTATTAGTGGAAATAGTAAGAACTTGTGAACTGATCAGTTTTTCTGTGGCAAAGTCTAATCTACACATTTCATTCTCTTCTGTCTCATGTAGTAAGTTAATCAATGAAACAGTTTTGGTGCTTAAGACACATGTATTATGTAGAAAATTCCCAACCAGTAATACTGTCATAATAGAGTTACTGCAGTTTATCTTAAGATAGACAGTTCTTTTGATTTCTGTGCTAATAGAAAACTGGGGATGAGCTGAAATTGTTACTTTTCTTGAAATAGGTTATTTTATCTGATGCTAGTGCTCCTGGTGAAGGAGAACATAAAATCATGGATTACATTAGAAGACAAAGAGGTAAAAGACATACATACTTGATTTACAGTGTATTCAATATAAAAAAAAGATAAACCAGGCTGTGGATGTAGCTCAGTAATAAGGCTCTTGCCTGGCATATGCCAGGCCTTGGGTTCAATCACCAGTACTACAAAAAAACAAAACAAAAAAACATTGGCTAGAAGTACTTGGTAAGATGATAATACTGCAGTGTACAATGTATTTATATAAATTTCTATATTTTTTCCACTTCAGCACAGCCTAACCATGACCCAAATACTCACCATTGTTTATGTGGGGCAGATGGTAAGTTTCTTCTTTGGGATTTATTTTTCTTGGGTAAATGTGTAGCAAGTTGGTGGACTAATGTAATGGGTTAGTCAGGGGATACCTGGAAATTCTGAAATGCCACACTTGTTTTAAATTTGAGAGAGAACTGCTATTGAGTTGCTGTTTAATCTGTGATTAGTGATCACCTGTGTTAATGTTTTTCAACCTTTTGATATAGCTATACTTACTTCTGCAGTGTATAGCTTCCCGAGTGGGTAAGCCTTAGTGTGTGTCCCTGTGTGTATATCTGGAGGACTTATTGCTAACTGAAGAGTGCTAGGGAGCTTTGGGATTCTTGGCTTTTCTGCCTGTAACTGAGGCTTTTCTTTCATTGGTGTCTTACAGTACTTCGGTTGTGGTAAGGGTCCTCTGAAGTGCTCACTATTCCATGTTTTTTCTTATTGGTAGCTGATCTCATTATGCTTGGCCTCGCTACACACGAACCCAACTTTACCATTATTAGAGAAGAGTTCAAACCAAACAAACCCAAACCTTGTGGTCTTTGTAACCAGTTTGGACATGAGGTCAAAGATTGTGAAGGTTTGCCAAGAGAAAAGAAGGGAAAGGTAAGAACTTGGAGATGTTAGCATCCTTGTTTCAAAAATAAAATTGTCATGCTAAATATACATAATAGAAATATTCAAACTGCCTCATTTTTAAAATGCTACCCTCACAGAGAGATCTTATAAGTACTTTAAAGTAAAGCTGCATTCAAAAACGTGCATACACATATTCATTCTACTTTATAATTTTCTATTGTAGCCCACATCTACATGAGGTTAAGTTCTTGAAGAAGATATTGACCACTGCATGTGCTTTATTCAGATGGTTACTGTTCTTCAAGGAACTACAAATCTTATGTATTTAACTTCTTGATATTTTTAAGTTACAGTTTTTGTGTCTTTTGGGTTCACATGAACCCATATCCTTTTAGGGGGTTTCTATTTTAAGAATAGGGTACAGGGGGAAAAAGTTTTAAAAGCAAGTAAGAAACACAGTATGCTGTATGAGTTTATATATATATA
>NW_022900919.1:27025786-27051659 GCF_012274545.1 Fukomys damarensis | reverse complement strand
AATAAAGGTTGTATATGTGTAATTATGCATATGTTCACAGAAGGGACTAGAGACATATACATCAAAATATTAATACTAGTTTGATATAGGTCAGGAGTTAGCAAGCTGTAGTCCTTTAGATTTGGCCCATCAGCTAAGAATGGTTTTCATGATTTTAAAGGTTTGTAAGTACAATGAAACATGAAAGAATGTACAACAAATACTGTCTGTGTCCTCCACAGGCTAAAATATTTACTGTCTGATCCTTTACAGAAAGCAGTTGCTGACCCGTAGTCTAGGTGCAATTGGGTGTATGGGTATTTTTGTTTTAAAATCAGTTGGTGCTGTTTTAAATTTAGTACTTGTAATAGTAGAATGTATCTTGCTTTAGAAAAAGCTTTAAAATGTATTGTCTGAAAAATATTACAGGGCTTAAAGTAGACTTGTTTAATCTCTACTCCTGTTCTTGCAGCATGACGAACTTGCAGATAGTCTTCCATGTGCAGAAGGAGAGTTTATCTTCCTTAGGCTGAATGTTCTGCGTGAGGTGTGTATCTGTAATTGTTGCAGCCAGCACTCCTAAAATAGTGCCTTTTGATAGCTTTAATGACAGCATTCCTTTCTGTTTGTAGTATTTGGAAAGAGAGCTCACCATGGCCAGCTTGCCATTCACATTTGATGTTGAGAGGAGCATTGATGACTGGGTCTTCATGTGCTTCTTTGTGGGAAATGACTTCCTTCCCCACTTGCCATCCTTAGAGATTAGGTGTGTATATTTGCATGTTTTTCCCAACTGTTTTAGCCTTCTTGACTTTATGGAACCTGCTGGTCCTAATGCAGTGTTTGTTTCCCGGCTTCAGGGAAGGTGCAATTGACCGTTTGGTTAATATATACAAAAATGTGGTGCACAAGACTGGGGTAAGTTCACTCTTGAATGAGTTCAAATTAGAAGTGGTTACTTTCCTAAGAAGATCATTTTATGTGTATTTTATCACTTACAGGGTTACCTTACAGAAAGTGGTTATGTCAATCTGCAAAGAGTACAGATGATCATGTTAGCAGTTGGTGAAGTTGAGGATAGCATTTTTAAAAAGAGAAAGGATGATGAGGTAAAGTGTTTCTATTGCAGTAGCTAAAATTGCTCCTGTCTCTAATGGGCTGTGATGATCCTCTGATTTTACTTTTAACCTATGTGAGTGTGTTATAATATTGTATATCAACAGTAATGTAATCATGAGTGATCAGTGTTTTAATGCTTGCTGTGGAAACTGTATTGTGTACTGTTTGCACTGCATTGTGATTTTTCTCCTCTCTTCTTTATAATTGTAAGTAGGATATAAATACAAACACCTGTCTAAACACTAGGCTATGAAATGAGGGTTCCAAGTCTAGAATGACACTGACATTGAGCTAGTGGCTGCCATGTCCTATAGGAACACCTGTAGTCTAGAAGTCGGGTCAAGATCTAGGAACTGGTATTCTAGTAGATTAAAGGCATCTGGGTTGAATTGTGAGCCAGGGCAGAGGGTTGGAAGAATGAAGGATCCTTGGAGGGCTCTCCTCTTAAGTAAAAAGAAACAGAAAGGAAATACAGCAAAGCTCTTGGAAGTTGATTGCATGTAATGGGTAAGTGCTTAGGGAAGCAGCACAGGTGTCCAGCTTGGGCAGTTAGGAGTTGGCTGGTGCTGCTCACTTTGCTAGCAAGCACTGAGGATGAAGCAACTTGGGGCAGGGACAGAGTGGGAACTGAATTCATTTTGGAAATGTTGAGTTTGAGTGACTGTAGATAGCTGAGAAGAGAAATGTCTTGAAAAGAGATTTGAAGCTGGATGTGGTGGCACATACCTGTAATCCTCAGCCCTTGGGAGGTTGAGGCAGGAGGATCATTGTGAGTTCAAGGACAGCCTGAATTGCATAGTGAGACCTTGTCTCAGAAAACAGAAAGGGGAGGGGGAGATTTGAGACTCCTTACTTGATGGAAGATACTCGAAGCTCTGAGTGAGAATTTGAATTCCTTGGGAACTTATGCAGAGTGAAATGGCTTCCTTTAGAAGCCATGGGAAGGAGAAAGGGAGCCATTTTTAGAGCGGTAGAAGGAAATCCCTAACCAGATGAGAAGCCATCCCAATGAGGTGGTTGGGCACTGAGCCCATGCTGAGGTGAGAGACCGAGGGGAGCTGCTGGAAGTATAGGTGCTAGAGGCACAGTGGGGTGAATGGGATTGTCTGTGGGGAGAGATTGGGTAGCCATGGGCAGAATGAGCAGATAGTAATTCTTAGCGTGAAAGAAATCCTTTCACTGATTTCATAAAAAGCCATATGGCTGTTTTGAGCAAATAACAGCATAGCAGTGTTACACTGCCTCATGAAGTAGCAGATTAAAAACTGTCATTGACTCTTAACAGGATTTTCTCAACTTTGTACAAGACAGCCCTAGTGATCTCTTATGTTTTGAACTTTAGGCATCACCTTGTGTCTACTGTAAGCATTCCCTCCAAAGCCTTCAGTGTTTGGCATTCGGCTCCTGGGACAGCAAGAGTTTTATTAGTGATAAGTTGGCATTAGAGGAGGGATTTGATAGATTCTGTAGTGCTATAGATTTATTAATATGGTTTTCAACTGACATTGCAGAGAGGACATTTTAAAGCTTTGGGTCCTTTTTGGTGACCCTGGAGTCATATAATGTCCTTAGCATACTCGGGCATTAGGAGAATCAGAAATTGAATGTGAGAATTTCTTGGTGTCTCCTTTTTTCTAGGAGGTACATCCATGGTTTTTGACAGATTTCCAAAGGAAGAGATTGCACAAAAAGATGAAAGGGCAATGAGGTCCACATCTGCTATACTGCTTGTGTGACCACCCTTAGAAATGAATGTGTAATGACCAGCAGAATGCATGGCAGGAAAGAAATACATCGATATTTATTACTAAAATAAACAATCGGGCCAGGGATTTAGCTCAGTGGTTCCGCCACCTGCCTCCCAAGCACAAGGTCCTGAGTTCAGTCCCCGGTACCAAAAATAAATAAATAAAATAAAATAAACAATTAGCTAGTACTATGATCCATTTGGTTTTATGAGTTTTGATGTTTGCCTTTTGTCTGCACTTGATCTTAGCCAAAAGACCAAGAAGTGAATGTTTACCTTTCATCTTACAAATGCTGTTCATTTATTCAGTGAATGTCTGTTTTGTTCACTATATGCCAGTGTTCTGAGTGCTGAGTGGTACAAAAAACACCAAAGTTCCTGCCTTCATGGAATTTACATTCTTTTGGGAGAGGTAGACAATAAATACAGTATCGATGAGCATGTATTGTGTCAGCGTTTAAGTGCCATGGGATATCGAAAGGGAGGAAGCTCAGGAGGAGATAGGAAGTTGCAGTTCTAGATCAGGGGCTGAGAGGACCTGCCACCCTGTTGCCCACTCTGTGAAGATCTGTAGGGGAAGGGACAGCCAGGCCATGTTTGAAGGAAGTGTGCTTCAGACAGAGAAGCAGCAGGGCTCTGTGGCTGAAGCATAGATAAGATATCCATGGCATGGCTCAGAACAGTATGGTGGTAAAAGTCCTAGAGGTAAGTCAGATGGATGATGGAGGGCCAAACCTGGTAGGACAGCATAGCAGACTTCAGCTCTCATTCTGTGACAGGGGAGAGTTTTGAGTAGAAAAGTGACAAGATCTAATTCATATTATTAAATGATCACTGTAGTTGCCAGTGGAGACTTGACTGTATGGAGGCAGCACCAGAAGCAGTGAGCCAGGTGAGGATTTGTGGTAATCCAGGAGAACCCAGATGTTGGAGATAAGAGGTAGCTATATTCTGAAGATGTTTGAAAAGTAGAACTGTTATGTTCGAGGTCATTTTGTCTGAGAAACCTTCCTGAGGAAGACTGTGACTGGCACAGAAGTGGGCATGGGGATTTTGTGTTGGAATATTAAGTTTTGAGATAGCCAGATGGATATGTTGGGAAGAGGTCCTGGTTGGAGAGTTTTCAAAAGCATCTGGTGATGCTCAAAGCCAGATAAGGTGATTGACTCCCACGAGTGGAGTATTAAGTGGAGACCTGGGGCAAGAGTGAAGGAAGAAAATCAGGTGAGTGTAGAGTTTTGGGAGCCCAGTGAAGCATGTGGTTGAAGGAGAAAGAGTCATGGTCAGATGAAGACTGCATAGTGACACGTAGGTTGCACATTCTGTAGGCCATTTGTGACTTACATCAGGAGAAGTTTCATGGATGATGAGAGTAAAAGCTTGATGAGTGAAGTCAGTAGTTTCCATATTATAGAAGGTTTCAGGTAGTCAGTCACCTGGACTCCATTGCAGAGAAGGAAGATTTCGTGATCCAGTGTCTTACTTCTCTCCTGGAAGAAAGCACTAAGATCTCATTAAGATATACACTAAGTTGGCAGGACTGACTTGGCAAGGTTAGGAAGTTCAGCTACTTAGGTTGGTCATGAGTAAAATACCTGATGGTCTTTGTTTGAGGCTATAACACATTTCAGTGCCTTGCCACTCAAGGAGGCTTTAGCATGAGCACAGGAGGACTTTGAATGGCCCAGAGTTGGTGGAAAGCAAGATCAACTCCATATCCTGTCAGCTGAAGCCATGGCTGCGCTTTGAAAATGAGTGGAGGGGACGAGTTGGTGTGTAATGGACCCTTTCCTGTGAGCTACACTGGCCCACAGTAAGCAGCAGCACACACATCTGAATTTCCTTTTTTCTCCTTTTGGATTGGCTCTTTGGAAAGTAGCAGTTAATAGAGTCCCAGTTTTCTTTTTCTTTATGGTAGGGTTCATGTTACAGACTTAGAAACTGTCAAGCCCTTAATAATATAGCAGTCTCTGTTTAATTCTTACAGATTAAAAAATTGATTATCTTCTTTGTTAACTACATTCAGCTAAAACTTGAGGATTGTCTTCTTTTTTATTTGTATCTTCTCCATACTGACAGGCTATCCTATCCAGGGTAGAACTGTGGATCTTTCATTGCTGTTGTATTTGCCTGAAATATCAAAACTAAGAAAGAAGGAGAATAATTTAATTGTATTTTGTGTCTAAATTCATTCTTTCTACTGTTGTAAAGTTCTGATAAGCAGCAGTTTGAACACATGGTCCTTTGCTTAGCTTAATTACGTGCCTAGATTGTTAGGATCTTCATTTAAAACTTAAATGATCTCCCAGGTCATTCCTGGTAATGTTTAACTTTGACATTTTTGTGTAATTATTTGATAGAATATGTGGATTTTATACTTTCAGGACAGTTTTAGAAGACGACAGAAAGAAAAAAGAAAGAGAATGAAGGTGAGTTAATGACATTGGCATTAGCTTAAGTTTATTTTGTGAGGAATATATTCGTTACAGTAACTTTTTTCCCATAAACAAGGAGTTGTTCAGTCACATGTCCAAACCAGCTGCTTTTTTCTCTAGAGAAAGAATACTTGGATCGATTTTTAAAGAAGCCCTTTCTAAGCTGTGGGGCTGTGGGTCAGGGGCTACACTTGATGGGCAGGAAGTGGGAAGGGAGTGGCATTTAGCTGTTAGCAGTGCTTAAAACAATTTTGTAATAACACTGTTTTGTAATAAAATCAGAACGTTACTACACTTATTCCTACATTTTCATCAGGTTAAACTCAGAGAATGTGACATTCTAAACTGAAATCACCACTGCCTCCTTAACCTGCTCAGAACAAGCTATTACCCTTGCATACTGTGATCTGGGCCAATTTTGGGTGTCCCTCTTGGCTCCCACTGTCCTCCAAACACATTATACCTGTGCAAGCTCAGTGTTGCCTTCCTTGTTACTTCACATGGGCTCCTGTCTTCACCACACTCACATTTGCCTTCCCCACTAGGTATCTAACTTCCTTAGTTCTTGTTTTTCCTCATCTTCACAATCAGATTTTCAAACTCATGGAGTGAGATTTTTATTGTGTTTTATTAGAATTGGACAATTTCAGCAAACTAGAAGGGAGAAACATTGAGTTGTTTATTGTTGCATGTAGGTTCAAAAATTACTTAGGGGTATATTTGATTTCTACCTTGTATATTATTATTTCAGTCAATACCTGTTGTATCAGCCATGACTATCACCTATTACAGCTATAATTATGGCCTCAATTAATTGGAAATAGTTAAATACTAGCGAGGTAAAGGATAAATAAAAATTACACAATATTTCCTAAGTGCAAGTCTTACCTTTATTGTTACATTATTTTCTTTGCCTGAAATTACATCTTGACTATTTTCTAAAATTATAAACTGGATTATCATACCAGATTCTCTATACACCACAGCAGTATATTTTATGTAATTTTAGACCAGAGTTATTAAATACTGCAGACCACTGTTTACAAGGTATGTATAAGTAACAATCAAGTCAAAGTGTAGACAATCATTATATTTGTGATGTTGATGGAAATCTGTTTAGTTTTTTGGTGAGTTTAGTATAACAGTTAACTGTTTATATTAAGGACTTTCTTCCATTGTCCTCTTTTCTTCCTATAACCTGTGTTGTTGTGATTTAATTTTGATTTCTATACTTATTTCCTTTTATGTTAGAGAGATCAACCAGCTTTCACTCCTAGTGGAATATTAACCCCTCATGCCTTGGGTTCAAGAAACTCACCAGGTTCCCAAGTAGCCAATAACCCAAGACAAGCAGCTTATGAAATGCGGATGCAGACCAACTCTGTAAGTGGCTTACATTTATGTGACTTTGAAGAGTGAGTGATTTCCTCTTGAGATTTTATGCATGTGAATTGTGTCACTCAGTTGTTTAGCTGGTTTCAGTTTCTGAGGTATCAGTAACATCCTTGAATCCATCTTCATCAGTATGAAAATCCCTAAATGATGGGAAAGGAGTGTGTGGACAGCCAGCAGCTGTGTACTTGAAGAGCTGAGGGGCTGCAGCTCTCTTGTTGTGCAGAGGTCACAGCTGGGTCCCCTGCCCTTAGGACCTGGGTGGTGGGTGGCTAGCAGTGGGACTCGGATGTCTCACTCTGGGGCAATTTCCTGCTTTCTTCTTTCCTCCTAGGGATCAGTTAGGGGCAGTTTGCTAAATAGTGTTCTTTAAACTACCAAAAACCTAGTACTCTTCCCTGCCTAAACCCTCATTCTCCCAACAGGACAGGGGACAGTTCTGAATAAATATTTTAAGCTAGTCCTCATTATCCAAACTCTTTTGCTCCCTGTTTATAAACTGAAGAACTGAGTGGATTTGCCCTGTGGTATCCCTGCTTGTTTGAACTTTGTAATCCAAACTGCAGAAACAGTTCAACCCACCTAGCAGATCTGTTCTCTGTCCACCAGCTTCCTGTTGTAGTGGCAACATCCTTGAGCTCAGGAGCAGCGGGGAGGAACAGACCGAACTAAGAGTAGAGGAAAGAAAGATACTATGGGAGATCTAGACTGTATGTACACTTCTGCTGTGATATATTGAGGGAAATTGCACACGCATGGATATTGACATTTCATTACTCTAATAATTTTCCTGTTGATGCTGATGTCCCTTATTTTAGGGCAACTCTGTATGTGAAATTTTTGCCACATCATAAGACTTGATTCAATTTATATTCATATAAAATTCACACCTAGAGATACTAGAACCTTAGATTTAGAATTTGAGAAGTGACATTTTGCATCTCCTGAGAGCATCAGCTTAAGTTTTTATTTATTTATTTATTTTTTTCTTGTCTCACTAACAGTAGAGTGTGGAGGCTCAGGGAAAGGGGATACAAAGATGCCTGAGTGGGACATAAAAAGCTGGTTATCTGTCATTCACTATTATATGACTGTAGTCCCCACAGAACAAAACTGAGATTGACCAGTATTCTCAAGTGCCCTGTTGATGAGAGAATGCTTTTTTCTTAATCTTTCTCAGAGGAGGCAGAGAGGTTTAAACTTTGCCAGCTGTAATTGCTTTGCACAGATTCCAGTATTGTATTAAGTAAGGTTCCATAGAACCAGACTGTTGATCAATACTGTCTGCCATGGGAGCAGGAGGTAGGGAGATTGGTAATTTGATTGTTTATTGGATCCCATTGTAACTCCTCTTGACATAATTATTTCTATAGAGAGGAGGTATAGAATAGGAGTCTTTGAATAGTGAGATTTTCACCTTTAGAATGTTCTGAACTTAAGAAAATCATGAAGTCAAATTGTCAGCTCATTAAGTATTTGAAGTTATGGATTTTTGCTCTTTTATTTATTCTGAGCTGTTGAGCATGTTATTCTGAAGTACTTGTGTACTGATGGTCAACAATGTTAATGTCTCGCCACTTAGCTTCTATTTCTTTAAATGTGTGGTGTTAAATTTTGTGTTCTGAAGTGTGCTTTCATTACATCTGAGGCCATTCTCTTAATAGAATTTGGTCACAAAAACAGCATTTTTAAAACAAATTATTTCAATGACCATATGAATATGGTGCCCGGAGTAGAATACATACATTGGTAGAGGCAGGGCAGCAGAGATTTAGCATTAATTGATAACAACAGCTTTTTTTTCCTCCTTAAAAGTACTGTTTTTGTTATCTAAAATTGGAGTTTGTATCTCATTAGTTAATACTCACTTTGCAAAAGTTTGCTGCTTATACTTCTTTGTACTTAGAAATTTTTAAGGATGTCACCTCAATTTTAATCCATATAGATGAGTGTAAGTTTTTAAAAATAATAGTTTTGGCTCACTAGACATGTGCCAGGTGAGCAACATATTAGTTGGTAATCTTTCATACACATTGTTTTATTTAATTCTCACAGTAACCTATAAAGAGGCAGAGTTTCATCACTCCCTTTTAAAGGTGGGCTCACTGTTAAATTCCCCAGGGCCAGCACCCAGAAGAGGTTGAATTTGGTATTTCACACAAGTCTGCCTGACTAAATATACCGGTCTCAAATTCCAAGCAGAGTAGTGCTTTCATTTTTTTTCTTTTGACAGTATTACATGTATATTGTCATAAATAAACTTGGTATCACACTTTTAAAAGGAAAGTGATAGAAGTTTTGTATGAAACATAACTTTGCTTTGACTTTTCTTGGCCTGTGATGTGAACTGCCTTTATGTTGAGGTTTTCATTTTAGTGTTATTGAAATAGCCTGCGAGCACTCAATTTTAAGATAATTCAGTTTACTTGAAATACCTAACATATACTATGAACAATAGAAGTAAAACTTTACCATGAAAATGTTTTGTTGCCCTTTTGTTTTCATACATTTGTCATTTAACTTAATGTTGCAAAAGATTTTATTTTAATTTTTAGATTAAATATTAAAATACTTTAAGGCCCCATTACACTAATTGAATCTGGCTTAAAGGCAGGCTGCTACTAAACTTAAAATGGCATACACATCTTTGTGTGATAACTGACACAACATCCATTTTTCCAAGTTGTTTAATAAACTTATTTGTACATTGAATCTTAAAATGGCACATATAAATTTAACGATAAGCAGATAGAGTCTCTTGAAACTCTTGTTTTCCAGAGTGTTTGTACTGGGTTTAACATGTACTATTCACCTTCACTCTCACCAGCATTGACTACTTTATATATTGCTATATATGTTATTGTTGAATATATTGCACATATAATGCATGTTATATGTGTTTTTCCCTCAAAGCTTTGCTATCTGATAAGTAGAAAATGATGTTGAGTTCTTAACATTAGGGAGATTCCAAAGGAAAACAATTTCAGTGCACAATTATATTTCATGACAGACATTTTTTTTAAAAAATCTGTAAAATTGGTTGGGTGTGGTTGTGCCTATAACCGCAGTCCAGCTTGGGTAGTTAAATAACTTAGTAAGACCCTGCCTCAAAATAAAATATACAAATGGTCTGGGGACTCATCTCAGTACAAAGGTCCTGGGATGCTAAAGCAGGATTGCAGTTTGGAGGCCAGCCTGGGCCACCTGTTCAAGACCCTGAGCTCAGTGTCCAGTACTGAGAAAAGTTAAATTTTTCTTTTTTTCCCCTAAAACAGTTTCTACCTCGATAATGTTAATTCTTTTGATTTTAAGCATAGGAAGCTGGGAATACTATATTACTTTGTGGTGGGGCTGGTCTCTGTACTTTTAAAATTTACCACATTTATATATTTACCACCTGTTTAATACCTTTAAAGAGATGTATCAGTGTGAAACGTGGTAGGTAGTGACAGTTGGCTGTAACTCATGTAAAATGAATAATGAAATCCTTCTTTTGTGATGTCGTGATTGCAGAGCCCTTCTGTGTCTCCTAATACAAGTTTCACATCCGATGGCTCCCCGTCTCCACTAGGAGGAATTAAGCGAAAAGCAGAAGATAGCGACAGTGAGCCTGAGCCTGAGGATAACGTCAGGTGAAGCCATTGTTTGGTAGCACTTTGTTAGCAAATTGCTGAAAGAGATTCAGTCTAATTAATGCTGTTTAGCTTAGAGCAGCAGACGCTTGCCCGTGATCTTTTTATCCATCCGTAATTAACATGGAGAGCTAGAACAGTCAGTAAATTCCAGTGAGAGGTATAAGCTATTGCTGTTAAAACCAAGCATCTATATTAGTATGCGTGCAGGTTTTCATCGTATAAGCCACTATCCCCTCTGAGACCAGGCACTAGTATGGCTAGACTCGAGGTGTTTGACTCTGATGGTGTGATTTGAATGGTACTGTTTGGAGATTAAATTTTCAAGCTGCTTAACCTAGAGAGTTGAGTTACACTTGGATAGTAATATCATTTGCTTTAATCTTTTCAGCTGAAAAGGTTCTTTCTCAAAATGAAATACACAAAAATCATTTTAAAATATAAATATGCATTTTTTAAAAAAAATCAAAGACTTTCATATGCATAATTATATTTCATGACAGACTTTTTTTTTTTCCTTTGGTATCAGGGATCGAACTCGGGACCTTGCACTTGCTAGGCAGGCAGTAGAACCACTGAGCTAAATCCCTAGCCCAACAGACATTTTCTTTTAGCTATTTTCTTAAAATTTATAGTAGGAAACTGGTTCTTTAATTCATCCAGGCATTTAGGATCATTAGATAATAAGATTGACAGCCTTTCATAGAACAAGTCCAGATTTGAACCCTAGGCATTTAGTGCAGAAAGCCAATATTATAAAAATTGTAGCTCATTAAGAATGTATGAAGTTAACATCTTTCAAAGTTAAACAGGACAGTATTGGCCCATTGCTGGTGCTCCTTTTACAGAACATGGAAGTGCAGTTCACATTTATGGTTAGAAACTTCACAAGGCCCATGATGGTCTGCATTTTTCTAGTACCCTTTGATGTCAGATCCATGCAGGCCTGTGATCTAACATTTACCTGATCCACCTTTAGTTTCTGTCTTCTGTTTCTGTTTCTTTTTCTTTTTCTTTTTTTTTTGTTTTTTTTTTGTTTTGTTTTGTTTGTTTTTGGTTTTTGAGACAGGGTCTCACTATGTAGCTGAGACTGACCTGGAACTCACTGTGTAGCCCAGGCTGGTCTCAACTCACAGTGATCCTCCTGCCTCAGTCTCCTGAGTGCTGGGATTACAGGTGTGTGCCACCACGCCCGGCTGTTTTCTTTACTTTCCATGTAACCTTCATGATCATGATAGTTTAATAGGTAATTTGACTTTTTGGGTATTTTACTGTTTGATCCTGGTACCAAAGATAATCAAAATAGAAATGTTTTAGGCTATTAGCATTTCTTTCAGTAATACTTTCTTGTAAAAAAGTGATAATCTACATTATGGATAGAGGATATTTCTCCTAATTGTTGTTCTGTGAATTAGGGGGGTTAAAAATTAGTATGGTATATTTTAAAACATAACTACAATTAGTATGTGAGCTCTGGCCCACAGAAAAGAGCCTTTAATGGAGAATCATCTCTTGATCTTTCTGTGTGTGTGTTCTTTGACATCCTCATTTTTGTTAAATGTTTGAATCTTTTAGAGGATGAAAAATGGTTATTAAAAATCATAGACTCTGGTCAGAATATGATTCTTGACATTGTGTTTTCAGTGATTAAAGGTAAGTATTCGATTAATTGACCTGCTTCTAGGTTTTACTAGAACATGCTTTGGGAGAGAGAGGGAGGGGGGAGAATAGAGAGATAGAGACAGAATGTGTATATGTATACTGTTTGCTTCCCTTAAACCATCAACACCTCTTAGCTCCAAAGAGGGATAAGGTCCAAACAACGATAAAAAGAGTAGAGGGTAAGTACACATGTAATTTCTGCCTGGTTCCTAGGTTATTTTTATAAGCCATTTTTTAAATTTAAAAAATTACCTTTTAAAAAATAAAGATAAATCCAATTAAATGAATCTGTATTAGTATTACTACTTAATTCATTCTGTTTCTCATGAACAGTGTATATTAATTGAGTTGGGATTTAATCAATGAACAATCTACACTGAATGTGTATTGACTCAGCATAATCTGGCTCTTCCTGACTTTTAGGTTATGGGAAGCTGGTTGGAAGCAGCGATACTACAAGAACAAGTTTGATGTTGATGCAGCTGATGAGAAATTCCGTCGTAAAGTTGTACAGTCTTATGTTGAAGGACTTTGCTGGGTTCTTAGATATTATTATCAGGTACAAAAATAGTATTTTCCTCTAAATTTCTGGTTAATCATTTTAGAATGATGCTGACTTATGTCATAATGTATACCGTTGAATATCCTGAAATAAAAAACAGACTAATTTTTAAGCATATTTATGACCTTTTTACCATAAATATTTGTTTGTAAAGATTTTAGAGCTCCTTGGTTATTAATATATAAAACCTACTTTTGTGCTGTAGTAAAGGATTTTCAGCATCAAGTATGAGCTGACTATATTTGTTTTTTTTTGTTTGTTTTTAATTGTGGTACTGGGGATTGAACTCAAAGTCTTCATATTGAGCTGCGTTCTTTGATCCTTTCATTTTTTTATTTTGAGACAGGGTCTCACTAAGTTGCTAAATTGAAATTGCCATTCTCCTGCCTCAGCTTCCTACATGCTGGGATTACAGGCTTGAGCCACTACACCAAACTATACTATATCTTTTCAGAGTATTAAAGTTGAGTCATTTTTTAAATTGAAGCTTAAAAATAACCAGGAAATTAATTGCCAGTCACTGAGTGACTGAACAAAAGACAGCCTGGGAAACACCAGTGAGAATCTGAGAGGAGTTTGAGCAGTGCCATCTCCTCCTAACATGTTACAGAAAGTGAATTCTGATCCAACTGATCTGTATCTGACTTGAACCTTGTGACAATTGGGACATCAAATTGGTGAGAGAGCCAGTAGATGTGCTGAGGATTGTGTGCTGTAGTTAATACCTGGTTTCATACCCTAAGCCAAGTTAAGTCTGGTGTGACCAGAGAGATGAAGTTTGTTGGTAAGTAGTACATAATAGAATATTCTAAATAAGTAGCACATAGTCCAATGTGAAATACTCTGTTTGCATGTTTTACTCCTACTCTCAAGATTTTAATCCATTAGGTAGAGTCCAAACACATGTCAGAAAGTCTTTTCTTTCTATGAGTGTAACTTGCTTCTGTTTTCTTTTTGGTATTTTTATTCAAATTTCTTTTTGTTAAGAGAAAGTTGTTACATGCAAATAATGTAATGGTTGCTAGCACCATTGCACTTGTGTATAACCCCAGCACTGTGGAGACTGAGGTGGGAGGATCACTTGAGTTCAGGAGTTCAAGACCAACCTGGACCATATAAGGGGACCCCATCTCACTGGGCTGGTGGTGCACGCCTATAATCCCAGCACTCGGGAGGCTGAGGCAGGAGGATTACTGTTGAGTTCAAGACCAACCTGGGCTACATAGTGAGTTCCAGGCCAGTCTCAAGACATAGTGAGACCCTGTCTCAAAAAACAAAAACAAAAAAACACTCCATCTCAAAAGGAAAAAAAATCATGACTTGTAGAATGAAACTTGACTGTTTAACTTTTGAACCACTATTCCAGTAATTTTCCAAACCACCTAATTGCCCAGAAAATGTAATCTGCAATTTCTCTTGTTTTTATGGGAGCTCTAGAGTTGGAAGAAAATGCCATCAAGTACATTTTAAGGGTAGAAATCTTCACCAAATTGTTTTTGTGACTGTAAAGTTGGGTAATAATTACTGATTATTAAAGATGTTTTGCAAAATTAAGTTAAAGTGCCACTGTTGGAAAGCAAAAGCTCAGATTTCATCAAAACAATTTTTATGATTCATGAAAAATAATTGAGTCTATCAAAAATGTATATATCAGGAAAAAATATTTTAATATTCAATTTATTGAGATATCATGAGATTAATACAAGTTACCTTTGGCTTCTGAAATTACAAGAGGTGCTCAAACTGGTGACCATCAGCTTCTAGACATTTACTGCTGATAGCATATACATTTTTTTGGTGGACCTATATATATGATATATATACTAGAAATTACACGTATCGGTAAGTTTTCCATTGCTGGGACAAAATACTTAACATACCAAACTGAAAGGAAGAAATGTTTACTTTAGCTCACAATTTTTAAGGTTTAAGTCCATGCTTGGCCAGCTCCAAGGCAGAAATATCAAAAAGGGCATGGCAGAGGAAAGCTGCTCAACTCGTGGAAGCAGAGAACAGAGAGGAAGGGGCCAGGGACCAGTTATGGTCCAGTTATGGTCCCTAAGGTCATGCCTCTTGGCCCATTTCCTCAAGCTAGATCCCATTCATACTTTAGAAATTTATGAGTAGGTTGACACAATGATGAGTTTGGTGTCCTCACAGTCCAGTCACCTCTCCAAGTCTCTCTTAATCCTGTCAAGTTGACAATCAATAGTAACCACCATATCATGTTTTTATAAAGATTATAGAGAATTATAGATGAATTGTCTCTTTTCAGTGTCCATCATTAACACAGGTGTGTGTGTGTGTGTGTTTGTGTGTTTTCTATTTGTTTTGAATGATTCTAGGGCTGTGCTTCCTGGAAGTGGTATTATCCATTCCACTATGCTCCATTTGCTTCAGACTTTGAAGGTATTGCAGACATGCCTTCTGATTTTGAGAAGGGTACAAAACCGGTAAGCTTTATTAGAATTGATAAAATAATAGAACTTTGGATTGGATAATAATTTTGAATCTTTAACTTTATTTCTCTCTTGCAGTTTAAGCCACTAGAACAACTTATGGGAGTTTTTCCAGCTGCAAGTGGTAACTTTCTACCCCCATCTTGGCGGAAGCTCATGAGTGATCCTGTGAGTCCCTTAGTATCAAGTGGGTGGGTGACTGGGTTTTGTCATATATTTTATTAATATTAGTCACAATTGCTTTTGCATCTCACAGTTAAAAGACTGAAGTCCAGAAACAAATAATTTGAGTTCTTTGGTATATTTTTCACAACATAAATTTTTTCTCTGCTACCTTTGGGCACAAATACCCTATCCAAAAAATAAAATTGGTTTGTGTTCAGTCTACATTTTAAGTCTTTATTTTTATTTGTTTCAGTCCTGTATGATGGCTTCCAGAGCTCAAAAGTCTAGTTTGCCTGAAGTCACATCTGGATGGTTTTGTGTGCTAGTGAAAAAGTGTGAGACCCATGCAGGAAGTGCAGTGTTAAAAGAGATAAATCCTTCACTATCTGCCTGCCCGCGGCCCACAATTGTCATTTCTACATTTCCTTTCTCTTTTTTGATTTTTCAAATGCAATTGTAAATTTCATTTTACTACTCCTGGAATTAGCAATGTCATAGCTTAATTTTTTTTGTATAAAGGAATGGACCTCATTTCTCTTCAGGCCTGATAAATTCACTGGAAGTCATAGCAAATTCTTTGTAATAGGGTGATGTAACTTTTGTTTTGGTTCTTTATTTTTCTCCCTGATACAGGATTCTAGTATAATTGACTTCTACCCTGAAGACTTTGCTATTGATTTGAATGGGAAGAAATATGCATGGCAAGGTAAAAATGCATAAAATATTCTTTTTATTTTATAAAGAACTTTTAGTAAAACTGAGCAGTCATGACTTACAGGGTGAAAGAATTTTGGAAAAGATATTCTTAGGATTATAGTATATGTGAAAAATTGGTATTTGTCCATTCCACTTGTGATTAAGAGGGATTAGTAGTTTTAATTGTAACATTCTTTTTTTTTTTTCTTTTTGGTACTGGGAATCGAACTCAGGACCTTGCACTTGCAGTACAGTCGCAGTGCCACTGACCTAAATCCCCAGCCCTTTAATTGTAACATTCTGATAAATAGTAAGTGGATTTGAAGTATGCCAGTAATTACATCTTTTATCTTCTAGTAAGATTAATCAGTACACTTGTTCAGTCCATTCTGTAGTTCATTATCACCTTTAGAGGTTGCTGAGAGAGGAAAAAAAAAACAAGATAAAATGCACATGGAGGTTCACTTGTTCTTTGTGGGAAACTTTTTCGGTGCTGAAAAACCTTTTATTTACCCTCTGTTCAGTACTGAACCCAGGACCTTCACACTGAGCTACATCCCAAGCCCTTTTTCTATTTTCTGTTTTGAAACAAGGTCTCACTAACTTGCCCACACTGGCCTTAAGCTTGGCTACCTTCCTGCCTCAGCCTCCCAGAGTGCTGGGATTACAGGATTGTGCCACCATACCCAGGTGTTCTGTAGGAGCCTTTGAAAAATTTATAGTAACTTTTATTTAGTATGACTACTTGACATTGGTCATTATTTTGCCTATTATTTTGTATTCCTTCTATTAACAGATTTTTTTTTTAGGAATGGCAGTATAAGATTAGTACTAAAGTTAAGGTACTAGTCACCACTCAACCCGTCTTGGTGAATGAATGTAAAAAATGATAAATCTCTTACAGAGAGCCATTAAGCCTGCTGTTGTTTCCATCAAAGCTTCCTTTCAGCAAACCATTTTAACCTCTTTTTCTACCACATATTTTTCTAGGATAATAAGCAAGTTTGGTAAAAACATGTCTTTGTTTTTCTGTGATAATTGGCTATAGTGGGAATGACCAGTGAAATGAGTTAAAGAGATAATGAGGCAGAAGGGCATACAAAGTAATTTTACAGATTGAGAATTATTATTTTATGAGCTTTTAGGATTGGCTTTTGGTTTACTTTAGTAGCAGAGATTTCTTTCATATTACTTCACTGGAATGATACTGAGAAATGCACCCCCTGGGTGGAGTTTAGAAAGTATTATGTGTGAACAGATCGGCATCTCAGGTGGGTTTTGAAGGAGTTTTGTGGAGGATGTTTTGATTTGAGAAAGAAGCATAGGAAAATGGTGGATAAGAAAAATAATGGGGTAAGTAGGAAGTAGGTAAATATATTAATGTTGGTTAACTACTGTACATAAAGAAATAAATCTTTGCCTGGATTTACTAAACATGTAAGTAAATAAATCAGCTCTATCACTGTAGTGCTCTATATAGTGCTCTAGGTCACTGGTTGTTGCTGATAAGGAATATTTTCTATATAATTGAGGGGAAATAAGGAAATGCACAATAATTCCCCTTTTTCCACATCCTTGGCAACATTTGTCATTTAATAATAACCATCCTAAGGGGTATGAAGTGCTATTTCATTGTGTTTTTGTTTTGTATTCTCTTGATTATCAGTGCTATTGAGTGTATTTTTGTGTTCTTGCTTGCCATTTGTATTATTGGCTTTGGAGAAATGTCCATTCAAGACCTTTGCCATTTTTTAACTGGGTTTGATTTGGTTTTTTTGTCACATCATTGAAATTCTTCACATAGTCTGGAATTAATCCCTTGCCAGATACATAATTTGCATATTTTTTCCATTCTGGCTTATCTTCACTGTTACAGTATTCATTAATGCTCAAAAGTTTTTAATTTGGGTAAAGTCTAATTTACCTGTTTTTGTTGTTGCTCTGCCTTTGGTATCATAGCTAAGAAATTCCCAAATTTGATGTTGTAGATCTTTCCTCATGTTTTGTTCTATAAGTTGCATTTTAGCTCTTACATTTAAATTTTTTATCTGTTTGAGTTACTTTTTTATATGACATAAGCAAAGAGTCCAACTTCATTCTATTGCATGTGGATTTCGAATTTTCTTAGTACTAGTTGTTAAGCTCTTTTCCCATTGAGTAGTTACTGTGTATATGAAGCTGTCATCAGTTTTCTTGGTCTCTATGTCTTTTCTTTTGCCAGGGCCATACTTGTTTAACTACTGTAGCTTTGTGGTAAGTTTTAGTCAGAAATTTTATTCTGTAAATTTATTCTTGTTCAGGATTGTTTTGGCTATTTGGGATCCCTTGAGAATCAATTACATATTATGATGGTTT
Source organism: Fukomys damarensis (assembly GCF_012274545.1). Classification (NCBI taxonomy): domain Eukaryota; kingdom Metazoa; phylum Chordata; class Mammalia; order Rodentia; family Bathyergidae; genus Fukomys; species Fukomys damarensis. Next base: position 27,033,456 of record NW_022900919.1, on the reverse strand, counting down.
AAATTTTGATTTTTTAAAATAGTTTTATAATTTATATTGACATTTGCACTTAGCCTTCATAGCAAGAAAAAAATCTTGAGATTAAAAGTTAATGCTGCTAGGCATGGTGGTGCACACTTGTAGTTCCAGTACTGGGGAGGCTGAGGCAGGAGGATTGCTGTGAGTTTGAGACCAGCCTGGGATACATAGTGAGTTCCAGGTCAGTCTCGACTACATAGTGAGACCCTGTCTTAAAAAACCAAAAAAAGTTAATGCTATTAGGAAACATAATTATTTCTTTATTAATATTTTTAAAACTTGGTAGAAGTAGTGATAATTCAGTACTAGATTTAATTCTTGCCCAGTTGAGTATATTTTAAACTGATAGAAAATAAAATATATCTTGAGTTCTATTCCAGCATTTTTGAGTTGTATAGCTAGCAATGTAAACTAACAAGTGCTGCTATATTTTTGTACTGTATTTGCTTTACTGTGGCTATACAGCATAGTAGTTTTGGCTGATGTATATTTTATGTGTGAACAGAGAATTTAAGTTAATTTTACCCAAGTGGCACAGTGGCAGAGCCAAGGAGTCTGACTCCAGAGTGCACATTTGAAAGTGACTGTGTACCTGAGTGAAACCACCACCTGAGGCGTTTCTGATGAAGTGTGTTGAGAGGGTTGAGATAATGAGTGTTAACATATTAAGTGCTTGGATGCTGGTCTCATTTTTACTATCGATGCACTCTCAAGCACTTTTGCCATTGTGGGTAGAGTAAGGCATTTTGTTCTCCTCTGGCTACAAGGGTTGATTTGTTGCTTGGTAACTTCATTGCTGTGATTAGCGCTGCGAGCTGCTTACTGATTGGATTTGGCCTCTAAGTCAATATTGTAAGAAAGTCTTACCGTAGGAAAGTCTTATGGATGGTTTTTTTAAAGATTCTAAATCTAAAAGGAAGTAAAAGGTAGATGATGCTATAGTTTCTTGTTCATGTATTTCTCCTATAAACAAACACCTAAGTAAAAACTTGAATGTCTCCCTAGTGTTTTTTTTTCCTACATGCTTAGCAGTAATTGTAATAGCTTCACTCGGAAGATAGATACTAATATTTCTCAAAATTCATGCTAGATCTTTCTTTATGACTTAAAAAATCCTCCTTACTACATAGTAAAATTAAACATTTCCTTACTTTGAAAATGAAGTAGCTAAAATATTAATGACAACTTTGGTAACATTTTCATTTCTCATAATTGTCAAATGCTGTACAGTTTTGAGTGGTAGTGGTTTCAAAATTATTTAGCTCTATTTAGCATTTGTCTTTGCTATTTGTGTCTTATTTTTCATTTAGCTAAAATACTATTGTTACTGTATGTATAATAGCAGAACCTTTAAATGCTTCAGTAACTTTGTTCATTTTTCTAATAATAGATATTGTGTCAGTGATACACTTCTGAAGTTTGTACACATAAGCCCACATAAAGCAGTGCCTTTAATTCCAGCAAACTCTAGAGGACCATTTTTACACCCTAGATGAGCCCCATGTTTTCCTTTCTTCCTCTCCAGATTATTTAAGCAAGTCTGTAAAGAATCTTTTTACGTAAATTAATTAGACTTTAAAACATCAACAGCCTACCATTGAATTTTGGAACCAGAAGAGACCATCCATGTAGTCTAGTTGCATAGAATATCTGAGTATTTCATTTGATCAGTTGAATAATCTTATTCTACAGAAGACAACAGGTTCCTAAAAGATGACAGGAAAATCCCAGGACCTCGGAGGATGAGCTGGCCTGCCTTTGGGCACCTTCTAGCAAGGCTGGGGCATTGATTGCTCCCAAATGTGCACTTGATCATCTCATCTGAAGATTATACAGTTATCACCACAAGGATTCAGAAAATGTAGTCTTCCATACGAGCCTTTTTAAAGTGTGAGAAACATAGAGAATGTTTCTTTTGCCACCATGTACAAAATGTTTGCATATGAATTTTGGCTGAAAGACCTAGTAGAGTTCAATTCCAAAATATATTCATATCAATAGGAATCGCAGACTAAAATACTTATTTGGACCAGTGCTAACTGTGATGGTTTGTGTATGTTTGTTTCCCCAGGTGTTGCTCTGTTGCCCTTCGTTGATGAGCGAAGGCTGCGAGCTGCCCTGGAAGAGGTGTACCCAGACCTCACTCCAGAAGAGAGTAAGACTTTCAAGGCACTCAGTCAACCCAGAGTCCATGTATTGTAGGCTTTGCATTTCTCTGTGTAATTGGGCCTCTCCTTACATTTGTCATATTTCCCATAAGGTGGCATAAATCATTGATTTTATTTCTTACAGCAAACCATTAACTTTGCTTCTTAATCTATTATCTGTAAATTGAGTGGTATTTTTTTACCATGTATTAAATTCATTAAAAAGCAACATAACAAGAGTATTCTGTGGCTTTTTGATTCTTATGTGATATGACCACAAAAAAGTATTTTTTAGGGCTGGGGATTTAGCTCAGTGGTGCCGCCACCTACCTCACAAGCTCAGGGTCCTGAGTTCAATCCCTAGTACCAGGAAAATAAAAAGTATTGAGAAGGTATTTGTTTCTTCCACCGAAACAAGTATTTGACCTTTGAATGCTAACTTGAAATATTATTTGCATAAAATAGAGTTTTGTAATTACTACTGAAAGTAAACAGTATTTAAATGGGGAAATACTAAAGCTGAGCTCTATTGAAAATTCTATTTCATACTGTTATAAATGTGTAAGAAACACTTTATCGGTTGTCTAGGATAATCTTTGTCATCAGATGATACAGTTAGTATTTCTACAGGGGATGTTTGTGTATTTCTTACTCTAAGAAGTGGAATTTGTAAACCTTAAACAAGAATTAAGTTTTTAAAATTTAGATGCTTTCCTTGGTTATATTGTCAATAAAAATCGGTTTTGTGGATAGAATTCTTGATGTGTGGTTTTTAATCCTTTGTTCCTTTCCTTTCAGACAGAAGAAACAGCCTTGGAGGTGATGTTTTGTTTGTGGGGAAACATCACCCACTCCATGACTTCATTTCTGAGCTGTACCGAACAGGCTCCACCGAGGTATGGTGTACAACTGGATTAATGAAGAATGCATTTTTAAATTTTTTAGTAAAACACAGATGAAAATTTGTCCTTGTAACCAATTTTTAATGTAAAATTATGTATGTTCATAATATTTGCAGTCATCACCACTATCTCCAGAGCTTTTTCATCTATTCATAGGGAAATTCTGTACCCATTAAACAGTACCTGCCCATTCTACTATCCCTCCAGAGTCTGTCACCTCTCTTCTATTTTCTGTCTCTATGAATTTGCCTCTTCTTTGGTATCTTCTATAAACGGATTCATACAGTATTTTTCTTCTATTTCTGGCTTTTTTCACACAATGTAATGTTTTTAGGGTTCATCCATGCTGTAGTGTGTAACAAACTTTTATTTTTTTATGATTGAATGCTTTTCCATTTATATTCATCTGCCATATTTTCTTTCTCTCTTCATGATCCTTAAGTAAATTTTACCATTTGACTCTTGCGAATAATATTCCTGTGAATTTGAGTGTATAAGTATCTGCTTGAGTCCCATTTCCCACTCATGTGGGTATACAGTATAATCAGGAATGTATCTTTCCACACAGCCAGTGGACGTCCCACCTGAACTTTGCCATGGGATTCAAGGAAAATTTTCTTTGGATGAAGAGGCCATTCTTCCAGATCAGTAAGCATTCATTTGTATATATTTGAGGCCACTGGAAGGAAGTTTAATTAACATTGTTATGTAATATTTTATTTTCTAGTACTATTGAGAAGGAAGAAGCCTTGTTGGACTAAAAGAGGCTTGGATTCAAAGCCTATGTCAACATATAGTAGCTCTGTCACCTTGTATGGGAGCCTCTGGGGGGGTCCTTGGAATTCTGTCAGGGCATCCACAAGGTCAATTATTTTCATAGTCTAAGATATTATGGTATTACTTCATTTTGTTTGATTCTGTTTCTTGAGTTCACAGTGTTTTCCAGAGGCTAAATGTAATCTAAAAATAAAGCAGTGGAATCAAAAACAGAGAAGAGAATCTAATTATTAGATAGCAAGCCAGATATGGCTTTTTAAAAATACAAAAACAGTGACACACTTCTCATTTATTTTTGTTTCACTTTGTAAAAATAGTTCTTTTCCATTAAAATTCAATTTATGCTAAAATGTAACAGGTTTGCTTGAATTAGTCTTTAAAAGTTTAGTTATAATTTTTAACAGGTAAATAAATATTGATAGGTATAGTCAACATAAGGAAAAGCTCTTTAAGGCCTTCAGTAATATTTAAGAACATAAAAGAGTTCCAATTCCTGCGTCTGAGACCTGCTGCTCCTGGGTATATACTCATAAGTGGAGTTGCTGATTTCAGGGTGTGTGTATCTTCATCTTTTCCAGGTCAATATTGAGTGTTTTTTGAAGTGGTTATACTGTATTATAACCCCAGCAACAGTCTGTAAGAGATCTTGCCACACTGCATTTTGGCAAACCCATGGACCACTGTGACAGTGTTAGCTTTTTTGGTGGTTGCTTACTGGCATATTATGCAGTTGTATTTCTCTCTATACTAAAAAATGCAAATACCTTATGCTTAATGGTTAGCCATTTGATTTTTCTCATTTATGAGGTACCTGCTCTGTTTTTTAATTATTTTCCCCCTTTTTGGTTTGCATTGGGTTTTTGGTTTTTGTTTTACAAATTCTGATATCCGCTCATGATTGTTTTCTGTTTATGAGATGATAAATAAGGAAGACAGGGTCATTTTAAAAAGCATAAATGTTCAGATTGTTTTTGTTGGTATGTGTTAATGATTTTTTTTTAAAAGCCTAACAAGTATAGCACCATCTTACTTCCACTACTTAAGAGGTTACAGTTTACAAACAGATGGTTCTTCTCTCTTTTCCCTTCAGAATTGTGTGTTCTCCTGTTCCCGTGTTACAGGATCTGACACAAAACACTGCAATCAGGTAAGTTCTCCAAAATTCCTAGTACTTGCTCAGAACACAGCTCTGAACTTGCACATATATTTTTAAAGAATTCTGATTCATAGGGAATGGCAGCTGTTAGTGCACCAGTGCTTTGAGATTGGAGAGTCCCTGTGCTGCGGACCTCCAAGCAGAGCCTCTTGACTTTAAATTATGTATATTGTTAAGGTTTCTGATTTAGCAAGCATGCTTATCTGTTTTCTGGTTTCCCTTGACAACGTCTTAATTCTTCCTGGATTAGGAAAGTGGGAGGCAGAGAGTAGGAGTTTCTAGTAGTTTGCCACATAGGAGTAGATATACAACTTTACTATATTATAACAGACTGTTAATGTTTGCAGTTGTAGCCCTGTAGATAAAAATATTATGTAATGTATTTTAGGATGAGATAGACTGTGTCTGTAAACATTTTTATCAACAGTTGTGAATTTATAGGGCTTATTTCTGCTATCTGGAAAATGTACATATCCTCAGTTTTTTAATAGTGACAGCATCTTATATTGAATAAAAATAATGCAAAATGTAATATGAAATTTTATCATGCAAAATCATTCTTATTATTCATCTGTATAATACAACATCTTGATGGTTTAGTTTATGGAGATACTCAGGAATTCAAGAATTTGATAACCTGCTAACTCTGAATCTTCCTTTCTCACCCATTTTTATGATTTCTCTCCCTCTCGGGAAATATTTTATATTTTATATTTTGTTTCGATTTCTCACTGTTAAATATAAGCATATTTATTTCCCATCTTTAATGAATTTGGGTAGTAACTAATTGCCATTCTAGAAAGGCTTTTACTTAGGGAAAACTATTGTATGTTGGGAAAATCTGTCTGAATTAGTTGTTTTCACTTATCTTTACACATGATTTTTTGTTTATATTTACACTTAAGTTGTCCTTTGTCTTTGTGCTCTTTTGTTAGAGTGGAGCACAAGCTTCAAACTGCACTCCTGAGCCCATTGTGACCATCTGGCTATGATAGGCTCAGTGTGGACACTATGTCCTTACCCTAGGATCTCCAGCACTTCAGGCCACTTAATTGGCCCAGTTTTCTCATTGAGTTTTGCTTTTATTCCTTAGTGTTTCTGCAACTTTTCAAGAGTCTTGTTGCCTCACTTTATAGAAATAGTTAATTCTGCTTAACTTTCTAAATAAAGATAGAGAAACTTGCCCAAAGAAGAGTTACGGAATCAATGGAAAGATCCCAGAGTTTATGTTATGGTGATGATACTGTTTTTGGTTGGTTCTGAGTTTGAAGTACAGTTTTTTTTCTGTTTCGAGGCCAATTGAGACTTGGTAGAGCCATAGCTCTGTGTCTGCATCCCACTTCTTGCGGGTCACTTCAGCATCCTTGGTCTCTGTGCCTTCTTCCCATTGTTCAGAGCATTTCCTTTCTTTTCTCTACCTGCCCATGGCCTACCCTTCCTTGGGTTTTTTTCCTTTCTAAAACAAGTGTATAATGTAATAATTTTGGCATATTATTTTTAGCAGTAACACTGTTAAATTTTTTTCCCCCTGCCTAGCACCTAGCATAGTTCTGAGCCCATGTAAAAACATAAAAGTTTATTCAGTGTTGGTACCAGTATTTGCTGAATTCTTCCAAGTGCCCTAAACTTTTTCTTCAAAAGACTGTTTCTTAAACTTTCAGTATTCATCTTTGGATGAATTAGCCAGAGAATAGAATGGTTTATCTCTTCGAGGAAAGTTTTAAAAATTGTGAATGTGTGTGGTGATGGATTTTTTAAGTGTAACCATTCCTACAGCATTTGTAAGGTTCATTTTTCACGAAACAACTTGAAATCAGAAGCCTGGAGAATGTGGAATACATGCAATCAGCACACCTGAAGGTAGAAAATACCTGGGAAGGATTGACTTCCACTGTCTATATTGCTTTATAGTACACTAAAATGGTTAACCTCTCCTGATAAAATGTCACAATTCTATAAACTCTTCAAGTGTTTTAAAATGTCAAGCATATGAATTAGGAAATTTTTCCTGAAAGAAGTTTGCTTTGGTATACTGATTTAGCATTAATTACAGCATATACCATGTAAATGTAGAGTAAAAATAAAACTTTGTTTTTGGAATTTTCAGCTTCCTTTGCTAAGGGTGCTCGCACATTCAAACTCATGACCTTGCACTTTCAAGGCACACGCAGCACCACGGAGCTAAATCCCCAACCCATTCCCTTCCTTTCCTGCTGAGACTTTGCCACAATATTTTCTTCTTACCAACAGTACAGATAAAAGCACGGTTGAGTTGCTTTATTTTCAGTCTTGCTTAGGTTTTAAATTTTTATTAATTTTGTCCTTGGTGTATTTACAAAAACAACCATTGAAATGACAGGGAAGCTGCCTGTCGAGGAAGGGGTCCATTATGCTACTCTTGGGGGGCTGACCTAGTGCTGGATGAGTAGCACTTTTATGCCTGTGTTTGGGAATAGTGGATACTTCTTGAGTTCACAGTATTAAAAGAAACACTGTAAACCTGAGCATATTTCTCTTTCCATGGCCAAGCAGCCTGTTGGGTCTGTAGGCTGTCTGGGGCTATTTTGGTTTGTTTTTTGTTTTTGTAGTGTTAAGAATTGAACCTGGGTCCTTTTTTTTTTTTTTTTTTTTTTTTTTTTTTTTTTTTTTTTTTTTTTTTTTTTTTTTTTT
>NW_022900919.1:26995215-27025710 GCF_012274545.1 Fukomys damarensis | reverse complement strand
TTTTTTTTTTTTTTTTTTTTTTTTTGATGTTTTGATTTTTCTTTTTTTTTCTTTTTATTGAGGTTATTGGTACAATCTAGGTATACAATACAGTTACATTCATCATTGTGATTCTGTACCTTTACATAATAGGTATTGATACTCATAAACCTGGGTCCTTTGCACAAGGCGCTCTACTTCTGAGCTACACCCCACCCCTGCAGGCAAGAGCTCTGCTGTTTCACACCAACCCCAGGCTTTCTGTTCGCTCCTCCTCTCCTCCCTGGACTCACAGATTCTGTGTTCTCTCCTGTCTTAGTGTTACTGCTTCCCTTCCCCGGATAAACTCTTCATGGTTAGATTTTTGTTTATCTTGGTGGAAGTTGTCAAAGGGTAACCTGTATATATTTTTTTCCCTTCAGTGTCTGCCTGTAGGAATTTAAATCATAAACCTGAAAAGAAAAGGAATGCTGATTCACAAAGTTACCCTTAGGAACTTTGCCTGATGGGTCCTTACCTGTGTCTTTCATTTGGGGTCATGGCTAATGTTACCACATTGGAAAAGTACTAAAACAACACATCTTAGTGTACATTTTTAGGAACCAATTAAAATACGAAAGATTGCTCAACCTAAGAAGGTTTACGTCAAGTTAGAAGAAATAGTGCCTTCAAAGTGTTCTTAAAAACCCAAGGAAAAGGAACACTTTCAATCTTTTGAAATAAAATAGTATCTTTTGCTGGGTGAGGTGGCACACACCTGTAATCGCAGTGCTTAGGAGGCTGAGTCAAGAGGATCTCCATGAGTTCAAGGCCAGTCTGGGCTACATAGTTCAAGGACAGCCTGAACCACATAGTAAGACCTTGTCTCCAAATAAGTAGGTAGGTAGATAACAGATAGATGGATAGATAGGATCTTTTTCTCTTTGGTGGAGATTTCCAAACTTACCTTTAGATGTTCCTTTTCTGTCTCCTACTTGTTTGTACTAGATTGAGAATATTATTTACTTTGTTGGATATATGGTTCTAGGAGCAAGGGGATTGTTTTCCCACTGGCTTAGAAATCTTTATTCCTTTTCAGAGTATCAACATGAAAAATTGACTTTTTAAACAATTTTTTTAAGGAACAATGCATATATTAGATTGCACATATTGGGCAGCTAAATGGATCTGTCTTCCAGAATATTTTATTAAATCTCTTGCTGTTCTCCTGCAGGAGTGATGATCCTGCAGTGCTAGCTGGGATTGTCTCTTCTCTAAGAGCTTGGCTGTCTCCCTTTTCTTTTTCAGGTTTGCTTTTTGCATGACACTCAGAGTTCTCTCAGGCCTTCTCTAGACTTGAGCTCTGTTGCAGTTCCAGTGCTGCTCTTCTGTGGTGCTGGCTGTGGCCTGGCCTGCATCTGTGCCTTCTTTAGGGTGACACACACACATGCGCGCACGCGCGCTCCCTTCCCTCCACAGCACTGCAGGGTAGTTTTTTTGAAACACATCTTGATCACTTTTACCTCCTTACTGGTGATGCAGCTTCACTTATGCTAGATCCTCTTCCTGCATGCTTCTACTGGTACACTTTGCTATGTAGTCCAGCCCTTTCAAAGCCTCAAGCATTTAAAGCATCTGATGTAACAAGTAAGGTGTGTCTTGTGCATCCAGAATACTGATAGCTATACAGTGTATCTGCCTGGGAGAATTGAGAATGTAGTCGAATCACTTTTGTGTAGGGCTTCACTTAGATCAACCCCCATGGAGAAGGGCTGGCCTTCCTTAGTCTGAGAAAGGTATCTTTGTTTCTTTTGTTTTTTTCTTCCATTGCTGGAATAAAACTAAGGTGTCTTGCTCACACTAGTCCCTTGCTGATACTGAGCTATATCCCTGGCCCCCAGTTTAATTTTAAGAATGTAGGTGCTCTTATTTAGGTTACAGTGTTGTAATTTAGTAAATTTATGCAATGTGTGGCAGTCAAATCAGAGTAATTAGCATTTCTGTCTCCTATATTATTATTTCTATGTGTTTGGAATATTCATACTCTTTGTTATTTTGAATGTCTAACGGTTGAAGACTAGATACCAAACTGTGCTATATGACATTAGAATTGTCCCCATCTAATTATTTTTGATAACCTATATCATGTACATCCCAGTATTCCACTTCTCTCCTTTCCTAACTTCTAGTGACCTCTGTTTTAATTCTCTGTTAGCCACTTTGTTTGCTTTCACAAGTGAATAAGAACATGTGGTATTTGTCTTTCTGTTTTTCTTGGTTACTTTCTTAATGCTAGAACAAAATATTTGACACCCACAAGTTAAAGGAGGAAAGGTTTATTTTGGCTGATAGTTTTTAGAATTTCAGTCCATAGTTGGCTATCTGCAAGGCGGGGCAGCATAACCGAAGAGAAGCACATCATGGCATGGCAGGCAAGAAGCAGCTAGACTTCTTTCTTTCCCTTTTTATTTCACTCAGGCCGTAAGCCTATTAGTTGGTGTCACCCACACCCTGGGTAGTTCTTCCCTCTTCAGTAAATCCATGGTCCACACCTAGAACTTTACCATATCGCATATCCATGATCTAAGTCATCTCCTCAAAGCCCCACCTATGAGTGCATGAGGCTTTGAGGGAGCATATAAATTCAAGCGATAGCACTGTGCCTTACTTACTGTACCTAACATAATTTTACTTAACATTTTCATCCACATTGCTACAGATGATAGGATTTCAGCCTTTCTTTAGGCCGAATGACCCTTCCATTATGTATATATGACACATCTTTTAATCCACTTGACATCTTGGCTCTTATTAATAGCTACAATAAACATGGACATACAGGTGTCTTTGTTATAGTGATGTTATTTCCTTTGGATGCATGTCTCAAAATAGAGTTTGGAATGTAGCTAGGTAGTAGAGCACTTGCCTAGCTGATAAGATCCCCAGCACTACAAAGTGGATATATACCCAGGAGTGAGATTTTTGGATCATATGGTAATTCTGTTTTTCGTTTTCTGAGGAACCTCCATACTATTTTCCATATTAGCTGTTTAGTTTACATTATAACCAATAGTGTATAGGAGTGCCCTTTCTCTCCATCCTTTCCAACATTACTTAATTTCTGTCTTTTTTTTTTTTGTTGTTAATAGCCATTCTAATTGGCTCATTGTGGTTTTCATTTGCATTTTCCTAATTTAGTACTGGTAAGCCTTTTTTTCCATATATTTGTTAGCCATTTATATATCAAGAACTGTCTATTCAGATCATTTGCCCTTTTTATTTTGTTTTTTTGGGTTTTGTTTTTTGCGGGGGTTTTTTTAAGACAGGGTCTCACTATGTAGTTGAGACTGCCCTGGAACTCAGTAGGTAGCCAAGGCTGGTCTCAAACTCACAGTGATCCTCCTGCCTCAGCCTCCTGGGTGTTGTGATTACAGGCGTGCACCACCATGCCTGGCCTTTTTTGTTTGTTTGTTTTGGTTTTGTTTTGTTTTTTGATTTTTGGTTTTTTTCATTTGCCCTCTTTAAATGAGATTATTTAGGGGTTTTTGCTGTTACTTGAATTCTTATGTCTTCTAGATATTAACCCTTTGATCAAAAGTTTGCAGAAAATTTTCTTCCATTCTGTAGGTTGTCTTTTGACTTTGTCCTTTCCTTTGCTGTGCAGAAACTTCTTAGTTTGACATAATCTGTTTATCTAGTTTTACTTTGGTCATCTACATTTGGAGTCTTATCAGAAAAAAAAATTTTTTTTTTGCCCATCTCAGTGTCTTAAAAAGTTTTTTCTGTTTCATAGTTTTTGGTCTTATGTTTAGGTCTTTGATCCATTGACCCAGCTCTTTGGTCCTTGATCCTACATCCAGCCTTTTTTTTTTTTCTTTATTTTGGGGGAGGGGTGGAGTGGTATATAGTGAGAGGTAGGGATGTGGTTTGATTTTTGTACATATGTGCATCCAGTTTTGTTAGCACTGTTCGTTGAAGGGGCTATCATTTTCCCCATGTATGTTCTTGGCTCCTTTGTGAAAAATCACTTGGCTGTAACACATGGATAAATTTTTGGATTTTATTCTGTTCTGTTTGTCTCTGTATCTTATTTTTTATGCCAGTGTCATGCTCTTTTGATGCTGTGTTTTGAGGTCAGTTACTATGATGCCTCCAACTCTGTTTTTGTTCCAGATTGCTTTTGGCTATTCTAGGTCCTTCATGGTTCCATATTAATTTTGTAATTGCTTTTCCTAATTCTGTGAGAAATGCTGTGGTGGATTGATTAATGGTCAACTTGTAATATCCAGCTGAACTCAATCAGCATGGTCTGGGCATGGAGGCTCCACCTGAAGATTGTTTAAAAAAATAGCCATAAAAAGAGAACTGTTGATTTTCTAGGAGAAGCTTGCTGTGAATGGTTTTCCTGGTGCAAACTAGGCTGTTCTCATCAGAGGAGAATTTTGGGTCTTCGCTGTCACTGGAGATGGTTTCTCTTTCCATCAGGGAAGCTCTGATCTTTACCAGGAGCATCTCTTCCTGGCTCCAGTGTGGATCCCTCAGCTGGGTGACGCAAATCCACCATCTCACTAGCGTACATTTTCTGGCTCCCACCACTGGCCTTTGGGCCTTCCAGGTGCAGATCCTCAGTATGGACAAGCATGAGACATTGCCATGGGCTCTAGGCCACTAGGTGGACTCAAGGAGGGCATTGCCTTGGACTCTAGGCCCTCAGCTGAATCCTTCGGGCTTCTACTATGCAGTTAATCTCTTGCATTCCTTTGCATTTGACTCTTTGGGTAATTATCATAAAACAGTCTTAGAAATTATGTATTCTGTATTTAATGTATTCCCTTGCAGAATCCTTCCTGACTACAACAAATGCCATTAATATTTTATTGGGGATTGCATTGGATCTGTAGAATGCTTTGGTTAGCATGGACATTTTAAGAATATTGATCTTTTAAATCTGTGAGCGTAGGATGTCTTTCTATTTTCTGTGCCCTCAATGAGTTCTTTCATGAATGTTTTTCTTTGTGGATGTTTTTCACTTCTTTGTTTAAGTTTACTTCTAGGTGTTTTGTTGTTTAAAAACAATGGACATTGTGAATGGGATTGCTCTGTGTGTGTAAAATGCTAATTTTTTGGTGTATAGATTTTATATTCTACAACTTTACTAAATTTGTTCATCATCCCCAGTGGATTTTTGGTGGAGCTTTTAAGTTTTCTGTGTATAACATCATCAAGCAAAGACAATTGCTTTTCTGGTTTGGGTGCCTTTCACTTTTTTTGTCTTGCCTAATTGCTTTGGCTAAGTTTTTCAGTACTCTGTTGAATAGGAGAGGTAAAACTGGACATCTTTTTCTTATTGTAAATCTTAGAGGTTCTGTTAGCATGACATTGGTGGTGGGTTTTTTCCATATAGAGCCTTTATTATTTTGAGATAATACTCATTTTATTTCTAATTCATCTGCATCTATTGAGATGATCATATGGGTTTTAGCTTTCAGTGTATTGATACATTATTGTATTTATTGACTTGTGAATGTTGACTCATACTCATATCCCTGTGATACGCTCCACTTAATCATGGTTTATGATCTTTTTAATGTGCTGTTAGATTTGGTTGAGAAATTTTTCTTATGTTTTTTTCAAAAATGTCTTTGATTTTCATGTTAGGGTTATGAAGGCCTCATAGAATGCATTTGATAGAATTCCCTCCTTTTCACTGTTTTTGAAATAGTTTGAGAATTGGTGTTCTTTAAATATTGTGTGGAATTCAACAGTCTTTGTTTCATTTGTTTTTTCTGCCATCCTGTGAAAATCCTGTCTTGCCTTAAACCATAACCTCTTGGATGGTGTTTTCCTTGGGCTCTAGGTGAATGAATTTCCTTCTCCTTCCCAAATTACCATATCTTTAACACACACTAATAAAAACCATACATGTAGAAAATGCATCCACTCATGCTTTAACTCAGCATCTGTTGTGTTCATGTTGCTGCATTTTCTACATTCTTCCTTATAAGACTTAACCAAACATTTTTTATTTCCCTTACCTAGAAGGGATTGTACCACCATGATACTGAGTGTGCAGTAAGCACCCAGCAGCTCGGTAAACTACTGAAAAGCCCTGCTGAAACAAAGTTTACATGGTTTGAGATGCTTTAGTTGCAAATCTTGCCAGTTTCCTCTCTTTATTTTGTATCCACAAAGCCCAAAAGAGACCAAATGCTTGTTTTCTCTGTCGTGCTCTGAAACCTTGATTGATGCCTGTCCTGTTTTGTCCTTGCTGTGCCACCCTGATGGTAGGGAGCTTTTGAGGCAATGGCAGTTGCCAGTGAAGGGTGAGTTGTGCGAGGAACTAATTGAGTAAACAAATTGTTCACCTGTTCTTGAGCTCATGGTATTTTTATTGTAAATACAAAGCTAATGTTGTGTACTTAAATATACAGTTAAATCTGACTGCAATGACTTTTTTTTATAACAGATGGATCTTAGTTATTAAAGTGGCAATATTCAAAAAGGAAAAAAAGCTATCTAAGAATGTCAACCAGTTCAGTAAAATGTTTTTTAGTAAATTCTTTTCAACTGACTATACCTGTAGTTGGAGGAATTTTGGGAAATATTAAAATTACAAAGAACAAAAGGAAATGAGTGTATAGAGATGATCACTGATAACCTTTTGATGAGTATATATTTAGTCTGTTGTATATATATTTTTCCCATATAGTTAAGTATTCTGTCACTGAATTTTTTTAAAACTATCATCTGAGGATTCCATTTTTAGGAACAAGCTTGGTTTCTTTAACCAGTCCACTTACCATTCGTTCATTCTTTTAGGTTTATTGTCTTTTGACATTATGAGTAAGGGTGCTATGAGCATTTTTAAATATAAATCTGATAACTAAACTGCTAGGAGAAGCATTGCTGAGTCAGAATGCACATGCATATCAACCTTTGCCATAGATACATGCCACTCCCACCCCCACCCCCACAAAGGAAATTTGGCCCAGCTTATACTCAAAGTCTGAGTGTATAGCTTTTAATAATAAGCATTTGTGTAGTTTTCAAACTGAGTATTTTATTATTTTTAAAGCACATCAACAAAGCAGGGTATAGGAGTCCAACTGGGAAATTTTGTAAGATCTTTTTTTTTTCCCCCCACTTAAACTTTTTAGCTGGTGCACTTTTTTTTTTTGGTACTGCGGATCGAACTTGGGTCTTGTGATTACTAGGCAGGCAGCAGAACCACTGAGCTAATCCCTGGCCCCTGGTATACTTATTTTTATTTTTTGTTGTATGTCTTTTACATCTGTCTCTAGTATTGGATTAAAATTGCTTAAGAGTTGAGGCAATGTCCATTATTTTCTGTGATCACCTATAGTTAGCTAGAAATGGCTCTTCCCACAGAGAAAGTTACTTGAGGCATACGTATTAGGAATCAGGCAGTTTGGTGTGGAAGGTTATTTAGCCATTGGCAATATGATTGGTTAAAATAATTCTTACAGGATGTTAAATTGTAGCTAGTCAGTTTAAATTAAAAAATACCTGTTTGCACAATAAAGCTGGTATAATCAGATCATTAAATTCTCTATTATTCTCTTTCAGTATTAATTTTAAAGACCCACAGTTTGCTGAAGATTACATTTTTAAAGCTATAATGCTTCCAGGAGCAAGGTAACAGCAGAAGCCTGTCTAGATTGATTTTTATATGGCTAGTATTCAACCCTATAACTAAATATTGCATTTTCAAATGGCCAGAAAGCCAGCAGCAGTACTGAAGCCCAGTGACTGGGAAAAATCCAGTAATGGCCGTCAGTGGAAGCCACAGCTGGGCTTTAATCGGGACCGGAGGCCAGTCCACTTGGACCAGGCAGCCTTCAGGACTTTGGGGTAAGTTGTGGGTTTCTGTCTTTGGTATGTTTTGCTTCTTCTGAATCATTTGACAAAACAAGTCCGTATTTATTACTCAGGTATTTAAGATATCATGAAATACAATTCTTACCAATATTTAATTTCTTTGATACTTTCCTTTTTTTCATTTTTAGGAATTAATTTCTTCTTGGGTTTATGTATAACTTTATATGTTGCATGGTAATTCTGTTATTTTTAAGAGGTTTTACTATCCTTACAGTTATTTCAAAGGAATGAAACATGTTCTTTACCCTCTAGAAAGTTTTAGCTAAGTTAATGTGCAGATGTCTTCAGATCTTATTTATCCAACACTTGAACAATGATATCTTTGCTGCTTGGACTGCTTTTCCTGTCTACTGAGATTATCCTTTACAGTATTTATTGTCATTTATATTTCTTTTTTTTGTAAATTTCTGATTTTTAGCTTTTGCTCTATTAGCTATGTAATTGTTTTTTCCTTGCTATTGAAGAGACTAAGGGAAGAAGGGAGGACTTTATAACAATAGCAGGTAAATTGATAAAAAGAGCAACAGGCTGATGATTACTCATGATAACTCATAAACAGATATTGCTAGTTAATAGAAATTATTGAAAAAGTGATCTAGCCGGGCATGGTGGCGCATGCCTTTAATCCCAGCACTTGGGAGGCTGAGACAGGAGGATTACTGTGAGTTCGAGAGCAGCCTGCACTACATAGTGAGTTCCAGGTCTGTCTCAATTACATAGTGAGACCCTGTCTCAAAAAAAACAAACAAAAAAAGGGATCTAGATAGAAAACATCACTATGTGATTTATATGAACAGTAAAAGGGATAATGTGGCATAATGTGTTAAGAGCATGGGCCTTGGATCCTAAATGTCTGGATGCAGTCCCCCTTTTAACGACTTAATTATAAGTTACTTGACCACTTTATGCCTCAGTTTCCTTATGTGTAAAATGGGGACAATAATATCTACCTCATGAAGTCATAAAACTTAAGTAAGCTTATGTCTTTCTATTACATAGGTTAGCTCCTCAACACTGTAAATGTATGTTTTTGCTGTTAGCATTTTGGGAAGTCTTAATTCTTAAAAAAGAAACAGATTTTAGAATAATCTTTAAATATCTTTTTGTATTATTCTAACTACTTTAAAAAGCCACATAGAAGTACCCTAACTAGAATCTTGAGTTCTGGAGATCTTTAATCTTTGATCTAGATTCTTCTTACTTAGATTTTGTCCTGAGTAAATTTACAGTAGTTACATACCTAAATATTTCTAGTGTGTTACAATCTAAAGTACTGGCAATGAATGATAAAGATTTAGTAAAAAAGAAAAAAAAGGATTTAGTAAAAAAGGAAATCAATGAAGTCTCTCTCTATATATATACACATATATGTATACATGTGTGTGTGTATGTGTGTATGTATAATTATGAAGAGTAAAAAAAGATACAGGAAGTGCCTTCTGTACTAAATTAAAAATAGTAAATTATGGATTAGTGTTGTGTAAAGTGATAACAGCATGGATGCTTGAGGAAAAAACTAAGATAGGCCTGAAAAGGAAAGGCTCATTCTTTACCTAATATAACTGGGTATTCCAGTGGCTAGCAGTAGTGTTGCTGTGACCCATGAGTATTTGCCATTACCGTTACTACTGTGCATGGTTTTGAACTTCATTTGTAAGCTGTTTTTTTATTTTTTATCTAAACAGATCTAGTAGTAGAGAGGTGGCTAGTGTTTGTTAGTGTCTGTTCCATGTGATGATATACCTCTGTATATTTTTCTTTTCTTATGTGGGGGCCCTTTTGCAGCCATGTTATGCCAAGAGGCTCAGGGACTGGAGTTTACAGCAACGCTGCGCCACCCCCTGCGACTTACCAGGGAAATTTATACAGGCCGCTGTTAAGAGGGCAAGCCCAGATCCCCAAACTGATGTCCAGTAAGTTACTACTAAATTAGTTATTTTACATTCTAAATTAAGTATCAACCCTAAATTAAGTTTCCAAAGCTTTATTGCTAAAAAGATTTATCAGCAGTTATCACTGAGTTGTAAGAGTTTTTAATGCAAAATCTTTTATATATTTTTATCTTTATTGTATATAGTTAATTGAATGAGATGAACTGGACTTTTTTATCTTCACTTATAAACCTATTTCTGAATTAACATGTGGGATTTATTGTATTTTTTTCTATTAATACAAATATCTGGACAGTTAAACCAGGTGCATTAGATATGAAATTGCCACCACTTTGATATTTGAAAGACAAAAGTGACCATTTCTTAATATAAATTTTTTATCTCAGCGCAGTACCTAAGATAGAGCCAGGAATTGCTTTAGGTGGAAATATCTTTAATCTTGTGGTTCTTTTGTGACCTTGGCCTTTCTTTAACCCCTCATAATTTGTCTTGTGGATAGTGCAGACATGTTAACCACAAAAATAATTAACATGGTGTTCTGATTGCAGTGGTAAAGGGAGAAAATAGTTCAATATTAGACTTCATAGATTTTGCATTAATTTTAATTTTATTTCCATTTAATGTTATTTTCAAGCTCCCAGGCTGTGCCAATTTATTACAAAGGTATAAATCATGTGCCAAGTTCCTCAAACCACTGTCTTCATGGAACCCTTCCTGTTTATCTGTTTGTTGCCTGACCATGACAGGGACAGCGTGGGGAGAAGGAATGGTGTGGCAAGATGCTGATATGTTAAGTCTTAGGGTCATATCCTTTCAAATTGTTTTCTGAATATTTAAAATATTTTGTAAAAATTTAATTTCAAAAAAAATGTGCTACTGTAGTGCAGAGAATCGTCAGAAATCTTTTTAAACCAAATTTATTAATTAATAAAAGAAAATGCCAGGTTAAACTAGATGATTGTTAGGAAGTATTTATGTTCTGGGCCCACCGCTGTTGAATGCTGATAAGTCACAAACCATTTTTTACCATAAAGCTCAGATTTTCTGTATAATACCCAAGAAGAAATAAGTTTTGCAGATCTAATGTCCTCAGGGCCCTCTGTTCTCAGTGTGTACCTCTCTGGTGTTTGCATTTCTGTATTGTATGGGTTAGTGACCTTGCCTGGAGCAGTGTGAGACTATCATAGATGCAGTTAATGATCTGCCTGGTGCAGTGGTTAAGGAGCTGCTTTTCTCCTAAGATTTAGCAGTTAATATTCCTGAGTATTTGAGCATATTCAATATGGAATCATACCACATACAAAAGGATCTAATCATCACTGAAAATCTTGTCTTTTACAGTGAGTGGAGAAAGCATAGCCAGCTTAGTTTTAAAGCCAGCAGTTCATTGATACCTTTCTTTTCCATTCCCTTTTTCTATGGCTCTTTGGCATTTACTTCCATCCACAATGGTACCACAGCCTCCAAACAGGAAAAAGACTTGAGATATAAGAATGCTATGCTGGTAATCTGGGTTAATTTAGCTAATATTTCTCAAAATAATAATTACAAGGAATTTCTCAAGTTATCACATTTAGTAAACTTTAGAGATCTGAAAAGGAAGTTGAGTAGCAGAAGTAAAAGCGTGCACTTCTGATTAAGCATCTTCTCTCGATCCCATAAGTATTTGTTCATTTTGCATTGCTACAATAAAATGCCTGAAACAGTCTAACTTACAAAGAAAAGAGATTTGACTTCTGGTTCTAGAGGTACAGAGTCCCAGGGCAGGGCAGGGCATTGCATCCTATCCCATCCCATGGCTGGAGATGGGGTGTAGGGGACACCTCTGATTTTGTCATTTTGTAAAACCACCAAAATTTAATCATGAGATTTACACCCAAATGACTTTATCCTAATCACCTCCCAACAGCCCCACCTTTGAACACCGTAGTTGGATTCAGTTTCTACCCTGTGAATACCTCACTGTGGGATTCACATGTTCACAGTGAGGCCATAACCCATATATCTTGCTGCCAGCAGCTCTGATTTGAACTGTCATCTGATGTTAAATAGTCAACAACTGGAGGTTCAAGCTTACCAATGGGACAGACCTGCATATATCACCGGTGGTTCAAACCAGTGGGGATGTGTGAAATTTCAATGCAGGAAGTTTTGAGGGCACTCAAGCCATATCTGAGCATAGTGCTATGTTCCCTAAGGTATCCCTTGTAAATGGATGTACCACTCTGTGGTCTGTATAGATGCTACCTAGTTAAATATTATCTGTCCTTTTTCATCTTTTAACTCAAATTGATTATTTTAAATTTATAAATTATATTGCTGCTGTGACATTACAGTTTTGACACATTTGACCCTACAACCCTCCATACATATCAAAGGAGGCTAGAAGTGTAGCTCAGTGGTAGAGTTCATGCATAGTAAGCACAAGGGCTTGAGTTCAATCTCCAGAACCCTTCTCCCTAAGAGGGGAAATGAGTCAAATACACATCGAAATAAATCTATGAAGACAAAGGCTTGTTCACAACTCCCCCAAACCATCCTTATATACCACTTTTTGGGAAATACTAGCCTAGGTCAGTGGTCCTTAACTTTCCAGGAATTACAGGTCCAATTCACAAACCCACTCCTCAGAAAGTCACTCTTTCTGTTTGAGGTTTACAGAAACCCAAGCATCCCATCCCATGGTCTTCCAATTCTAGCTTAAAAGATCCTCCCCTGACAGTAAGAGGAAAAAGAGGCCAAAAAGGTTGTGGCTCAGTGGTAGGACACTTGCCTTGTATACACAAGGTCCTGGGTTTGCACCCTGGTATTTTCCCCCACCCCCTGCCAAAAAAGAATCCAAAAATTTACAGTCTCACCACACATACAGAATCTTATGCCCCTAGGGGCCTGTAGTTCTATAGTTCTTGGTCAATCTTTTAGAAACTCAACTCTTGTTTGTCTGCACCTGTGCATTTTATTTCAGTGGATCCACTTTTATGACTTGGGATAAGTTGCTCGTTTGCCACTGTTACTAGATTTAATTTGTACTTGAGAAAATGTTGACTAAGCATGTAGTTGCTTTTCCCTCTAGTTTGTTTTTTGAATTTTTTTGTGTGTGTGTGATTTTTTTGTGGGGGGTCATCGTCTTCTCCTCCTCTTGCCCCTTCCCCCATTTGGGAGATGGAACTTGAGGCCTTGCCCATGCCGGTGCTCTACCAGTGAACTACACTCCAGCCCTTTCCTTCTTGTCTTCATTAAATGTGAATAATGTCAATTTTGAATTTTCAAAATATGAAAAATAGTTTTAAAATCCCTAACCCTTTCTTCTTGAAACCCACTTTCTGAGCCTCCTGATTGAGAAGCCCAGAACTCCAGGGTGGTCCTGCTCTGATCCTTCTGAAATAAATAACACGAAGCAGCAGCTTGGCTCACAGCATAAGTGCTTGTGGGGTAAGAGAAGGTGGTGGCCCTGGCTTTGCTCTGTCTCTTGATGGCCATATGACCCTTACAAGCTGTGGTGAGTACCAGTGTCCTGTCCTTGTAGTGCTACAGAGAGTAGGCGTTCCTAAGTCACAGATTACCCCAGCCTAATCCATCCACTTAGTAAGCAGTTCCAACTGTGCCAAGCACATACTGAGTACTATGAAAGTATTAAGTGATAATAGATCACCTTCCTTTTATAGAATTTTAAATTTTAATATTTGGTCAGAAATTATTTTAGTAAAATTGAATCAAAATCATTAAATCTTTTTAAATGTTTTTAGTCTCAAAACTTTCCTTTGTGTAGCATAAAATTAACAAGGAAGGGCCATTTATTTGGTCAAACTGCTGACTGTCAGGTGTCTGCTGGAGGTGTGCCGTGTAGTCAGCCTCTGATTTGTCTTTCACATGTCAGTTTTTGGCTGATGAATAATAGTCTGGGAGCTGATAACCTGCTGGAGTCAAGTGCATCCCGAGTACTCTGTATGAATAAAGCATGTGGTTTCTGCCACCCAGAGGACATATGTGACTTCTTTTTGTCTCGGTTGGTAAACTTATCAGTCAGCTGTACTTGAAAAGTGATTTTTGATTAGTGCAATCAGTAAACATGGAAGCTTTTCTGTGATTGCTGAGCTGATTAGGTAAATTGTCACTTGAGAAGCTATTGGTGAAGCCTTGGTTTATGTAGCCTTAGAACTCTAGAAAAGGGATAAGTTTTTAAAGACCAAAGGAAAAAATTAACTGCCATTTTTCCCCATTTGCTTGTACCTTCTGAAGTGCAATTCACTATCTCAATTTTTTTCCTCCCTCTCAAATGGATCTTCTGTTAGACCCGTACAAATGAATGATAATAAGTTTGTTTTACCATCTACTTCATTATTTATCAGCCAGGAAATATTTCTGCTTTATGAATACTTAAGGGCTATATATTACTTAGTCACACAAGGAAATTTTTGTAAAGGTAATCCTGCATCAGGCATGGTAATGCGTATTTGTAATCCCAGATATCTTGGAGGCTGAAGCAGGAGGATCACAAGTTTGAGGGCAGCCTAGGCAACTTTATACATATCTCAGAAAGGTGTTAGTAAGTATAACTCAGTGATAGAGCACTTGCCTAGGGTGGATGTGCTGCAAGTCTCAATACTAGAAGACAAAACAGTCAAAAAACACCAAATATGCATACTTACACATGTATGCCCATCCACACATACCCACATACATGCATGTGCACATACAGACACACTCACATAAAGGTTGCCTTAAAGTTTTTTTTTTTTTTTTTTTTTTTCAGTTTTTGGGTTAAAAGAAGGCGAAGAATGTTTTAATAATTATATGGCAGTTTATTTTTAAAGTTTAGAAAATTTGCTCAGGTTTTAACAAAACTATTTTTGCACTTGCTGAGTTTATGTGGAAAAAAATTATTCTGTAGGTAAGAAATAACCAGGGTAAAATAGAGGGGAAGCCGCTGGCTACTAAAAATAGCTGGACAGATTAGTATCTCATAGGGGTGGGACAGGTAGTCACTGACAAGCTCTCACTCCCCAGAGCATTTGTGTTGAGTGAGCTTTGCTTTCTGCTTAGAAATCCCGCTCTGCTCTCACATGCAGTGTGTGTGAATCCAGTGTATGTGTGTTACTGGTGGTGGTGGCTTTCCCACTATAGTCTTTCTATGAAAAGATGTGCAAGTTTTTTGATACAATACTAGGATTACTTTTGGAGATTTCTCTTATATAGATGTGTTTACTGTCCTTGTTTCAAAGTTATTGGGGATCCAGTGTGAAAGCATGTGTAAATAAATACCACAGTGTATATCCTATAATTATGTCATTTATAAAACCAAGTCTTCATGGTAAAAAGGCATGTTTCCAGGAGGCCATAGCAGTTCTGGTACACAGGAAGTATAGGGCTGGACAGGAACCCAAAATTAGCGAATTTGGTCTATGTAAAAAATAAAATACTTGCTGGAACATTTGAACTGATTCTCACTAAACTAATTTTTGTACACCATCTTGAGTAGATCAGTGAACTTGAAGGTTAAGAAAGCAGTACTCAGAAAAATGAACACAAGTGATGATTTTGAGTAGGTTGCTTTCTCATAAATAGTAACTCATTGAAAGCTATATAATATGTTGAGTAAATGTATCTTCAGTTTTTCTGTAGAAGGAAACCACAGAAATGATATTATTCTGTTCTTGTAAGAATTTCAAGGTTTTGCTTCTTCTAACTGATTTTCTCTTAGTTTGTACCTGTAGTCACTCACTCTGGGTATAGACTGGGAGCTGTCCTCTCCCATTTCTGTGGCTGTGTAGTGAGCCACTTCCTGAGTTCCCATCCGGGGTTTGACTGTGACTATACTCTGGTGGCCCAGGACTCCTCCATGTTACTTGATTTGCCTACTAGTAGTTGGATTTATTTAAGAGATTGAAGAAGGACTTCATTCAGACTGACTAGAGACACCACTGTTTAGGTTCAGAGGTGCCAGTAGCTACAGGGCTTCCTGCCTCTGCTGCTAGATAGCTGAGTGGGGTTCATTGTCTTCCAGCCCCCTCATGTCCTGTGGCATTATTATGCCCATAGGAAAGGACACTGCTCTTGGCCTTTCCACTGCCTGTCCTCCAGTTGTTGCAATGCAAAGGAAACAGACAGAGGTAACTGCATGGGTCCACCACAACCATTATAGCAACCAGAAACTTTTCTGTGCTCTGTTCTCTTTTGTGAGCTTTAAACACACATAATTCTACTTTTCTTTCCTTTTTCTTTCTTTTTTTTTTTTTCTTAAGTGAAAACCAGATTGCGTGGGGGTGGGTTCCTAAATCAAAGATAAGCTTTCATTTCTTCTTTAAGGAAGTAATTTTGAAAAGCATGCTTCTAGTTTGTGTTTCCATTAAAATGTGAGCCTGAATACATTATAGTAAGCCTTGTTGTCCTTGGTCTCTGGAGTCTGGAGGAGGTGACTGTCCCCGCACAGCAAACTCATTAGACAACTTCTGGAGCCAGCTGTTTTAATTAGGTCACAGTAGACCCTGCTGGAGGTGGCTGTAGCCAGAGTTGCTAAGTGCTCTGCTAGGGGGCTCGGGACCCCTCCCATAGGTCCCTGGGCAGCGAGTGGATCTGTGTTCAGGGGCCGAAGCCACAGAGGGGTGCCATCTAGTCATACAACAACTCAGGTGTTGGTGAGATATTTGTGAGCACAATGTGGAAAAGCAGGTGGGCCCTTCATGACCGTATCGTCCTGGTTTTTGTCAGAGAGGTTGTGCATACTCAGTGTTACAGCAGTTTACGCATTGGAACAAGGACGGACTTTCAGGATTTCTATTAAATTTACTCGGTTCAGTCTGTATGTATGGATAAGACATAAATCCTGTCCACAGCATTTCAAATAGTAATGTAAAATATATGTTTTCACATATAGCAAGTGAGAAATGATCTGTTTAGTGGCCATGGTTACCAAAACTGTTTAATCAAGGGAAAAATGATTTAAAAATTTGTTGATCCTATTGCTTTCTTGTCTTTTTACATTTATGGTGTAATTAAATACTAGTTTACTTGGTGTACATTCTGTCTCAGATTATTTCAGGCACTCTTACTTATAAAGTATATGGGTGGCTGAGTGCTGATTACTTTTTAAAAATCTTTATTTAACTCATCCCTGTTTATTTTCCAGATATGAGGCCCCAGGATTCCTGGCGAGGTCCTCCTCCCCTTTTCCAGCAGCAGAGATTTGACAGGTAATATTAACGCCAACACGGTTTTTAAATATTTTCCCTGTCTGCATTTAGTGTTTGTTGGCTTTTTAGAAACTAGAACTTCCACGGTTGGAAAACACTTTTTACCACTAAAAAGTTTCTCTTGCACCTGTCCTTCGGAAATATAGAATTAAATATTTTATTTAAATATTTTAAATTAAAACCCATGTTTATATACTTCTCTACTTACCTTGATTTTTGGCCTTTATTTTATTGAAGCTTTTGAGATGCCCTGAAAAATGCAGCATAGAGAGCTTAAAACTATATTAGGTTTTGGTCAGGCTAAACAAATTTCTTTTTAGCAGGGTTGTGCAGCTTAATGAGGCATGACTAATGGTGTTCCACTTTTATCATTTCTGTGCCAGCAATGCAGCATTAGTACAGACCAACCATTGATTCTTGCTACAAACCTCTTGAAGTCCTAATCAGCTTCTTTGGTACAACTTTTTCAGGGCTGACAAGCCTATTGTAGGGTAGTGTCACTGTAGGTCAGTAGTTATTAGTTGCCACTGAAAACAGTTTCTTTAACTACTTAAGACTGAACTGAATTAAATGCAGAAGGGACTCAGAAGAGGATTATGGGATCTGCAGCCTAATAAGTGCCAGGGACTAGGAAGAATGTGACATGGTTTAATAACAAGGGATGTTTGACATGTGTTCCTTCATTGATAAGTTGTGTGCTCCTAAGTCAGATGGACTCTAGACAACAAGACAGCTAGGCATGTTATGAATAGTATATTAACATCTGTAGCATAATTTGTAAAGGGCAGATTTAAAATATTATCATTTTGTTCTGATTTTGCCAGCATCTTTAAATACAAAAACAAATGAAGCCCCACCATAGCAAAGCTTCCTTTTTTGCCTTCGTAGTTGTAATCCATTTTACTCTCCTCTGTAGTTATTTCAGCATTCTCTCATCTGTTCATATTTTTTTGTTTGTTTGTTTTTTGTTTTTGTTTTTGTTTTTTTGGTATCAGGGATTGAATTTAGGACCTTGCCCTTGCAAGGCAGGTCCATTGAGCTAAATCTCTGGCCTTAATCTGTTCATATTTGAAATGAATAGTTTTTATAAATTAGGTTATAAGTCCCCTTTTAAGAAAAGTCAGTAATTATTTAGAAACTTTCAAAATTTCCATTAAAAGCTGTCTTTAAGAACATAGAAGAAATGTTGCTCAGTTGTTGCTAAGAGGTATTAGCTACTTAGTGTAAGTCACATTTTAAATTTAATGCGACTGACAGCATATGTGTTTGTGTTGTTTTCAGTATAAGCACTCAAAGCACACTTCATGTTCCATTTCATTATTGTGAAAGTAGCATCATTTTTAAACAAATGTACAGAGTAAATTTTTCTAAATTGATTTCCTCATTGTGTTGTTCAGTTCTTCCTCACTTTAATAATAATTGCTCATGTTTCTTCTCTGAAAGTGTCGGGGCTATATTAACACACTTTTGTCAATGTGACTTTAGATAATTCCCTCCCAGCAACCTTTTGAAGTAGATGTTGTTTTGGTTTTTTTTGTTTGTTGGTTGGTTGGTTCATATTGGGGATCGAACTCAGGACCTTGTGCTTACAAGGCAGGTGGTGGTACCACTGAGCTAAATCTCTGGCCCAGTGCCGTTGTTTTGATATGAAAAAACTGAAGCATATAGCTCAGTAGCTTAGCCAAAGTCACAGCTCCATACTGTTCATTACCAGGAAACTTCTCCAGAACAAAACTCATTGGAATCTTTACTATGAGCATAATGTAATAAGCCCCAGATTTAGAGGAAATGCAGACTCTGTGCACATCCAGGTGCCCATCTTCACCCCACAGCTTTCCTCCCTGAGTCTAGTGTAACTCTTAAGATCACTACCATTGTCCTTTTCCTTGTCCTGATGGTCATCTTTTTGTTGTTGTTGTTGTTCTTATTCTGCCCTCACCAGGTACCAGTATGATCCTGGCTTTGTAAACCCAACAGGTTTAGAAACAAGTTTTACAGGGTTTTGTTTTATGTTGTTGTTTTGTTTTCGTTTAAGTTAGAGACTTAAAAGGATGCTTAAAAGCAAGAGTTAAATGTGAGCATTACTAGAATTCTAATTTATAAAGCTTAAGTCATAATCATTTAAGAAATTTATCATTTTGTTCATAAGAAACTAGGTTTGGATTCTGCTTTCCTAAACTTCTCTTGACTGGTAAGCAGACCTATTGCATCATTCAATTCTATGGGACTATTTGGTCCAACAATGCAGACCTTGCAAGATAGAGGTGAAAAACTGTCTTGACTTTGCCAAGGTGGTACATTTCCACTCTAGTGTTTGGAGTATGTGATGAGAATCCTATTAGAATTTTCAGTATGTTTTTATACTATATTATCTTGAATTATTGCTTACTTTGAGATAGTGTTTATAGTCCATATTTTTATGTGATTTAAAAATATAACAGAAGGGCCAGGGATTTAGCTCAGTGGTTCCTTCGCCAGCCTTGCAAGCGCAAGGTCCCAAGTTCAAATCCCCAGTACCAAAAAATAAAAAATAAAAAATAAAAATAAAATAGGAATAACTTGGAGATGGTGGTGTACACCCTGGGAAACTGAGGTAGGAGGATTGCAAGCTTGAGCCCAGCCTGGGCCACTCAGTGACTTAACAAGACCCATTCCCTAAATGAGTGAATGAATGAATGCTAGGGATATAGCCTAGTGCAGAGGCCCTGGGTTCAATCTCAAGTACAAAACAGACAAAACAACAACAAAGACAGGAACATGCTTTCACCTGCTCCCCACTTGGAAACAACCTTGTGTTAGTAGTGTCCATCTTGGGCAGCAGTGTACAGCGTTTGAGTTCCCTTTGCTGCTTAGTACTGCAACCCTCCATGGGTTCTCCTTGCCAAGCAAGCTTCTTTTTTGGCTCTATTAAGGCAAACATTTTGTTTTTAGCATGTAAGTGTTGAACTTGATTAGTCATGGAAACATTTTAAAGACTCATTTTATTCTACCTATAAATTAGAACTTTCCAAATTGTTAGACTTCATATTGCCATTCACTTTGAAAACTTAAGAATATTGTTTCCACCATGATGCAATGCTCCAATTAAGTTACCTCAGTTTCTGACTAGAATGTGTCAGCTTCGATGCTTCCAGCTCAGATCTGAACACATTCTCCTAGGCAAATTTTAGTTTGTGTTTGTAAACTAATATAGAAATAGTAATTATTTTGTGAAAATAAAGGCCTTTCTGCTATTAAGCAGAAGAAGGTAATACACATCTCTGGTTTTCTGTTCTTTCTTAGTCTTAATGATTTTTATCATAAAGATTATTGTCAAAAATATTAGTAATTTCAAACAAGGAGAGCTGTGTATTTTTTTAAACTGCTTGTTTCTGTCTTATTTTTAGGACATAAAATATTTTAAAATTGCATTTAAAATATACATTTTTCATACCAGCAGGTTTTCCTGAAGCACAGTTGTGTGACTTTTACATTTATAAGAACAAAAGGAAAAACTGATCACAGTTAATACAGTGTATGTGAGTGGCATTACGGTTTTACACTCTTGGCCCAGCATTGATGGAAGCTCTTTGTCACAGTGTAGTCTTAACCCCTTCCCATATCCCACCATTCCATCTCTTCACACAGGGCTGTTCCTGCTAAAGTAGATGAGGCATTCTGGCTAATTGTACTAATAATAAGATTGAAAAGTAAGTTCTAAACATAATGCATTCCTTTCTGAGATATAGACTTGAATTTTATTTTTAGTTGTAGTAGCGCTCTAATTTTAGCCAAGTTCTTCAGAGAGCTGTTCTCTTTGAAATATCAAACAAAAGTAATGTTTTTGTTGTTGAGTTTTTGTTTTATTTTTTAATGCAAGCTCCAAGTCAAGGGAAAAAGAGTGGAGGCTAGAGAATATAAATTTGGGCTTGAAGGATAATGTGTTACCCCATGAGTCCAACATTAGGCTTTTTTTCCCTGAGAGTTTTCTCCTTCCTGAGAAATGAAATTCATATGCTGATACGGTAGCAGCTGATACCAGCTAGTCAGCACTTCAATAAATTTAAAATTTTACTTCATTCTTCCTAACATCCTCAGTGGCCTCAAAACTTTATGTTAAAATATACAAAGGATTTTGCTTATTTCTATTCTATGTATGAGGCCTATAAATCAGAAAGTGAGTAAAGTTATTCAAGGAGAATGTTATGCCTTAAATGGTGATTGCCATTAGAAGTTTCATCTTTGCTACATTGTTACAATTTGTAATTAAGTTATGATTTAATACCTTATACCTGTTGTTTTGTATCTGTAAAGTTAAAATAGGCACTTGAAGACAATTAAAACATTTCTTTTGACTAGTAATCTGGGACAGCAAAGTGGGTTATAATAGCTGTTGAATCTGTGTTCCCATGTAAACTGTACACCAAATGCCAGTCAGCCCATGCCAATTAGTGCTCATGTTGCTAGGTCACCATGGTCAATTGAAAGCTGCATCAATAGAACTTGAAAAGGTTTCCTCCCGATCAGACCTTCTGACATATTGAGTAGAATAATGGATGGGAAAAAGCAGCCAAGTCCCCTACCCTGGATTCAAAATACTCAGCAGTAAGAATTCATTTGCGACCTGCAATTAACTAGAAAGAATGGATTCCAAGAACAAGTCTGGACATTTTAAAAAATAAAGCCTCATTCTATTGTCCTGTACATGTATACTCTTTGGATAGCATCAGAAATATAGCCAACTTGGTGATCTTGGATCCAAATCTTCAAATGACTGAAAAGGCAATTTCTCAATTGAAAAAGAACAAACTGTTTTTTAAAAGTCAAACTGATTCAGTTGAGTTTGAACATCTTTTTTAATAAATACAGATACCTCATGAAATACATGTGATTACACCAGATATAAGAGACATGATAGTCTTCCCAAGACTGTGTATCCCATGTGGCAGGTTTAGGCATATCAGATTGCCTTGAAACTTGGAGATGATGGCTTCCACAACTAGGCTTTGTGCTATACAACAAGCTTGACTTTTAATACACACATGGTTCTTTTCCACAGAGGTGTTGGGGCTGAGCCTCTGCTGCCGTGGAACCGGATGCTCCAATCCCAAAATGCAGCTTTCCAGCCAAACCAGTACCAGATGCTAGCTGGGCCTGGTGGGTATCCGCCCCGACGAGATGATCGTGGAGGGAGACAGGTAATGAATGCATTGTGGGCTTTGGGCAAAAAGCATAGTGGTGACCTTGTATTTCAATGTGCCTTGCAGGACTCTGCATTTTTTTGCCAGTATTTCTGGAGAATATGTCAGTAGAGTAGTAGCTCAGCTGAACTTGTGTCTGTGATTAAACATATATAAGTACAGTACCTGCCTCCCCAGACTTAATCCCTGCAGGTACTAGAGAAATTCCAGTCCAGAAACCCTTTTAATCATAGTAGTCAATGATAATACAAAGAAAAGACAGTCATTAAACACATTGTTTTCCCTTTGAGGATACTGTGCTTTCCCAGAAGCTAGTTGTTTTATATAACACATGAGAATATTCTGGAAGCTGAAAGGAAGAGTCTTGTGGTTCAGCTCTTTTTTTTTTTTTTTTTGGTACCGGGGATTGAACTTGGGTCCTTGCGCTTGCAAGGCAAGCCACCGGAACTGCTGAGCTAAATCCCCGGCCCTCAGCTCTTAATTCATCCTGTAAGTCTCTGGTCTTGACTTATCAGTGATATCCCTCCACTTGGAAAGATTTTCCACATATTTTTCTACTAAAGGGAACTAGCTATGTCACTGAATGAGTATCACAGTTCATAGACAACTTGAGTAGATGAAAGCGTAGTTTTCTTCTCTTGACTGTATCCAATTTTAGCATAATTTAAGGCTGAGGTCAGTTTAACATAATTTCCCCAGGCAATTTGACACCATGGCCAATATTTACTTGCTCTTTGATCAAATCCTTGCTAGAAAACAGAATTGGAAAGCTGTGATTCAGAGTGTGTGCTCCCGCCAAGTGGCGGAGTGGTTTGTAAATTGCTTACCTGATGTTGCCCACAGGCCTTCTGCAATGCTTCTTCACATAATAATTGTCTACTCAGGTTCTTGCCATGTATTCCTTTTAATGTAAGACTTGTCTTCTGACAGCTAAGGAGAATCATTTTTTATGCTTTTTGATGTATTCTCACAAGTCTTGACCTTTCATTTAAAAAGTCACTTTAATTACAAATATTAATGCTTATTCAGAGTATTGTGTCATAAAATCAGTTCATAACATTTTACTTTGAATTCTTTCAACCAAGACCTCTAAAAGTTACATCAATAACTTGAGGCTGTCTGTGCTACTAGAGTCTAGATGGCACTAAACAATTTATATATGAGCATTTTTGAAATGCATACATAACTAGCAGAAACCTCGGAGATTATTAAGTCTGATAACCTCATTTTCTAAGTTAGGAACTAAGAGCCCAACAGTGTGGCAGCAGAGCTGAAGGGCTGGCTGCCTGGGCTGTTGGCCAGGTCCTCATCTTCCTTCCTTTGGTCAAGAAACTTCTCTTTCTGGAAACTGTGCTGGCCTGAGGGTTTAGCTCAGGACTAGAGTACTTGCTGAATTAAGGCCTTAAGACCCTGGGCTCCACCACAGTTCCATAAAGAAGGAACTCTTTTCTGTTAGGGTATTGTGGTACTGGATGTAGAACCTCTGTCCTTCTGTGCTAGTGAGCTATACCCCTACTCTAGTTGGGAGGTTACTATGGAAGGGCTGTCACATTTATGTTGTATTGTATAGAAATGTTAAAAGCATACTAGGATATGTTATACAAGTCACTGCTTATATAATAACCTTAATTTTATCACTAATGCTCTACTATTTATCAGTAAAGCGGAAAAAACTCTCAAATTAATTGCCTAATAGGCCTTAGTTGACTCAGCCCTAAAACAATAACTCCTACCCACCAAGTGACTTGAATTACTGTTTGAGATGTTGGGAAAATTGAGAACTACTATCTATACATGTTGTTTACATAAAGCATTTCTTTGTTCATTTGTGTGTGTTTTAGGGAATTTCTTTGATCTGAGGAAGGCTTGTTTGTTTAGTTTTCAGTGATAAACATTGAGCTACTATCCATCTCTGCAATAAGCTTATGTGAAAGCTCTGGATTCCAAAAACCTGCTTAAAGAGACCTCTCATGTACCTTAAGACACAGTTTCTTTATGATGTATTTTTCTACAAAGATGTAAAATTAATTTATTTGCAAGAGTTTTAATTCACAAAATAAATGCTTTGTATGTTTTATTTTCAGGGATATCCCAGAGAAGGAAGAAAATACCCTTTGCCACCACCCTCAGGAAGATACAGTTGGAATTAAGCTTTTGTAAAGCTTTCCCAAATCCTTCCATCATTCTACAGTTTTATGCTATTTGTGGAAAGGAGATTTTATTTCTCAAGTAGTAGTTTTTAATAAAACTACAGTACTTTGTGTATTTCTTTTAACTGTATATTTCTACTGATCTGATCTCACTGTTTTATGTTGCTTTCCAAAGACATGTGTTGTATAATACAGTGGATCTGAATTTATAATTGCTTGTAAAACATATTTGATAGAATTAGTACTGGTTTTTCATTATGGTTAAAAATCAAACCAGCTGTGGACTTCAAAACACAGTGTATTCTAGATCATCTAAGATCCATGCTGATTTTTAGTGCACAGGAATTAGGTATGAGCTCTTTGAGCTGGAACCTTCAGCAGACTAGAATATATATTGTTCTTTGGAAACAGTTCATTAATGTACTTGTCTTACAGAAATTTCTGGACTTTAATAAAAAAATAAGTTAAACTTTAAAAGTTCTGGTCTTGTGTTATTTTATAGTATTTCAGCTTTGAAATTTTTTGCTAAACATCTTAGCTTTTGCAGAAACAATTTTTGTCTGCATTTAGATATCACAAGCAAGTCAGTGAAGACATAAAGAAGATGCAGCCCCCTGCCCCCCATACTGGGGATTAAACCCAGAGCCTTCACACTAGGCTACATCCATTCTCAGTCTTATCTGTTTATCATCATCATCATCACCATCGTTTTGGATACAGGGTCTTGCTAAATTTTCCAGTCTGGGCTCAAACTTGCAGTCCTCCTGCCTTAGCCTCCCAGTATGCTGGGATTACAGGCATGTGCCACCATGCCACCTAAGTCAAGATTTCAAGAGGATACATTCAGCAAGACAGTACAACAAAAGATTTTATTTTATTAATATATTATTGTTATAAAGTCTTAGAATAAGTTATTTACATTTTTATAAATTTCACACAGATGTATTCCAGTTTTAAGGACTTATGCTAAAATATTTTTAAAAACTTAAATTCACAGCAAAATTTTCTATACTCCTTAGTATTTTAAAATGTTAATTCATAGATTTCTATTTGTTTTTCCTTGCTATGAAGCGCATTATATTCCTTAAGTGTGTGTTTTGAATTCACACACGGCACTTTTATGTGTATTTTCATTTTACCACCAAAACACTTAGACTCCACATATGAAGGACTTGCTTTGTCTCTATCTTTCCATACTGGCCTAAGATTGTAAGATACTTAGGTGACCTTCTGATTTAAGACATTTTTGCATTAATATTCATCTTAAGCACATTTGTTCATCTTTGTATATGTGGGAGCCTTTTATTGCTGAGACAGAGCATCGTTAAGGATTGCCGGACCAGAGATTTAGTTCAGTAGTTCTGCTGCCTGCCTTGCAAGAGCAAGGACTGGAGTTCAATCCCAGGTAAAAAAAAAAAAAAAATGCCAACACACCGTTTTGTATCACCTTCACTCTGCCGTAAGGTGGTAATACCTTCTGCTGTTATATTTCGCTGAATTCATCTTCTCAATATTTAAAATGTATGGCTATGTAAAGCGTTAAATATTTGAAAGGAGCCCCTGAGTATCTTTCTGTTGGGGTACCCAAGGCCAACGCTACCATGCTTTATATTTTCCCAGACCTTTAGTTTTGGTTTGTTATTTTAAACCTCCATGAGACACTAATTCAGCTTTTTACTGAATGTTTAGTTTTCAGAGGAAGATAGGTCTTCCAAATAAGAGGTAAAAGGAATTGAGATGTGTCATGTACATGTAACCAACTCCCCATGATGAATGTAATCTTTACTGCAAACATGGACTAGTTAAAAATGTTTTGAGAGGAGGAAGCCAGAGGTCTTGGGGGAGGCTCCCTATGCAGGACCAGGTGGGTGTGCCCAGACCCCTCCCCCAGGCTGTGCCAGCCCCTTGGTTCTTGCTTCCTGGTTCCCCAGCTCAGCAACTGGTCCCGTTGTTTCAAGCAAAATTATTTTTAGAACTTTAAGGTGGGATATTTACTGCTATAAATAAATGTGTTTTCAAAAGTCCAGTGTCAACAATGTAGTTTTATGTCATTGATTGTATTTTATCTCTCAATAGGGCATATTTTTTTCAGGGCCCCACATTAAAGATTTTTTAAGATCTTAGAACCTGGAAACAGCCTGTAATGAGCAGCTGTCCTCCCCTTGGAGAGCAAATGGGGTAGTGTGGAAGTACAAAGCCCGCCGCACGCTGGTATTCGACTGTCAGCGTTGCGGATACGACTGGGAGAAGCAGAATGGAACGGGTGGGACTGGGGCCCTGCGGTCGTGTTTCACGGGTGGCTCGGGCTACTGCTTTGTCTGGTGCAGGTAGGTAGCTGGCCCGTCCCCTCCGGCGCGGTGTCTGTGGGGCGCGCCCGACCCCAGGAGCCTGACCCTCCAGTTGGGGTGGCCGCAGTCCTCGGCGGCTCCTTTGTGGGGCGCCGCAGCTTCTCAACCTGCTCTGCTTCGCCAATTAAGCGCTCTACAACTGCAAGTGCAGAACCTGTAGAAAATAATAGAAATCGTTTTTCCTCCGAGGCAGCGGCTCACAAGGTCGAAGTCTGCGTGTAACCAAATTTAGCTATACTTAGAAATCTAAAATCTGAATATTCCCTGAGCCCATTTCTCGCCTTTTCCAGACCGCAGCATAGCAGTCTAGCTCTCTCCCAATCGTCAAATATCTCCTTCCCCAAAAGGGTCAGGCAACTGAGATCCCACCAGACTAAGTCCAGGGAAGCTCAACAAAGGAGTAAAATAAACGGCCCAAGTTTCCCCCACTCAAGGTTAAATCGAACACTCCAGAGGCTTGTTTCCTTATACCGTATTTAGAGAATGAAGATCAAGCGAGAGCATGCTCTAATTTGTGTGAAAGAACTACAGCAGTTCACTCCTACAGAATCGTCTACATAACTTTAATTTAGGCAACACTAGTGGTTAAAATGTTATTAGAACACACCTAAACAAAGACTGAAATGAATTTTTTTTTAAAAAGCATTTCATTCACATGTGGGTAAACGTTTTAAAGCAAAAAACAAAACCCTAAAACCTCTTCCAGAAACTTCAATTCTCTCTAAACTTTAAAAGTGATCTTGAAATCACAGTGATCTCAGTACTTACTGGAGAGTGTGTTCCTGACAGGATGTGGATTCTGGTCCATCTGGGCATCTTCTGGACACTTCCCAGATGCTCAAAAATGCTTACTAGCAGTAAAGGGTTACTTATGTTTTATAAAATATATCCTGTCCCCTTTCTCACTGGGTTGGGATGACAAGTAACCATTTTTAAAAAACAGACTCAAATAATGAACATACAGGTTCCATCCACAGTGTCATATTTACACTGGAAAACACACCCATGCTTGGAATTGCATCTGAAGTTTATGTTGTCACATAATGCATTATTTTCTCATGCACAAAGTCCTGTCTAAAATCTAGTTGCTACATCTTTATGGTTCATAAATTTAAGTCTTTCTAAATCATTTCTATTCAGTGCATTAACAAAGCAAGTCTATGGAAGTTGCTTGCATTCAGTGAACAGGACTGAGTCTCTGATTTGCTTTAAATTGAAAGTAAACAGTCTCTAGCAGAATAGAGTTTGAACACAACATCTGTGTTGATAGAAGTCTGATTGACTACTTGTTCTGACCTTTAGGCTGTGGTTCTAAATCTTAAATAGAAGATAACTGGGCTACACCCTCAGCCTTCCATACACAAAACACCCTTGCTGTGTCCTTCAAAATTGCACACACACTCCCACACAGACACTTCAATTTACATCCCAGTGCAGATTATAGAAAGTACCTGCCATCCTGCCCATCCTCTGCAACTTCCATTCTGGGTTTTGGTTTCCGATCCTCAGTGGGAAAAGATAAGTTAGACCCCCAAAACAGACAGGAGAATGTCACGTCTGCAGTTAGCAATTCTGAAAGCAAGGTTTGCCGTGGCCTCTGGTAAACTTTGATGGGGCTTTGTCCCTCTCAGACCCTGCGCCAGTCTTCCCTCTTGGATGTGGAGACACTTATCCCCCTCTTCAGTTAATGAGTTTCACCTAGTCGGGCCGTTTGTGTTTTTATAAAAGATCTACACAAGCACTAACTGCAAAAGAAGAAAAAAAGCTCTTGCTCTGCATTAATCAGAAGACAGATTTCTATAGTAAATTTTTTTTTTTTTACTCTTTCAGGAACCAAACCTTCTCCTAGTTTCAGGAAATGCAGACATAAACACAGTCTCTGGGTGTAAAATGTTAAGCCTTCTCAGCAATTACTTCTGACTTGGGTTTTTTACTACTTTAAAGCAATGCTGAATGAAAACAAATGGTTACACTAAGCACACTTGCAGAAAATACTGAATAAAATATTTTTCTTGATGATGCTTTTTATATAGTTTTATCAGCTTAAGAGATTCATTGTACTAGAAATAAGTTAAGAAAAAACTGTCCATGAAGACTCATTTTCCTTAAATATATTACTGTGTGTCCTTGGACCAAAAGCTATTCTTGTTTTTGTCAGTAAAAAAGAAAAACAATTGCAAATTACATGTTTTTGAAAATTAATACAGGATCTAACTTCTATAAAAAAGCATTTTAAACTGTCATATCAATAATAGTTTTGCTATCTTGGTTAACATTCCTTTCTGAAGTCAATCCATTAATATGCAAAAACCCAAGGTGGAAGAATTTTCTATAGGTTTATTGTATTATTTTAATACTAGTTTATCTGCTGAAATCATGTAAAATGTTTAAAACTAAATCTCACTTTCCAAAAATGCATTCACAGTTTGACAAAAGATAGTCTCTTTGCTTCTTTTTCCACTTCTGAGAAGGAGTTTAAAGCAAAAGAGAACATTTATTTTATAAAATACAGTTTAAAGAAAGTGCAAGTTTGATGTCTACAACACTTTCCTATGGATTCACTTTGCACACTGAGAAAAATGTTTAAACAATGAAAGGAAACAAAATATTTCAGCCCCAAACTCACTCTGAAACCTCTAATGTAGAGGTAACTTTGTTTTGAGCATTTGTAAATCGTGCTTTATCCATTTTATTTAACTACATTAACTTTATAAACACATTATTCATCTGTCTCAATATTTTCCCCTCCAATCCCAGTTATTTGAATCATGAGTAAACTCAGCTAGGTTTTCACATCATGCCAACTAGTGTTCCAAAAAAAAAAAAAATCACAAACCTCTATGCACAATGAAAAAGAAATGA
Source organism: Fukomys damarensis (assembly GCF_012274545.1). NCBI lineage: Eukaryota > Metazoa > Chordata > Mammalia > Rodentia > Bathyergidae > Fukomys > Fukomys damarensis. Next base: position 26,996,231 of record NW_022900919.1, on the reverse strand, counting down.
CCACTTGACTTTATGAAAAAGTACTTAAGGTTCTTTTAAGTTATATTTAAATATTCATCTGAAACATAGGAAATATAAATTGGCAAAGAGTAAATACATTATTTATACAATAAACAACAAAAACGGTGCAACTCCTATTAAATTCTAAATATGATGGAAAGTTATAAATATTTTGGTTACTTTTATCTTGATTACAATTCGCCTTATTACAATTCACCTTAAATCATCTTATTCTTTCTTTACATGCTTTGCGATATTGATGTCAATTTAGCAACTTGTTTCAAATTCGGACAAAAATACCTTAAAAAGAGTCAATACCATAGCTGTAGAATGACAGGATGTATTTATTTTATCAGTAGATATGGAGAGACCAGATTCCATATAAAAAGGACAACCCTTCCTATGATGAGCTTTGCCTTGGGGAGAGGGGGGCTCTTCTAGAATAATACAAACACTCCGTTGCCAAATAGTTAGGAAGACCTTTTTCAATCAGTATCAAATTTAAAATGCTATATTGATCCATGTAATTTTCTTTTTATTCCATTGCTCTATTTTACTTAAATGGCAATAATTCTTCTGCAATAATGTTACTATATGTATGATCTTATGATCCACCTCGAGTTACAATTCAATTTACTCTGAAACATTAGTAAAATTGCACTTAGGGGGTCCCCTTCGAAAATCAATCTCCCAAGATCAATTCCAGGTCAAAAACGATTCAGTGTTAAAAGCTGGGTTGATTTTTAGAGCTACAAATACCAATAAAGTTTCCAACTTTTAAAACTCGGAGCGCTCAGGTTAGGAACTTGGTGCCTGTAGGCTCAGCCAGCGTTTCGCTTAATTTGGGAACTTCTGGAAAGAGGAGATCGCCACCGCGAAGATCGGTGACAGCACTAGGTCCTGGGAAGTCGCTGTCCCCTGCCCGAAGCACAGGAGTCCGAAGCTGGGGCTCTCGAAGTCGATCGCCGAGCGCGGGCCAGCGTCCGCACATCCAGTGTCCCCGTCGGCTGCCGCCA
>NW_022900919.1:26973153-26993811 GCF_012274545.1 Fukomys damarensis | reverse complement strand
CGCGACGCTCTTCGTCGCCGCCACCTCTACGCGGTGCGGGCCCCAGCTGCGGAGCTGGGTTTATTTTAGTCCAGCGCCAGGTTTACGACAGACTCGGGGGGCGGAGCAATATCCAGAACAGGCAAACAATGGTCATTGACATCTCCCCCCGCAGAAAGGAGGCAGCAAGGTAAGGGGGGCAGCGGTGCTCCTGGAACGATCCGCACCCCCACCTCCATCCTCGAGCCTTGTCCACGCCGGGCACCCGGCCCCGGAGCACCAGGAGTAGTGCCCGGAGGCCGGTGTCATCCTGGATGCATCGCTTGCCCGCATCCCGACCGGAGTTCTCCCGAAGTGACTTAGAAGCAACGTCCAGGATAACTGGGAGGGGGCAGCATGCTGCTAAAGCAGGGAGGGGTGGCTTTTCAGGACTCACCCGGTCTGCTTCAGCTACCAGCCCCTCAAGGTTCCATCATCTAAAGTGTTAAAAAAAAAAAAAAGCTCTTGGGTCGCACCATAAGAGCACATAAAGAGAAGAGTTACAATGCTAGTCCTCTGCCATTGTAGGGCTCCCTAATTTATGCATCTTTAGATCTTTAAGCATCATTTTGTGGGCCACCCAACGGACACCACCAAATTAGCTCAAAGTATCCCAGTCCAGAGAAGAGAAAACACACACAGACACTAACAAATACACAGATGCTAACTTGTAAGTATTATGTTTTTACTCTGTGGGCACAGCAGTTGAACAAGGGAAAGAAGATACGTTTTTATTTTTGTTTGCTAAAATGTTTCATGTTCAATTTACACCTGTAAAATTCTTCACTGTTTGTTACCTTTTCCTTTTTGTTCTCTAACCCCACTCTCTGATTAAGAATTTATTCTGTTATTACTCTGAAAAGATTTAAAAAGCCCAAATCTTAAATATTTCTAGCTGTTTGCAATAGGTCTTTTTGTTGTTGCAAAAAGTCTGTTAAAGGGATATGAAAGTGGCTGTAGAAATAAAGTGAAATGATAGTTTCTCTTGAAAAATACAAAGCCATAGATAAACTGATTTAAAAGGAAAACTTCGTCATTCTTGCTTGCTTTTCATTTTCTTTCCCCTCTCCTCTCCTCTTCTCTTCTCTTCTCTTCTCTTCTCTTCTCTCTCTCTCTCTCTCTCTCTCTCTCTCTTATCCTCTCCTCTCCTCTTCTCTTCTCTTCTCTTCTCTCTCTCTCTCTCTCTCTCTCTCTCTCTCTCTTTGTAAATTTACCTGCATGGCAAAAAATAACTTACACAATATGAATTCTTTACCAAATACTGAGACAAAGAATTAGACAAAAGAAGTGTGTAGAGCATACTGACTAAATTTTGAAAACAGTCTTGCAACTTAAAAAAAATAATGATAAGGAAATGACACAATTTTGAAGTTTTTGTTTTTTTTGTTTTTTTTTTTTTTGGAAAGGAGTTAAAGATAAGAATGATTTATTCAGCAAGATTTTATTATGTTTTTAAAATATAGGCTGTGTGAAAACTATGAAAGTTTAACCTGACAGCATGTCATGAAGGGAAGAACAGTATTACATGCTCCTTTTTCTGTGTAGTTTCATTTCTGTGATTGGAATGTGGTTTTGTCTCATTGTTTTAATCATTGTTTTGTTCATTCCAGTGTAGTTTTGGCAAAGAATCTGCCTTTTCTACAGGAGAAAAAGCCATATGGCCACCCCCAAGAAGAAAGTGATTACTAGATGAGTATTTAAAGTACATACTAAAGAATAAAATTTATGGATATCAGTTACTGACATCAAACTTTAATATTGGCACAGTTTTGATGTGATGCTACTTTATGGGTCTTTTAGATCTTTATCCTCACTGCACTGGAATTGCAGTATTTTTCCTAAATTAAGAATACACAAAGACTTCTTATTGTATGTATTTAAGCAACTGTCGGAATCCTGAAAACTCGTTTGCCTTTTTTAAAAATTGCATTGTTTACTTGTATTTATTAACTTAAAATAGTAGAAAGCAATTTTAAACTTTCCTCAAATACAAATGAGTAGTGAATAATTATATTTTACTTTTCAAATTCAAACATACTTCAAACATGAAGCCATTGTCACAATCTCTGTTGATTCGTTGTCCTAATTGAAAAAGTGTTTCAATTATAATTTTTCCAGATGAATATTATTTACCCTGTTTTCAGGCTATGCATGTCATTTCACATTTTATTTATAGATCTTCAATCAGCCATTTACAAGTGGTTATACAAGTTGTTGCTTGGTTTTTAACTGTGTTGGGTCCTATTACAAGTACATTTACATCTGAAAGCCTCCCATCTTTAAATTAAAAAGTACTTTACCATATCTGAAGACTCTCTGCACAGTCACTTTTTGACTGCTTAGAAATAAACCAAATAGTACTTCTCTAGAGGTGAACAGTTCTGGGAGAAAATTTTTATGATCGTCAGCATTTATCCCTATCAATTATTTGTATCTCACTTGAAATTGCATACCTTCATGGTGAAAGCACTAGTTGGTTGTATACAGACGGTTTTGAAAATAGAGATATTCTGGAGAATGTATTTGTATATTTAAAGACACAAAATAATTTGATTATACTCCATTGAAGTTTTTTATCAAATTGATGTTATCAGATTATTGTATGTCCAAAATTGTGAATGGAAATTTAGATTTAGTAGGTTTCTTAAATATTGTCAATTACACTGGAATTCACAGGAAATATATTTCTCAGAAGTGTTTTCTTTTTTTTTCTTCTTTAATGCTGACACTCGAGGAAAACAAAAACAAGTACTCTCAAAGGGAATACAGTGAAACGAGATGTTCCCCTCTCTTGCCTTCCAGCCTTCCAGTTCCTCTCCCTTCTTTCAGGCATACTGTTACCTGCTGCTTCCCAGATGGTCTACACATCTGAAGACACACTTCCATTTCATAACATAAGAAGTAGCAGGCTCTTGATGTGGTGTGGTGTCTTGCTCTTATCATTGGTTAGGTTTTGTAGTTTTGCACTTATCACTGGAAACATACTAAGGCTGTGGCAGATAAAATTTTCCTAGACAAAAAGATTCCATAGACTCTCGGCTTTTTGACAAAAAAATAGTATTTACTGAAAATCTTTAATTTATTAGTTAACCTTATGGACAAAAATGTTTGTCAAATCATTCTGAGGAAGGCTCTTTCCCCAGAGTTGGGATTTGCTATTGTCAGACAGCTCTGCAAGAGGGGCCTGGGAGGAGTCCAGAACCCTTCTAACAGATCTGCTTTGAAGTTCAGTTCCAGCCAGTACTGGGGAAGATTTTGTCTTCCTAGGTAACAAGTAGATTGCCAGTGTGTCCTGAATTTCCTCATCAGGAGGAACTGTATTTGAAAATAGAACTCTCTGCTTGATACTCAAGGACTTAAATGCCTTTAGGAAAGGAGAGATGTGCCACATTTGTAGTTAGCTTAAAATAGATGTAAAATAATTTGATTAATGAAGTTTTCATGTTGTAGATTTAAAATATCTTTGCAATTGAAAGGGACCAAAGAATCATGTCAAAGACACTAGTATTTTATAAGAACATTTGAAGTTATAAAGAAAGCTGCTAGGAAAATGAAACAAAATTTATTTAAAGTTTGCCAGTCATTTTTAAGATTAGTTAAATTACAGGGATTTGCATTTTATGAAAAAAATATGAAAGGGTTACTGTATCACAGAGAAAGTCTCAGAAGTGTAAAATTATTAAAAGCATCTTAATTTAAATAAGCACCGAAAACAAATTTAAAACTTACTTCTCTGTGACTCAGTAATTCTTGCACATTTTCTTCACAAAATGCAAAATCCTTGTAGTTTAACTCCTCTTAAAAATATCTTGAATTGGATTTAGCTCAGTGGTGTGGTGCCTGCCTCGAAAGCACAAGGTCCTGAGTTCCATCCCTGATAACCAAAAAAACAAAAAATAAATTTAAAAAAATCCTTAAATCATCCTAAGAACCAGATACTTTAGATTGAAAATAGTCTTTTTTCTGACCAATGAACATGTTTTAAATTAACATAATTATTAGTACAGCCCAACGATGAATAGGTGTTAAAGACATCACCCTTGTCTAAATAATCACTATAATGAAATTCAATGAAATGTTAAAAAAAAAACCTCCCAGTGTCATACTGTAATATTTTTTATGGTTATAGCAAAGAGTAATAGGCTATACTAGGGAATAAAAATAAGAAAATTGTACTGTTGTCAACTCTCTCACCCTAGTATTGTAAGCTTGAGCTAGAAATTTAAATTTTTCTGTATTTTAGAAATTTCTTTTTAGAATGATACATGATATGGGGAAAGCAGTAGCAATGTTAAAAGATTTTAATCCTGAGTATCAAGTTTACTTGTATATCAAGTAGAAAGTTTAAAACTTTTAAAATGGCATTTCTGTTAAACAATATTTTTAACATCTTTCATATTTTAGAATATCATTAAATGCCTCATAGGAAAAATCTTGAATTTTAAGCAAATTATATTTATGTTATTTTGTATAAAGAGCTGGTTGTTCTAAATGCTCTACCCTGTCTTTACCCACCCTTAGTTAGAAAGACTTCATGTAACTTTTAAAAATATATACTTTTATAAGTTTTTAAAGTGCTGTCCATCTTTTCAAATTAAGGATTCAATGGCCTGTTAAAGGTGTATCACCTTACATGCACAAATCAATTTGTAATTATCAAGGAAGGTATTAGCTTGCATACCTAAGCTAAGTAATTGAGTTATTTCTTTTTCCTATCATTTACTTGGACAATAACTCCAATTTTGATGTTTTGGTAAATTATTAGGTTACGGCACTTTTTAAGTAAATGAAGTTTTACTATGTGCATTTTAGAAGAAATAATATTATAGAGGGCAATATTATAATTAGAGAATAATTTGCCAAATTTTATCTTGTGTACTGAACAGAAACTGTACATGTATGTGTGTATATATATATATATTTGAATTCTAGAGTTGGAATTGTGCTTAAAAGGAAACCCAGGAATTCATACACACTAGGTGAGTACTGTACCACTGAGTAATATCCCTAGCACAAAATAAGTCTTAAACCACAATATATCTGTCAGGTGGACATTAAAATTATTACCCTAAAACATCTAGTTTGTGAAATAAACTAATAGTGGGATTTGACTCTTAGAAAATCAGTGTTTATTTTACAGTTTCTGAAAGATGCTAAATATAAAAGGCAGTTTGTCACTGTACGGGGTATTATGCAGTTATCACTGAAAAGGTGTTTCAAACTGAAAACTTGAAAATTTCACAAAAGTGCTACAAAGCACAAGTCATTGGAATTTAACCCCACATGCCATGCCAGAGAAGTGAGAATTGCTTGAGAAAAATCTACCAGCTTTAATGAAAGCAACTTAACATTTGGTATGCAGCATATCTTTTAAAATGTATTACTATATAATAGAAAAATAAAATATTTGGAATGATCACCTCTTCCAAGATAAAAAGCATGTGTATCCAAAACAGGTTAAAAAAGACCAAACTAACTCATCCAGGCATGGTGGTGCACGTCTGTAATCCCAGCACATGGAAGGCTGAAGCAGGGAGATGGATCACTGCAAGTTCAAAACCAGCCTGGACTACATGATGAGACGTTGACTCAAAAAACAAAAACAAGCAAACCTTAACAGGTAAAAAAATTTACAAAGTAAAATAAAATTTTAAATTGAGTTTATAATTTCTTAAGTTAATTTTTTATCTTCTGATACCAGGGATCAAACTCAGAACCTTGTGCCTGCAAGGTAGACAGGGTGCCACTGAGCTAAAAATCCAAGCTGTAAAGTTAATTATAAAATGATACAAGTAAATGTTGAACCGTGAAGGGTATGGTAACATTGAACGTTGTGCATAAATTGTTCTATGATTGTAATGCAACTATTTACAAAATAATTGTTTTAATAATTTTTATGTGCTTACTAATACAAATGGGTAAAATGCTCTGAAAGATCTAAAGGGAAAGTATTTTACATATGAAGTTTCACCACAATGTATCAGGTGAATGAATATATATGTATTTTAGAGTTGATTCTCTTAAATGCAATATTTCTGCAGGGTAATTAACAGTAGTGCATATATGATTGAGCTACTGTTGGCAGACTGCCTTGACAGAGCTCTTTTCAACAATTTGCAGAGATTAAGAGGGTAGTGGAAATGGTGGTTTAGAAATTGCTTTCTAAAGACACTGGGGGATCAACGAGAAACCTAGAGTTTCCAGTGCCCTCTGAAATCATCTTCACATAAAACCCAGGTTTAGTAGGTGCAAGTGTCATTTAAGTGCTCTGTTCATGAAAAAAAAAATGTGACATAGATTATTTGGTCATGGATAAATGAACAAATTAGGGTCCCTTCTATGTCAAAAAGAAAAACGGAGATTGCTCTGTATATTCAGTGTTCTCCACATGATTTTATTTAACTCTATAGATAATAGATTGAATTATTTACTAATTTAACAGACATTTTCCATGCCCTCCAAAATCTAATCACAAATTGCTCCATTTACATGTGTTCAAGCCAGTTGTATCTCTCATGTAGATAATTTGACAGATTTAGGCAGGATTATATGAGGCAAAAAACTCTCTGCCTTGATTCATAAAAATGAAGCAATTTATAAATAAATATATCTGTGTACTTTAAACATTCAGTAAGAATCAGGCCTCACAGATAAGGACTTTATAAAAGAGTAATATGTTAAGAAATGGATGGGATCAAAATCCTATACAGACATTAAAGTTCAATGTTAGTCTTGGCTCTCAGCATCTTAGAGGTCAGTTATAAAAGCCAATATATTTTCTTTATTTTTAGGAAGAGTGCACATACCCTCATTTTTCAGAGGAAGGTGCATTTTCTATCACTTAGACTAAAAGAAATTTCTTCTATCAGTTACAGTATAAGTTTGCAGAACATGCAGTTTAGTATCATCTTGAAAAGTGGGTATATGATACAGTACGGCTTCTTTTTTTAAATCCCCTTTTCCTCCTTTCCACCACTGAATCCCCTTTCCCCATTTTTTTTGGTACCAGAGATCAAACTCAGGACCTTGTTCTTGTGAGGTAGGTGTTGGCACCATGGTCCCCCTTTCCCCATTTTTGTTCTTACTGATATTATTAATCTGTTTTTTTTTCTTTTTCCTTTTTTTTTTTTTTTTGAGATAGGGTCTCTAGGCTGGCCTGTCCTCAAACTTGGAGCAATCCTCCTGTCTCAGCCTCCCAAGTGCTGGGATTACAGCCATGCACCACCATATCCAGCTGATATTATTAATCTTATGTTTCTGATATAATGTTTACATTCATTTAGGTTATTAGGTTCCTCTAAATAGCATATCTTTTCTACTTATCCCCCCTCCCAACCCAAATTCTCTTGGATTCCTTACCATTTATAAGAGCTTTATACCCTTGTCCCTTATGGAGGGTGGGAGAATATCACAAAGGAAGCACTGAATATCTTAATAGTTCAATAGCAGATGCCGTTTTTTCTAAGCTTTGCTTGTTTTTGTGGTCATTTCTAAGGAGTATGAGACCTCAACACCAAATCAGCTCAATCATGGATTTTGAGAAAGGAACAAAATAATGATTTGTGTATATAGGCTTCTGAAGTCCAGAAATGAACTTTATACTCTCCAGAGAAGACTTCATAAAAATCACAGTATGATTTAGTAGTTTGATTACTAGAAAATTCCCCTACTGAGGTTAAATATGTTGCCATAATTTGTAAGAATGTTCAGTATGTTGATGTCAAACTATAAGTATAGTTTCTTCCTACAAAACTCTCAAGTATAGGAAGATATTATCTTATTGTCATATTATCCTACTTATGTTTTCTCCCTTTTATATTAAAATCCCCAGAATGAAAAAATCTGGAGTGAACATATGCAGTTGTGTTAACTATGAATTATCAAGTGGTCATTGTGCTGAAGAATATCCTGAATGCTTAGGAAAAGAGGGGAAGGGCCCTCTGATTCTAGAGTGAGAAAACTTTCCTAGCATTCATACTCCAATCTTGATAGCATGTTACCTATAAATATGTTCCTCATCTTTACCAATTTATGTTTCATGGCACTGTACATAGACCTCCATCATATTTCTAATGAGCACATTATATTCTCTAATTTTACTATAAATTAACCATTCTTCTAATGAGTTTGGGTTCATTCTTTTTCCCCTCCCTTCCTACTGTAAACAGTGATGTAGGTAACATACATACAGATTTTTATGTATGGGTTCTGCAAGATAAATTGTTAAAAGTAAAATTCAATCAGAGGGTAAGTTTATTGCACATTTTGATAGAGTTTGGCAAATTCCCCTCCAAAAGGACTGTATGAGTTTACATGTCAGCAGTATATGATTTTTTCCCACATCTCTCACAGCACTAATCATTAATTATTTTAACCAAATTACTTTAGTCTTACCTAAGTATTTTAATAGCTCTTCAGTTTTTTTATTTACAAAAAGCATTATTCATTTAACTCCCCCAAAGGAAAAAAAAAGGAAAACTAACCAAGAAAAATAGTGCGAAGAACAAAAATTCCCTGAAATAATACCCAGAATCACCAGTATTAAGAATTGAAGCTAGAAATTTTAACCTAGAATGTTAATATATTTTCATCTGTTACACTGAGTATGATGAAATAAAAAACAAATTTGCTTTAGGATTAAATGAACTGCAGTTGAATTCTGTTCTACCAAAAGAAACTTTGGTGGCAAATTGAGTCCTCTGATACTCATTTCTTTTTCAACTGTGAAGGTGTGACAGATAAAATGAGTTTAAGTGATAACATAGTCTAGTGGTTCCATGAAACGTTTGCTTTATTTATATTTTTCTTCTTTTCCTTTATGAGAGCAAAAGGAATATTTCCTAAAATGCCATGTTTAATTGCAGAGATTGATGCTCAGTTTGACAAAGGAGAGGCTGAAAAGTAGTGTTAGTATACCAATGGAGGACTTGTAGAGAGAAAGATTTATTCTTTGTAAGGCCGAGTCTTCATTTCACCACCCCTGGACACCTCTCCTTAACATTCTCTTGTCATGTGACATTTTATAGCTGAAATGTTGAATAACATTATCCTCCTTGGAAAAACATCTTCAGTCATAAGTTTCTCTTTTAGGAAGAAAATCAGTAGGATAATCTTGGCATCAATCAGACAGAAAAATTTCTTAAGCAAAATTCTATACCAAAGGTAAAGGTACTTTGAGAGTTTTGTCTTTGAAAAACTTAGATGAGGGCTTTATGTATTTCATAGATCAGGAAGTTAGAAGGAGAAAATGATATTCTTCTGTCCAGATAGAGGAGCATTTAAAGAGTATTTACAGAAGTAACTTAAATCAGTGAACATTTAAGGGATGTCTGCCACCATGGTTTGGATATGGTTTGAGTTTGTCTGCCAAAAGTCACATGGAAACTTGATCTCAGTGTGTTGATGTTAGGAGGTGGGGGAATCTTAAAAGGTGGGGCCAGGGGCTGGCAATGTAGCTCAGTGGTAGAGAACTTGTTTAGCAAATTCAAAGTCCTGCATTCAAACTCTGACACTGGAAGAAAAATAAAGAGAGTGCCTACTGGGAGGTGAGTAGATCATTTGGGGGCATCTCCCTTAGAAGAGATGAATATATTTCCATTGGGACATTAGTTCTTATAAAAGCGAGTTGCTATGAAGCAAGGCCACCTTAACACTCTTGGCCTTTTGTCTGTGTACCAGTTTTCCTGCCATGTGAGACAGTCAAGGGTGCCTCCACCAGTGGCAAAGCAGATGGGAGCACCTGATGTTGGACTTTTAGCCTCCAAAATTGTGAATTAAACAAATCTCTTTTCTTTGTAAGTGCCCAGCTGCGGGTATATAGCAACAACAACAACAAAAACAAAAACCAAAGATATCTACCACATGCCAGGCCCAAGAAAACTTGGAGTTTTCAGGAAATGGTAAATTGTGTGTGACTGGAGCATAAGAAACAAATTGAGAATCACTGAGAGATGAAAAATTTGGCAGGAGCAAGATTATGAAGAACCTTGTATACTATCTTAAATAATTTGGATTTTATCCATAGATAGCAACAAGACCCAAAATCAAACTGGCATCAGTATAGAGAATGAATTCAGGAATACTAATTCTGGAGGCAGAACATCCAGTTAGGAAGCTATTATAAAAATCCATGAGGACTTGGACTAAAGTAACAGCCATGGAAATGAGGAAGGACAGATATGTGAGATGTTGAAGAGGCAGGATACACGTAGGTCTAGGAATTTAGGAATTACCATATAAGAATCTTTCTTTCTTTATTTCTCTTTAACAGTTCTCATTAAGTTAAAAGATACAGTCACATGTAGAAATTTGAATTTAAACCGATATTATAGTCATAAAGGATACATACTATAAATGTGTTTTTAAATGAGCCAGTAGAAAATAGGCAATTTATGAACAAAATAGTACAAAGGACTAATCAGTACCAGAAAGGTGTTTGTTCTCCAGCAGACAAGGGACTTGCAAATAAAATAGCCATGAAAAACCATTCCTTGCCTCCAAAAAGATTTACCTTATATTCCTGCAGATTATAGGAACCTAATGAAGTAATTTATATGAAAAGAGGTATTCATTTGAATGCTGCTGAGACTAGTCTCAGACTAGAGAAAGGTAAGTGTGCAGCTGGGTGTCAGGAACAAAATAATGAGAAACTCAAATGCCACCAGGACACTTACCTCCTGTTCTCTCTCTCCATATTGGTGTCATTTCTTCTACTACAGATTATTTTCCTCTATAGTGCAAAAATAACCCAGGGGTACCATTCTATCCTGTGGTTTCCCCACATAGACTTCTATTAGAAGAGTTTGACTATGGATTTCTACTCTAATTTAAAAAGACTGATTGGTTCAGCTTTGAACAAGTGCTCACCTCTGTGGAAATAGTTCTATGATAGGCAGTCACCACTAGAACTATTGAAGATATGTATGTGGTTGAGAGGAGGTGGATAGAGAACAGCAAAGAAGACAGGAGCAGGATACACAAAATGAAACATTCCCATCACATTCCTGTTGTCATGTTTAATTTTTTTTTATTTGTACTGGAGATTGAACCCAGGCTTTTACACAAAGCTACATTCCCAACCCTTTTAAATTTTATTTTGAGACAGGGTATCATTAAGTCATGAAGTTATCCAGGCCAGGCTTCAACTTTTGATCCTCCTCCCAGAATGCTGGAATTATAGGTGTGGGCCACCATGCCCAGCTCAGTACTGTTTCTTTGTCTTCTCTGCTGCCTCTACCTTTGTACCTCTCTACTTTGTACCTTTGTTTTCTGAAGAACTTCCTCAATTTCTGTTCCTGTTTCCCCTTCTATTGCATGCTCATTCTATGAATCTTATCTTGACTCCCCTTCCCTTTTTGGCCCTTCACAGTAAACGAAGCTCAAAATTCAGTCCTTGATATTCTGATCAGCAGGAGAGCTCAACCTAGGCTGTCATGTATGCTAAGCATATACTCTACCACTGAGCTACACTCTCAGATCCTAGACCTCAAACTTTTGTTGCTGAATCTCAGGCTGGCCACTACCACTATGCTTCCCTGGTTTCACTTTTCCTGACTCTCTGGCAGGGAGGGGAAGGCTGCAGTTGGTTGTGCCACTTCTCTCCCAGGTTCCATCACACTCAGTAGCATCAACTCATATTTGTAGTGATCTCATAGATTAGAGGGAAGTGAGGACCCAGTCTTTTACAGAGAGACTCAAGTCCTCTGCTTAACATTCAGATAATCCATTCCAGGAATTGCTGAGGATGACTATTTTATAACTATCCTACTTCCAGGACATATGTTGTGACCTGTTCAAGCTGGACTTTTCATTACCCTACTACCACTCTAATTTTGTCTTGTCCTTCTCCTGGCAAACCACCTAGTAACTGTATATTGGGACCCTGCTTATGTTCTCCCGGCCAGTCTAGGCCTTTGGATTTCTCTCTCCACTGATAACCTACTCAAAGTTAAGAATTTTACATGAAAAACTATTACCTTAGCATATTTGTTGAATGATTGTATTTCTTAATTACATTTATCATTTTTGTTATTGTGTTATCATTGGAGTGCGTTATGTGGAAAGATCTGGACTCTGATGACAGCCCTGGAATACTAGTTAGGAATATAAAATTGGTCAAATGAGTTGACCACTGAGTTGGTTTTGAGTGTATAAAATGAAGGGCACAAACATGATTCTGGAAAACATTACAGATTAGATTCCAAAGGAGTTTGAAATTCCTGTAAAACAAAATATATCACAAACAAGCTTAAAGAATTGGGGAAAATGTGTACCACCTATATGCAAAGAATATATGCTATAAACATGCTTTCAAACAAGCCAGTAGAAAATGGAAAATTTTTGAAATAGTACAAAGAACAGCCAAGAGAAATCATTCCTTGCCTCCAAAAAGACATACCTTATATTCAGAGTGGGAGAATATAGGATCACAAGAGCAGGATGTTGTCAAGATTGCAAAATGATATAGCATTTTTGCCTGAAGACATTAAATGTTTATCCTTTTGAACTATCAAGTCCACTTTCAAGTAATTATTGCATAAAAATACTTGGAATAAATATACATAAAAGCTATCCAGAAAGCACAATTTATAAATAATCGGAATTTTCATCAATAGAAAAACGATATGTAGTAACATGAGGGAAGGCTGCATTTATAGCCATGAAGTTTTCAGTGGCATGCTCTTGAAGAAAAAGTTGCAAAGCCAAGTGCATTAGCTTTTCTATTGCTGCGACAAAATACCTGACACCTACAATTTATTTTTTTCAATAAGTTTATTGGTACATTTTAGGTATACAATACAGTTATATTCATCATTGGGAGCTTGTACCATTACATGATGTATCTTGATTCTTATTTATTCCCCATTCCCCGCCCTCCCTTCAAACCCTTCACCTCTCCCTACTTACAAAGACTTTGTTTCCATTTTTCCTTTTCTCATATTTTTTTCCTTTCCCCTACCCCTCCCACTTCCCCTACTCCCATAGACCTTTTCTTCCTATTTCACATTGTAAATTATATATTTTGATCTTTACACTTTTAGTTTATCACACCAGGGAAACTATTTGGTATTTACACTTGTGTGCTATTTATTTCACTTAAGAGCATGACATCAGTGTGCATCCATTTAGCTATAAATATCTCTAGTTTCTCATTCTTTATGCCTGAGTAGTACTCCATTTCATTTAAAAAAAAAAACCCACATCTTTATCTAGTTGATGGGAAAATGGGCTGTTTCCAAGCTTTAACTGTTATAAACCATGCTGCTATAAACATGGATGTGCATATATCACTGTGGTATGATTCTTTTAATTCTTTTGGGAAGATACACAGCAGCGGAATAGCTGAGTCAAGTGGGACCTCTAATCTTAGTTTTTTGAGGTATCTCCATATTGATTTCCACAGTAGTTGCACCAGTTCGCACTCCCACCAACAATGGAGAAGGATTCCTTTCTCCCCACAACCCTGCCAGCATTTGTTATTGGTTGATTTCTTGATAGCAGCCATTCTTTCTGGGGTGAGGTATAATCTCAGTGTTGTTTTCATCTGCATCTCTCGAATGACCAGTGATGTTGAACATCTTTTCATATGTTTCTTTGCTGCTTTTACTTTGAGAAATGCCTGTTCATTTCAAATGTCCATTTTTGAATCCAGTCTTTATATTTGGAGGGGGGTCTAGTTTTTTAAAGTTCTTTATATATTCTAGATAGAACTTTGCTGAGGAACAGCTGATAAAAAAATTTTTCCCACATTGTAGGCTGTCTCTTAGCTCTGATGGTGGTTTCTCTTGTAGTGCAGAAGCTTTTTAATTAGATGAGATCCCAGTTGTTGATTCTCTGTGCTTGTTCCCATGCTACTGAGGTTTTGTTCATAAAGTCTTTTCCTATGCCAGTGTCTTTGAGTTTTACCTAAGTTATCTTCCAACAAGTTTAGTGTTTTAATGTTTAAATCTTTAATCCCCTTCAATTTTAGTTTAGTGCATGGTGAAAGATAGGGGTCTAGTTTTAATCTTAGGCAAACTAAAATCCAGTTTTCCCAACACCATTTATTAAAGAGGTTATCTTTCTCCAATGAGGATGGTTGGCTCCTTTGTCAAAGATGAGGTAGCTGAGTATGTCTGGAGTTGTTTCTACATCTTCTAATCTATTCCACTGATCTTCAGATCTGTTTCTTTGCCAGTACCATGCTGTTTTTATCATGGTGGCTTTATAGTACAGTCTCAAGTTGGGGATTGTGATACTCCCTGTCACGTCTTTGTTGCCTAGAATTACTTTTGCTATTCTAAGTCTCTTCTCATTCCAAATGAATTTTTGAATTGTTTTCTCTAGTTCTGTGAAACATATTGTTTGGATTTCAATTGGGATTGCATTGAATCTGTATAGTAGTTTTGGAAATATGGCCATTTTACCTTATTGGTTCTTCGTACCCAGGAAAAAGGGATGTCTTTCCATTTTCTTATATCCTCTTTGATCTTTTTTTTTTTTCAGAGTGCTGTAGTTCTCAATGTAGAGGTCTTTTGCTTCCTTTGTTAGATTGATTCCTAGATTATTTCATTTTTGGGGATGCTATTGTGAAAGGAATTGTTTCCCTATTTTCTCTCCCCGTGACTCTGTTATTTATGTACAAGAAAGCTATTGATTTCTGAGCTGACACCTACAATTTAAAGAAGGGGCTTATTCTGGCTCTTGGATTCAAGGCAGAAACATCATAGTTGGAAGGTCATGGTGAGGAAAGCTCAACTCATGGCATCCAGGAAGCAGACAGCAGGGGAAGAACCAGAGAACAAGAGCCAGGGACCAGATATAGTCCCCAAAGTCACATCCATATGACCTACTTCCTCCAACTAGGTCCCACATCCTAACTGCCCACTCGGTCCACTGTGCTTTCACGATCAGTATCACCTTAGTTACTGAATCCAGTCAAACTGATAAAATTAGCAGGTACACCACGCCCTGTGATCCCATTTTGTGGAAATAATTCATGTACTTGAAATATATATTTAAAATGTTTTCAAATTTTTACTGCATTTTTAAACTCATTTGGAAGTTATAAGGAGCTATTCCTTATGGAATTGAAAGGAGGAATGAAGGAATGAATTTTCACTTTTTAATTTTTTAAGTTTTATTTTATTTTTATTTTTTGGATTTTTGAGACAGGATCTCACTATGTAGTTGAGACCGACCTGGAATTCACTTTGTAGCCCAGGCTGGTCTCGAACTCACAGTGATCCTTCTGCCTCAGCCTCCTGAGTGCTGGGATTACAGGCGTGCACCACCATGCCCGGCTCGAATTTTCACTTTTTAAATGTGACTCAATTATGAGCATTATCTGTTTTTATGTGTTAATCTTCCTTAGTTTGTTAATTCTTTTGACTAATGTTACCTCTTCCTCATAGCACTTGCCAATGTCAGTCACTTAAATATGTGATTTTACTTTTTTTTCTCATGAATGGTTTCTAATAACTAATCTGCTATAATTTTTGCACTTGAAGCTTGAATGGAATGTGCTTAGGTCTAAATTTATCCTAGTGGTGTTCTCTAAGCTTCTTGAATCTTTAGTTTGGTATCTGTCATTATTTTTGTGTATTTATTTTATTAGTACTCTTTTTTTGCAATACATAATGCATACATTCACCAGGGGGAATTTGTACATGTACCTATCACATCCTAATCCTTTTTATGTCTCTTTCTCTTCCCTTCCCTTCTCCTTCCTCCATCTTTAGGTCCCCTTACCATTTGCAAAAGGTCTACCTTCCAGTTTCCCATCATTTTTTAGTTTGCTTTTTAAATTATTTATATGATATGTAAGCTTTTGAGTCTGATTTGTTTCACTTGACATTATGGTTTCATGGTGAATCAATTTTCTTACAAATGACTCAAATACATCTTTATGGCTAAATAGTGTTCCATTGTGTGTATAATCCACATTTTTTTTGTCCATTCATCTGTTGATGGGCGTATAGGCTGCTTGCAAGATTTAGCTATTATGAATTGTGCTGCTATAAACATTGGTATGAATATATGACTGTAATAGGATGTCTTTCACTCTTTTGGAAAGATAGCGAATAGCTGTGTCAAAGGGAATTTCTAATTTTAGTTTTTGAGGAATTTCCATACTGATGTCTGTAGTGGTTGCACTACTTTCCATTTCAATCAACAATGTAGAGGGTTTTTTTTTTTTTTTTCCTGTAGGCTTGTCTGCGTGAGTTGTGTTTTGAATTACTGATGATGGCCATTCTTTCTGGAGTGAGATGAAATCTTAGTATGGTTTAATTTGCATTTCTATAATGGTCAAAGATTTGAACTTTTTTTCTTGTATTTATTGGGCATTTGTGTGTCTTCTTCTGAGAAGTGTCTATTCATTTAAACTGCCAATTTTTTATTTGATCTTTTATTTTGGAGGATCTAACTTTTTTTAGTTCTTTATGTATTCTGGATATTAGTCCTCTGTCTGAGGAATAGCTAACAAAATTTTTTCCCATTCTGTAGATTGTTCACTTGGTTGTTTCCCTGATCGTGCAGAAGTTTTTTTGTTTTTTTTTTAACTCATGGATCAAACTGAGAACCTTGTGCTTGTGAGGCAGGCAGTAGAACCACTGAGCTAAATCCCCAGCCCCAGAAAGTCCTTGTTTAACCCTATGTCTTCAAGAGTTTTATATATTTCATCTCTCTGGAGATTGTTTCTGTTTTAATATCTAGATTTTTCATCCATTTTTATTTTATGTTAGTGCACAGTGAGAGATACAGACTTATAATTAATCTTGTGTATGTGGATAACTAGTTTTCCCAGCACCATTTATTGAAGAGGTTTTTTTTTATCTAGTGTCTTAATTTTGGAACATTCTTGGCCATTGCTACTTCAACTATTTGTGCTTTATCCTTCTCTCTAGGATTCCCATTATGTATATGTTACATCTCTGAAATTACCCCACAGCTCTTGAATACTCCATTATTTTCATTCTTTTCTCTCTCTACATCTTTGAGAGGCATATTTCTCATTGACTTGTAGCATTTCCTGTTGATTCTTTCAGTTTCCATCTCTGTTTATTTTATCCATGTGTTCTTCCATGCTGTGTAGTATTTTTTTCCATTAAGGCCTTAACAAATAAATCATAATTATTTAAAATTCCCTGTTAGATATTTCCAGAATCTTCTGGTTGTGGCATTTCCCTCATCTCTTCCAGCTGGGCTTTTTTCTTGCTTTGTAACATGAGTTGTAATTTTGTGGTTGAAAGCCAAACCTATGTATCAGATACTAGAAACTGAGGATTTTATGTCCCTGTAGTGAGGCACTGGGCTGTTTGTCATGTTTGTGTAGCTGCAGTGCCAGAGGTTTAAGACCTCTCTATTGTCCTTGCTTTTCTCTCTCATTGTTTTGGGGTTCCTTGAAGAACTCTTTCTTAAATGGAACTTCCTACTGTGGCTCCTTCTGCTATAATCCACTCTCATTATGCTGGTGTCCTGTTGGTTTGGTGGTAAAGTTTGGATGAGTTCTATAATCCTATGATAGCAGAGGACTCAGTTTTGTTATTGAAATTTAAATTAAGTGGTCTATCATCTTATGGTTTTATGATTTTAGAACTCAAGTTATCATGTTTATAAATCATGTTTATGATTATATAACTCTTAACCTACTGACTAAATCTCAGATTCCATTGGATCTGTGTCCTTGGATATGATTTTCATAAGTACCTTCCCTTTCCTTTGCTTTAAGTCAGGAAGTATAGCAGGGCTGGAATTATGGAAGTGTGCCCTTCTGCCCCCATCAGGGAAGTCGCTAGAAAAGTTTATCCCCAAGAAAAGAGGATATTTCTAGGGCAATACCCAGGGTATATTTCAAATGGTCACTTCCAGCCTTGCCTTGACAGAGCTTTAAAAGACTTTCTGACTTTTTCTTCAAAAACCTTCTGGGGTTCCTGGAGGTAAAAATCTACAAAAGTGTGGGCTTCCCTAAGATTGCACTTTTCTTTTTTTTTCAGTGCTGGAGAATGAACCCAGGACCTTCTCATTGAGCTGCATCCCCAGCCCTTTACTTTTTAGTTTTCAAATAAGCTTTCACTAAATCACTAGGTTGCCCAGGCTTGGCTCAAACTTTCAATTCTCTTGCCTCAGCCTCTCAGAGAGCTGGAATTGTAGTTGGGAATCACAATGTATGGCTCTTAAACCAGTCCAGTAACTCATCACACTCAGCATTTAATTTTTCCTGCCAGCTTATGGCTCTAACACTTCTGCTCCAGGCTACAATTTGTTGGCTGTGACTCTCTGAATCTGCCTGTCTCTCCAAATTGCAAGGTGGTATTTAAATCTCTAACTGTAGTTCTCCTCCATAGGTCCAAGAATAAAGCCTCTGACTTCAGTTTCTCTGTCTTTTCCTTTTTTTTCCCCTTATTATTAAAAAGGAATTAATGACTTCCAATCTTTTTTATCTTAGAGCTGAAATGTACTGAACGTTTAGTAGCCAGTAAATATACTGTTTATTAGACACTACCATTTTATGTCTGTAGGAACTTCATGTTCGATTTCTTGGGAAATCCCCGGATATATACATGTATATGTATATGTATATGTATATGTACAAATGTTTTTTTTTTCAGTGATGAGGATTGAACTCAGGGCTTTGCACATGCTGGGCAAGCACTGTACCACTGAGCTACACCCCCATCCTTATATGTATGTTTTAAAGTAGAAAATTTAAGCTATCTTCAAACATTTTGAGGAGTTATAATGTGAAAGCCAGATTGAATTTGTCCTATACCATATCAAAAAGATATATTAGAAATTGTATGTGAGCATATGTTAAGATTTTAATCCAACATAAGAATCTTTTATCAAAATTATTCAACAATCTTGGACATATAGGTGGTCCTTCCTTCCTTCCTTCCTTCCTCCCCACCCTCTTTCTTCCTTTGGTATGGGGGATCGAATTTGGGACCTTGCACTTGGGAGGCAGGCGACAAAACCACTGAGCTAAATCCCCAGCCCCTAGGTATAACTAGTTTAAATCCAATTACCCATTTATAATGGTGATGGCCTTTAAGAAAACTGAGTCAGTGTTCTGAATTGCATTTCAGGTTTTCACCCTGGGTTTAAGCTCAGGAGTTCCTTCACAGCAAGATTATGAATGAGTGACCAGCCTGACCCACAGCTGTGTGTCTAAGGCCGACATCCATTTTTCTGTAGTGCTGGGCTGCTGTGTGCTTGTCAGCCAAGGAGAGATAGGATGCCCTGTGCACGGGCTTCTGCAATGCCAAATGTCCTCTACAAACTTTAGTGCAAGGAAAAGGTAGGGTTTGGATGCTTGGAATTGCTCTCCATTCCTGTGAAACTGTGGTGTGCAGTAAGTCTGCTGAAAATACAGAGCTTGTGTGCTGGATGGCTACTTCCTATTACTTTTGCACTAGATGTTTTATTGTTAATGATGAAAGAGGGAAAGACCTTGGTTGATTGTTTTACGTCTTACTGCTTTATTTTGAAGAAACATTCATGCTCCCAAAATTTGAAAAACAAAACAGGCCTTTAAAAGTTGTTTTCAAGGACTACAAAATATGCTTCTGAAGTAATAATGGTTCTGAACTTTATGTAATTCAGGATGTCTAAATTTTATATTTTCAGTGTTTTCTTTATTCTAGTTAATTTATTATGAATATATTTTTATATTCCAGAAAACCATTTATATTGACTTCAATATACCTATTAAACAGTTGAGCTCTGTAAAAAAAGTTAGGTTTTGCCCAAGTTCATTTGAAGGCTAGTGGCAGAGATAATAAATATTATTAAAATAATCGTTTTTAGCATTCATAATGTTTAAAAAATTAAAATTAAGGGACAGTTCAAAATAAGGTATAATTATATACATTAAAATTCTTCCTTTTTAGTGTTTGTTTCTATAATTTTTGGCAAATGCATAGTCACGTAAGCTACCACAGTCAAGATATATAATATTTCCATTAGCCTGTGTCCTATGTTCTAGATGTTTTGAAGTTTCAGTTTTGGTTTTAGTTCTATGATCCATTTTGAGTCCATTTTTGTGGGAAATATAAGGAAGTATGGATCCAGTTTCTTTTCTTTCTCTTCTTCCTTCATTCCAATCCTTCCTTCTCTCCTCTCCCTCATTTTTGCAAGTCAGTGTCCAGCTTTCATTGAATTGCCTTTTGTCTTTGTTGAAAACTAATTGACCAAATATATGTACGTCTAAAATTGCCAAGGTCTCTCTTTTATTTCACTGATCTGTTGTCTATAAATCTAACAAATTTTAAATTCATTAGTTGGTTAAGACCTGACACTGTCATCAGTATCTCACCACTTAATTTGTGACATGTCAAAAAAGTACAAAGCAAAGCTGTTTCTATATATTTTTGACTTTTTAAAATGCTTTTTGCAACCACAACTCGTTGACATTTGTATCTCAGAGTTAAAATACTGAGATTACATTAGGATCAACACCTTCAGTACTTACATCTGGAAACTAATTATGTCCCCAGTATAATGAATGTTAACATATTTAAACCTGCCTGTTGTGTAAAAATGTCTCAGATCTCACAATGAAGCCATTTATGCCATCCTTGTCACAGTTGTCCCTGGTCTCAAGATTACTTCTAATTTCTAGAAAATCTATTTCAAAATTTTTTTTTTTTTTTTTTTTTT
>NW_022900919.1:26933256-26973095 GCF_012274545.1 Fukomys damarensis | reverse complement strand
TGTGTATAGTAGACTTACCTGGAACTCACTATGTAGCCCCACGCTGGTCTTGAACTCACAGTGATCCTCCTGCCTCAGCCTCCTGAGTGCTGGGATTACAGGCATGCGCCACCACGCCCGGCCTTCAATATTAAAAATATTTAAGAATAAAATATGAAAATGCAGAGATGTATCTTTCTCTGAATTTCTAGTAAAAAAAAAAATCTCTTTTTATGCAATCTTAGCTTGTCTGGCCTGAGTTTGAGTTTCATAGCATACCTCAAGAATGGGAAGACCTCAACTTCTCCCTTGCCTACATCCAAAGCCAAATTTGTGCTTCTTTATTTTAACCCACCAAGTATTTGTTTTCTAAAGCACTCCCTCTCCCAACCCATACTCAAGTTTCAGTAGATTTTTGTTTGTGTTGGTGGCAGTGGTTCAGGGAACAGGATGGAGCACCTACCACAAATACTGCGCTTCTCTCTGAATCTGCTTTGAAGGCTTTGAAGGGAAGCTATCCCCATACTCTAGGACAACTCTCGAGGCAGGAGTCCCACACGGGTCTGAAATGGCTCAGAAGAGCCAGGAAAGTAGGTTGGCTGGGAGTTCTAGAGGATCCCACTGTGCAAGAATCTCCCTCAGTTTCAAAATAAAGTCAGACTTTAAAAAACAGAGTGATCAGCACTTGGGAGGCTTAGGCAGGAGGATCACCATGAATTTGAAACCAGCCTGAACTATGTAGTGAATACACAGTGAGACCTTGTCTCAAAATAAATAAATAAATAAACAAATAAATAAAAATAAAGAAAGAAACAAGAAAAATGAAAACAACAATGCTCTTTAGTGCATTACCAGCCCTGAGCAGTTGCATTTGTACTGTATATCCCCAGAGTCTGCCAAGGGCTGAAGGGAAAGAGCACTGGCTTATTGAAGAGTTCACTTCCCAGATGCTGGTTACCACCCAAAGCATTTATGTAGTTGCCAATAGTCAGACAAGCAACTTACCAAATGCCTTTAAAACTTCACAATATTTGTGTCAGAAACTCCAAGTAACCATGACATGGTTACTAACCATGCTAACCCCAGCTACCTGGATGGCTCAGGCATTTATGTTAAGACAGATTTTAAGTGACTCAGCCACATGGATGTGTGGTGACCTTACACTCCTCTGACAATAATGCCTCCATCTTCAGAGTTTTTCCATTATGTGGTGATTTAGTTACTAATGTTCTATGAATCAGATGTCAGCAGTGAATTTATTTCTAGAATACTGAGTATCAAAGCTTAGGTGAACTCTGTCTATTTTCCTTTGTGAAAATTCTATTCATTGACATGTGATTTTCTCATCTCCTCCCGAAATCACTCCATCATTGTCAGTAATTTCTTTCTCTCTTTAGGCAGCAGTTACTACCCTTAACTGCTTGCTTTTCAGATTTTCAGTCTTTCTTGGTAACCACTTTCAACAGTACAAGCTGACATAGAAGAGAATTTATTTTATAGGTATGTCTGCTTTTGTTGAGAGGATAAATGGCTATTTGATTTCAGTGCATTCTTTGACTTAGTGTATATAAACTATATATATATATATATAATAAATTTGGCTTAATGTTCAATACTAATTTTCAAAGCCTTGGTTGGAAAAACAGATTCATAAATGTTACTCATATTTCTCCATTTAATGCTATATTATGTGATTAATTTTTTTGCTTGCTCTAAAAGCTGTCATATAACAGGCTCTCAAACTTGTAAAAACCAGCAGCTAACATCAAGCTCGATAGAAGGCTGTGCTTTTTCCTCATGTTGAGAATAAGGCAAGGAGGTCCACTTAGCACCCCTACCAAATATTCTACTTGACAAATTGGTCAGCACAATGAGGTAAGAGAAAGAAATAAACAGCTTGTGGCTTGAAATATGAAAAATAAAATTGTGTCAGTTTGCAGATAACTTAATTGTTAGCATAGAAAATCTCAAGGAATTTATCTTCAAAAAGCCTTCCAGATTTATTTTTTTCTTATTGTGATTTTTTAAATTGGTACATGTTTGAGAACATAATGATGGCATTCATTTTGGGAAGTTGGTACAGGTACACAATACATCATAATTGTTTTCATCCTCTTCTCCTCCCTTCTATCCCTAATCCATCCATCTGTTGGTGCCCTTCCTATTTGTAAAAGTCCTAGCTACCTAAGTCCTATTATCTTTTATTTTGCTTTTTATTTATATTTTGGGTTTCACATAAAAAATCATGTGATATTTAAGCTAGTGTGTCTGATTTATTGCACTAAGGATTATGGTCTTAAGGGACATCCATTTTTCTATAAATGACTCAAACCTACCCTTCTTTATTGCAGATTAATACTCCATTGTATGTAAATATCATATTTTCCTTAGGCATTCATTCGTTGATGGACATATAGGCTGCTTCCAAGACTTGGTAGTATGAGCTGTGCTGCTATAAACACAGGTATGCATGTTTCACGGTGACTTCTCAGTTTTGGGAAAATACCTAAAAAGAGAGGAGCAATGGAATTTCTTGTTTTAGTTTTTTGAGAGCTCTCCATTCTGATTTCCATAATGGTTGCACTAGTTTGCATTACTACTAACAATGTAGAGTTCCTCTTCCCCTGCTAACTCTCCAGCATTTTTATTTTTTGATTTCTTGATAATAGCCATTCATTTTGAAGTAAGGTAGATGCACAGTGTTTTAATTTGCATTTCTCTAGCGGCCAAAGAAAGATGTTGAACATTTTTTCGTGTATGTATTGCCCATTTGTAGTTCTTCTGGGAAATGTCTATTCATTTCAGTTGCCCATGTTTTGGTTGTGTCTTTTATTTGGGATGGTCTAATTTTTTAAAGTCTTATATTCAAGATATTAGTCTTTTGTTTGAGAAATAGCTGGCAATTTTTTTTCCATTTTGTAAATTGTCTCTTCACCCTGTTTCATTTGCTGTGCAGAAACTTTTTAATTTGGTACATCCTCATTTGTTGATTATTGGTACTATTTCTTGTGCAACTGGGGCTCTATTCAGAAAGTACCTGCCTACACCTATGTCTTCAAGAGTTTAACCTATGCTATCTTGCATCAGATTGTTTCTGTTTTAACATTTAGATCTTTTATCCATTTTGATTTTAGTTTAGTACATGGTAAGTAGTATGAGTCTAGATTCAATCTTCTGCATGTGGATAGCTAGTTTTCACAGCACCATTCATTAAAGAGACTAATTCCGTCCTTCAGTGTAGTGTATATTTTTTACCCTTTTGTCAAAGATTAGATAGCTGAATGTGCCTGGAGTTGTTTCTGCATCTTCTATTCTGTTCTATTGTTCCACATGTCTGGGATTTTTTGTTTGTTTTGCAAATTCCATGCTGGTTTTTTTTTTGGAGGGGGGTTGTGGTACCAGGGATCAAACTCAAGATCTTGTACTTGTGAGGTAGGCACGGTGCCACTGAGCTAAATCCCTGCCCTGCCATGCATTTTAATCACTGTAGCTTTGTAATATAATTTGAATTCTGGGATTATGATGCCTCCTGCTTTGTTCTTGTTGTCTAGGATTACTTTTGCTATTCTGGGTCTCTTCTTATTTCATATGAATTTCAGGTTTGTTTTCTTTAGTTCCATGAGGAATGTTACTGGTATTTGGGTTGGGATTGCATTATATCTGTATATCAGTTTTGGAAGTATGACCATTTTGACAATATTATTTCTGCCTATCTGGGAACAGGGGACATCATTTCATTTTCTGAAGTCCTCTTCGATCTCTTTTTAGAGTTCTATAGTTTTTTTGTAAGGGTCTTTCACTTCCTTGGTTAGGTTAATTCCTAAGTATTTAATTTTTCTTGATGCTATTATGAATGTTATTACTTTCCTAATTTCTTTTTCAGCGAGTTCATTATTGGTGTACAGGAGCAATATTATTTTTGTGTATTATTATTATTATTAATTTTGTACAGGATTGAACTTGGGTCCTTGTGCTTGTGAGGCAGGCACTGGAACCACTGAGCTAAATCCCTGGTCTGAATTTAATTATTAATTCTAGGAGGTTTTGGTGGGATTTTTAGGTGTTTTCTATATAGATGATCATGCCATCTACAAATAATGATAATTTGATTTCTTCCTTTCCCTATACATATCCCTTTTATTTCTTTCTCTTGCCTGATTGTTTTGGCTAGTGTTTCAAGAACTATATTGAACAAGAGTGATGAGAAGGGACATCTTGTCTTGTTCCTGATTTTAGAGGAAAAGCTTTCAGCTTTTCTACATTTGGTATGATGTTGGCCTAAAAAAAGTTTAGCAAAGTCATAGGATGTAAGGTCAATACGTGAAGATATTTCTGTATACTAGTAATGAATGATCAGAAATCAGAAGTTTAATTTGATATCATTTACAATAGCAACCACAATGTGATATTTAAATATAAATCTAACAAAATATATTCAGGGTATGTGCACAACTACAAGATACTGATGAAATAAGTCAAAGATGTAAAACAAAATAAAGAGCTACACCTTGTTCCTTGGAAAACTCAGTATTGCTAAAATGTCATTTCTCTCCAACTTGATTCAACAGCATTTCAGTTAAGATCTTAGCTGGGCTTCCTGTGTAAATTGACGAGTTGATTCTAAAAAACTTTTAAAGAAAGGCAAATGATTTGGAATAAGCAAAATGATGTTTTTTTAAAAAAAGCAAATTTGGAAACCACATTACCTAATTTTAAGACTTACCGTAAAGCTACTGTAATCAAGATGGTGTGATGTTAATGAGGAGATAGAGGCATGGACTATTGGGACAGGAGGGAAAGTCAAGAATAAACTGAGACATTATTGTCAAGTAGTTTTTGACAAAGTGACAAAGGTACAAAAGTAATTCAATGAAAAAAGGGTATTTTTCCATAAAGCATGCTAGAACCAATGTGAAACTATTTCTCATGAAATGAACTTTGATCAATACCTCACACTCTATGCAAAAAAAATGAACATGGCACAGATCATAGGTCTCAATAAATATGAAACCTAAAAGTTCAAGAAGAAACACAGGAGAAAATTTTTTATGGTCTTGGGTTATGTATAGCTTTCTTAGATATGGGTGATTTATAAAAGAAAAAAGTAAAATGTCAAAACTAGAAACAATGCAAATATTCCTCAGCTGAAAGGATGCATTCTTACTATATGTAAATTGTACTCTAATTTTTTGAAAGAGCTGCTGTAAGGGGTAAATTACAGTGGAATTGCTGAGTAAACTGGTAGGCATATACATATTTTGTGGGGATTTGTTTTGTTTTTTCAAAAAGGGACTTGCTATGTATTCCAGGATAGTTTCAAACTCACTGTGTATCCAGGTTGACCTTGGCAATCCTCCTGCCTCAACCTCCCAAGTGCTGGGATTATAGGTGTGTACCATCACTGTGGCAAGTACGCATATTTTTTTAATCCAAATGCCAAACTGCCTTCCAGAAAGATGATTCAGTTTAGATTCTCTTAAGGTCTCCATTCCTGTAGGTGACCACCTGGGAAGTTATAGGGGTTTTTCATTTTAATCTGCCAAACTGATAAGTAAACAATGATGTCTTGGTACTGTTTTATTTTCATCTTAAAAATTTCAAATGAAACCAAATATCTTTCACATGTGAATTAGTCACGAGTAGTTTTTATTTTTCTGAACCATCTCGTCATGTTTTTTGTTTACTTTTCTGTTGAGATTTTCTTTTTCTTTTTGATTTTTAAGCACTTTTCATTTATTAGGAAAAATAACTTTCTATTTGTCATTGAACTTTAGCTTTGTCATTTTGGGCTGCCTTAAAACTTATTGATTGGTTATTGTCTTCTTTATAACCTTTATAATTAATACATTTAATAAAATTATAGAGACTGTGTTTAATATTTTCTATACCTTAATATTTGGTAAAATTTTATAAATGTCCCCTGGATGCTGAATGTGAAGGTAAGTTCTGTTTTCAGAGTGAAAAGCATAATGTACCATTTAAACTGTATTATTCAGATAGTAATTTCAGTGCTTCTGAGTTGGACTGAAAGAAGCATAATAGAATAATCTAAGGAACTCATGCCCAGTTCACCTGTATTCTGTGCATTTCTGTTCTGATCCAGGAGTCCAGTCCTCCTGTGATGCTGGCCCTTTCTCCCCTTGCTGAGAACCCAGTGCTATTATACCCCTGGTTACTGTCGTGGCTCTTGGCTGTTTATATCTCAGAGCTGAAACACTCCCCAGAAAGTGTTTTCAGCAGAAAGACTAAGCCTCCCCTTGGCGCAGTCTGCATCCAGTGACTGACTGATAGATTCAGAGTACAAATGTCCCCTTTGCCTCAGGCGGGACTTTTTTTTTTTTGTACCAGGAATGGAACTCAGGCTCTTGCGCTCCAGAGGCAGACGGTGAACCACTGAGCCAAATCCCGGACCCAGTGGAGACTTTTTTTGAAGGGCCATGCCAGCTCCAGACCTCCCCCCAAGATCTGCTGGAGCCTTGAAGGAGACTGCAGTACAATTCGAGTTCTCTTTGTGCCAATCCTGTTTCCACCATTTTCTCACAGGGGATATTCCTGAGTGAACTCCCAATAAACCTCTGACAGGCAACCTCTGTCTCAGAGTTTGTATCCAAAGCACTTGACACATGACAGTTACCTTTTGTTGTTTTTAATTGGTCACAAATAGAGGGAGAGCCACTAAAGGATTCTTTCTCTGTTCCTGTCTTACCTCCTACTGCCCAAGCTCATATGAAAATTTGGTCATTTTTTTCCCTTGCAAATGCAAGATATACTCATGTAATTTTTGTATGTTTTGGTGCACTTCTATTTAGAAGCTACAGATTTATGGCAATAATTAATTTCATATTGTACTCCTATCTACTCTGATACCCATTCCCCACTTGAAGTTTGCCCTAAATCCTAATAAGTTTGATATTAATTTTGTAACCTAGCTTTGTATTCTTTGAATCTGCCTGATAAACATGAGCCTGACCTTTTGGCCACTTTGATGTGACATTATTGCTATGAATCAAGGGATGTGTCTTTTAATGTGTTTTAATTATTGTAATTGATTACAATGACTACAATTGATATATCTTGTCCTGCTTTTGTCTTTTTTGTGTTTTCTTACTTTTATCCTTTTCTTCTTTTGCTTCCTGTAAGTAGTTGTGTATGCACATCATGTGTGTTTTGCATTCATCTTTAGTGATCAAAAAAAGCATATATCCGTTTTAAATTCTGGCAATTGCCTTTACATTTTCTGGAAACAATATTTAACCTTATTTTCATAATCTTCAGAGATAAAGGAAAACATTACACATTGAAGTGTCTTTTTACTTAATATAAGATATTTGGCACACTTTCCTTCTCTCTCCCCTTTTCTGTTTTCTTTTTTTTTTGTATGGGGGGAATCGAACTCGGGTCCTTGCTCTTGTGAGGCAGGCAGTGGAAACACTGAACTAAATCCCTGGCCCCCCTTTCCTGTTTTTATGTTACTGAATTTCAGATATAAACAACTGGCCTTCTCCCCTTTTATTAGTGTATGTTTGTGTTACATAGAAAATCCGTTCATCCTTAGGGAATCGCTGCATCTTGATCCTCTCTACTTCCCCTTTCCCTCCCCTCCCTCCTACCTCATCCTATCTCCAGATCCCCTTCCCATCTTCTCAAAGAACCAACTCTTCTATTTAGTGATCCTTTGGCCTGTTTTTTAAGTCTCCATTTCATTAATTTCTGCTCTGATTTTTATATTTTCTTTTCTTCTATTATTTTCAGATTTGAAGTGTTCTTGTTTATCTTGGATCTTTATCAGGTCATTTACTTGGGATCTCTGTTCTTTTACATGTGTGTTTATAGCTATAAGCTTTCATCTTAGAACAGTTTTCACTGTCTCTCATTGGTTTTAGTATTATATGGTTATTATGTGTATTATTAGTATTATGTGGCTGTATTGTCATTTGACTCTAGAAACTTTTTATTTCTTCTGTGATCCACCTATTATTCAGCAATGTATTTAATTTCCGTGTGCATGCATAGTTTTTGTGGCTTCTTTTGGTGTTGAGTTCTAGCTTCATTCTGCTATGATCTGGTCATATGCAGGGGATTATTTCAGTTCTTTTGTACTTATTCAAGCATGCTTTATGGCCTAAGATATGGGCTGTGTTGGAAAAAGTCCATATGCTACTGTGAAAAACGTATATTCTGTTGTTGTTGGATGAAGCACTCTGTAGATATCTATTAAGTCTATTTGTTCAGTGGTACAGTTTAACTCTGTCCCAACTCCAAGTACAATCAGTGCTTTAACAGCTTGTTGAATGAAATATTATTAAGGTCAAAAGGACAAATTAAATTCAAACTTAAAAAAATCTTCTCAAGTATTACATTCAGTTTTAAGTTGTTTACTAACATGACAACAGATTTGGCTGAAATCACTCTTGCACACACTCACGCCTACCCCAGACACCCTAGTCACCGATCTGCATTGCAACACAAGGCCATATAGTCAGAGATGGCATTCTCTAAGCTAAACTTTAACTAGATTAAAAAAAGTAATTCTAACTTTTATAGAAATGCTTCTTCAAAAATATTTTATTTCTTTTTCTCATCTCCTCTACTGAAGGATGTATGTTTCTCCCCCAAGCTAAACCTGAACCCTCAAAATTGATTCCAGGCAGGAAACCTCTGCAAATTAAAATAAAAAACAAAAATAGAAAAAAATAATATATAATATTTACACATAACTATATAAATAATATAAATAATATATTTATATAATACATATATAATTTATATTATATGTGCATGTATATATATATATATATATATATGTATATTTATACTGATAATAATCCTCCAGCATTTAAAAATCACTTTAGAGATGTATTTTGGGATCTTGCTGCTCACAATTCCAAAATCCATAATGATTTAAGGATATACTTTCCATATCCTTCCTGGCTACTCCCTCCCCTCCAAAACAGTTCAGTCATGGCTCAAATTCAATGGGAAGAGAGAAAGTTTCTGAGTATTTTTTTGTTTGTTTCTACTTTGGTGTTCTGGGTGGCACATACTGTTCTTTGCCACCACGTTGAGTCACTCCCTAAGGTATAGCCCTGTGGCTAAACTGACGTCTCTGTTCCCTGATTTTTCCACCTGCTCCCCTGGGAATGGTATTGCCTCAAAAGCTGGAATAATCTTTACTAGCCTTTGCTTCTGGCTTCTCATGTGGTTTCTCAATGGACTTCTCCAGAGCTCCATTCTCTTGTTTTTGTTGGGAGACCCTGCAATGGAGCGAAGTTCTCCTAGTAGCTGCACAAGAACTGGAGATGGCTCTTTAGGGGGCTTCTGGCATACTTCACCATGATGTAACTTTTGGGGTTCCTGTAGGGGCGCAGCTGCAGTTACATTTATGTTGCTATTACATGGTAAAGTTGTATTTGCTCTTGATGGCTTTGCAGTACTCAGGGAAGAAACTGGTGTAGTTATCTGATTGATAACAACCTTCTGATCAGTGGAATCATCTATTGTATCCTTTTCTTGCTGAGTTGTGCTTAATACAGGAAGCTCAGTTGCACTTGGAGGACTGGTACTCATACTGAGTTGCTGGGCTGAAGTACAGTCTGTCTGCTCATCTTCTGCAGGAACTGGGCAGCTAACTCTCAAGTCTTCATTTCCTTTTTCTTTGTAGACACCTTTAATGGCATCAGACATTCTATTCTCCAAATGGAGTTCACCTATCATTCTTGATGAACTCCCAGGTAATGGAGGAAAGTTTGAAGCTAGTAAGTCAAACTTTGGTGCTGGAGACTTTGCTTCAGCCGAAGGATGAGGTCTTGGGATCCTTTCATCTTCATGTTGTCTTTGACCTCTGAAAAGATTTCTGCCCCTACCATAGTCCCCATTTTGTTCCATCTGTAAAGTGGGAGTCTCCTTTGGAAGGTAAGTTTGCTCTTGATGCCCTGTTACTGTAGAGTTATGTAGTTCAGGTGCAAAGTTCCTTGAACTAGATCTGTTCAGTGGTCCATCCCCCAATGACACAGAGCCCTCTTTGAGTGTTCTGTACCCCTGGATGACCTAAAATGAAGCTTCACATGATTTTTCTGGGATTGGCTGGCCCATATTCATAGCAGCAGCATTTGTTTTATAAGATCCTGGTGAGTTAAAGCCATTCACAAAATGACCATTGGGGAAGGGAGCCAGTGGTGTTTCAAAGTAAGGTGCAGGACTTGGAGACCAAGACCAAGGCACAATACTATAAACTGAGTACTGTTGGTGAGGATTATATACAGGCTGCATAAAGACCGGTGAGGCATATTATGCTTGAGCTTGAATGGGCTGACTATACCTATTAGAATCCATTAATCTATAACCATTCTTAGCAAAGAATGTATTGATGGCTTTTGTCCTCGCCATGATTGGCTTGCCCTGAAATATTTTAACTTAAGTATTTAAATGCCTGTTGTGCATCAATATCTGACTGAAAGGTGATATACCAGTTGCTATTGTATGCAAACCCACAGCTTATTACTTTGGGGCAGTTTTCATTTTTGAACAAAGCTTTTACCTCCATATATAA
This sequence comes from Fukomys damarensis, assembly GCF_012274545.1. Classification (NCBI taxonomy): domain Eukaryota; kingdom Metazoa; phylum Chordata; class Mammalia; order Rodentia; family Bathyergidae; genus Fukomys; species Fukomys damarensis. The sequence continues at coordinate 26,962,567 of NW_022900919.1, read as the reverse complement.
GATTGGTGAGTTAAAGCCATTCACAAAATGACCATTGGGGAAGGGAGCCAGTGGTGTTTCAAAGTAAGGTGCAGGACTTGGAGACCAAGACCAAGGCACAATACTATAAACTGAGTACTGTTGGTGAGGATTATATACAGGCTGCATAAAGACCGGTGAGGCATATTATGCTTGAGCTTGAATGGGCTGACTATACCTATTAGAATCCATTAATCTATAACCATTCTTAGCAAAGAATGTATTGATGGCTTTTGTCCTCGCCATGATTGGCTTGCCCTGAAATATTTTAACTTAAGTATTTAAATGCCTGTTGTGCATCAATATCTGACTGAAAGGTGATATACCAGTTGCTATTGTATGCAAACCCACAGCTTATTACTTTGGGGCAGTTTTCATTTTTGAACAAAGCTTTTACCTCCTCTGCTGGTGTTGTTTCAGGAATCTCTCTGAGAATCACAATACAACACGTATGACTCGTTCTGACTTTCTCACCCTTCTCATCAAATTGTACCATTGGAGATGATCTCAACACTTCAAGAATTAGATCAAGATCTGTGGTCAACTTTTTTATTTCTTCCGTGTTGGCAACTGTCCATATTGGGACAAACTGATCCCTATCCATTTGGGACGTCAAGTAGAGATCCTTTGATAAATTTTCTTGTGAAAAAAATAATTCTAATGGTTTCTCCAGACATTCTTTTAGATCTTCTGTAGAAATTGCCGAACTGCTTTCTCCAGAAATGTCATATATTTGGTAACTCTTATCTTCAGGTCCTAAAATCATTCCCTCAGTTGGTTCTTCAATGCCAGTAGTATTTCTTGTAGTTTCACAAGGTGGAAATACATTATTTCATATTCTTTACACATACCTTCGGAAAGCTCTGTATTGCCCTCAGTCTGAGATCCTGATGTGGCTGCTGTTTCATGCCAAGAGCTTTCAGATCCATTGAATTACAGAAGTGGCATCAGGATTTCCAGGAGGAATTTCTTGCCATACTTTGGCATAAAGATTTAAACCAGTCCGTTTAGATGTTACCTGCTCCGTGGACAGCAACATGTTTTTCTCTGCTCGGCTCAGTCGTTCCCATCAGTGCTACTCCAACTGGTCAACTGGTTCACGTTAAGTTTAATTCTGATGCTTCTTTGATGAGCTTTTTTCTTGTTGTTGTCCAGTTGACCTAATTGTGGGACTAAGGTATTGAAGTCCCTCACTATGAGTGTATTGATGTCTACCTGTCCCTTTAAGTCCAGTGGTTTTTGTTTTATGAAGTTGGGTACAATGACGTTCAATGCATAGATATTTATAATTGTTATCTCCTCCTGTTGAATTTTTCCTCTTACCAGTATGTGGTGGCCATCTCTGTCTCTTGATATCTTTGATAACATCTGCTGTGTCTGAAAATAAGAGCGATTCCTGCTTGTTTTAAGGTGCTGCTTGAATGGAGCATTGTTTTCCATCCTTTTCACTTTCAGTCTACTTCCTTTTGGGTGAACTATGTCTCCTGTAGGTAATGTATAGTTGCATTTTGTTTTTTTTGATCCAATCTGTCAGTCTGTGTCTTTTGACTGGGGAGTTGAGACTATTGACATTGAGAGTTATTATTGTAAGGTGTTTATTGAATGCTTTCCTTGCATTATTTTTCCAGTGTGGATTTCTTTATTTTTTTTCCTTTTGTTTAACTACTCTCCCAGTTAGATGAGCACTTTTTCTTAGGCTCTTTGCTGTTGATGGACTGCCTATGTCTGTCTAGGATTCCCTTAAGTGTTTCTGCAATACTGGTTCAGTGGTAATGTACCTCTTTGTCATAGAAAGTTTTTACTTCACTCTCAATTTTGAAGGCTAATTTTTAAGAATATTGAAGTTTAGATTGATAATTGTTTTCCTTTAGGGCTTGAAAAACTTCTCTCTTGGCCTTTAAGGTTTGTGGTGAGAAATCTGCAGTTATTCGAATAGGCTTGACTTTATAGGTTACTTGCTGTTTTTCTCTAACAGTTGATAGCATTCTCTTTTGTTGAATTTCTGGAATTTTCATTATGCTTTGTCATGGAGTGGTTCTTTTATGATCATGTCTATTTGGGGTTCTGTATGCTTTTTGTACTTGAATATTGAATTCATTCCCTAAACTTGGAAATTTTTCTACTAGGATTTCAGTAAACAAATTTTTTAACCTTTTGAGTTATCTTCTAATTTTTCCTTTATGCCTATAATTCTGAGGGATTTTTAAAAAATATTCTAGCAGCCATTGGATTCAGCTTGTAGTCTGTCTGACATTTTTAGGGCGTCATTGAGTTTATGCTGCACTATATCCACCTTGTCTTCTATTTCTGACACTGTCCTCACATTGGTCAATTCTGGTGTCTATGCTTTCTGCTGAATGTTTCATATCATGCATTTCTGCTTGCTTTCTTTTCATACTTTCTAATTCTTTACTGAAGTGGCCATTCATGTCTTGTCTTGCTTAACTCAATTAATTCACTGTGCTTTCTTTAAACTCATCAAACATTTTATTGGTAAAACCTTTTATCTGTTTAATGAAATCCTCTTTTGAGTTTGTTAAACATCTTATGCATTTGCTTATGTGTTTCTTCTTTTGTCTATGCAAACATTTTGACCATTTGGCTTTCAAATTCTTTGCCTGTAGCTTCCTCTACTTCAGTATCCATGAGATCAACTTTGGGGGAGTTTAGGGCTTTGGAGACATTTTGTTGCCTCGCTTTCTCATGTTTGTTGTTTTTTGCACTGTGGGTTGAAGATCAGTTAGGGCAGAGAAACTCTGTCACTACTGTGGAGATCTCTCTCTCTCTCTCTCTGTCTCTCTCTTTCCCTCTCTCCCTCTCTCTCTTTCTCTCTCTTTCTCTTTCTTTGTACCAGGGGTCAAACTCAGGACCTTGTGCTTGTGAGTTAGTGGGCGGAACCACTGAGCTAAATCCCTGGCCTGAGATCTCTTTAGTTAGATTCTTTCTTCCTGTGATGTGTTCTTGGGTTTGGTTATATTTTGGTGTTATATATACCCTTCTTCAGCCAGTTCATTATAATATTTGAGGGTTTCTTTTTCTGAGGTCTTGATCTCTAGTACCACTCAGGAGAAAATAAACTGCAGTAATGCTGATGATGCAAAGACAAACCAGATAATGGCATATAGTAAAAACTAATAAAAAGGAACCACTATGCCATTATTAACAATAGAAAAAGATCAGGAATAGTAAAGTGAAAAACAAACCAGATATTGACATATCATCAGAAAAAAAATAGCTACAACACCAGCCTTAATGATAGAGATCTGCAGTAAGAATGTAGACACAAGCTATTGAAATATAGTAAATATCTACTAATAGTGATAGCACCAGAAACAATAGAAAAAAATTCAGCAACAATAGCACAGAGTCAATGAAGTAGCTAAAAATTAGTAAATCTTATAATAATAATAATAAAGCTTATAATAACAATCATGGGGGAAGTAGGAGAAGGGAAAATTGAAAACAGTAAAATTTGAAAAAGAAAAGGAAGATGAGAGTAAAGTGAGCTAAAAATTCAGTTTAAGCAAGTCAATAGAATTAGGTAAAGGTAACAGAAAAAGTCAAAAAAGAAAAAAAAAAGTAAGAAAAAACAAAAACAAAGAGCTAAGATGGGGGAAAAGAAATAAAACCCCTTAAAAACAAAGAAAAAGAGAAATGAGTCCAAAAAACTTTGAAGAGTGATTCTTTCCAGGGCTTGTGTTATTGGAATCCACCAGATTCTAGTATCACCAGACATGGATAAGAGATAGTGAATTACGAGTAGGGCCTATTTTGTTTCCATGCCCCCACCCCCATCTGTGTAAATGCTGAGTCTTGCTCTGCCTTTCACACTGGGTGTTATTAGTCTATAGTGTGGTGTCTACTTTAGGATTGTGTTTACTCTGGTGGCTCTGCATGTATGTTCCCTTCCATGTGCCCCAAATCACTGCTATTTTTGACTAGCTTTACAGCCTATGGGTTTATGAGGACCCCTCTCTTCATACGCGCAGGGTGTGGCAACTGTCTAAGGCAAGATGTATCCCTGATCATACTGGCAGATGGGAAAAGCTCTGTGCTCACTGTCCGGCAGTCTGCTGTACTTAATGTCATCACTTTTAGACCTAGCCCCCTCCGAAAACCCCATGTAACCACGCTGGCTTTTATTCACAGAGGGTGAAGCTGCTGTGTCCTTCATAACCCTATCTCATCACTGTTTAAACCTCTGAAAGAATGTATTCAGCCTGCCCCTGCTTTTGCTGCTGTCTCCCCTACAGTAGCTATGGTAGGGTGACCCAGAGACCCTGAAGTATAATTGCTCTATGAATTCTGAATCCCAGAGTAGCTCAGTCATAAACCCCTTGCCTCAAATACCTTCTGATTATATCACTCCCAAGTATGGCAGACTGCAGTAAATTTCTTCTCTAGACTGTAATGCAGGAGTCCATTTCAGAGCAAAACCCCATGCTGTGTTGGAAGCTTGCAGTAACTGTGGGCTTTTCTGGCCTGGTCTACTGTTTATCCTGGCTGACCCTCTTTGGGCTTACCTTATGTGTGGAGACTGGACCTCCTTCTGGGAGCTGGAGTTAGCTTTCTAGACTTCTTTGTTCTTTTCTCTGTGTTGTCTTCCATTTTTCCAGTTTCTCTGGTTTCTAGTGTCTCTGTTGATTTTTTCTTGATTCCAGAGCTCTACTTGTCTCTTTGCTAAGTTGTTTTCCAGGTTTCTTTATTCAAGGTCCTGGAGAGGCTGTATGTTGCTGCCAGCCTTCATTCTGGTACATTTTTACAATTCATTTGATAATAATTTTGGAAGGTTGGTAGTATAATTTTACTCACATTTATAGTTTTTGTAAGGAAAATTTTTGTTACTATTCTTTTTATTGTGGCAAAATGTAAATAATGATTCTTTTACATTTGATTTTGGTTCTATAATCAAGCATTTTTCATTCTGCTTTATTTCTTTTGTGCAAACTACCAGTCTACCATACCATCACCTCTCTCTTTTTTTATACAAAGGTGAATTTTCTTTCCTGCTGATAAGGGTAAACAACATCATTCAGGTGTGATCTCAGATCTTGAAGCAAAAATTTAAATGTTAGATATACTGTATAAAGAAAAAGTGTATCAAATAGTGTAGTACTCTGGGTTGAGATGTCCGGTTGATAAATGATTATAAATATAACACACTTTTTATTCAGACTGGTTACTCTTGTTCCACATCATTGATACTGAGAAACTTGCTTCAAATAGATCCTGAACAGACTGTGTAAAGTTCCAAGGAGACAAAAGTCATTCAGCAGGCATATTGGGTTTAACAAAATAGTCCATTGGGATTTTGATCAGAATTGTGTTGAACATACAAATCAAAGTATGGATAACCATCATCCTGACAATGTTGAGTCTTGCAATTTATAAACATTATTTAGATTTTCATTGTAAATAACATATTTTTCATTTAACTTTTGAATTGTCATTGTCAGTATATTACACACAGTTGACTTGCCCATATTCACTTTATGCTTTGTGCCCTTACTAAATTCATTTATTAGTTCTAGTTCTTTGTAGATTACTTTGGAATTTTGTAGATGTGATCTTATCTACAGTGTTACTCCTTTTTTCCCCAATTCTATGCCTTTTATTTTGTTCTCTTGCTATATAGCAGAGATAAATGGCCCCTAGCCAAATACAGAATAGAAGTGATGAAGGAAGACACCTCTGCCTTATTTCAAATGGTTAACTATACATCTGGGGATTTGGTTGGTGCCTTTTATTAGTCTGAGGAAGTTTCCTTCTATATCTAGGTTGCTGGCAGTTATTATCTTGAATAATATTAAACTTTGTCATTGTTTTTCTGTATATGTTTAGTTGATATATGGCTTTCTATTTTGTTCTATTAATACCTCAAATTATATTGATTATTTCTGTTTAATATAATGCCAATTTTTCCCTACTGAGATAAACTTACTTAGCTTTGACACATTTTCCTTGATGATGGATTTCATACATTTTTAATGCAAACATCTATGTTCTACTCATATGTTTCTGAGTTTGGAATTTTTCCTCTTATCTTGTAGTCTATTGGAGTACAGCTTCTAATGCTTCTTTTTAATGGTATGCTTGTATCAGGGATACAAGCAGTAATCGATAATATAAAATATCCAGTCAGTGTTTGATGTGAAATTATATATATGTGTGTGTATGATATTTATCTATATATCTTCACATATCTATGTATATACATATGCAGATACACACATATGCAAAAGAGTATATATAAAGGGAAGTTACTATATATACATATATATAGCTTTTCTTTATAAATGGAACTATATTACACACACTAATTTTTCTTTGCTTTTCGATGTAGCAAGTATTCTGGAGATTATTCTGTGGAGATAGATATATTTCCCATTCTTTTTCAATAACTGCATGATACTCCACTGTATACATGTTGTATATTTATGCAACTAATCTACTGATAGAAATTGAATTGTTTCTAGTCTTCTGCTATTACAAATGATGCTGCATTGAATTCCATGTTACCATTTTATGGTTTCTTTTCAAATGTATTTGAGGTAGTCTTAAATTGGGATTTCTGGATCAAGGGGTAACAGCATGTGTAATTTTACTACATGTTTCCAAATTCCTCTCCAGATGGGTTGTGTCAGTTTGCATTCCCATTGTCAATGTTCAGTGGTACCTATTTGCTAACAGACTTGCCTAGAGTGTTTTCTATAATTTTTGGCAATCTGATGAATGGTATCTCAGTACTGTTTTAGTTTGTATTTCCCTTGCTGTGTGGATGAGCACCCTTTTACATGGTTAAGATCTATTTGAATTTCTTTCTTTCCTTTCCTTCTTTCTCTCTTATTTATTATTTAGTTTGCAGGGGGGACTGGGGTTGAATCCAGGCCCTCTTCCATGCTAAGCACATTCTTTACCATGAAGCTACACTCCTAGCTCCATTTGACTTTTAATTTCTTTTTCAGTAAATTTCTGTTCAAGTTCTTGGTCCTTTTTGTATATGGTGTTGGTTTTTTCCTTCTCTAAGTTTGGAAGCTCTTTCCGTGTAGGAATGTTAATCCTGTGCCTTGATGTAATAGCAAAAGTATTTTCTCAGTCTCCCATTTGTCTTTTTGTTTTGCTAATGGGGTTTTTAATATATAAAACATTTTACTTTTAGGTAATTAGCATCTCGTTAGGCCTTTTTTTTAGTTCATAATTTAAGTCCCAAATTATAGATATTCACTTTGTTTTTTCTATGGGTTTGTATGCTTCATTAGTTTTTATATTGAAACCTTTGATCCACTTAGAATTTGTTGTGATGCATAATGTAAAGGCCCAATTTTAATTATTTCCACATGGTTGGTTCTCTTAACATCTAGCTCCTTTTTTTCCTTCCTAGGATAGCTAAGCTATTGCTATTATCATGTACTAAATTTCAAAATGAAGTTGGGTCAATATTTGTGTTTTTATTTATACCTTTTACAAGAAGGGTATGTGGATGGGATACCACGTACACATAATTTCACATTCAAATCAAGGGAAACATCTTGAGCATTTATCATTTCTTTGTGGTGAAAATCCTTTCTTCTAGTTTTTTGAAATGTACAACTACATTATCTCTAGTCATTGTACTATGCAATAGAACACCAGAACTTATTTCTCCTAAGTATAATTTAGTACCCAATGATAAATCCTTCTAGGGAAAGTTTTGAATTTTGATAGTATATTTACATGATCTTAAAATGTCTCCTTATAGACTGCTTACTAGTAGGAGAAAAATAAATCCCAATAATTATTCAGTGGAGAAATTGTACATCTTGATCAGGTGATCACAATTAACAGCAGCATTGAGAGGCAGATAGGGTGCACGCACGAGCACGCGCGCACACACACACACACAGGCACTGTGAGTCTAAAATATCATACCTAAGCAAGACATGGTGTCACTTAGGCAGTATTCTAGCTGAGCATTCAGAGTACTTTCAATCCGTGATTACTGGAGTATTCATATTTTCATCCCAAGAAGCATCAGACAGGCACAGAATGGGAGGAGTCTATTTAAAATGGGAAGCTACTTCTGGAGGAACCCAACCCAAAACATCTGTGCTTAATGACACTTCCTGTAGGATGAAGGAGACATGAATGGTTATACAATTAAACTGTTAGACAGACAACTTCTCTTTGTGACTATATATACTTCTTTTAGGTGCTGGGGAGATATTTATTTTGGAAATGGCTCATGAATTGTTTAGAAGATTCACTTTAAAAAATAAAACACATGGGCCCGGGATTTAGCTCAGCGGTTCGGTGGCCTGCCTTGCAAGCGCAAGGACCCAAGTTCAATCCCCGGTACCAAAAAAAAAAAAAATAGCACTTTCATTTACATGCACTTCAGGAAGGGAGTATTAAGTCAAGTTAAATCCAAAAAGATTTAGTTTTTGTCTACTTTGATTTTTTAATTTAAAAAGACAGAACAAATTCGGACACGTACTAAGAGGTTTGAATACAACATGTTTCATAGATTTCTTCCTAATCACAGCTTTTTGTTTGTCGTGCTTTTTATGCTCAGAAAACACCTGAAAATGGTAGTTGCTCACACAATCAGATGCTTGACAATAATCCCAGGAAAATTATCCATATCTTTTTTTGATAATGAATTCCAGGAACAATCAGGTCAATGGAGAATCTTAGGTGCTGCTGAGAACTACCAATTTTGTGACAATCATTGAAATTGTCCAGCATTACAGCTTCTTTGAGGATGAACAAACAAACCAGGATGTAAATAACCCTCTTCCCTTTTCTCATTTCAGCTTTTTTCCTCCATGTTAATCAAACTTCATGCTACTGAAGACATAATGGCATAGAAAACCATACCTAGTTTTTCCCGGGTGGCTATTATTTTACAGTTATCTGGCAAAATAAGGACAGATATTTAGTGAGTTCCCATATGTGAGATGCTGTCCTTCTGCATTATTTACAATACATAAAAACCTACTTAGCAAACATAGAAAAATATAAAACATTCAGCAATCAAAAATTGGCACACTGATTGCCCGGCTCTAGATAAGATAAGCTGGGGCTGTGAAATGAGCTTTTATGGGGAGACTGTTTCAAACTTACGAGCTATGATGTGTAAAGCTCTCATCACAGAGGTGATGAAGAGTGAAGGAGCAGGGGACTCAGAAGGCTGGCAACAGCCCAGGTGACCTGGAACAAGTCTGCTCAGCTCTTCTGAGTGTCAGTGTTCCTGCCTGATGCTTAAAGGATTCCTACTGCAGTGGACTCTCGAGTTATGACAGGCCTGATATATGAACCACTTGGGTTACAACCAGAATTTTGGTTTTAACTTTCAAGCAAAGTCTTGAGTTATGACCCAAATAAATGCCAGCTGCTTGTGCTTCCAGATGGTCTCAGATACAGATTTAACCCTTCAAGAGCTCTGGAAGGAACCTTACAGCATCCTTTTCTGGGTGGGGTTAACTGAGAAATCCTGGGCCAATATCTCTCTAAGGACACTGAGATCTGCTTGTATACAGGAGAGAGACTTTGAAGGCTGTGTAGAGGAGCCTGAGCTTTCAACTGACCAACTTGAGTTACAACCAGCCCTTTGAATTGAGTTCCTAAGTCAGGGGTCCACTGCAGATGCCCCGTGAAACCTCACTAGGGCCTTAGAGTCAGTATCTGTGTAGCTCACAAAAATCAGATCCAGTGCAGAGCACAGCTCTCCGGGCAGGGACTGGAGAATGGGTGTGTAAGAATAAGATGAAAGTCATTAAGGAGAATTAAATGGTTGCTCTTAGCCAAGCCTTGAAAACCAGAGTATCATCCCAGCTCTCAGGGAAGGACAGAGGCAAGAAACAAGGTGGCAGCAGGAGAAAAGATTAACTGTAACAGGAATACTAAGAAAAGCAATTCAAGTAAGATTCACAGATTTTGTCGGAGTATCTCAGGGCAATCAGTGTATTTGTGGCATGCAGAGAAATAAAAGTTCTTTTAAATATTTATTAACAGTCTACCATGTGCTTGGGAGTTGCTGGAAGTAAAAAATGGATCATGCATAGCCTTACTTTCTAGGAGTTTAAAATGAAAGAATGGACAAGCCCTAAAATGGGGGTTCAAATCAGGGGCACAGAACATTAAATCTGATTCAGTTTAGTGAGGTAGGAGGGCTAAGGAAAGACTTAGCCATGGAAATGATGTTTAAAACAGGCCTTGAGAAATAAGCTGCATCATCAGGTGGAGGGCTGGGGAGGCAGAGAGGACATCAAGCACATGAGGATGTGTACAGGGTCAGACAACAAGATACACCTGGTGCCTAGCTGGAAGCCAAGGGCACCTGGAGCACTAGGAGACCTGGGGAAGGGGCAGAAGGTGGGCTGCCTGGGTGGTGATGAATGCCAACTGTTGCTGCAGGTCTCTTGTCAGCCAGCCGTAGGCCATTCAGAGGCCAGGAGTGGAGGGAAAGATGGGAGGCAGAATGAGAAGGGGATTGCCATTTGGAGCTAGAATGAGTGTTTAGGGGCTTTTGTGATTGAGAAGGAGGCAATTTGATGAGAGAGAAATCACAACTTAATTTTGGTAAACTTGGGAAAATCTATCAGAAGTTATCAGGCTATTAACAATGAGGTCCCGTGTCTCAGGTGAGGTAAGGCTGGATTTAGCTACATTGGACCCTTGACATAGGAACTCAATTCATTGAAAGGGCTGGTTGTAACTCAAGTTGGTCAATTGAAAGCTCAGGCTCCTCTACACAGCCTTCAAAGTCTCTCTCCTGTATACAAGCAGATCTCAGTGTCCTTAGAGAGACATTGGCCCAGGATTTCTCAGTTAACCCCACCCAGGAAAGGATGCTGTAAAGTTCCTTCCAGAGTTCTTGAAGGGTTAAATCTGTATCTGAGAATATCTGCAAGCACAAGTGGCTGGCATTTGGGTCACAACTCTAGACTTTGGTTGAAAGTTAAAACCAAAATTCTGGTTGTAACCTAATGGTTGATATCAGGGCAGTTGTAAATTAAGGGTCCACTGTATTTGGAAGAAAGCAGGAAGAATGGAAGAGATGCCAGGGGAGAGAATGGCAAAAGGAAAGAAAGTGAAGATGGGTCTTCAAGAACAAGCCCCTGAAGAAGAGTCAGTGAACAGACCAGAAAAGATGAGGAAAGTAGGGTAAAAGCAGAGAGAGTTGCATTGTGGAACCCAAAGAAAGTTAAGATTTTCCAGAGGAATGGCTGGGAATCTTTAGAAAGCTCAAGGATGTAAAGATGGATAAAAAGTAAAAGGCAATCATTGCAAGATGGCAGTGCAGCTCAGTGGTAGAGGTCATGCCAATGTGTGTGAGGCCAGGGGTTCTGTACCCAGCACCACCCCACAGAGGATATCATTACAAGTGGGACTTAATTGACCATAAATGAGGCAGAAGCCTCAGTGAATACAAGAGGATGAGAGTTCAAGAATGGGCAAAGCAAGGGACCGTTAGCTGTAGGGGAGGCAGGAGTTTCCAGAATTTGAGGAATTTTTAACTCAAGTTTACAGAAAAGTTTTTAAAAATTGTACAGAGAGCTTTCAGGTACCCAGGTGCAGAGGGTTTTTTGGTATGTTTGTCTGCTACTGGTTTTAATATTTTAGTCCTAGGGATGGAATGCAGGGCCATGTGCATGCTAAGCATGTGTAGAGCTCTACCACGGAGCTGCACCACAGCCATCTGCTCTAACTCCTTACCTTTCTCTCTCGCTTCCACTTTTAGATCCCTTTGGGTTGCTGCAATCAAGACTTCTTCATTCTAGATGTTTTCTAAGAGCAAGGATATTCTTTTCCTAATAGTAGTTATCAGATTAAGAATCTTCACAGTACCATCATCAAATTTATATACCATATTCAGATTTTAGTAATTGTCTCCAAAATATCCTTTATACCTAATCTTTCCCATTCTTGATCCAAGCCAGGATCACAGGTTTTATTTCAATGTCATATCTCTTCAATTCTCTTGAATCTGGAATCCTCTGCCTTCCGTTGTCTTTCATGACATTTTGGGAGGGTTCAGGCTGGTTACTTTTATCATGTGCCTCAAGATAGATTTGATGGTGTTTCCTCAATGTTTGATCAATGTTTCTAATTTTTTAAGGGATACCCTACAATTTTGAAGTCCTCCTCGGGGCACCATGTAGGAGGGACTTAATTATATTTGAATCCCTCACTGGGGACATAAGCTGAGATCACTTGACATTGTAGTGCCTCCTAGGTTTCTCTGTGTTCAGTGACTACAAAGTAGTTCTGTCTACTGTGTCATTAGTAAGTGCTTTGTGGGGAGATACTCAGTGACATGTCACTATCCTACTCCTTACTAGGTAGTTTTAGTACCTATTACCAGTTTTAGCTACCAGTTTTAGTATCTATTGTTGAATTTTGTTTGAATCAGTTATAATTGGGCTGCTTACAAATGCTGAGTTTTTTTCAAAAACTATTTCTTCTGCCTTTAGTGTTTGGTTTATTACTGTAAAGAAGAGCTTTCTTCTTTTTTTCTCTTCACATGATAAAATTCTTTAAAAAGAATATGGGAAGATCTGATTTTTATTCTGGATAAAATGAGAAATAGCTAATAAGGAAAGTAGAAAATCTGGAGACAAGTGAAGCCACCAAGGCTAGAGAGGGCTATGCTCGGGGGTGCAGACTGGGGGAGTTGGTCCTGTGTGGGTCTGCCACACAACAGGAAGGACAGGAGGGCTGCTGCAGGGAAGGTTGGAATTCAGACCTCATGGGCCTCACTGCTTTGTAGAAAAGCTGTGGCAATGTCAGCCACTTACATGCCTTGTCTTCTGGTGATGAAGATGTCATAGTTCCTGCGCTTGGATTGCTGGTGAGGTGACAATGACAGCCAACACTGATACCACAGGCAGAGTGCTAGGTACAGGACCACAGTCCCTTGGCCAGCTGCTTCCAGAAGTGCTATAGAGTTCAGAATTTAAGGCACCATGATGCATATTCCATTTGACGTAACTCCCTAGCGGGATTCAGGGACGCATATGGTAATCAAACCCTATTTCTACTCTAAAGTGAATGTAATATTTTAAAGGTGAAGTGTGACTATCAACACAAATAATTTCATATCAGGATAGGCCACCAAAAAAGTTTGTGTCAAAATCAGAAAAAGTTTTGGTTTTCAGAGCAGCTTACAATTGTGAACTGTGATAAAGGAGTGTAGATCTGTAGAAACAGTCTTGAGAGAACAAATACTTTTTACTCTAGGAGTCAAGGAAGCCTTAGCAAAGGAGAGGGCACTTGTGCAGCGTCTTGGAAGAAATGTAGGCTTTTGATTAGCAGAATATGGGGGGCAGAGGTAGAGGAGAAGAGTTTGAGCAAAGGCACAAGAGAAGATAATCCTTGGCCCATCTGGGTAATTATTAGAAACCCCAGATTACTAGACCAGAGGGCTTGTGGGAGGGAAGCTGGCAGAAGGGAAGCTGAGCTAGAAAGGTAAGTGGGAATCTGAGCCCCAAGAACTTCAGTGGCATTCTGGTTTAAAACTCTACCCTGACAGCAGTGGGGAGAGACATGGTCCCATTTCTGCTTTTGGAAAGTAGAACCTGCGTAGATTGGATTCTTGCTCTGTGCCCACAGAGAGTTCGTTGGAGCAGGAGTGGGCAGGGGTGCAGACTGAGGCCAGAGGCAGCTGGTGTTGTGCAGGAGAAAGACGACGTGAGCTGATGTGAGCTCTGCGGTACGGTGATGAGACGTGAGAGCAAAGCTTGGGCACTTCTGAGAGCTGCGTCAGAATTGGGGCTTGATGAATAGAGGGGTAGAGGAGGCTCAGAGATTGATTGCCGATGGAAGCCCAAGGCAGAAAGCAGGAGAATACAGCAAGCGATGAAGACTCCAGCAAATAGCTTCAAGTGGAGATTAAAATTGCATCTTCCTGAAAGGATGATAGTGTGGCTTGAATGAGTAAATGCACACAAATATTAATCACAGGGCCTGACCCATAGAAAACAGCACAGATGACTGTGAATCTTTTTATGTTGATGATGACATTAATCAGGTGAGTCAGAAACCCCAAGAAGATGCAAGAGGTTTTAATTCTAGAATTATTTATAGATTGGCTTGTACTTATAAGGTAGGGTAGTTGTAGCCCTTGACAGGAACTGCAGTTGTGAAGGTTCCTGTAGTCCTCTTTGTCCTTAAGTTTCCCACAGTTATGGGAAAGTTTATCGTTTCACCTCTTTGAATATTTACTATCTGTTTTCTTTTCAAAAGTTTATGCAAAGTAAAACAGAAACCTGTCACCCTTCTTCAAATTATTATAATAGATTATCTGTTTCCTGGTTTTAAGGTAACATGCACACTTTATCCCTTTGTCTATAATGTATAGCTTAGTACAGCAACCAGTCATCAAAACATTGCTGTTAACTGGAGGAAAATAAAGGTTACAAGGGTGGTTGGGGATGGGAGCTGCAGGAAGAAGGAATGGTGAAAAAAAGAATCTACAGATAGGGTTTTGTCATGGTGAAATTCAGAAAGCTAGTTGAAGATATTCAAAATAGTATTGATCAATATGACATGTGCTGAAAGATGCTTTGGAACTTCATTCTGGCTGAAGAGCTGTCTGTCAAGCTCTCACAAACAGTCCCATGTGGCTCAGCCTCTTGAAGAGTCTTCAAAAATTTACTTAGTCTGCTGCATGAAAATACATCCACTGGGCCCCTACCTATCCAGCATTGGACAGTCCAGTTCTCCAGAACCCAGGTCAGGTGCCTGGCTGCTCAGCCCTCTATCAAAGACGTGATCGAGGCCCTGTGAGCATCCTTCAGACAGCATTTGCTGCAGGGGTGTGGAAGAGTTGATGTAGGTGTTGATCACCATGTGTCTGAAGAGGAACTGAAGCAAAATGTTGAAAAATTTCAAAACCACTGACCACAGTCAAGTGCTTAATCAGGACAGAGTTGGAATTTGCTGACTGTGGTTGGAAAATTCAAGTGCAGACTGAGAGGCATATGGGAAAATTTCTCTGTTCATTAAGTAAGTTCTATCTATATCAAGTTATATAAATTTATAAACATTCAGGATTAAAAACTGTAAAATGCTTTCTCTGACATACCAGGTGATTGCAATGTTTTAAAATTTTTCACATTATCTTTAGTAAAGTATTCTGCATTTAGAAGACATTTCTCCTACGTGAAGATAATAAAAGCTTTCTGGTATAAACAAGTGCTGTCAGTTAAGAGATGTGTTAGAAGATGGGTTTTTTAAAGTTTAGAATATAATTCTTGCATCTATTCTGCAAATAAATCAATGATGACAATTAGATATTCGGTATCAACAAATAAGCTGCCTGCAGTTCTCCAAGGATGAGATGAAGTCGCCAATCTGAAGTCCAAATCTGAGAGCAAATGTGCTGCTCTGAAATGAAATCAGTTGTGAGGATTACTTGTATGTTATAATAATAGCAACCATATACATACAGTGCTGTATTTTTATATGCATCCTTTCTTTATGGAGGAAATATATTCGGTGATTTTAATATCAGAGTCTCAACTAGTCCACATGAGGCAAAAAACCAAAATACTGTAGAAACTATTTGACATAGAAACTACTCCCAACCCATCATGAGAAAAGCTACATTCAGTAAGTGCTCTAAACATTTGACTTTTCAGTTTTGCATAGACGTATGCATATTAAACTGAAAAGCCATTACAGAGTTGAGTGGTTGAAGTATCTTTGTCTACTTAGGGAAAGTTGAGCTGAGACTCATGACGATGATCCAGTTGGAACAAGGAGGATTCTCCTTCCACTCCCTTTCATCCACATATCCATGTAATTTTTCTTCTAGTCTTGAATCTATTTCTTCTTTATATTTTTTCCTGTATAGATTAAAATCTAAAAAAGGCAATCAGAGGTGGTATAATTAAAACAGATATAAAAACACACATGCAGGGCCAGGGATTTAGCTCAGTGGTTCTGGCAACTGCCTCACAAGTGCAAGGACCCGGGTTTGATCCCTGGTACCAAAACAAAACAAAAACAAAAAACAATAAAAACACACATGCATGGCATCCAGGAAATAAATCACTTGGTCCTTTTAGAGCCTGAGGACCATTCATGTAACATCTAATTTGAAAATACTGCAGCTAACAAGATTAGTGCATGTAGATTTAAAAGCAAAACTAATATGAATAGCTCCCCAAAATAAAGGAGAACTATAAAAGAAACTGAGTACTGAAGACTTCTGTCAGGAGGAGGGCTAAACTGGGTAACAAGATTCAGTTTCTCTCAAATTAGATAAATTTATTTAAGGAAGTTTGAGGTTTGTTTTGAGAAAATAATTCACCCCCAAAATACAATAAGGCAGGTATTGTCAAGCCAATGAGAGTAGAGCCCCTATAAAATAAAATGTAAAAGTACACTTTGAAGGTGCAGTATTTAAAACAGAGCGGCATACAAGTAACCAATAAGCATAGAACAACAGGGAGCCTCTAAACAGATTGTATTATACATGGAAACAGTATTTGAAAAGAAAAGCACCATCAGTTAATGAGTAAAATGGGGATAATTCAATAAATGCTTTGAAAGAGTTGTGCGCTATTTGAGGGAAAGCACAGATTCTCCTCTGCCAAAAACCCTGTGTACATTTGTGGTGGATATAGGATTAAATGTTAAAAGTTAATATTTGCAAAGAGTTTGTGATAAATATTTAACTGATCCCTAGAAGAGGAAAAGCTTTCCATGCATAAAACTGATCAAAGTAATCACAAAGAAAAAGGTCGACATTCTGAGTCTATAAACTTTTATCTCTATGCTTAAAAACATTTTCAGTACTAAAACTAAAGATAGGAAATTTTATGACCTCCAAATATGATGATTTTAAATTATAAAGGATTTGTACATTAGAATTTCTATAGAATTGGAAGGAGAACAAGAACAAATAATTCTGAAATTTAAAAAAACAAGTAATTCTGCAACAAAAATGAATAACAAATATGTAAAAAATTTGGACTTATCTGTAATGAAAGAAATGTCAGTTAAATTGGTAACAAAGTACAGTTTTGTTTATAAAGAGGTAGAAAATGTATTCTGCTATTGAGACTGTCCTGAGCCTGGGGCCTTTATCGTGGGTGGTGGGAGCATGAATCGGGACAAAAAGACCTCAAAAGGATTCGGTGGTGTGTGCCAAGAGTGGGAAAATGTTTATAGCCTTAGACCTTGCAATTTCTTTTGTAGGAATATATATCAAGAAATAGTCAGAAAGGCAGTGAGAAATACTGAGTTGTACACAGCAATATTACCATAGCTGCTTTTATATCAGCAAGTGTCATTATTTGGTTCATTGGAGATATATTATTTTAATGTTTTACTACAATGTCAAATACAAAGGTTGAAATTGTAATGGTTTTCATGTTTTACAACTTTTCACATACTGCCACTTAACATTTAAAAGTAAATTTCTGCATGTCCAACTTCATACTGTTTTGAACGTGGTTCAGTCAACTGAGAGTCTAAGATATGTCTAAATCTATTAAAAATAATTCTTTTTTTCCCTCGTTAAGTTTATTGGTATATTTTAGGTATACAGTACAGTTACATTCATTATTGGGATCTCTACGTGACAGGTCTTTGTTCTCATTTTTTCCTCTTGTCCCTGCCCTCTCTTCACCCCCCCCGCCCTCCCCATTTATAAACACTTTATTTCCATTTTTTCATTTTATCATATTTTTTTCTTTTCCCTTCTTACCTTTCCCCTACCCTTCCCACTTTCCCTATACCTTTAGCTCTTTTCTTCCTATTTCACATTGTCAATTATCTCATTAGGATCTTATGTACTATTATAGTTTCTCACACCAGAGAAACTTCGGTATTTACACATGTGTGATTTATTTATTTCACTTAGGAGTATATCCTCAATATGTATCCATTTTCCT
Source organism: Fukomys damarensis (assembly GCF_012274545.1). NCBI lineage: Eukaryota > Metazoa > Chordata > Mammalia > Rodentia > Bathyergidae > Fukomys > Fukomys damarensis. The sequence goes on along the minus strand of NW_022900919.1, from coordinate 26,944,664 downwards.
ATGAATGGCTCTAATTTCTCATTGTTTATGGCTGAGTAGTATTCCACTAGCGGCACAGTTTGTAATAGCTAAAATTTGGAAACAGCCCATTTGCCCATCAGTTGGAAACTGGATAAAAATAATTCTTTGAATCAAAGATGAAGTCTTTAATAAAGGGATCAACTTTCTTAAATTACCAGCTTTAAAAACTATTTAATGAAATTTAAGAGGATATATAGTCTTATAGTGACTCGTTTCTAAGAAGTATTGTATTTCCTATTTTTCCCTTCCTCTGCATTTTTAGCCTCAGAGGAAGTTATGGCAGGGATAAACACCTATCTTCTATTGCTCTCCCACCTGCGGGAGCCAGAGACACAGAAGTGCACAGAGAGCTGAGACTCTGGCTCAAGGCAGAGCAGGTGGAGAAGGGTGGACAATGGGCCAGGAAAGGGCATACAGAGCAACCAGCCCTAGAATAAAGGACACTGACTCCTTATTCCCTGGGGACAAACAGTTCCTGTCCCTTTCTGCATGGCTGCTTAGGCGCATTCATGGCAGGAAGACAATCATTCTGTCTGTACCCTCTAAACTTCCAGGTCTCCCTCTCTTCTTCTCTCAAACTAGAAGGGAGAATGAGACCCAGACAGAACCCAGATGATAGTGGCTACTGGCAAGGAAACCTATGTGCCTGCCATACAAGAAGTTACTGGTCTTCGAGAAGAAAAGTGTTCATCCACAGGGCTCACACGATAAGATGGGAGCCCTAGCCAAGCATCAAAAAACGGTCACCTAATAGCTCATTGATCATCTCTGTAATAATTATAGATTGCTTGAAAAGTTCTAGCAAAAAATAGCAAGTAACATGACCAACTACTGGCAATTCCTGTTCCCAGAAAAAACTGAAAATTGTATTTACTATAAAGTCACAGTAGTCCTGAAAAACAGAAAAGACTAGAGATGAGTGCCACACTGACTGTCCACCTAGGGCCACAATATTGTCCTTCCTGTGTGTGCCTGCTGTGTGTTATCACATGCACTGTGTCCCTCCACCAGACTCCAGGGTCTTGGAGGTCTGGGAATGAGCCTGATGCTTTCCAAGGGCCCAAGGCCAGGCCTTGTGGCTCTGTCAGAGGAGGATTCTTATGCATGTGCACTCCCTGCTTGGATAATCTTTACATTCTGCTTAGTCTACTGGTGGCACAATTTTTAGTTTTAAACTAGGGTTTTCTTATTGCAGGTGGCAGGAGTGCAGCCTTATGATAAAATACTCTCAGCTAAATTATTCTCCGGTACCTGAACCATATGGCATTGGCAATTGCAACAATAAAAGTGAGCTTGTCTCTAATGTTGGAAGGCAGCGTTTGACTCAGGCTGGACACAGGCAGAGGCAGATGTCCCTTAGCCCTAGGCCTTGGGGGACTCTTGGCAGCTGCACATCTCAGCTGGGACCTGTGGACCCTCACAGTTCAGGCAGTGCTGAGTCTATTTTAAATATGAATGCCTCAAGAACTCTTTGCAAGGGGCCATACTAATCTTGCCTATACGAGTTCACTTTTAGCATCATGCTGCTGAATTGGGCACTTGGAGGTCTTTATTTAATCTCTGGAGTCAGTGAACCTTTGCCCACTTAGATGACTGAAGGTACAAAAGATTCTAAGATACGAAAGTCTTTCATGAGAAAAAAATGTGAAAAAGGAAAAAATGGAAGCAAAGTCTTTGTAAATAGGAAAGGTTGAAGGGGGTGAATGTCAGGGGTATGGGAAAAAATAAGAACCAAGATATATCATGTAAAGGTACAAGATCCCAATGATAAATGTAACTGTATTGTTTGATTTAAAAATGCACCAATAAACTTAATGTAAAACAGATGTGTAACCACCAAAATGAATTTAAAAAAATAAAAACAAAAAGCTCTTTTGTGAGTGAGTAAAGCAATGACAATACTGCACTGGGAAATTAATTTACGTGAAGCATTTCAAAATAGTTCACTGACTGTCTCTCCCATACCACCTCTGCTGTGAGGACCTGGAGGTTCCTTGGGAATCAGATGAAGGTCTTCTATGGCTTGGCCCCCTAAATCAAGAGAAGAAACAAGGGTGCTGTTTTTAATGCTGAAACTAGTGCTGATGCAAATGCTCCCCTTTTACTTTCATTGATAATTTATGAATAACCTGCAAATATGGCCAGGAATGGTAAGCGCATAATAAAGTAGTTTGATATTCAGGAAACTGCTTCTAAAGTATACTAGTTGGTGCTTGCTGAGGAGAGCAATTACTCTTCAGATGTACTATGCTTCTATTTTAAAGCTGTCTTTTATATGAAAATACTTATCTGTATGGTAGATTTCCCTATTGTCCCTTCTCATGTTCATATTTTATGAACACATAAATCATCACATATACATGTAGTTCAGCTAATATGTAGCATAAATATCCACATGTCATTACATGGTCTTCTTACCCATAATTTTAATAGCTAGAGTATTTTGTCAGGCAACAATAATTTCTTTATAACTCAAAGTAAACGTGAGTTTTGCTCCACTTTTGCTGTTATAAAAATGTATTTTTGTCATGTACTTTTTGTTATTTTGGACTAAGAGTAGATTCCCAGAAATTACATTTTCGGGCAGAAAGTTTGAAGTTTCTTTAGCTTTTTTTTTTTTAACTATTGGCAAAAATAATAATAACCATTTATTAAAATAGATGCAGAACTTTTTTGCTTAGATTTTAATGCTGCTTTACATGTTTTCTGCCTGTGAAACAATCTTTACTATGTTATCAACCAAAAATTTTAGCTGATAACAGATTTATTTATTCACTTGTCAAACACACAGGTGAAAATCTTGGGGGGAAATACACCAGAGGCATATATACAGCTATAGAAAATCTTATATATGTTGATGGAAGATATATTTTATCACTTTTTACATATTCTAAAAGACATTCAAATGAAGATAAATAGATTCTGTTAATCGAACTGTTCTTGGTGCTTGAGGACCTTTATTTTTTTGTGGTAAGAAAATCCATATTATTAATGTAGATTTTCTCATCATACATTCATCTAAAAACAGTAAAAAATTGTAAAGAAAGACTGTATATTGGTTTATTTAGGTGTTTTATCATGGCTTAATTCATGGCTGGGGATATATACTACAGAAGGAAAAAAATTGGAGAAAATCTTTCCAGTTCTTTAGATCTGGTTAAAAAAAAAAAAAGAAAAAGGAAACGAAAAATAGTTGTAAACCACATGATGCTACTACTGGCCTAGTCTGTTCTGTCCTGGTTGAAGTTTCTTTAGTTCTTGATTAAATTGTCAAATTTCTTTCCCAAGTAGTTATACCAATTTATAGTTCCTTCATAAGCAACCAGCTTTTTTATGGTCTTGGGAAAGTCTCCTTTTATTTACTGCAAAAAATGTGCAGGCCATCAGTTTGATGATGTGCATGAAAATTTCTCCAGAGATGCTCCAAGATAAAAAGGAAATTTGCATATATTTTTAGAGAATAGAAGGTAGAGAAATACGGTGTAGGATTGTCACAACTCTGTATGTGTGTCTGTTAGACCTTGTGGGAAAATTACCCAACAAATGACTAATCCTTTGCCTAAAAAATAGGTCAAGCTGACCAGATGGGAAGTGGGATAAAATCACTTTCCTGCCTTTACATGCAAGATTTCTATTTCTTTGTCACTGCTCTGTTCTTAGGCAGGACGTCAATGGGGATGCTTGCAGCAAAGACAGGAGGCAAACCCCATCTCCCCTCCCATCCTAATTTCTCATCACTTGCTGTGCACCTATTCATTTAGACTTTTGTTTTAAACATATGTATTTTCCCTTGGCAATGCCATAATGACTTTTTTGGGGTCCCTCTCTTCATCATAATCATGACGAGCACAAATGAAATGGATGTAGTCTTTCTTCATTTGAATCTCTCTTTTATTCTTCTAATTCTAAACTGCTGCTCTTCCTGAAGGAGGACTGGGCTACAAAAGAATGGAATTTTCCAGACAATGTTTAGTACATAATAGTTTTAAGAGGCTTCACGTTCACAAGAGACAAATTAAGCAGCGTCCCCTAATATGTAGACAACATCTGTTATACAAAGTCACCATTAACGATAACACCGGGATCTCTTTGTGGCTGATTTTCATCCATCTGCACCACCCATAAAAGGTGCCAGCAAAGAGGGCTCCACATTTATCTGTCAGTTCAGAATGACTTTGGAAAATGGCACATAAACCCCGAGCAAATCTTTGTTAACCTCCAAAATTAGCGTCTCCATCAATTACAGCTAATGACTCCTTATGACCTCTTCACAACCAACTCGTCATTTCCATTCAATGTTTTATAAAATGTTCCAAATCTTGGCTGGGTGACACAGAAGAAAGCCACACACTCAGAAGCTGAGTCTTATGGCACTCATCTGTGAAGGGACCCAAGAGTCCAAAAGGATCAATCCGCATTGACCCATCAACTGCAGATTCTCCTTCCAAAGCTTTTTTGCAGACTACATTCCTGCTTATATGAATAGATCTGTTGCTAAATAATAAAACCCCACCCCTGTAAGGCTCATTAGCTGTGCCTATCATTAGCTGTGAACTGTCATTATTACTTTGATATTAAACATTAAGATTCTGAAAGTCACCCAGAACTAGCAGGAGGGCTCCATTTTCTTTGTAACTCTAAGCTATAGAAACTCTCTCTTACAATTTGGCTGCTGTATTTTCTCCTCTGGGTTTCTCTGTAGATGTGTCTTTTAGAGTAACATGTCAGTTTATCTGCTTAATGCTACTCCTATGTCTTCTACTTTTAGGCTTGGTGTGAGATGCTTTGGATAACAAAATTTAAAAAGTGCCTGTCCTCGGTAGTTTTAGTGACCATGGGGAGGAGAGGAAAAACAAATGCCTAAACTAATGAAGCAAGAATGATTGAGAGGTGGTGTTAGTGAAGGCTTGTACAGAGCCCAATAAGTCATGTGCATATGCAGGAAAGAGTGTGTTTGGCAGAGGGAACGGCAAGAGACAGCACAGATAGCTGCCTGACTGGGTGCTGAGACAGGAGGAGAGGGAGATGAACATAAGGTCAGCAAGGTGGCCAGTGATCCTTCTGGCATGGCCTTCAAGACTGTACGAAGGAGGCTTTTACACTGGGTGAGGGATGCTGCCAGGGGTTCTTAAACAGTGGACTGCTGTATTCTGGTATACATTCATCTTGATTTGATAGCAAATTCACCTTAGTGCATAGTTTTTACAACAGCAGAAAGATATTTTTGAGCATAAGGAAATCATAAAGTAACTCAGTTTCTGCACCTAGAATGATGAGATTTCTCTAGGATACAATTTTAATCTAGCTTATATCCATATTTCCAGGGGGCTCACAACTGGCTTTCAAAGAAGAGTCCATATTGGATTGGGTGGCTGTCTGTTCCTGTAATCAACACTGAAGGCAATCAAGTCACAAGGAGAATGGGTTAATCTTGGCTCACAGTTTTGAAGGGGCTGGTCCAGTGGTGGTGAACCTATGGCATGCATGCTGCAGTGGGTTGTTTGAATCATCAAAAAGTTTTGTCATTTGACTGGTCTGGTTCATGGCTGCCTGGTTCTGTTGCTTTGCAAGTACATCATTGGTGAGAATGAGCTGAGGAGCAAAACCACTTGCCTTGTGGCTGGGAAGCAAAAATAAAAAAGTGAGAGGGAGAGGAATGGGCCAGCAGTTCACTGTCTCCTTTGAGGGAAGCCCCCCCATGACCTGCAGTCCTCCCTCTAGGGCCCACCCCTCAAAGTGTCCACCATGTCTCAAGAGGGCCACCTAGGGACTAAGGCTTTAGCACATGGGCATTTGGGGCGACAACCTGGACCCAAACTATAGTTTCACCGAATACTTGTAAAATGTTCACACATTTGTTATAAAAAATCTAGATCTTGGGAAGGCTGAGAATTGTTGGTCTAGACCAGTGGTGGTGAAACTTTTAGAGCTTTCAGTGTTAACAAAGAACCCTTGGAGGCACGCATGCCATAGGTTAGCCACCACAGGTCTAGATCTTAAATTCAGTTGCAGGATCCACCAAGTCGTAAATGTGTCTGGCAAAATGACAGATCTAATTGTTATAATTGTCCATGAGTAATGTTTATTAGCTCGTTTCCTTCCCTTACCATTAATCAGAAGTCTATTTTTCAGATCTCTTTATTCCATCTGACAGGTTGTGGTACACTCCTTTCCTGTGTCCTTTGCCATGTAACGTCACCATGGGTGTCTTCTCACACACCTTGGCTTGTTTCAGTCAGCAGGATGTCAGGAAGAGGACTGAGCAGAAGCTTGGACCGCACTTATGAAATCTTGCTCTTTTTTTTTCCACTCACGAGAAGAATGAACCATGGCTAACCAGCAGGTGCCAGGAGGGGAACGCAAGTTATGTGGAGCAGAGCGGTCACCCTAGCCACATTCGATGAGATTGGTTGATGCCCAGACAGGTGCATGAGCCTCTGAAATCAGCTCAACTGCATGACTTCCCAAGCGCATATGAGCTAAGAAGTCCTCTTGTTGCATCTGCTGAGAGTTTTTGGGCTGTTTATGCAGCAATAGTCGACTGGAATGCCATCTCGCTACTGTACTCATAGCCCCCATTCAAAAGACACCAAATTGGAGACTGAGAATTCCTTTGTACCCATTTGGGTCCTGATTCAAAACTGAATTCCTGAGTTACAATTTTATAACCACATTTATCAAGCCTGGATGTTTAGACTCCTTGCTCATACTCACTCCGGATTTCACTTCAAAAACCGGCACAGCTACTCACAGGCAAGGCCCTAGAGTCCTCCACTGGAGGAGAAGGGTGAAATCTGCAGCCCCAATCTTATAATGCCATGCCTCAGCCTGACAGTATGTGGTACACCATCCTAGCTGCGTACGGGAATGCTAATGAGGGCACAGATCCTCGTGCAGAGCAGCGTAAGCTGTGGAACCTCGCTAAAAGGCGGTAATGAATGTAAATGCCAGCATACCAGCTGAACCTTGGAATACACTTAATTGCCCAGGGTGGCTTAATCTTCAGCCTTGCCAGCTGAAGGAGGATTACTTGTCTTTGCTGAACTCAGGGGAGAGTCAAAAGTAAATTTGCTTAAGCGATAGTAGAGTTTAGACTATTCATAACAGAAGCGTCATAAGTAGCCACTGCTGAAGTGTAAACTACAGCCAAACCTAACCTGCTCTTTGCTCTCCAAGGACTGTATGGGGATGGCGAACCTTTTTCCCAATGACAGGAAAATAATGAAAATGAAGCCTTCCTCATATGCTTTTAAATTTTTCACACTTTAGTTATCCTGAGGTAAGTGGCAAGTCTTCTTATTTATGGTGCAAAGTTTAGAAACCACATTAAAAATTGAAGAATTCACTGGATTGTTTGCTGGCATTGTAATTTAGTCTCAGTTCAAAGGCCTAAGATCCCCGGGGGCTGATGTAGCTCTGTATCCCGAAGGCCAGAGAACCCAGAGCTTTGATGTCCATGGGAAGCAGAAGACAGATATTCTGGTTCCAGAAGAGAATGAAAATTTACCTTTCTTCTGCCTCTTTGTTCTACCTGGGCACTAAGCAGTTTGGATGGTGTCCATTCACATTGGTGAGGTCAGGCCTTGCTTGGTCTATGATTTAAATGCCAGTCTCTTATGGAAATACTCTGACAAGCACACCTGAAAAAGGTTTTAAACAGCTATCTGGGTATCCCTTAGCCCAGTCAGGATTACACAGACAAAAACAGAAACAGAAACCCTAACAAACATAATACATATTACTCCAATTATATTGGTAAACTCTAAATATCAATAGTTCAAGTGCACCAATTGAAAGAGATTAACAAAGTGGATCAAAAAGAAGACCCAGGGCTGGAGAGGATTGGAGTGTAGCAAAGTGGTACAGCACTTGCTTAGCATGCATGAGGCCCAGGTTTGATTTCCCAGTGATTAGAAAAGAAAGACCCAACTACATGTTATTTATAAGAAAGTCACCTTAAATAAAAAGACACATATTGATCAAAAGTAAATGGGGCCGGGGATTTAGCTCAGTAGCTCTGCTGCCTACCTTGCAAGCGCAAGGTCCAGAGTTCAATCCCCGGTACACCCCCCAAAAGTAAATGGAGCTGGGTGTGGTGGTGTCCATATGCTGTCCTAGCTATTCAGGAGGCTGAGGCGGGAGGATCACCAAGTTTGAGGCCTCACTGAACAACCTATCTGGCATGTCTCAAAAAAAAATTTTAGAGTGATGGGAGTGTGTCTCAGCAGTAGAGAACTTGTGTAGCATGCCTGAAGCCATGGGTTTAACCCCTAATATTGCAAAAGAAAATAAAAAGTGGAGAGAGAAAGATATACCATGCTAATGCTAATCAAAAGAAAGTGATAAAAACTTCAGAGCAAGAATTGTTATCAAGGATAAAAAGGAGCATTATGGAATGATAAAGGGGTCAATTCTCCAAGATGACACAATAATCCTTAACATATATGTGACTAACAACAGAATATCAAAAACACATGAAACAAAAACTGATAAAAACCTCAATGAGATTGGAGGAATCTACTGCTAGAGTTGGGTATTCCAAAAGTCATCAGACTTTTCAGAAGGGACAAGTCCAGCAGACAGAAAGGCGACAAGGACATAGTAGAACTTGACACCAATCAACTGGCTGTAATGCACATCTATAGACCACTTTGCCCAACTACAGCAGAATGCACATTCCTCTCAAATCCACACTCAACATTTGCCAAGATAGACCCCATTTTGGGCCATAAAACATACCATATAGGAGACTTCTCCCAAGACCCTATAGTAATTAGAAGTAAAAATTGCATATAAATTGGATTGGCAGTTCAGAAATAAAATTTATCACTTAGAGATAGGATTTGTTTTCAGTTCTTTGAGACAAAAAAAGAGAAGTAGGATGAACTGTATATGGGTACGGGTTAATTTTTTTGTTGTGTTGGAAATAAGCCTCCAGACTCAAATTGTCAGCGCCGGGAAAGAATGCAAGAGGACTCGATAAGGCAAAGTTTAGAGTTTACATCTGCAGACGGGTGTGAGTGCATTCAGACATGAGGCAGCAGCCTTGCTGGGAAGTGCTGAAGGGGAGTTTTAAACCCTAATGCATGGGAAGCAGCTATCCTTTAGATTAATTGGTGGAATTCAAAGGCTTACACTGTATTGCAGTTTGCTAGTTTTAAGCAGTACCAGAGGAGGACCTGAAGGGATGTTGAGGTGGGAGAAGAGCAGGTAGGGAGAGGGTGTGGGAAACAGAAAGTCCTTGGCTATTGATAAGCTATCTTGGTCTGTAGCTATGTTCTCAAAATTTAAACTGAGCAGGTGCTTTCCATAATTACAGTGTGTTTGGGAAGGGCCATCTACGTTGGACTAGAGTCCAAGATGGAAGCACTCCTGTTTAACAGAAAAGACAGACCTATGGTTTCTCACAGCTGGTATGTCTAAGAATGGACTCCTTTCTTCAGAATCTTTGATTTTTCAAATATTTTGAATTTTATTGTATGTGTGTTATGTTAGTCCCAAATTCCTGTTGGAAATAGATAATTTTTTTAAAGAATTCAGCAATTCCACTCCTGGGTTTATACCCAACTGAAATGTGTACATCTGTTTAACAAAATACACAAGCTAGAATGTTCTTAACAACAATGTTCATAATAGACCTTTCTTTTATATATAAGAAAATATATATTTTATTTTGTTCCCACTTTCTGACAGCTTCTAAAAGCCTTGGACTTACACCTAAGTGATAGGGATAATAGGAACATCTTTTGTTATTCATAATAAGCCTCTTTCAACCATACCTGAGGATAGCTAATGAAGTGGCTTCCAGCAGAGCCCTAGACAACTTCAGGATGGGGCTGGTTGCCAAAGAAATCAACTGTGTGATCAGAGGGTTGAAGCTTTCAGCCTCAATTCTAGACTTTTGGGGATGAAAGAAGGGCTAGACATTGAGTTTGCCAATGACTTAATCAATTATGATCCAATCATGATTATGTAATGATGCTTCCATTAAAAACTTCTAAATGACAAGGTTTGGGGCACTTTCAGGCTGGTGAACACAGAGTGGTTCTGGGTGGTGGTGTGTCCAGAGAGGGCATGGACTCTCCAAGCGCCCCCTTTTCTACACCTTTCTCTTTGCATCTTTTCCATTTGGAAGTTCCAAGTGCCACCTTTATAATAATAAACTTGTAGTAGTATGCAAAATCATCTCCTGAATCCTGTGAATTGTTTTAGCTACATATTGAACCTCAAAGAGAATAGAAATGTGTGAATCTCCAACTCTGTAGCCGAGTAAGACAGACATGTGGATACCCCAGCATGTAATACTATTCTGGCATCTGGAGTAAAAACAGTCTTGTAGGGGTCCAACTACTAGCCCCATGGAGTCTGACGTGTAGAGTTACTAGTATTGGAACTGAATTGTAGGACACCAAACTGAGCTGGAGAGTTGGACAGCTGTTAGATGGTAAGGAAAGAACATGTGCATTTGGTGTCAGAAGTAAAAAAAGGTTAGACCCTCCAAACTGTAATCTACTCAAATACCCATCTGCAGTACAATGGATAAGTAAATCATGCTTTATGCATACAATGAGAATCACAATGAGAATGCCATAAACAGCTATAAGCAACTACAGAGATGTGCCTCACAATTGAAATCTTGAATGAAAGAAGCTAGAAACAAGAAAGCACACACTGGATAATTCCATTCATACAACACACAAACCTGGCCACATTAATCTGTCCTGTTAGAGGTAAGGAGATGGTTTCCTTGGGTGGGTAGAGGTGGAAAGGGGACAAACAGAGGGCTTCTAGAGGTGCTGGGAAACTTCCATTTGTCTAGATGCTAGTATCATGAGTATGTTCACTTTGTGAAAATTCATCAAGCTGTATATTTATTTGTGTGTCCTTTTTTATATGAATATTAAACTTTTTAAAAAGTTAAAGAAAGAATAAACGAGCATTTGTTTGCTGTTTGTCTTCATTTTCTAAGGACCATAGTTCCCATTAGTACTGAGAGCTGTGTCTAAGGTCCCATCGTGAGGGTCAACTGAAAGTCCTAATTTTTCCATGGTTCCTTTACCATGTATTCCTAAAAATTCCCAGCAATGCCATCAAATTCTACAAATGAGCCTTGGTGGGCACCTGATGCTGTAAGCATGGGGCCTCAACATCTGTCCTTTCTTCGATTTCCTTCATACAGCAACTCTGCTGCAGATGATTTATTCCAAAGAGTGAGTCCAAAACAATGTTTCCTCCCAAAAGAAACAAAGCCACCTAAAAATACAAACCATTGTGCTTTCTGTTCATTTGTGGTTCAGGAATCAAATCCAAGGATTTGCATTAGACAAGAGCTCTACCACTGAGCTAAATGCCCAGCCCCAGTGCAAGACTTTTTGAAAGACAAAAAA
>NW_022900919.1:26924698-26933137 GCF_012274545.1 Fukomys damarensis | reverse complement strand
ATACATGAATGAATGGGAACATTAGTTACTATTATTCATCTATTCCACCTGTGATCCTTCACGCAGGATTCCCTCCCAGCATTAACTTTGATGACCCATGTTCCACTCCTGAAATGGGAATCTTTTTGGCTTTCTCTTCCTTTTGTGTGTCCAGGGTCCAGAATCTCAGGAAAAAAAGATCAGTTACTGTCTTCATAATCTCACTAGAGGTGGTCTGTATCTCTAATAAAGATAATGCTGTTCAGCATTAAGTAGGCTATTTAACATCTCAATCTGAAACATTTCCCCAGTAACGATAAAAAGTGTCTTTGTACCTCACATCTGCTTGATTGGAAAATGGTCCCACTTAGCGTTAAGGAAGGGGCCTCACTCAATATAAATATTTTGTTCTGCTTTGGAGTCTGAAAATTTACAAGGCACCCCTACCCCACTTAATATGCATGCACGAATATATGTACAAAGGACAGTACTATTTGAAATGTACAGACATGTTGAATTATGTATCTTCTCGGCGAAAATATAGCTGCACAAATTTCCCCAAATTTCAGTAATTCAAAGCAACATTTTTTGTTCTTGCCACATATGTGTGACTCTGATGTAATGAGTCTGCTCTAGGTTATAAGCAGACTTTATCTGTCTTTCATTTGGAGATGTAGGGTGAAGGAGGAGTGGCCATCATAGACACACTGCTTTATGGGCAAAGAATTCAAAAGAACTGGCAGGAATTCCAGTGTCTTTTAAAACATCATTTTGAAACTGGGGCAGTTACTTCTGCCTACAACCTACTGGCAAAAGCAAGTCATATAGTACATATAACATCAATGGAAAAGGAAGAGGCTTATCTCCTAAGGAAAAAAGGGAAAGTATTTGTTGACCCATAAAAATTGAACACACACACAAATGTCCTGAACACACAGGACATTTCCTATGGGATATTCTATAGTTACTTAATGTGTAAAGCAGACATACAGAAACATAAGAATAATTTCTATCTTGGGATTAAACTCCCTAAAGAGCTCTTCTACTATGGAACAATTAGACTTTTGCTGGGTTCATGGGATAAAAAGAAAACTTTCAATAGGGGTGGAAAGAATAGTGAACATAATAGTGAGCTAAAACAGAGAACAGTTAACTGGTGCATATATATGCACAAGGCCTCAGCCAATGCTTCCATGTCTAAAGGGTGTGTGTGATGTGCTGAATTCAGGAGGGGCATTAGGGAAATAAGAAATAAACTCAGGCTCCAGATTAAGATGGGGACTTTTGGAACTGATGAAAGATATTAATCCACAAATATAGAAAAATGAAACCCTAACTTACTGAGACAATTAAGCACAAACATATTATAGTAGAATTTCAGAATTCCAAAGACTGAGAGATTAAAAGTTAGGTGACCTTCAAACTAAAGTTACAGCAGATTTGACAACATCAACTATAAAAGCCAGAATAAGAAAAAAACATTAACTGGAAGCCAGGAAAAAGAAAGTAAATGTCAACCTAGAATTCAATACCCACCAAAAAAGAATGTAAATGAAGAGCCAGGTGTTGCAGCACATGTCTGTGATCCCACATGCTCAGGAGGCTGAAGCAGGAGGATCATAAGTTTGAGCCTAGCCTGGTCAACTTAGTTAGAACTTGTCTTAAAATAAAAAGAGCCTGGGGAACTGGAGAAGTAGCCTAGGGGTAAAGCATTTGCTTAGCATGTGTGATGCCTAGGTTTGATCCCTGGCACTGCAAATACGAAACAAAAAAGGGCTGGGGATGTAGCTTAATGGTACAACACCCCTTGATTCAATCCTTAGGCCTGGAAAAAAAGACAACAATTATACACACACAAAAAGCCAGACAGGTTGTCCCCAGGTTACTTCTAACACACATTCTTTAAGAACAATGAAAATATTTCTAGTAGAATGGTCAGAGATGAAATGATAAACAAATTAGTAAGCGTGATATATCTAAAGTTTGTTCTACATAAAATAACAAAAATGCCAATTTATGAGGCTTGTTCTAGTTGCGGTTCCTCCCCAAACTGATCCCAAGACAAATACTTGGGTCAGAGCCATTTATTTTGGGGGCAATTCCAGGAAGCATTGCCAGGGGAGCAGAGATGGCAAAACAGGGAAGGGACCTGGCTTAGTCTTTGTGCTGCTTGGCTAAATTGACGTGATTTAGATTGGCAGTTTATGAACAGCAGACTGGAGGCTGGAGTCTGAGATAGATGTGGCTGGCTTCTGACGAGGGACACTTCTGGCTGCAGACAGCTGACTTCTGCTTGTTCCTCCCACAGCAGAGAGCACAGTGATGGGGCGAAAGTGCTTTTGTGTCTTTAGAGAAGGGCACCAATCTGATTCATCAGAGCTCTGCCTCTGATGCAGCCAACATCCCTGGGTTCCACCTCCTCATACTATCACAGTGCGGGGTAGGATTCCAACACAGGAACTCTGGAGAAACGTGGACATTCGGTTTGTAACAGGAAGGCAACAACAAGGATGTTCACGGCAGGGTTCCATCCCACCGGACATCCTCTGAAAATCCGTGCTTTCCCACTCAGCATTGCCACCCAAGAGTGAGCAAGTCAGAGCATCCAGCCACCACCTTCTGTTCCTCATTGGTTGAGTGCTGCTCTTTGGTGCCCCCTCTTCTGGCTGCTGCAGAAGGAACACGTGCACCTGCAACAAGGAGAGCCTCAGGAGGGAGAAGCAGGCCCTCTGTGTGTGGACGACTGTCTTGCAGGGCCACAGGGGACCTCCTGGCTGGTCTAGCCAGACAACAGGACACTCATCAGTGACTGGCAGGGCGGGCTGGACCCAGCGTGCATGTGCTGAAATACTAAAGGACTGCAGGATTTCAATTGAGAGGTAGGTGACCAGCATTAAATGTTCCAGAGTATGATCTACGAGACATGTTAAGATGTTAGCATTAGACTACGGAGTGAATATGCAATGTCAGATTTTTACTAAAACAATGGAAATAGGTTGGACTACTTCCAAACCAGGTAAGAAGGAGAAAAAAAAAAGCACCAAGATAGAAGAGGAGATGGAGTAGGAGGAGGAGGAGGAGGAGCAGCAGCAGCAGCAGCAGCAGCAGCAGCAGCAGCAGCAATGAGATTAACCTGGGTCCCAGTCACAGGTGGTGAGGACACCAGAGAGGAGGAGCTTACTCTTCACTGTTATTCTCTGACAACTGACTGCTTACCAGAGCAAAGTCTATGTGGCTTTCTGGAAAATTTTTGTGGGAAATAAACATAGTCGCTGGTTTCACAAAGTACCCCATTGTGGCAGCTTCAAAATATGGCCACACCTTGTTCACCTCTCCTTGCATTAGATGCTGTGTCAATTAATTTGGGTTGCTGTAATAAAATGGCGAGGTTGGGGATTCCCGAGGAGCACACCTGTATTCCTCACAGTCCTGGAGCCTGGCAGATTTCACGGCTGGTGAGGGCCTCTGTTTCCAAAATGGCACTTTGTCACTGTGCCTTCTGGAGGGGACAGTAGTGATATCCTCAGCAAGTGGAAGAGCAGAGCAGTGTCAGGGAAGGAACCCACTTCCTCAGCCCTTTTGGAAGGGCTTCATTCTATTCCATGGGGACAGAGCACTCATGACCCCATCACACCCTAAAGGCCCCACTTGATCCCCTCATATGAAATGTGGGCTCCAACAACACAGGGACTTTGAGGAGCATGTTCAGACCACAGTGAAGTGGGGTCTATCTTCTTTGCATCTGGGCAGACTTGTGACTGCTTTGGACAAACTGAGGCAGCCTTTTCCATGGGGAGCATCCGTGCTTGGATCACTAAGCTGTGCACATGAGAAGCTTACTGAACCCCAGCCCACCATGCTTCAAGACCACATGATGGCATCTGGTTGACCTGTGACAGTCAGTCCAGTCCTTTTTCAGCCAACCCAGTCCAGCAGCATACAGGGAATGAAGTCCTCTTGGGAGTGAATCCTGCAGACCCAGTGGCTCTGGCTCCAAGCATTGAGTCCTGAGCTCCCAGGCGTGGGGGAACAAAGAGAAGCCATCTCTCAGGGCTGACCTGGGTGCCAGCCTATTGAACCAGGTAATACTTGGTATCAGGTCCTGGGGTGGCTTCTTACACTGGAAGGCACCAGCCAGAACTCCTGGATTAGAATCCGGTCACCCACACCCAGAAGGTCACCGAACTGTGCTGCTTCCATTCCTCTACCCTCACTAATTTGTGCCCTTCTGTGCATGAGCAGCAATGAGTCAGTGCCATTAATGAAGAAAAGGAGCCTCCGAAGGCAGTTACAGTTGGGAGTTGCAGAGCTCCAGCCTGGGCGGGTCCCTACACAAAGCCAGGCTCTCTCTGAGATGGGTTTTTCTAGCCCATAGCACATGGTCTTCATCTATGAGCCTGCCAGGGATCCAGCCAGATTCAGACCCTTCACTTTTCTCTTGTAATGCCAAGGTTTCTGTGAGACTGAGTCTGATGGCCACCTCCTTTCTTCAGTACTGTGGTTTAAACCCAGGGTCTTCACACGGAGCTACATCCCCAGTTGTTTTTTATTTTATTCGTTTTCAAACAGGATCTTGCTAAGTCACCAAGTTGCCCAGGCTGAGCTTTAATTTGTAATCCTCTTGTCTCCGCCTCTTAGAGAGCTGAGATTGTAGGCATGAACCACCACACCCAGCTCACTTATGTTTTATTATAAATAAATTCCACAATACTGCTTTTGTCCTGATACCCCAGAAAGCTGATAACTGAGGGAGGGGGATCAAATATTTGAAGCAAGAAGGTGTGGAAATCTAGGTGACAGCTATGAAATGTGACTAAAAAAGACAGTGAATGTTTAAATTAAAAAATTATTACAGTAAAAGACACATTTCCATGAATCCCCCTCAGAATTATTCCCCCTCACTTTGATCATACTTATTCCATCCTTCTTGACACTTTTTGAAGGAGTTCTGAAAGCCTTCTTCCGTGAAAAAAAAATTTTTTTTCTTTTTGTACTCGGGATTGAACTAGGGACCCTGCACTTGGTGAGGCAGGCGGAATCACTGAGCTAAATCTTCGGCCCCAGGAAATATTTTTAATTGATTCAGGACATCAAGGCAGCTGGGACAGCACAACTAAGACACTCAGGAAAGAGTGGAACTAGGGATTCTGGGGTAATTTTCCCATGCATCTTCTCTGACATCTCATATAACAAAAGGTACCACTTCCCTTTTATTTGCCCAGGAAGGCATTTATTTTACATCCAGGAAAACATGAAGGTAGAGATGCCAACTCTGATTCCAGATAGCAAGCTGTGAGTGCCAGGTAGGACTCTCACTGTGTCCTCTCAGGCAAGTCCCCACGAAACAGGGACACTGAGCAGTACTGACCTCCTAGGACGATGGTGAGGATTAAATGAGTTTTGTGTTTAGAAAGCTCATCTAACAGTGTTTGAACATCATAAGTGCTCAACAAATACAAACTAACATTAGTAACATTCATTTTCTTTTTTGGAGAGAGGAGCACCTTGTCATCTAAAGTTGATTTCTTGTGATCCCATCATCTCCTGTAAAGACCAGACAGCCAGGGATTTAGTTCCATGGTGATGCTACCTGTCTTGCAAACACAAGCACCTGAGTTCGATCGCAGGTACCAAGGGAAAAAAAAAAAAAAAGCCAGACAGTTGCAGCTTATTTCCCAACTTGGACAGCTAAAGTGGCACCCACACCACTCACCTTCCTCATGTGTCCAGGTGAGGATGACGACTCCACTTGGGCTGGGCAGATGACATTGTGAGTGGTCCTCTTCTCCATCTCTGTCTCCAAATATCTTCTCAGGAAGATGAAAAGCATTTTATTTTCCCTGTGGGTTCTGAGCAACTCACCGTCCTTGAGCATCCCAGGCCCTTTTGTAGCAAGGCTTTTCCCTTGAATCCTTTTGTATTTTAAATGGGAGTAGAAGATAGCTGAGTCCTCCACCTCTTGGACTAATGGCATCACTCTCCCCTGGACTGTTTCTTTTGGGAAACCAACCAGGAAGCCAGGTGTTCTAGTGAGAGGGTTACCTAGTGCCACCCTGGGGATGGGGCAGCAGGTCTGCGGCCAACTTGGGCATGACCCTAGTGGTTCTGAGCTCAAGCTGCTGTGCCCTTTGGAAGAAGGTTCTAGTTAATAAACACTAAATTCAGCACTCATGGATGGAAATACCAACAACACATTTTAAATGATATCGTTTAAAAGGTGTGCATACTTCCAAATAGCATCAAAAAGCTGGAGAAGGACTTTTTCTGGGGGCAGTTCTGGGGATCAAACTAAGGTCCTGGTGTGTGCTGGGCTTGCCCAAAACTGGAGGAGGAGAGGGGAGAATTCTGCAGCTGGGTGCTCAGTGCCCAGCTTCTTCTGAAATGAAATTTAAATAATGGATTCTCAATTAATCCATGTAAACTTCATTAGGTGACAAATACCAAGAAGAAAGATGGCTGGCAGCAGATTCTTCCACTTGGAAAGAATAACTGAAATACTGAGAGCAAGACCAGCCCTCCTTCCCTCCCTCCCTCTCTTCTTTCCTTGCTTCCTTTTTTCCCCCCTCTTGTTGTTCATTAGGTCATTTTTTGTAATGTTTCACCTTTGAGGTTAGCTTTAGAGTTTGATTCAATAAGATGAAGCTTCAGTTGTGAGAAATCTGGGGGCAAAGTTGACACGGTAGATACGAAGGATGACCTTGGGGATAGCCTTTAGGGTCTTTGGAAGTTACTATTGGGAAGACATTTTTGAGAACATGAACAGTATTTTGAAATACAAGCAGGGCTATCAAAAAGTGTCCTCATAAAATTTGGAAAGATAAAGCCACCAACAGGTCAAACCTATAGCAATAATTGCTGGGAGGCAAGATCTACTGGCAGGTGCTACAAGAAGAGGGCTAATGTTTGAGGAGAAACAGGGTCCTGCAAAGTCTAAGTGCTTCCCCCACCCAGATATTTGTTGACTGAAAAAGGGAAGAAGAGTAACCTCAAGGCAGACAAATCAAGCAGAATTTCCTTGTCCAAGACATCAAAGCTAACACCACTGACAATACAACATATCAACATCATGTAGCCCTGCCATGCCTTGAGACCCCCAAAATGTCAGCATCATGCAACCCCAATACCATGTCCTGAGACTCCAACGTGATCTCTGTGGTGTTCTTGCCAAAGGTGCATAGTTCACTCTCAATCACGAGGAAACATCAGATAAACTCAAACTGAATGACAATAACAAGCTACCGGATCAGGGCTCTTTAAAACCTTTATGTCAAGTGAGACAAAGACTGCAAGATGTCCCAGGTCGGAGAAGACTGAGGGAACAGCTCAATGGCAGGTGAGTCCTGGATTGCACCCTGAACCAGAGAAAGGATGGGAATGGGGAAATCAGAGAAATCCAAACCTAACCTGTGTAGTATTGTAGCCATTCCCTGATTTTAACGATCATATTACAGTCATATTATATGTTACCAATAGGGGACTCTGGGTGAAGAGTAGACTAAAATTCCCTGAGGTTCTTTTGCAACTTTCTATAAGTCTAAAATAATCTCAAAAATGCAAAATTACAGAAAAACTAATACAAAATTGTCTTTTTCAGTAGATACTCTATAGATAGTTGCTTTGGTAGACTCTCCATTGTTGTTGTTTTTTCCCTGTTAAGTCTATTGGTACATTTAAAGCAAACAATACAGTTATATTCATCATTGGGATCTTGTACCTTTACATCATATGTCTTGGTTCTTATTTTTTCCCCATATCTCTGCCCTCCCTTCACCCCCTTCACTCTTCCCTATTTACAAAGACTCCATTGTTTTGAAGAAATAATTATAGCTGGGCTTGATGCTATAGGCCTATAATACCTGGCACTTTGGGATGCTTGAGATAGGAAGTCAAGTTCAATTCCTACCTGGACAACTTAGTGACTTGGCAAGATCCAGTCTCAAAATAAGAAATAAAAAATGTTGAGATGTTGCTGAGTGTGACTGTGGTGGCACAGAGGATGAAAAGATTACTCAGAGATAAGATTTGGTCTGAACACTGAAAGGCCCAGAGAGACTGTCCCAACAAGAGCTCTCAGCATTGGGGAGTCTGTAGAGAGAAGCCACAAACCAAGAACTCTTCGACTTTTATTTAGGACATCAGAACAAGAGGAAAAAAAGAAGAAAAACAGCCCAGACAAGGAACTGTATTAAGGCTAAGCAGTCTATCAGGGAAAGGAGGACAATGACCAGGCACAACATGTTTCACTAATCTAAATTTCCTGCTGTTTTCCAACTGTGCTGTGCTCGGCACATTATGTAAAGATACTGCACGTTTTTGCTCCATAGGTTGTTCTCACAGTTTAACCATTCACTCCTTGGCCAGGTCTCCCACACTGGGGATATAACTCAGTGCAATGGTTCTGGGTTCATTCCCCAGTATTGAAAAATTATATACATACATATATATATATATGTAATATAT
>NW_022900919.1:26900915-26915233 GCF_012274545.1 Fukomys damarensis | reverse complement strand
ATATATATTCCACAAAAAATATATACTCACTTCAGGAAAAGAAAAATAGTATGATGTTCAACAGATGGTGTTACCCTTTTATGGGGGACCTTACAGGGTGTTGTATAATACAGAAAACCTGCTACACTGCTGGCCCTTAGAGAAGAAATTAAAAATGCATGTGCAGCAATCTTAATGACCAAAATTACCCAAGCAGCAGTTCACTGTACTAATAAATATCTGGAAGTTAATGGTCAAAACTTTTAGCAACACTTTTTTTTTGTGTGTGTGTGTGTGTGTGTGGTACTAGGGATCAAACTCAGGACCTTGCCCTTGCAAGGCAGGCATAGCACCACTGAGCTAAATCCCTTTTGTCATTGTAGAGGCCAAAGGTAACTTGTATTACTATTATGATTTTTCAATAAATGTAGTATTAAAATACATGCAAGTTTTTTTTTCCTTGAAGCGCGTATACATTTTTGGTGGATTCTGCTCACACACACACACACACACACACACTCAGTGAAAGTAAACCAACACTGGTGTATTACAAATGTAATTATAGCTGTGTGCAAAACAAGTTTTGTATTTGTCCAACTGACATCTAGTCATAGAACACCCCAAATCCTGACTTCTGAAAGCACAGTAGGAAACCTGATGTTTTATTTGGCTAAAGCTGTTTAAACCCAGAAAGAAAAATAAACAAAAGCTCACACAACTTGGTGAAGTGATTTTAAGATTCACTCTGTTTTTGCCATCAAGGGATGATAACGTGCATGTATTCTTCTGATCTGAGAAGTTCCTTCACTTTCACAGTGTTGGTCCAGGGGTGCTGAACAAGTGAGCTTCCCTTTCTGGGAGTTCTCAGGGCTTACCATGCAAGGCTCATGAGGTGATGGAGCCCAGGAGGAGCCGGGGCACTTGGAAGGTCCTGGGCTCATTGCTGATGCTCTTCAGAGCTCTTTCACCATTGTGATGATTAATAATCTATAAAAAGTGACATGTAATTAACACCTTTGATTTACATCATACATTGTGGATTCGATAGCATTCTCCCATTTGTTTTAGCAGCAACAGGAGCACTACTTGGGCTTCCTGTGGGACCAGGACCTGGGATTCTTCCCTGGGTCTCTGCCAGGTTAGCTGAGGGTGGGAGGACCCACCACTAACTGGAAAAACTAGAAATGGGGCACCATAGTGGGAAAGAAGTGTTAAACTTCAAGGTCGATGAACAGAGTATGGGGCTAAGGCTGAGGATGCTCTAAAGGCAGACATGGACAAGACATGGGCAGGGCCAAATGGGGACCCAGCTCAGTATTTTAAAGCCAGTGTACAAACTCCCATCCGTGAAGTTTTACTTGAAGCAATACACAGAAACAGGCAGGACTGGGGGAAAGCTGAGGCCCAAAACCCATTGTTACTCTTGCTGATTAAGTGAGCTGGGTTCATCTAGAGGGTGCTTGGCCAGTGTTCCTGCTCTGAGCATGTGGATCCCAATGTCCAGGCCCCAGGTGTTGGAGGGAGTGGGCCAGGAGGACGTGGTCCATGAGTGGAAGGAGAACCTCCGAGGAAGGGAGGAGCAGGGACATATTTTGTCACCTGGTGAGCTTGACGAGAAGGCTGTGTTACTGGTGGTCACTGAAGACCCAGGGTGCAGCTGGCAGCGGGGAGGGGTGTTGGTTGGCTCTAAGTGACATGGGGCCCACTTCCTCCTCTCGTGGATTAAAAAAGAGTGGTAGCTATGAAAAAGAAAGAGGAGTGTGAATTGCCTTCAATATTATGTAAATAGTAAATAGGTATGATTTTTTTAAAGATGTAGCCACTTATAGGGTAGTCTTGAATGAAGCTGCAATGATCGAGAATAAATTATACAATTTTAAAAAGATAGGTTTTAGTCAGTAATTGTTAAGTAGTAATGTTAGTTAATTGTCTGAAGTCTGATATAAATGGAAAAATTCTTCCACGTTAAAAAAAATTTGTCTGAAATAGTTTAGGAATTTTATGTCTCAAAACCCTACCTTTTCCCCTGTTTCATTGTATATTAGAAAATATTTCTTGATCTATTCTTGTTATGATTGCTGAAGATATTGCATATGAAGAAATATATGTTCAAACATCATAGGAACCACAAGATGAGCTGTTAAAATCACTCCATCCTTCTCAGTGAGACTTTATTTGATCACATCTGCTTTTAATTTTGGTGGTTATTCACACTACACCTACATTGTTTCCCTTAGGAAGGACACATATCTTTCATGCTGATTTAAAGCTTTAATTGTGTATAAAATGATTCAGCATACTGTGTTACTTTTACTAGGAGGAAATAGCCCATCATACCTTCTAGAAAGAGACTATTAAAATTTTCTGCAGAGACTCTATAATATTGATCTTTAATGTAAAAGTGAGTTTCCAGTGCCTGACACAACCATGAATGGCTTCCTTCTGTCACACACACACACGTTCGTGTCAGTTCTATTGGAGTAACTTTCATGCCTTGTAAAATCTGAAGAACCTTTTAAATTGATGTGGTGTTAGAATGTTTAAGGAAAAAGACTCTCTTTTTAGAATCAGCTTTATAAAAATCCACGAAGGTCATATGGTCGCATAAATGTACATTTTATAAACGTTGGAGGAACAAAATGCAAAACAAAACAAAACAAAAAACAAAAAAACAGAAAACAAAAAACAAAACCTTGAGAGTGGATAAATTCCCGTCAGCTGTGACGTTGCGAATTATTTTTCTGGGATCATTATTAAAGCGTTCTAATGACAGTCAGGACTGTCTTCTCTTACTTTCCAACCCCATAGGTGAACTCGAATCATAGCGTGATCCTCGGGCTTTCCAGTCATTGAAAGTGAGGATTCACACAAGCGTGGATTGCTGTGTTTACCCATGTCCCCGGGTTGCCACTGCACTGTGGAGTTTTAGCCCCTTTCCTCATTTGATTAATTAACCCACCTGCAGCAGTTGTCTGAGCCTGGCCTGTGCGCCTGCCTCTCCAGCCTGAGGGACTTTGTCTCCATTAGAGCCTTTCTGTGCCCAGCGGGGGCGGGGGACGGGTTCATAATTGCTTTGTCTAATTGTACTGGATCGGGGCGGTAAACTTTGAAAGCGTGTTTCTATCAAGAATGGTATTTCAATTTGCCTTGCTAAATTATTTTCCCCTGATGCTGATACCATGCCTAATTTTATGAAAAAGTTCATGCCCCCGGAAGGAGCGGCATGGGAGCGGGGAAGGGTTAACTTGAGAGCAAGCATGGCGGCCCACCTCCTGGCCCCTCACCTGGCTTGGGTATCCTTTGAGACTCCAGTCCAGCCTTGGACACGACTGTCCTTTCTGAATTGGGACAGGAAGGAGCCCCTGCCTTCCAACTGCCCCTCATGGTGGGGAGGGGGCCCAGGCTGAGGCTCTGGGGTCCTTTTTCCTGTCTTTAGTTGCACTACCCTGGCAACTATCCAGCCTCAATGTCCTGAATCTATTCAAGTTGTTTCCCTTTCACGACCATTTTGAGTTTGGGGAAGAGCAAGAAATCATACAGTGCCAGATCTGGTGAATAAGGAGGATGAGGAGACCATGTCTTGTTTTTGAGAGAAATTGTCATACACATTTGACCAACAGGGGTGATCAAGAAATACAGTGACTGTTCACATTTTATTATTTTTTAATTTAAAAAAAATTTTTTTTGAGACAAGGTCTCACTATGTAGTTGAGACTGACCTGGAATTTACTGTGTAGCCCAGGCTGGTCTCGAACTCACAGCGATCCTCCCACCTCAGCCTCCCAAGTGCTGGGATTACAGGTGTGCGCCACCATGCCTGTGTTAACATTTTAAAAATGTATTAAAGTAAAAGCCACATTGCCTTTAATTTCCCTGCAACTCACCCCCCTTGCTTTGCACACACTCGTCCCATGGTCATTGGCAATGTGCACGCCACCATGCCTGGCTTAACATTTTAAAAATGTATTAAAGTAAAAGCCACATTGCCTTTAATTTCCCTGCAACTCACCCCCCTTGCTTTGCACACACTCGTCCCATGGTCATTGGCAATGTGCCTTTTACTGTAATAAGTGTTTTTATGCATAATCACTCAACCTGTGCTTCAGTCATCCTTTATCCTCAAGGGGGGAGTTATTTTCAGTGCATTTGCTTTGCAACCAGAATTCATTCTGAGAAGGGCTCTGCAGGGTTCCTCAGCCTTCCCGGGGGAGGGGTGTCCCGGGCCCTCAAGGCTGAGGAGGGACTTTGGGGAGGTGGCTCCATGCCCGCTCCCAGCTCAGTATCTATCAGCACTGCTGTGTGCTCGCCTCCTTGCTCCGACCCCAGCCCCAAACATGGGTAGGAATTGACTGAGTCACACAGTATTTTTAAAAAACACTCTATTATTTGTGGAATTTTATCCACTCTGAGGTGCTTAGGATCACCAGCATGAACAGCACAGGAAGGATAAATACCCACCCTGCTGCCACCTGGGCCCCACCCATGGCATCACAGCTGCTTGCCTGGCCACAGGGTGGTTGGCGTTCTCTAATGCTTCATAGGAGATGAGAGGAGGACGTGCCCGCTTTTCCCTTTACAGCCCAGACACAGGCTGGCTGTGATCCAGACCTTCACTGTTTTCGCTTATTGAAATTTCAATGGCTAAGAACTAAATGCAACCTAGAACCGTTCCACCGTCATACCAGCCACACTTCTGTCCTGACCGCAGTCATGGCCTAGGTGGACACTGTCTTCCTCAGCTCACATGTGCGGAATGGGTACACC
The DNA here is from genome assembly GCF_012274545.1 of Fukomys damarensis. NCBI lineage: Eukaryota > Metazoa > Chordata > Mammalia > Rodentia > Bathyergidae > Fukomys > Fukomys damarensis. The sequence continues at coordinate 26,910,490 of NW_022900919.1, read as the reverse complement.
TGGCTCACCCTAGAGGCCGGCCTGGGCCTGGGTGTCCCCCCTGCCTCCTTCACCTTAGCTCACAGAGTCCCTGCCAGAGCGGCACACTGTCCATCCCGTGATGCGCTGGGAGTCAGGCAGGGTGAGCGCAGCCCTCTGTTTTGGGGTTTACTTTTCAAGCCCGTGGGCATACAAGCTGTCTTTTGCCAGCTGGCACAGGCTGCTTGGGTTTGTGACTTGTAGATGTTTATGAGAGCCACCTGTTGTCAACTTTAAGCACAGTCAGGGTAAGTGTGCAGAGGCGTCACTGTGGGAAGGATAAAAGCAAGGAGACCTGGCTGCTCATCACCTCTTCTGCTGGGCCACCAGGCTGTGTGACTGGGCAGATTGTCTCCATCTTGGGGCCTCAGTTTCCTTGTCCAGACCTTGGGCAGGGAGTCATCTGGTCTTACAGCCAGCATAGTTTCCAGAACTTTTTCCTCCTATGGTTCTGGATTTATTTCCCAAATGATTGAAATGCACCCTCATCTGAGGTGGCAACTACACGGGGCCACCCTGACTCGGACATCTGGAGCTGCACTGTGACTTGCTATGCAAAGGCTGGTCTCACACCCGCAGCATGTGTGCCCAACTCTCATTAGAAATGCAGAATTTCAGTGTTGCTCTGTCAGAATCTGCGTAAGTCCCCAGGCCATTCATTTTGGGGTAAGTACCCCAAAGTCTGAGAACCTGTGATCCAGGCCCTAGGAGGGTGGAACAAACGTGCACTGGCCAGAAGGGCTGGTAACTTGTCCGATGATGCTGCTCCCAGGAGGGCCTTTTGGGCTGGAGCTGGAGCTCCCTCCATAGGCAAGCAGAGCCCTCCTCTCTCCTTTGCCTCAGAAGTGCAAGGCTTTGTAGAGAGTGTGTCTGTTAGAGTCCAACAATTCGGACCTCGTGTCTGCTCTCACTAATTCTCCGGCGAAAGTTCATGCACGCCTTGGCCCTGCAAGACCTGTGAACTGGGAAGTCAGAGTGCTGGATCTGTGAGGTGCACCTGTAGTTAGATGGACTCTGGACAGTGTGGATCAATGGACTTCCCAGGGAAGCACAGTGCCTGGTATCACCGGGTGAGGACTTGGGAAATGGGCTGCTTTGACCTAGAGGGATGAACAGGCAGAGTTCAAGCTGCAGGCATTGAAGCACCTCACGCTGTCCATGTAGACAGAAGTGCGTGTGGGCCCATGTGGGCCCATGAGTGCTGCTGTCCACTCCTGATGGTCACTGACACTGGGGTGGGGGGAGAGATGTGTGCGATAGAAACCTGACTATGATGGAAACCTGTGGCCAGATGTTAGCTCTCCCAGGACTCCCTACCTCGGTGACAGAAGGGACAGGATTACCCAGAAGGAGGCCATCTCGTGTTGTGCCACGCCACTGCATGCGCACTTTTCTGTTGTGGGGAGACTGGAGAGGAGGGTATTCTAGTGCACATTGTGGAGAAAACAGAATGGATTTCTGCACACAGCTGATCATTGGGAACTGCCGCCTGACAGTGTTGAGGGGCCTTGCTCCTGGGCATGTCCTCTTAGTGCCTGAGAAAAGCCTGCCTGTGTGCACCGCCCTGCAGAGACCTTGGCTTGGCACTGCCTTTGAGCTCTAGTGGGGGGGAACTGCCACACCCGAAGGCTGCCACTTGAATCCTGGGCTGTGAGAAAAGAGCTGCCTGAGCTGCTTCCCCAGATTCCAGTGCAGCTGGATGCACTGCGGGCAGCAGGAGACCAGGCCGCACAGACAGTCTTGTGCCGCTTGTCCTGGTCCATGTTGTCCCAGAGCACTCTACCTTCTCCATTCTTTCCGATAAACAGCGTGGAAGCTAAGAGAAAAAAGAAGTCCAAGGCAGACAGCCAGGCAAAGCAGATCTCCACCTGCCTCTGAGCAAAACGCCACAGTCTGTGGGTACAGCATCCAATCCATTTCCCGGGGCAGGTGCTGCAAAGCTGGCTCTTCCTGTGGCCGTTCCTGGGCACCCCCTTCCTATGTCCCACAGGGGTCCCTGTGCCTGAATCCCTTTCTGGCCCTAATGGATGAAGGCCCACCATGCTGGTTCCACCTTCACAGAATCACCAAAGGAAGGCCCTTCTCAGCATGGTCACACTCCAAGATCCTGGAGCCTTGGACTTCGGCCTGCGCCTTGTGGAGCACACACGCCCCTCCTCGCCCTCACCTCCACAATCCCTTGAGATGGAAAATGGCTCTGTGCACTAGGTTGCCAACCTTGTGCCCAGGTCCCACACTGGCTGTCCCCATACTAGATGTCTTCCTGAAAGAGGGAACATCATCACATTATGCATGGACACTCATGTTCACAGCAACACAATACAATATAGTTAAATAAGCAGTGTGTACCATCCATCAGTAGATGAATAGATAAAGAAAACTGGTATACACTCAATAAAGTACTACTTTGCCATAAAGAAGGACAAACGTGAATCATTTGTAGGAAAATGGATGCACCTTGAGATCATAATGTTAAGTGAAATAAACCAGACACAAGCTTAAATATAACATGGTTTCACTTATATGAGAAACCCAAAGTATAAATAAACAGCAAAATAAAAGATAGGGAGATGAAAGACAACAAGCAGGGAGACAGATCTTTTGCAAATGGGAAGAGAACCAAGAGATGGATGGAGGTGGAAGGGAAGGGAGAGAACGGAGATGTAAACAGAATTAAACGTGTGCTGTAAATGCACCAGCTCCTCACAAGGAGTAACCATTATGGACTGCAAACACGGCCTACTAAAAGTAGAAACAAACAAAACGAAGTAACCATAACTTTGGAGAAGCCACCTGCCCTCCAGGAGTTTGACCCCAACCCTGACCATCAGGGTCTCTGGAAGGCGACCTGACCTGACCTCCTGCGAGAGAACTGTCCCCCCTGTGGCCAGGTACCCAGTCAGTGGCCTTGAGGGCTGGTACCGAGGGGAGGGAAGTTGCCCTCCCAGATCTGTGCAGGACCTAGTCCTCTGCTTCTTCCACTAATCCTACAGCAAGACACAACAGTGAGAAATGGGCCTTCTGGTCACAGGTGACTCCAAAGATGTTGCCAGGCCAGGGAGGGCGGAAGTGAGACCTGTTTCCTGCATCTCCACTGGGTCCATAGCTGCAGACCCTGAAATAGTATTTACCCCAAGAGGCTCTTTAGGGAGGGGACCCAGAGAAGAAACAAGGAAGTGAGGACAGGAAGGAAACCAGCAGGCTGCTTTGTCATGGGGCAGCAAGGCTCAGCCCCAAGGCAGCCTCAGGTGCTGGGGCAGAGCACGCTCAGGGAGGGGAAGCGGTGCTCTCTCCAGTAACCTCCTCCTGGCACTGCCGATCCCTCCCGCTCCTCCCACAGGCCGAGGCACGGAGGTGCAGGTTGCTGGGAGCCCATCACCAGGGGCAGAGGCTGCCACCCCTGATCCCAGCAGCAAGTGTTTGGGCCGTGCTCTTTGTGCTTGGAGAAGCCATGGGTTCACTGGCTGGGAGTTCTGGTGACCTCTGCAAGGTGCCCTTGTGGTCAGACTGGCAGGTGGTGATCTCCTACAGACACAGCCTTGTCTCACATCCATAGTATACAGTTAAGCTTGCTCTACAGATATTGACTGACAATTCTTTTACTCTGTAGTCCATGGAGCCAGGGCAATGTAGAGAGGTCTGGAAGTCAACACTTGGGTGAAATTCCTTTTAGTGTCTTGTAAATTTCTCAAACCAGAGATCATAGCACTATACCCCCCCAAACATATTATTTTCATTTCCTCTCTCATTAAATAGTCATTTAATCAAAGAGATAAGTTCTGTGGGGGTTGTGGTGTGGTGGCCCATATAATCCCAGGTACTTGAGAGGCTGAGGCAGGAGGATGCAAAATTTCAGGTGAGCCTGGGCAACATAGACATGTAGTATTAAAAAGAAGATAAAATCAAGTGGCAACTGAGAATCTATTTTTCTTGTACCTTCTTTTATGGTGTGGGTGTGGGGGGTTATCTACGGCAAGGAGGCTTGTGGAAACACAAGCCTTGTTTTCCTTGTTTTTCTTTTATTTTGCAGTTCTGGGAGGGAACCCGGGGCTCCACTGCAAATAGTGCCTGGTGCCACATCCTGTCCACTGCCACAGTGGATGCTTGCTGGCCCCAGGTGGCCACATGGGCCATGGAGGGTGTGCAGCTCTTAGGGGATGCCCGGAGTCGGGGCCAGGGCAGGGTTCTGACACCAGCTGCTCCCTTCTGCACAATGGGGGAGTCTCTGGCCGCCCGGCTGCTTCTGGTTGTCGCTGAAAACAAGAGGGCCACCTGGTGGACCGTACATCCTCCAGGACTTCTGTTTGTAAGGACAGAGCCTGGTCCCTCTGCAGCAGGGCAGGCTGGGTGGGTGGCCGCCAGTGTGAGGTGGGGCGCCCAGCAGGTTCTCAGGAAGGACGGGGTGGTCATTATCTTCAGGTGTGGGGCTGGGACTGCACGGTTTTATCAAGAAAGGAAAAACGGGGCCAAGGATTTGGCTCAGTGGTGCGGCTGCCTGCTTCACAAGCACAATGTCTGGAGTTTGATCCCCAGTACACCAAAACAAACAAACAAATAAACAAAAAAACAGGAAAGGCAAAAACGATCTAGTGAAGGCAGCGGCCAGGAGAGGGGTGGTCTTCCTTCTGAGCTGTTGCGGGAAGACTTAAATAAGGTGATTTAAATCAACACGGGATCTGGCTGGAGAGGGCGATCTGAGTCCCTTGAGTTGGTAGTAAGCAGCAGGGAGGGAGGAGGATGGGCTGGGCCGGGCCGGGCTGAGCCGAGGCTCTTGTCACGGGGCAGAGTCCTGTCCTCAGATCTGAGCCTCGGGAACTAGGTGTGCTCGAAGCCTCTCCTTATCCAACCGCGCCACCCCGCGCCCAGAGCGCGCACTGCGCCCTGACCGGCTCAGCCGGGCGTAGAAAGCCGAGCCTGAGGTCTGCGCCCCCAGCGCCCCGCACTGAGATAGCGCCGCCAGGGCTCTGCTAGGCGAGCCAGAGTCGCAGGCCTCCTTTTGGGGGTAGGCGGGGCCGGCTGTAGGGAGGATGCCCTGTCTGGCTCCAACCCCGGGACGGCCCGGCGGATGATGAAGGAAGCGTCACTAAGATCCGTACCGGCACCCTGGGGCTCTGGGCAGGTTTAGGGTCTCTCTGGAGCGGACCCCAAAAGCCCGGCGGGGACGCAGCATCTCCCCCTGGTGGCTTGACGGCGACAGCGCCCAGTCCGCGCGGGATTTCGGGTGGGGGGGGGCGGGTCGTGCTTGCTCTGTCGCCGGGTTGGACTTGGGGATGACAAGGAGAAGCTGAGCCCCGACTCCAAGGTGCACAGAGGGCGAGGGTCTCACCTCCCTAGCCCCCATAAACCTGGGCCGCGATAGCCTGCCCCTGTTCTCAACAGCTGGGGATCTGAACCCTGTGTGCCCCGCCTGCCCCAAGCGTCCTCCAGGCGGACGCATAGGCCAGGGCGCTCTTGGCAACAGCACCAGCTTGCTGAGGTTTAGGCCTCATGGGACAACAGCGCGAATGGGGACTGCAGGTGGCACCTAAATTGGGAGGAACGGGGATTATAACCCAGATAGGGGGTCCACCATGCCTGATGGAGCCCCCGCAGAGGCCCGACTCGTAGCTTCACCTGGTTCAGCGCCCCAATTGCTCCTTAGTCTCCGCCAGGCTCTGACACCGGACCTCAGAGGTGTCGCCGGGTCGCAGTTGGGAAACCCGCACGCAGAGCCTGCCTCGGGCGCCCCCTGGCGGCGGCGGTGAGCAGGGCACGAAGGCTTCTTCGCCTGGGCCCACGTGGAGGGGACGCGGTTCTACGCGCTTCCCAGCTAGCTCGGACGGCGGCGCTGAGGCCTATTCGCCTCTTTTAATAACGATGCCCCGCGAGGGGAAATATAAAGCTTTTAAACCAGAGTTGGTGGGAGAGGGAAGGTGTGTGTGCGTATGCGTGTGCGTGTGTGTGTGTGTGCGCGCGCGTGCGTGCATGCGTGTGTGTGTGTGTGTGTGTGTGTGTGGGTTGGGGCGTTGGTGAAAGCAATAAAACTCAGATCTGTTCCTCGGCGAGATAGCGGCGGCTATAATGCGCCGAGGGGATCAGGGGTTTATTTGCAGATCCTGGATAAAAGATGATATATCGACACAGTTTAGAGTGTCACTGCGCTTGGCCTCTCAGGAGCCACAAGTACATATTTCCTGAAATACCACCCAGCACAATATCTAATCCACTCGCCACTTGAGCACCGGGAGCAAGCTCAGCCCCTCGTGGGAGTCCTGAGTTCTGGGATCCCGCTGGGGCAGGGCCGGGGCCTGGACGCCCTTGCCTGGCCTTTTGTCTTCAGTCCAAGAAATCACTTAGCCATGGCCCTAATAAATACGTCTGAGAACTGTCCTTATTCTCGGTAAATATTGGATTAGCTTTTCAATGACCAGGCTCTTGAAAAGGCTCGAGAAATCCACACCAGGTCTCAGCTAAGCCCAACAGTCAATAGGTAAAGAAAATAAGTCATTTCCCAGCTGGAGTGGGGAGCGTGGAGAAGGCGGCTTCCACTGTCATCGGGTCACTTGATTGCTGTAATTACAACAGTGGTGCTAAGTGAGGGGGGGGGGCGCACTCAAGTTCTGAATTCGTTGGAATTTCCACCCAATCAGTAGTGCTCATGCGGGTCTCACTTTGTCCAGGAGAAACATCTCATTTTGTTTTCATTTCCCCAGCTTGGCTTGAACTCTTTTGCTTGACATGGGTTGTTTATTTGAGGGATGCTTATGAGAATTTTGACCTGGCTGTCATGGGGGACAAAGCAAGGCCCAAGTCAGATTGACTCCTCACCAAGAAGGGCTTTGGGCTGAAGTGGGAAAGCCCATGGAAGCCCTGCCTGTCTCCCTGTTACTGAATTCTGCAAACCAAACAGGCAGGGGACACGGCATTAGAAGTCTCTCCCTCCTCCAATGAGGAGGAAGTTTCTGGACTTATTTCTGGGGCCACTAAGATGTCAGTAGGGTCCCTGCACTGATGCAAAGCAAGGGGTAGCTCCTGGCACCTTGGAGTTGGTAATGGAACAACTGGGCCAGGCCATGTGGCCTTGGTACTGGCTGTGGCTGCAGTTAAACTGGGTCTGCACTGAGCCAGCCCTCTGCCTCTGGAAGTCTCTTGGGGAATGGGAGAGAAAGGAGGCTCAGTCTCTGGGGGCTTCTGGTGCATCCTCTGCAGAAACTGGATTTTCATCCTCCCCAGAGGCTGGAAATGCACCCTGGTTAGAGCATCAGCTAGGCCTAGGACACCTAGAGATGCCTCCAGGGCTCGGATGGCCTCAAAGAGGGTGTGGAGTTGGAGAGCTTAGCTGAGGGCTCCCACATCCCAGGATGCTTCAGAGGGCGACCACTGACCTGGGGGCACTGGTGCCAATAGTGGGTAGGGTAGGGAAAGAGGGGAAAGGACAGGAGAGAAGACAGCAGTGGAGAGGAGAGGCGAAGAGAGGAGAGGAGAGGAGAGGGAAAGAGGGAGAAATCTCCAGCTTTCAGTGTGTCACGGGGCCTAGGCAGGGCAAGTGCCCTCTGAAGCCATCAAAGACAGGGGTGGCTTTTTTTCCCCTCCTCCATCCTCCTCCCCAATAGATATAGCACGAATTTTTAATGCGTCTTCCTTTCACAGACAACAATACAGGGTTTGAAAGCCGGACACAATTTGGGTTTTGTGCGGGTCCCTCCTCGCGCTCCCTCAGCCCAGCTGGCCATATGGAATCCAGCATGGAGCCCGCGGATGACAAAGGGACCCAGTGACAGGCCCAACAAAACCCCAAGGAGACTTCTGCCTGACTCCGGGATTCACTGCCCGAGATAAGCGCGCTGAATGGTGCAGGGTGGGGCGGGTGAGCCCCTTCTCCCTCTTCCCCTCTGCGTCCTGGCCCTCCTTTCTCTGTCCCTTTTTAATATGCACGCCTCTAACATCTCCAGCTCCCAGCTCGCCCATTGTGCCGTTTTGTGCAGCCCGCTGTAGATTGGGCGAAGATAGACTGCCAGAGCAGACCTGGTGCCGGGTGCGCTCCTAGGGCGCTGGGGTTAGGGCCACACAGGACTCCGCAGGCACTTTTATTGACTCCATGGGACCGGTGCACAGAGAGAGGCGGGCTCTGGGCCCACCTCTCCAGTTCCAGGGCCTGTAGGTGCACACCCAGGCTGCAGGCCTTTAGGCTTGGCCTCTACTCCAAAGTGTCCTCCACCCTTGCAGAAAGAACAACTGCAAAAGCTTGGGTGTTCTGTGCCTCTCTCTTTCTCCTGAGAGCCTGGGGGGCTCTTGTGATTATTCTTAGCTTCTGGGAAGGCCCGGGGCCTAGAACTATCAAAACCAACTGGAGCCTTCCTGTGCACCTCAGGTCCTGTGGCAACCTACTCCAAATGGCTCTGAATCCCCACTACCTTTCCCCGAGCACTGGGGTGAGGGGAAGCCCCAGTGGGGTGTTGAGCGGTGGCAACCAGAGTGGCCAGGACGTCAAATTTCTGTGCGAGGGAGGATGCGGTGGGGGGCAAAGATTCTCTGGACTTTACAAACAGCAATACCAAACCCTAAACATTCCAAGCTAGTGTGGAGAACAAAGGAAAACATTTCAGCAGTTATAAAAACTGCCTTGCTGGGGACAAACCTGGAGATGGGAAGGTCCTTTTGGGGGATATTAAGACAGCCTCCCCCGCCCTCTCCTACCCAGGGGCCCCAGCACAACGGGAATAAAGTGTAATCACCTCCCTGTCCGCGTTGTTGTGAGTGCTATTGACGCGCAGATTTGGTCACACGGATAATCATGTTTGCTTTAGATATTGAATTAAATCTGATCATCAACTAGAGGGAGCAGAAAGTCAGCTGGGACGCTCCCTTTGCCCAGCCTCCTTGCCTCCTCCTCCCCTGGCTTGGTGGAAGCTCTGGCTTCTGAGAAAACAAGAGATAATGTTTCCAAATGGACTGACTTTCCTGGGCATCTCTGAGCTTCCCTGGGCTCCGAGCCGCGGGTTCTTTCCGAAAGGCGCGCTAAGAGAGGAGAATGGTGCACCCCACCCCCAGCCTGCCCGGCCCCGGGAGACGCTCTCCCGAGTGGCCCAGGTGCGCCAGCAACTAGGCTGTGCTCCTGCAACGCAGGTGGGAAGGAATTAGTGCCGTGCTGGGGAAGGAAGGAAGAAAAGAAGGAAGGGAGGGAGGGAGGGAGGAAGGAAGGAAGGAAGGACGGACGGAAGGACGGAAGGAAGGAAAGGAGCGAACAAACGAGTAAAGTAGAAATCAACCTCCTCGGCAGGCTAAGCAAGGCTCTTTGCCCACTTCCCTTTCCCAGCCCAGCCCAGGAGGCCGACGTGCCCCACCCCGCCTACAAATTCGTTTTTCTAACGAGCCCCTCATTCCGACGCCCAACGACCTGTCTACGGGGACGCGCGCCTCCCGGCGCGGGGAGAGGACCAGGTTTGGGATCTAGTTCAGGAGAGAAGCGGAAAAAGAATGGGGAGGCCGGAGGGGAAGACTGAGTTGGCTGGAAACTCCAAGGATGCGCACTCCCTGCCCCTCTGAGGTCAAAGAGCTTTAAGGAAGGAGCAGCCACC
>NW_022900919.1:26897782-26900880 GCF_012274545.1 Fukomys damarensis | reverse complement strand
AGCCCTGAGCCCCGGCCGCAGAGCAGCTCCCAGGCTCTCCAGTGCACAATATAGGCGTCCGCATATTTTGAAAAGGGGGTGGGGAGAAGAGTGAAAGCCGCCCAGTCTTCACTGCACACCCCGGCCCCTTCTCAGAGCGAGGTAAATCAAACGAAACAAAGTGAAAGTCATCGAGTGTAGTGGCGTCAACAGCTTCTCAGGCTGAAGGACCCACTCAGATTTGGGAGAGCGAGGGGGGCTTGCTCTCCTTGCCTTAGCGTTTCCCAAAGTCACTTTTCCACCCGAGGCCTGGACGCTGCAGCCCCAGGCACGCGCAGCGGAGAGGCGGGGAGAGGGGAGGCCGCCTGGACTGGAGACCAAGCTCTTGCAGATCGCCGGCCGAGCGCTCCGGGACCGGTCGCAGAGTTGGGCCGGTGGGGCCAGAAGAAGCCTGTCGGGGTCCCCTCCGGCGCCCCGGTACCAGCCTCCCCTGCCGAAGAGGAAGCACGCCCGGCCGCACACGCTCAAGGCCTTAGGCCTCCGGGCCTGGCTAGAGGCGACAGTCCGACAAACCCGGGGAATGGGCTTCTTCTTCTTTTTTTTTTTTAAGCACAAGATTTTTATTAAAATTCTTATTTAAAAAATCGAAAGCTTTCGGCGCCCGGCGCTCTTGGGGAACCGCGCGGAATGGCTGAGCTCCAAGTTCCGGCCTCAGGTCCCAGAAAATGGGGCGCGGGTCGGGGGCTTCTGGCCTACACATTTTTTCCTTTTTCATATTTGAAAATAGTTTGCACTGAACAAAATAAAAAAAGAAGAAAACGGGGGTAACCCAAACATAACCAAACCAAAAGAAACGACAAAGCAGAGAGTTAGGCCCGGAGGGGAAACAAGGCCCATCCTGAAGGTCATTTTGGCAACATTCACCACCGATATTTACAACCCAAAGCGAAATCTGCCACCAGTAGTCGGAACGTTTACATTGCCATAAATATTTAGCATTTTCTCATTAAAAAAGAAGAAATTCTCTATATTTTTAAAGTGTTCTCCACTTTCTTTAGAAGACGGCTGACAATATCGCTACTCACACAAACATATTTTACAAAATTCACGAAAGCGGGTGAAGGGTTGGTCTTTTTCTCCTTTTCAAGTGAGGACGTTAACGCTGGGGTGGTTTGGTGCCCCCAGAGAGAGGCACGAAGCGAAGCTGCGCAAACACGTCTGTAAACAGGCTCAGAGTTCAACCCCCTCCAAAGGTTCAAAGGAGAGACAGGGGAGTCGGTGGATGGAACCTCCCAGCGGCGCCTCGTCAAGGGAGTCGAGAGGAGACGATTCTCCGATAATAATATAATAATAATAGTAACCACCAAGGACCGGAGTCCTCCTCGCCGCCGCCGGGGTGAGCCTGGCGTGGGCCGCGAGTCTCAGGGGCGGTGCTCACCAAGTCCACTGCTGGGCCTGGACCAGCGGGTGTGCTGTAGGGTACTGGGGAGTGCTGGCCGAGCTGTACTGGGCGTTGTACTGCATGTGCTGCAGCGACTGCGCGCTGTAGGCCGAAAAGGGGATGCCCGCCTGGAAGGTGGCGGCGGCCAGGTCCTGGGCTTTGAGCGCATGGCACGGTTTGCCGTCCCTGACCAAGACGGGCACCGCCACCCGGCGCGGCGAGGGCAGGGGTGTCACCTCCATACCTTTCTCGGCCCGAGCGCGCTTCATCTTGTAGCGGTGGTTCTGGAACCAGATCTTGACCTGCGTGGGAGTCAGGCGGATGAGGCTGGCTAGGTGCTCGCGCTCTGGCGCGGACAGGTACCGCTGCTGCCGGAAGCGCCGCTCGAGCTCATAGGTCTGCGCCTTGGAGAACAGTACGCGCCGCTTCCGCTTCTTGCCCGCATCCCCTCCGCTGCCCGGGGTCTCCTTGTCATTGTCCGGTGACTCGTCTGCCGAGGGCTCTGGGGACTTGGCGCTGGAGTCTTGAGGGGGCGCTCCGGCCGCCAGTCCATGCACTGTGTGGGAGAAAAGCGCGTGAGCGCCAGGAGGCCCCGCGCAGCCCGGGCAGCGCCGGCGCAGCGGATCCTCCGTGCGCCCTGCTCCTGGGAGCGGGAGACCAGCTACTCTCCACGCCAGGGGAAGCGCCCGGGTCTCCCTGGGGAAAGAGCATAACCTGCAGGAGTGGGGACGCGGAACTAGCGGTTCTGGGGGTTCGCACAATGTGGGTGTGCATTTGGGCGTGGAGGGGCGCGTGGGAGATCATCGCGGGTTAAGGGCTCCGGGCCCCTTAAGTTGTTTCCTCTCTGGAGAGACGTGGGCAGATTTTTAAAAGAAAAACTTCACAATCCCAGCATTGATCGGCTAGGCCATTTAAGGCAGGTTTTTGGGGGCTTTCGCTTTTGCTCTCGGGCTTTCCCGACACCCCCGCACCACACAAAGCGTCCTCTATGATCGCGCAGGGGGCAGGGTGAGCTACTTATACCCAGGCCACCCGAAGCCTCCCCACCCTCTCCCGCGGTCAGACCAGGCTCGCTGGCCATCTCTAGGGTCCAGGCCAGTCCCTCCCTGAGGAGAGCTCCACGGCCTGGCCGGAGCCATCACATAAGGGTGACATCTACAACCAGCTCTGGTTTACCTTCTCCTCTTTTTCCTTGCTCACATTGGGGGGAAAATATTTGATACCAAGCCTTTTGAAGGAAGGGGGACTGGAGGAGGACAGGACAGAGCTCATCCCAGACAACTGTTAGAAACCTTCCTGGGGACCCTGGAGAAGCCTGCGCTCCGCGGGCTTCTTCCCCCTGGACACCCGCGTCTGGGCCGGGCTGCGCCGCAGGAACCGGGCGGGTCACCGCTGCAGACCGAAAGCTTCGCTACTCACGGGAGTACTGCAGGCCCTCGGTGCTGGCCAGCCAGCGCGTGTACGGGTTGTCGCTGCTGTCGTAGAAGGGGCTCTTCAGGGGCAGGCTCTGCACCGCGTCCAGGGCGCCCTGCCCCAGAGGCCCAGCCCTCTTGGCGGGCTCCGGCCCCTCGTTCTCCTCCTCCGGCCCCTCGGCCACCGAGCCCTCCTCGTCGTTAGTGTCCGGTAGGTCCAAGATGTCCTTGACCGAAAATCCGGTCTTTGTGTTGGTCAGCGACAT
>NW_022900919.1:26896195-26897281 GCF_012274545.1 Fukomys damarensis | reverse complement strand
CAGCGCGGGCTCTGGCGGCGGCCGCTCGGCGCGCTGTGTCGGCTGGTGGCGAGGAAAAAATGGGCCATTGCCCGAGCGATCAGTCCATATAAGGCTGGGCTCCACTCAAGAACCTGGGAAGGAGGGGAGGAGAGAAAGCGGGAGGGAGGGAAAGGGAGCGAGGGAGGAGGGGGAGCGAGAGAGGGAGTGAGGGAAGGGTGGAAAAAAGGGGGAAGAGACATTAAAAACGCAAAGGTTGGCCACGTGTGGGCGGGTCTTGGGAGTCAAGTGGATGAAGACAGTATTTGCAGATGTGAAATTGTGGGTTTTGGGGAGCTCCGCGCTCCCAGCCAACGGCCCTCTAGAGCGAGATGAGAGGTGTAACGTTGTCAATTAATTGCAAAGACTGGTCGAGTCTTTTTTTTTTTTAACCAGTATTTACATACAAAGAACCACCGCGTCGCTGGAGAGTCCCAGCACTTGAAAGGGCTGTTTTAACAAATTGCATCTTGGCGGGGGTGTGTGGAAAACAAAACAGAGATTGGAGGAAAAAAAAAACAACAACTCTTCTTTACCATTCACCGTTTCCCACCTGCCACCCCCAAGCCGGAAAATCGGCGATCTGCGGCACCTTTGGAAAAGGGGGAGGGGGAGGCTGAACCGCGGAAATCTCTCCTTCGCATCGCTGGTGGTTCCCCAAACAAGATCCGGTTCAAATGGCAAGAACCCAACTTCTGTAAGCCTCCTAGGTCAATATTTTGGTTGAGGCTTAAGGATGAGTACTAGAAATGACAAGGCAAGTAATTGATTCCAGTTAACTGCGGAAGAGCTGGAGTCCCTAGGAAAGCGCCCCGCTCCTGGCCGGCCAGGGCCAACGCGAGCCCTCCAGCCCCCTCCAGCCTGTCTTAATTTGCTAAAGACTCGTTTATTTCCCTCACCCCACTCCTCCCACATCCTCGCTTTCTTCGTGGCTGAAGGGGACGAGCAGTTTACTTTCTGCTGGCCTGCCGGCTGGCCGGCCAGGTGGGCCCGCAGAGATCCTACTCGCCGGTGTTCAGACCCTGCCGCGCCGCCCGGGGCCTCGGGCTGGCCACCTTCCCCAAGCCA
>NW_022900919.1:26889938-26895991 GCF_012274545.1 Fukomys damarensis | reverse complement strand
TGAGGCCGGGGCGGGGGTGGGCTTGTGCCACCACCCCGGCCGAGGACGCTCTCTGGGGACGGGTCGCAGGGTGGGCCAGCGGTGCAGCGTGTTCTCCCGAGTTATCCTCCCCTATCCTCCCCGGTGCTAATCCTTCCATTACCTCTCCCTTTGGAACCCCCGGGTGTGCGTGTGGAGGACACGCTCCAGGCTTGCAGTTTTAGGTTAGTGCCAACATTGCAATTTCGCCCCAGCCCGGGAGCTGAACTTTTCTGGGACAGCCCTCCTCCGCGCGCGGGAGGAAAGGAAAAGGCCACTCACCGCTCCTCCGTCCAGTTTAAAATTGAGGAGGGGGAGGCTTGCTACCTGATGCTTGCTCGCCCCAAGAGCGCCGGGAAGGAGGTCGGCCTGGGGGCGAGGAAGGCAGAGAAGGTCGCCTTCTGGGGTTCCGGTCTCTGTGCCCCTATCTCCCCCAGCCCGGGACGCCTGGCGCAGACCGAGTGGAGCCCGCGGCCTGGGTCCTTCTTGCGCGCAGCTGCGGGGGCCACCGCGGCGCCCCCACCACCCTGGGTTGCCAGCGCCTAGTGAGGGCGCCTCTCTCCGAACCACTCGGCGGCTTTCTGCTGCCCTAGCTGCCTCGCCCCCAGTATGTGATGTGGGTGACAATGGCCCAGGGTGGAGCGAGCCCCTCGTCGGCGCGTCCTGGGTGGTCGGACCCGGGCAAACACAAATACAAACCGATTGCTAAGCTGCGGACAATGAGCGAAATGTAGACAAATGTCCCGCTCCCGTTGGAAGCCTTTGTCCCGCCTCGGTTTTTGCATTTATTTCAGTGGCGAAATAATACATGATTGACGCTCTCTTTCAATGTGTCCTAACTGTTTGGAATAAATCTAAGGTTGTTGCTAGTTGTCATGGCATTCAACCCTTTTCAATGGACTATCTCTTCATTCATTTCTGAATCCGTCCACAATATTAAGGAAACCCCTTCATGTCGTCGCTCCCCGATTCCTCTTTCTCCTCCTACTTTTTCTTTTCTCCTTTCTCCTCCTCCCTCTTTTTTCCCCTGAAAGAATTACAAACTGGTTTGAATCGTGTTCCTCAAACACATTATTTTTCGTGTTTTTTTCCCCCTCTTTCCAGACTGTCTTTCTCAGCCTCCCCGTCTTGCCTCTCCCTCCCGCTTTAATGTGGGAGCTCTATGGCCTGTCCAGTTGCAGGAGGGAAGTCCGTTTTCCAGGAATCCGGGAAGCAAGTTTGGACACAGGCGATGGGGTGGGCCTGCCCTGGCCACTGTTACTCAGCTGCTAAATAAATAACTGGCAAGAAAAAGATCCTCAACCCAAGCATTGCAGAAAGGCCCCTCCTTTTGTGTCTCCTCTTGGTCCTCTGTCCCCAGGGAGGGGGCTCTCTTGGGGACCCGTGTAGCCACCAGTGATGGAGTCTGAAGCCAATGGAGTGGAGCCCAGTTAGACCAGGCCAATTCTTGGTTTGGGTGGAGAAGGAAGAACCCGCTTTTACACATCTCCAGAAACAACTTTGGGTTTTTGGGGGTGGGGTGGGTTGGCCGAGACACCTTTCAGAGCCAGTTTGTTCCAGCTTGAAATGACATGCCTCCCTGTAGTCCCACATCTTAGCTTTCCTAGGCTGAGAGGACTTCCTTCCCTGGGACTGAACCCCTCCCTTCACTCCTGGGACCTGGTGAGGTGATCAGAGCAACGGGAGACCTCTTTTCCTCTGTGAATCTAGAGCCCTGGGAATTTGTCAGGGGCAGGAAGGGCCTCTCTGACAACCCTGAGAGCCCGGAAAATGTCAGGGGCAGGAAGGGCCTCTCTGACAACCCTGAGCCCCAGGTCCCAGCCTGGATCAGAAAGGCCAGGTTTGCCCTGACTCCTGACCTTTGGCCTCCACCAGCCCCATCCCTAGCATGCCAGGGCCCCTGCTTCAGCCTCCCCCAGCTCTGAGTCCTTCTTTTGTGCCTCAGGGAAACCAGGCAGGCTGAGAGAAAACTAGAGAGGCCAGGCCTGGCTTCAGCTTCGCCCTGTGCAGCCCAGTCTCAGGGGACTCAGTGAGTCCATGTCCCCGGTTCCTTCCTTGCCCTTGTGGTTTCTGCGTCCGCTTCCAAAGCTTTAACATTTGCAATTGAAAAGGCACAGGGAGACCGCTGGGAGGCCCGTAATTGAAGGGGAGAAACTGGGCTTGTTAGAGGAAGATCATAAAATGCAAGTCCCACAGGAGGGGCCTGCCTACGGACAGCAGCAAGGGCCCAGCTGGCGGCCAGGGCAAGTCCCATGCCCAGAGCTTGCTCCTGGGTCCCCTCGATTTCGTGGTCTGGGCTTGTGACAGCCATAGGCGAGGGTCCAGGAGCCAAAGGCACCTCTTCTGCCTAAAGGAAACAGGTGATTGCTGGTCGAGCCTTCCCCAGAAAGCTGCCCCAACCACAGCCTGGCTTTTTTTCAACCGGGATCTCCTTTTCCTCAGGATCTGGCAGGCGCAAAGGCCCCAGCCTCGAGCCCATTTCCCCTCTCCAGCGTCCTCATTATTGTCTCCACCACCCCTACCCCGCCGGTTGGGAACCTATCAGCATAGCGCTCCAAGTTTCCGCTGGGTGTGTGTGTGGGGGGTGTCTCCCCACTCAGAGTTCTTTATGATCGCTGCCAGATTCGCGCTGGACACCAAGAGAAGACTTGGTTCTAGTCCCAGTTTGAGCTCCATGGCTGCGGTCGGGGCTCTCGTGCGCACTCAAGAGACTGGGCCTGATGCTGCGAACTTGAGAGGAAGTTCAGGTGGGTGCCCTGAGCAGAGTGGAAACGAGCCCAGCTTCCTTTAGGGTCAGGAACAACTCGCACCCAGCAGCACCGTGAGCCCTGCCCGCCTGGTGCTGAGTCTTCCTGCTCCACGCTGGGGCTCTAGGTACAAATGCAGCGACAGTCACTTAGGGTTGAGGGGAGGAAGAGGACCTGTCCCTCGAGGCCAGAGCACAGCTTCATTCGGGCATCTGGAGCTCGGATCCCGCGTTGGAGTGCAGCCCTGCGCAGGCAGCCGGAGCACACCACGAGGGAGCTGAACAATCGCGGAGGCCCAGAAGGGGAGGTGAATGTACACAGCCTAAGTGGCCCCACTCCAGGACAAGTGGCCCTCTAAGTCGACCCAGTGTTTACCTTCCCAGGTAGCTCAAACACGAGCGCCTTTTCTGTGCCCAGGAGTCTGGGGCAGCCCTGAGGCGTTCTGTGTCCCAGCTCTCTCTCCCTACACCATGGTGATGCGCCCCCTGTTGGGGGGTGAGGTCTACACCCAAGCACACAGGGCAAAAGTGAAAGATGATTTAGGGAAGCCTAGGAAAGGCTCTAGCACGCGGAGAGCCTCCTCTGAGCCTGGGTAAGGAATGGGCATTCTCTGTGACAGCGGCCCTTCCCTCAACTCTGCCCTGGGCGCTAATGGCCTCTGGGGACACTGAGCTTCCCGCCCTCACCCCCCACCCCAGGCTGCTAAAGCCTGTTCCGAGGTGCAGCTTCCAGGGGAGTTAAGGAGGAAGTCCTGAGGTGGGGGTGGAGGGTGTTAGAGCAGTCTAGAGGGGTCCAAACCTTCGCAGCGCAAAGCTTAGCATCCCTAGTTAACAGTACCCTCAAAAGCACTCCCAATCATCAAAAGTACAAGGTCCTTCCCTTTATTTGCAAACACGAATTTGACTTCATTTCTTTTCACCCCTTCTTTTTCCTTTTTGGAATGAAAAGAGGCTAAAAGGGAACTCCCTTTCTGGTCTAGTGTGCTGACCCCCACATCTCACAGCTCAGATCACCTGCCTTGTCTGCCTAGTGCCAAGGTGCAACATGCCCTCCTTTCACCCCTGAAACAAAGATGGTGTACCTTCCTGCTCCATCGGGGATTCATGTTAGGACACAAAGATTTGTTGGAGGGGAAAAGGCTTCTTTTTTCTCATATTGGAACTCCTCGGAGCGTGGCATGCACTTGAAATCAATCGACAAGGAAAAGGCCGCCCATTCTGGCCCCTGTGCATTCCATAAAGATACTGCCTTAAAGACCTCAGGTCCCAAAGGGCCCCATAGTGCTGGGGTTTAGTGTGGGGGTTGGGGCTCCAGGAAGCAGCGGCTCAGCTCTGGCATCCTGAGTGAAAGAAATCCAGGGGTGTGGCCTACTGATGCCCCACAAGGAGACCTCTTCAGACCTGGAAAATCTGAAGTCAGGCTTGGGTCTGCTCAGTCTCAGCTCCTACTATTCTCTTCTGCCTAAGGACAAGGACATGGAGGGTCCCTGGAAATCTCCGCTGTCTGTGAGGTGACTCTGTGGGGAGGTCTGTGTGCCTCTTTGGAGAGGCCACACCAGGGCCAAGCAGGCCTCTGGTGGGACAACTAGACTTGGGACCAGAGAGTGAAGGAGAGGAAAATCTTAGCTCACCTCAGGTGCAAGACCAAGGAGAGGCAGCCCCACTTTGGTACACACTGTGGTATGAAGTCTTAAATACCAGGAGGGGAAGAACAAGGGTTACCTCCCAGACAGACAGTCACCCACACTGTCACCAGGAAGGCAGAAAGAACCAGAAGGGCTTTGAAGCTATGTAGATAAGAGAGTTGGAAACTTAGAGCCAGGGAGCAATTAATAATGGGTGCAGGAGGAAGGCATTTAAGTGAATGACTCTATTCTTTTGCAAGGTGAAACACACACTTTCCCAATTATCTGCCCCCTCCCTGCCAAAAAGGAAAATGTCTCCTGAGGATGTAAATTGTAATAGAAATTAGGATTTCTCTTTCTATTAATCAGCCTCATTGTGTGTGTATAAGACCTCATGGGCATATGTTAGGACTTTGATAAATGCACTTTAATGAGATCTTTGAAAATGCATCCAATAAAATAAGAGGCAAGCAAAGCCGTTTAACTTTCATGGATGTTAAATTGAACACATCATGTGCCTCTGGGCAATGCTGCAAAATGGAACCGGCCTTCCTCCAATATTTTCTTTTAAAATGTGGCTTTAAGCCCCCCCTCGGGCCAAAGGAGCCTGTTCCAGACAATCCTTTATCACCAGTTTATTGGGGAACCAAATGCCTGGTCTCCCCAGGCAAACCCCTTTGCTTTATTCGTTCTCTCGCTGCTCCGTTGATTAAATATGTTACAATGAGATTACACATCGTCAGTGTTGCCTTCAGGAACGTTCTCCCAGCCGCCCAACCTTCTCCTGATAAAGGCGATTTCAGTGTGAGGAGATTTGGGTTTCTCTAGGAACCAGGGAGCTGAAAGCACTTTCTTATCTGAATTTACTTCTCACCACGTGACAAAATCATTAACACAGACTTTGGAAAACAAGCGGCCTCTCCTGAGCGGTTAGCACTGAGGCACTCAAAGCCGGGCCAGGTGTGCTGATGCCAGAGCGACAGCCCTCGCCACTCAGAGCCGAGTGCGGAGGCCACTCAGCCTGCTCTCAGGGCCAGAAGGGAAGGACCAGGAGAGGACACTGAGAGCGTGGGTGGGTATCTGTTATCTTTCCAATGTGGCATCGAAAGTTGAAACAGTGCCCTAGATGCAACGACCTCTTTCCACCCCCAAGTGCCACCAAAGTGGAGACGGCGCGTGGGGCACACCGATGGACCTCCGCGGCAGTGCGTGTGAGGGGAGAGGGTGCCCCTACGAGAGCAGGACTCCTTGCAGACCCCCTGAGGTTCATTTCTGATCCTCTGGCGATCTCTACTGTCGCAAAGGAGAACTGTCCAGCGCTGGGTGCGGCTCGGAAGACCCCCCCCCAACTCCAGTCTTGGGTCGCCTCCCCCGAAACTGCAGTCTTCTCTAGCTTCCAACCCGGGCAGGTCCTCTGGCCTCGACTCCCACTACTGTCCTTCGGCTCCGCGCCGCCCCCATTCCTCCCGCCAGAGGAGAACCCCCATTCTCCAGTAGGCGCCATCTCCGAATTACCCCGGGACTTTTGCTTCGGCCGCAGCTGCCCCCATCCCTAGCCCTCGAGCGCTGGGACTCACCGGAGAGGTGGGGACCGCGCGGCAGCCAGGAGCATCGGGCACCCGCACCGGGCCGGGGAGGAGGCTGTGAGGGCTCGTCTCCCGCTC
>NW_022900919.1:26846761-26889645 GCF_012274545.1 Fukomys damarensis | reverse complement strand
GCGGGGCGCTAGAACCTAGTCTAAGCGCAGGTAAAACTTTTCCTGGACTCAGGTGTCACTCCTGCAGCTGTCCCTCCCCCCGCAGTCTCTTCCCCGATTGACCTGCGAAGTCTGGAGAGGACTGGACACGCCCCGTTTCTGCCCACCTGCTGCTTCACAACTCCTCGGCGCCGGGACCGACTTGGGTCCGGAGACCCCCCCGGGGAGGTTCGAAGGGCGCGCAGGAGACTCGGGAACCCGGCTCAGCCCGCGGGATGGCTGTGCCCCTGGACCCCTCTCGGCCGGCGGGCCAAGGGGACCGTTCTCGGAGCGTCCCAGTCTCCGGCGACAGCGGAGGCGGAGGATCAGACGCCTGATGCTTGGCCGAGAGGCTGACGCTCGGCTCCCCATCGCGGCCACGCCGCGTCCCCGGCCTCCGACGCCCGGCGCATGAGCCCTCCGAGCGGAGCGCCGTGAGCAGGATCTCACCTGGGCGCAGAACCCTGGGCGCGGGGGTCTCCGCTGAGGGCTCCCCTTCCGGGCTCCGGGCCCTGGCTCCGGCTTCTGCTCTGGCTCCGTCCCTACCTCCCTGCTTGTGCTCCTGCTCCTGCTCCGGGTTCTCCGCTCCGGCTCCGACTCTCGGCTCCGGTGCCCGCGGCCGCCGAGCAGCCCCAGAGGAGGGGGCCGCTCCCCCGCGCCGCGCGCTCTCTGTTTGTTTTCCTTACCCGACTGACGTGAGTCAAAATATTGGCCATATGTTCAGCGGTAATAAATTGGGTACGAGCGCAAACACACTTGGGCTTCGATGGCTCTTTCAGCTGCCACATGGCCGGCGGAGGTGGGGGGGCTTCCACCGTGCAGGGGTCCCTTCCCCCAAAGAGAGTGGTAGGCTGCCTCTCAGCGCCCCTCGGACCTAGTGATGGGGACCTTGGGTCTCTCTGCCCGTCGTCCCTCCTCTGTCCCCATCAGTGACTCAGACTCTGTAGCTCCTGGCAAGCCCAGGCTGCTGGTTAACAAGGTCGCCATCTAGAAATTGCTCTGTCGCTAAGACGCCATAAAACCAAAGGGACAGATGTGGCACGTTATTTATGTGTGAAACCGCGTTTACACTAGATACGGGATCCCAGGCAGATAGCACGACTTCGAGGGAGGTCACAGACCTCTGGCCCTGGGCTGCAGGCTCCTCCCCGTGCACACTCCTCTCCAGTCCAGATTGAGGGGCGTTGGTCTACCTCGGGAGAAGACCAGGATCCCTGCAGCCCAGGAAGGAAGCGATTTCAGGGCACTCGTGCCAAAGTGCCACCTGTCCAGGATTAGAGGCAGCCGCTAGGGTTTTTCTATACTGCCCTCCCCCCCAGGGGGCCCTCTGAAGATGGTTTATTTTCTAGGCTCCTATGGGACTTAGGTCTGGCATAGGAAAGGGGACAGGGAAGCTGGATCCCCAGGGTAGGTGTAATTTGGGGTGGGGGTCCTGATCCCTGGTGGGGGGCAGACAGGAAGTGAAGCCTCCACCTGGCTGAAGGCTTGATCCTACCTCAGGCCTGGCCTGGCCTTCAGCCTCACCTATCCCCCCTAATTTAGCCAGCATTAAGTGCTGAGAGCCAGGGAGAGTGGCACTGGACACAAAGTCAAGCCAGTCCTGTGTGCTTCAAGGAAGGCAAGTGAATATTATGCCATAATAGAAAACAATTGTTTTGTTTTTCTCCTTCCAGAGGCAGTCTCAGGGCTGCATGTCCCTAAACTGTTCACCCACACTTTCTTCACATGAATTCATTAAGAATCATCAGCTCCCCTTGCCATTATTTTCCTCTTGCTTGAAGTGAACCCAGTTCTCTCTGTGGTTAATAAGCACTGAGCCAGGCCCCCTACCTTCCTTTTCATCTTCAAAACACCTGGAGTTCCCTGAATGGCATCTTCCTTCTGGCTAAGGAAAATAGGAGATGAAAAATGTTACCCTACTGCAGGGAAAAACATAAGCATTTGACTTCACTATTACAAGTTACCCCAGGTCTGTGTTCACTGGATAACTGTCCTTAGGTGGCTTTATTAAGGGTGGAAAGTGATGCTTTTGAGAGAGGATAGGAGGGAAGGGGAGGATGAAGGTGGGCTGGGATGGGGGTGGAACCCACCCAACAGGTGTGAGAGGGCCCTATAAGCCTCCTCTTTGCCCACCGCCCTCTCTGGGCCTGTACTTCTGGCGTGGTGTGCCGGTCTAGACATCCCTACTGCAGAAACAGCTGGGGTCACCCTCAGGCCTGCAGGGGTTGTTGACCTTGGAAGATTATTGCCATGTTTCACTATTCTTTTTTTCAGTCTTGAGAATTAAATCTATCACCTTGCATCAGTTAGCCCAGCACTGTACCACTGAGTTATTCCCTCAGCTCTTTCCTTGGATTTCAAATCATTATTCATGGTTCTAAAACAAATGCTAGAGTCTATTTTGGGGTTTTCATCACCTCCAAGTAAAAACTCTGGGATCACTGGCACAGGGTTGGACAGGAGGTTTGGAAGTGGACCTCCACATTTGTAGTCCTCTTGGGGTGGGGACCCTGTCTAACATGTGCCCTGTGGGAAGAGCTGTGTTCCTTCCTGAGGCTGAGGTGCACACCAGACCTCAGAAAGTCGGGATGTGGTGGTCCCCATGACATCTGAGAAGGGAGGCAGAGAGAATATCAGCTAGGCCCTCTGCTTAAGAAGCCTGGCTGGCTTACGAGCAGCACAAGTACCCAGGCACTGATGAAGTCATCAACAACTGAATCCATTACGGAAAAGAGCAAGAGTTAAATGAAATATAACTGCATGAAAACAACTCAGTGTCCTCTCCTATGTGTGTCTGGGGGGCCAGTGCTGAATTTGGTAACATGGAGAAAACTCAGACCCAAACAGAATCTGTGCAGTGCTTTGTTCCATAGTCTTTGATGCTATTTTTGTCTCAGAACATTCCTGTTCTGTCCACAGACTTGCTTTCACCCTGGGAAAACCTTGTTCCACCAAGTTCCCCCAAGTCTCATCAGCTGCAAATGCTTTTGTTGCTCCTTTGGAGGACCGAGCAGTTCTTAGGACTTATGTGGAAAACAATCATCTGAATCTAGTATCCTAGACTGGCTTTTGAACTGTCCTAGGACACAGCTGAGCTGTCATGAAAATGTTATACAGTGGTTCTCTCATAGAGAAGTGCTTTTTTGTTTGTTTGTTTGTTTCAGCCCTAGGGATTGAACCCAATACCTTCATATTGGTCTACATCCCAGTCCTTTATTTATTTATTTTTAAAATTTTGAGACAAGGTCTCATTATATTGCCCAGGCTAGGATTGAGCTTGCAGTTCTCCCACCTCAGCCTCCCAGAGTGCTGGGATTATATGCATGCACCAC
Organism: Fukomys damarensis; assembly: GCF_012274545.1. Lineage (NCBI taxonomy): Eukaryota > Metazoa > Chordata > Mammalia > Rodentia > Bathyergidae > Fukomys > Fukomys damarensis. The sequence continues at coordinate 26,886,295 of NW_022900919.1, read as the reverse complement.
TACAATTTGGTTCTTACAGCTATTTGGACTGCGACACAGTGCCTCTGATCAAGGAAGCAGGCCTGCTTCCTAGCAGCCTATGGGCATCACGTGTGGCACCCAGCAAGGCCCCCACAGGGATGAGAGCCAGCATGGGTCCTCACCACTCCATCCTGGACAACTGGGGGGCTGCTGGGAATCTCTGCATCTGTCATGTGGGCGATATAGGCAGTGGGGTGCCGTGCCAGAGCCCCCGCCAGCAAAGGGGTCAGCTGTGCTTGGCTGCCATGGGGCCCTGATTATGTCACTTGGAAGCCCACCTTCTTCTCTCCTCCATTGCATCCTTTAGCAGAACCAGGCTGTCTTCCAGGCTCCTGGGCTTCAGAGTCCAAGAACGATACCTGCTCCCTCTGATCTCCTGCAGAGAACCTGAGTGGGCAAACACAGCAGGGTGCAGATTGCTGTGTTCAAGAGCTGGCAGCAGCTTCAAAACTTGGCAATCTGTGTTGGTCTTCAAGAAGTAAAAATCACATGCACCTGGAGACAGAAGTGGGCCTAGAGTTGGGGGTTGGCCAGGCTTGGGGTAAAGGCTAAGGTGTGGAGGTTCTTGGGTGGTTAAAGAAAAGGCCCCCAAACTGATTTAGGGGGTGGTTGCAGAACTCTGCAAATATACTGCAAGTCACTGGATTGTTTATATTAAATTGGTGAATTGTGTGGTGTGCAGATTGTATCTCAATAAAGCTTCTTTGAAGCCTGATGCCTCCTTCTGTACCAGGCTGGAAAGCCCTGGGCAGGAAGACAGAGGAGGAGGAAGAGCTGGGGGAGACTAGATGCTGGAAGGAGTTCTCCATCTTCCTGGTCTCCATTCTGAGTGTTCTTATGTGTGCAGGGAAGTTGAAAGAATAATAGACTATTTGCTTACTGTCCACCTGGATTCAACATTTGCTAATATTTTCCACATGAACTTTATCACTCAGCACATTTTATTTTTGCTGAACTACTCAGAGCTAAGTTTGAAGACATCTTGATACTCCCCACTGAATATTTCAGCATGTGTCTTCTGGGAATATATTCTTCAATATCATCACAAAACCATTATTTTCCTTAAGGAATTTGGTGTAATTTTGTAATATTGCCTGATATTAAGTCTGTGGTCATATATTTTAACTTTTACCACAAAATTTATTTTTATAGTCAATTTATCATTGTCAGATACAGGCCTTATTCAAGTTTCATATCCTGTGTTAGATTTTTAAAAAAGATTTTTTTTTTGGTAGCACTGGGGATTGAACCCAGAGCCTTCACACTGAGCTACATCTCCCGGCCCCTTTTTTAAAATTTTGAGACAAGATCTCAAAAGTTGCTCAGGATGAGTTTAAATTTGTGATCTTCCTGCCTCAGTCTCCTAGAGCGCCGGTAAAGGATATTTTTGTATCTGTACACTTAATTTACAACAGACCTTCTTCATTTTCTCCTTTCCCTCTCTCCTTCCTTCTGTTCTGACACTGGAGAACCTGGGGCATTTGTGGAACACCCACATTCTGGGTTCATCAGATCCCTTTGGCCTAGTGTTACTTGCCTTGCTCCACTAGCCCCATAAATAGCACAGCCATGAAGTGGATGTCAGACCTGGAGTCATGGTTAGATGATGCCTTATGTTTGTGGTCAAAACGCCACACTGGTCCTATGTCACCCTGCTTCTCATCCGGAGGTGAATCGTGTCCCTGTAGCAGTGAGGTTGCATTTGATCACTTGATGAGGGTGGTGACCAATGGATCATCCATGAGAATTAATAAGTGACTAGTAAGGCGTGTGAGGAGTGAGGAAACCTATGATGTAGCCTCAGCGTTCTTCGTCACGGTGTAGCTGTGCCCTGTGGAAGCTATGACAACAGGTCTTCATCTAGTGGTTGTTAGCATCTATGGCCTGGATTTGACTGTTCCTTCCACAGTGTGTTGTTTCTCTCCATTCTCCTGCTCCTTTCACTTTTGTTCCCCGCCCTCTGGTGTTTTCCTTTTCCTTAACCCATTCTGTTGATGGCAGTGAAGGACACTGTCTTGGCTGCTGGCATTTAGGACTAACTAGGTGACTGAGCCATGGGTCATTTTATTGCTTCCCAGCACAAAGATGCCCTAGAAAATTTCTGGAAGTCTAAAATGGAAAAACATGTCAGTATTCCCTAATAGTTTAGAGGAACACTGTGCTTATGCACATGTACGTGTGCTAAGGATGGCTCCTAGAGCCATATGTGTGAGAGGAGCACACTCTACTCCATCCCCAGGCCCAGAAATACTACATTTGAAGTGTCAGTCTGGTCCCTTGGTTCTGGATGGAGGATTTGTCTCCTCTTAGAGATAAGTTGTCAGCCCTGGGTTCAGGGTAGTCTAAGGGTGGCCATGGTTGTCTTTTACCCAATGGGTTCATCGAGGCTAATTCCTTATCATCCTTGCTGCCTGGGCCAGTCAGTGCCCCCTCACTCCTTCACCTAGTGGTATAGTTGGGGGCTCTGAGTTTCCCCCTAAGGAGGGGATGCCAAAGAAAGACATATTGGTTGAGAATTTACAAAGCAGAAAAAGTGACAACCTGGACAGCCTAGGTTTTCTTGGCGGGCCTGACCACTCTTGGCCCTTTTGGTTTATTCCTTTGCCCTTAGATAAATAAGAGTAGGAGATTGACATTTCCTCTGGGCATATGGATTCACTGTCCCTGACTCCTAGGAGAACAGAGGAAAGGAATGGATGTGGCCATGCTTTCTATACCTGGGAGCTTTCCACAGGGGACGAGCCATCTGCAGGCTGAAAGATGATAATGAAGAGTTTGCATGGAGCCCTTTGGGGTTTTCTTTAAGTTAATGTTTATCTGATCCTGGTGAGTTTAGCTCTTTGAGTGATCTTTTGGGGAAAAGGAATCATGGCCAATATCACAATAAAGTAAATGGTAAGGTCTGGGCAATTATGGCAGAGGAGGGAGAGAAAATTACATCTGGCCCTAATCACAAAATTGTCATCTAGATTGTGGTTGTCAGATTTTAACTGGAGCTGAGGTTGCTGTTGGGGAAAGAACCTCATCATAAATCTCAGTGATTCTTTGACAGTTTTCAATTTCATTGGGAGGTGTCATGGAAGTGAATTTGATAGGGCTTGGCAATGAATAAAATGTTTCTTTTTTCTTTCCCTTGTCAATTTAAAGATCATCAGAGAATTTGTGAACCTCGTTGGTTCTAAGATTTAAAATTATTTCCTGCTCCGCTCCCCACCTTTCTGTTTCTTCTCTTACTGGGGATGGGCGGAGCCCAGGGCCTTGCATATGCTAGGCAAGTGCTCTACTATTGAGCTACATCCCCTTCCTACATCCTACTTATGAACTTTTTATACCTTGAAGATTTTACTCCAGAGGAGATAGGGTGGTTGTCCTGCCTAGCTCAGAGGAGCTAGAATGACTAGTCCTGTTGCTTCTAAAATAATTCAATCATTAAATTTAAAAGCTAGATGTTTTCCCCTGGGCTGTGTGTTTACCTGGTGTGTGAGCTGCTAGAGCAGCAGTAACAAGCACCATAAACAGTTTAAACAAGAGAAATGGGGAGACTCACTGCAGTGGATGCCAATGAAGTCCAGATTCAAGGTGTTGGCTGGCTGGTTCTTTCTGAAGGCAATGAGGGAAAAATCCATAGCAGAGCTCTCTCCCTAGTATACTGTGTTTTCCCCATGTCTCTTCACATCACTGTTTCTCTATGCAAGTTGGTTCTCATTTCAGAATCTCCTCCTCTCTTTTTGCAGTGTTGGGACTCAAAGCCAGGGCCTTGTGCATGCAAGGCAAGTGCTGTACCTCTGTGTGACATCCCAGACTTTCAGCTTTAAAATACATGGGTACTACAGTCATATGGGATTAAACACAGCCCTACTCACCTGTTCACTTGGACTGGACTTTTTAAAGACACTATTAAAGACACCATTTCCAAATAAGGTTACATCCTGAGATACTGGAAATTAAGGCCATAGTATTTCTCTTCCTAGGGACACAGTTCATCCCCACCCTGGGTGGCTTAGGGCAGGAATGATGAAGAGAGAGAAGGGCCACAGCCTCTACATCACATGTTGTGGTGTAGCCTAGCTCTAGAGCCTGCCTCTGACTGCAGAGACCTCAGGTCTGGGCGTACAGTGTGATGCTCATATGCATTTAGCAGCATGTGAATTTGAAGAAATGAACATAGTCTGCAAAAGGAGCCCTGATAAATTTAGATTGTAGAGGATCCCAAAACCCACACATTGAGGGGCTTGTCCCCAAAGTGATTTCCTTGAGAAGCAGACCCTTTCAGAGGTGGGTCCTAGTGGGAGGTTTTCAGGTTATTAAAGGTGTGGCCTTGAAAGGGATAGTGCGACCCTACTCTTACCTCTTCCTCTTTTTTTGTCTTTTACTTCCAGGTTATTAGGTGAGGAGCTTTGTTCCACCTTGTGCTCCCCACCATTGCCAACCAGCCACCCCAGAAGAAGCCTGAAAGCAATGGATTTGCCTCCTTGTAGACTGAGAACTTTTTTGTCCTGTAAATCGATTATTTCAGACATTTGTCATAGTGGTAACAAGCTGTCACAACTCCTATTAGGAAAACAAGCATGTGTATACAAGCTAAATCATGTAGGAGAGACAAGAAAGTTACCCGGGGCTGTGTCTTCTGCTGACAAGATGGCTATGAGCTCTGCCTTCCTTCTATTTTCTCCAAACCCATTTTTTGGTGACATCTAACTCTATGTCTTTCCTAGACACCTAATTCTCACTGAATTAATGGGAGATTTGGGTCTGACTAATAACTTCCAGGGAAGATTAAGATGTAATTATAATGCCTCTGTCTTTACAGGACTCATGACTTTTAGGAGTGCACAGTGCACCACACATGGCTTATTACTGTGATCCTCTTAAAATCACTCGGACCTGAGATGGAAGTGTCACCAGGGAGCAGAATGGGAAGGGCTATTATCTAGTGCCACAAAGAAGGACCGGATGGGCCACACTTTCTCTTTACAGTACCCCTTACTTTGGAGAATCCCTATTTAGCTAGACTGTCTTCCTAAGCAATCCCTGTTCTCTATTTTAGCATCTCCAGTTGCTGTATGTATACTGGCTGGTGTCTAGGGCCAGAGCAGTTCTGGATGTATTGAGAAAAATGACAAAACTTCCATTATAAAGCACTGTTTATTATTGGATCAATATGATCGATGCCCACCTGTCAGGTCTGTAACATTATCTGGGAACCAGCAGATGGAGCTCTCACAGATAGCATTCAGGGTTTGTTTATTCTCCAAAGCAAGTGTTTCCATAGTGGGGAAACACCACTTCATTGTCAGAGCCCTCGTTGTTTTCAGCCAGATGTTGGGCACACTTTTTCTCTTGGCCCAAACCTGCAGAGCCGGAAGATCATTTAGGTGCATGGTCAAGGTTTTCACATGGAAAAAGCTCCAGTGACAATCTCAGACTTTCCACTGGCCCTGTAGCAGGAACCTATGATTTCTACATGCTGGCAGAGGATTAGGTATTCAGTGCTGCACTCTGGAAACCCCACATGGAGATGCACAATGCTGTTTACCTGTGGTGGGCTGGAGGGGAAAAGAAAGACTGGCTGATGGTGAGGCACTTTGTAAAAACACAGCATCAATGTGCATGGGCCCCAAAAGATGCATATGCAGACCTGGGGATTTGCAGGGGCCATTTGTCCAGGTGAACATCCAGTACTATGAATTTGTGGACAGATAACAGTCACTGTCACTGGTGTTATGAAGCGGGGCTTAGACTGCTCTCCCACGGTGTGCTTCTGTGCAGCCCCAACACTTACAGTGTGTCCATGCCCTTTTCGGGAGAAGAAGGGAAATGAACAGTTTTGAAGACTGCATAAAAGAGCATTAGCAGGAAGGGAACCACTGGCCAGTGCTGCTATGAGATTAGAAGGAAAAGAAACTTATTCGGGGACAGCTTGAAGTGCCCGGAGGTGACATAGTGTTCCAGCGGTGAAGGGTGGTAAATATTCAGAAGTGTCCTCTGTGGCAGTTAATACTGATTTGGAGAATGATGCGTGAAGCATCTCGGATTGCGAAAACAAGAGGCAGACAAGGGACAGGAGGGGATGAACAGCGCTGGCCCGAGGACTGTGAATCAGGAGTGTTCAGGACCTGGTGTGAAGTTGCTCCACATCAATTATTTTTCCATGTGTTCAATGATTCAGTAACATTTCTTTTTTTTTTCATTTGAAACTACAAGTAATGACTATAGTGGAATTTTGGATAAAATGTCCATTTTATTCTCTCTCCCTCTCTCGCTTTTAATTTGTCGGCCTTTATTAAGCCAAGCCCTAGTGTTTCCTTTAAAAAAAACAACTCAACTTTGTGGCAAATAATGATTTAACTCCTAACGACTTTTAATTATAATTATGTTCAATACTATAAAGCAAAAATGGATTGTTTCCCAATTGCTCTTCTGAGATTAAAATGCAAGGTCCAACAGATTAAAATAGGATTCACCCAATGACTTAAAAAATAACTCCAATTGAAAGACATTTCAAACTCTGTATGTATTTTCTTTTAATTGGTATCATTTGGTGAGTAAGAATTTTAGTTACAATAAATGCTTGAGGAATGAGTTTTTATGGTGATAATGTTTAAGTTAGTTTAGAACTAATATAATTATTTTGTACCAGCCTAGTATTGGAAGCAGTTCTAGAGTGTATCTGTGCACACTCTTCCAAAGTGAGTACAGGTGCATTTGAAGGAATCCTCTAGTACCTTGCAGTCTCCAAACTCAGGATCTTGCGCTTGCGAGGCAGATGGTGGAACCACTGAGCTAAATTCCTGGCCCTGGAGTTATTAGAGTTTTTGAACATGACTGTGATGGTCCCAGTGTCCTGATGTTGATCTCTCCCCTGGAGTGGGAGAAGTAGATGCTTTATCTCTGACAGAAGCAAGTCTGGCCTGCTGGTGGTGCTTTACCTGCCACCTTTGTCCAGGAAGTGGCATGCCGAAGAATGGTTGGGTACTGATAGGTTCCATTCCGGTTTCATTTGCTTAGAGTTCTGCAGGAGCTGAGCTTGCATTTAGGATAGCCCTTCCCGAATGGTCTTAGGAGGGAATGCATCTTTCTGTTTAGATTTCTAAAAAAGATTTGTTCATTTAGAACATTTCCCTTCTAGCCCCAAGTGGTAGCACTGGTCTACCCTTACACATGTCTCTCCACACACATTGTATATGTAGTGTGCACACGAAACACTCACAGTGGAATCATACAGTATGCATTGCTCTGAACTTATTAATTCAATCCATTCTTTCCTTCCTTCCTTCCTTCCTCCCCCTTCCCCTGGTCATTGAACTCAGGGCCTCATGATTGGTAGGTGGCTGCTCTATACTGAGCTACAGACCCAGCCCCTGTTTGCCATTTTTTAACTTACTAATATATCTTAAAGACCTTTGCATGCCTCCTCCCCACTCTTCTAAATGGCTGCCTAATATCCTATAATACGAAGACATCACCATTTCTTTAACTCCCCGTCATGGACATGAAGATGTTTCCAAATTTTCACCCCCAAAAATACTTCACCAAAAGTCTTTGATCTTTAGGAGAGTATTAATCTAGAACAGTTTCCTAGAAAAGAAACTGCTGAGTTACAAGGTTTAGTTCATTTTTTTTTCCAGTATCGGGGATTGAACTCAGGACCTTGCACTTGTGAGGCAGGCACACTGCTACTGAGCTAAGACTCCAGCCTATGGTTCATTGTTTTTATATATCCCTCCAATCTAGGACATTTGTGGCTGCACCCATCTACTGCTGATGATGTAGTTCCTGCTGGGCATGATGGTGCACAGCTGAAATTGTAGCACTCTGGGAGGCTGAGGCAGGAGGATCACAAGTTCATACTCAGCCTGGGCAATTTAGACTCTGTCTCAAAAGAAAGGGATGAGGTAGGCTGGCAATGTACTGTGAAGTCCTCTCTTTAACTCTCGGTACAAAAAACAAAACAAAACAAAACAAAACAATACAAAACGCAGTTTCTGCAGACTGGATTTTTTCATTGTGGGGGATCAAACCCAGAGCTTCATGCATGATGAGAGTGGGTTCTAGCACTGAGCTGCACCCACAGCCTGGAGAGATGGATCTTTAAATCTTGGAGTGTTCTGAGCATTTGAAAAGCACACCTTTCCTCCTCCCCATAACTGCTCTGTTGTCAAAAGCAGCACTCATCAGACCCCTTCTGCACAGACATGGACAGGGGTGTATGGCTTCCACCTCCCAGTCCTGGGCCCTGGCCGTTTGACAGCTCAGCCTACTCTCACTGCAATAACAAAGACATTTCTCCATTTCTCGGTTCTCTGCCTCTGTCTCTGTCTCTTTGTCTCTAGTATTTTTGAGACAGGATCTCACTATGTAGCTTCAGCTGGTCTTGAATTCACTGCATATCCAAGGCTGAGTTTAACTTATGGCAATCTTCCTGCCTCAGCCTCCCAAGGGCTGGCTCTTGGAGTTCTCTTGAAGAGTACAGGGCCTCAGGGAGTTGTCGATGGTGGGCAAAGACCCCACTAGGCTGAAGCTGAGGTGCAGAGTGTCTTAGTGTGGGGTCCTGATTACAGGGAGGTGGTGCTGAGAACAGAGCCAGAGTAGGGTTGGGGCACTGGAGGGGAACCGAGAAGGTGGCATCAGCTTTTGTATGGGATGTGGGAAGCAGGGAAGGGCTGGAGGGAGGGCAGGTTCATCTGGGAGGAGGGGTCTGGGAAATATTTGTAGGAAAGAGCAGGCTGCAGCAGAGGCACAGGAAGGACAACACTAGGAGCAGGTGACAGGAATTCTCTAATGAGCAGCGATCTGGGATCAATGTCGCTATTTGCTTTGAGTTCACTTTTTAACTCACAGCTGCTCTCTGGAGTCTTTTCAATGCCTCTCTTGAGATGAGCAGGACTGTGTGTGTGTATGTTTGTGTGTGTGTGTGTGTGTGCATGCACATGTATGCATACATGCGTGTCCACTTGTGCATTTTCTTGGAGGTTTATTTTAGTGTAAGATCTGTGAGTGTGTTTAAATGTTCAGAACACAGAGGAGAAGGCACCCAGTGCCAGCTGAGGTGCTGGGCTATTCCTTCCTTCAAGGCTGGTGCACAGATGTAGCATCTTGCCATTTGTGCCACAAAACAGGGACGGGATGCCCCTCTTTCCCTTGTGTAAAGATGTTGATGACACAATTTTTTGATTCAAAATAATTCTGATCTGTGGAGGAGGAGGGGGAAAATTCATAAGGGTTTTGATGATAGACAAGAGCTGTCAGGGAAATGCCCACAGGGCTGCCACTGGCTGGCTGGACTCTGGCTGCATACCCGATTGTTTATTCTTGTTCCCTTCCAACTCCGGCTTCCATCATCTTTTCCCCTGGGATGTTAGGTGTGGCCTGAGACTCCCTTTGTTTCATAGCTGCATGATTATTCCAGAGAGCATCTTTGCTGTTATGAACTGAGGATCTGTGCATGTGCTGTGCAATTCATGTTCTCCCTCTGTGGCTGCTCTGCGGGCTACACAGGAGTCGAGACAGAAAACTGGGACCAGCCCTCCTGAGACGCTGGGACACCTGCTGCCTCCACCTATCCTCTGAGGGTGGCTGTGCTCTCGCTGTCCTTCCTGCTGGTTACAAAGCCTAGCTCTGAAACAGTGTCCCATCTGAGGGACAGTAGCATTGTGGCTGAACCTCTGGCTTCTGGGGCAAGGTGGTCCCTTCTCCGGGAGTGGATGCAGCCCTGCCAGGTGTGGACTCACCTGGACTAAGTTGCCACAGGCAAAGATGCTGTGTTAGTTCCACGGTGCCTTGCAGGTTCCAAAATGGGACCTAATGACACAGAACCAGGCACGAAAGCAGAAGACAGACAGCAGCTGAGATGATAAGTTCCCCATCCCACAGGGCTAGTGAGTGAGCAGGGCTGTAGGACACACACACACCTGGAAGGCACAGATGGCGGCCCAGGGTGATGGTGACTTCACAGCCTGGCTGAATGGCAGGTGATACTGTGGAGACTACTGCAGGCAAGCAGGGGGCTGTGTCCCCAAGAAAGGACTTCACCACGCCAACAGAGCACAGTGCACCTCCTTATCTCGGAAGAAGTGGGACCTATGAGCAATGATTTCCAGGGCGCCGTCTGTAGCAGTGTTGGGGTCACCTATTGCCATGTGCGTTTTGACTTTGTGTTCCTTACAGCAGCCAGAATGGCCGTCTGCACACACGAAGACTGCGTGTTTTCTCATTTGACATTTCCAAAATGCAACTCTGCTGAAGAATTATGGATGCGATCCACCTGATTGACAGCGTGGAGCCCGAGCGTGAGAACTGGGTGGTGAGCAGAAGAGAGACTCCTGGCGGGCTGTATTAATTCTTAACATGCAAAGACAGCCACATGTTGGAAGCTAATACTCTTGCAGGGCTGAAATCTATTATTATTTCAGAATATTAGCATTGTTTGGCGGAGAATAACTTAACCGTAATGACACCTAGAGAAATCAATATGACACAGGAGCCTATGTGCATTCTCTTAAAGATGAACCGGCTGATGGCTCCAGTGCTGCTTTAACAGAGGAATAAGCAAATCTCCAAAGTAAATGAATCAGAAGCTGATAAGCAAGTAATACATTTGTAGTACATAAATGATTTTGGTTTAGCTTGCGATTATCACTGTATTGTTCTAGAAATACATATTATGGTCTTTAACTTTGTGTTTGAATCATCCTACACATCCTAGAGTTGTACACATTTTATGTATTTCACAACTTATCACTCATCAGCCAGAAACTCAGATTTATTGTTTTTTTTAAACGACACTCTTCCATTTAGTATTGTTTGACAAGGTGATAGGAAACATTTTCTTTTTAATTTTTTTCTTTAATTTCCTCTTATTTTATTTTGCTTACTGACATTCTATTTCTCTTTTAAAGTTTTATTTTTATTAGTTCATATTTTGAGGACATGATCCCATTTCTTGGGGGGAGTTGATGCATGGACAGAACACATCTGAATTATTTTTTTCACCCCCTTCCCCTCTTTTCCCTCCTTCCCTGCCATCTCTTGATCCCCTTCCCATTTGCAAAAGGCCCATCTATTTCCTGTTCTCTTTTATTTTGCTCTTTATTTACATTTTGGTCTTCGCAGTAAGAGAAATGATGTGTGCATGTCTGATTTATTTCACTTAACATTAAGGTCTCAGGGTGCATTCATTTTCTTGCAGCGGAGAGGAAGGAAGGATGGAGTGTAATTTTAGTGGCTGAAAGAGAAAATAACATCCTCCCCTAAGGTTTCATACTCTTTTATTGCTTTGTTTGTTTCTCTCTTGGCAGCACTGGGGATGGAACCCACCGCCTCATGGGCGTGAACAAGTATTCTGCCACTGAGCGACAGCCCCAGATTTTCCATTTCTTTCCTTAAGGCAGAAGTAGAGTACTATTTTTGCTACTGATTAGAAGAAAATTAAACGCTTGCTGAAAGTAACTTACATAGCACCAAAGCGTAAAGTATAAGGGGAAGGTACTTCTTTAATCTCACCCCACAGGTTTCAACTACTAACAGTTTGATCTTTACTTATCTCAATTTTAAATGCACAGGTGAATATATGAATAAAGCAAAGTTTGAAGTAAAAGATAAAACAACTAGCCACGTAACTGACTGAAGTACCCTGTTAACTCTCAATCTAAAACTGGAAGAGAGCCAGAGGTATGCCTCAGTGGCAGGCTGTGCCCCTAGAATCCAGGGGCAAAGGGCCGTTATATTATGACTTGCACTTGAATGCTCACACATGCACATGCACACACACAGACAGTCACATGCATTCACATACACACATATGTATGCACAAGCGCTCACACATTCACATGCATACACACAAGCAAAATGGCAAAGTGCAAGGAGCTAGAAAGGAGCCTGGGGGTTTTGTTGATACTATTCTTGCAATTTTTCTGCAGTTTTGAATTTTTTCAAAATAAAAGTAAACATTCTGACGATTCATAAGATAGATCGATCTGCTTGCATGTGCTAGATAAATTACACTGTCCATCTACAAACAAACCTCTGTTTTTTTTAGACTCCCATGCAGCAATCATGAGAAGCCAACCACACTTTAAGTCACAAGGAAATTCCTCATAAATACATTCCCGAATGTAGAAAGCAAACACTTTTATCACCACTACCACCATCATCACTGTTGTTGTTATTATTATTTTTGGTACTGGGGATAGAACCCATCGCCTTCACACTGAGTTACATCCTGTGTTTGGATTTTATATTTTGAGATGCGGTGTTGCTAGGTCACTGAGTTGCTGAGGCTGGGACTGAACTTTTGATCCTCCTGCCTCACCTTCCTGGAGTGCTGGAATTACAGGTGTGTACCATTACACCTGACTTAACACTTTCATTATTATACAAGAAAAAAAGTGAAAAAATAAATAAAAAATTCTATTCAAGATGTTAGAAAACCCAGATCAACAGAACTCCCCACACCAAAGGGTAGGATTAGAGGAGATAAAAAACCAGAAATTAGTGAATCTGAAAACAGAAAACCAATCATACTGAAAACAAAAAACAAAACACAACAACAACAAAAAAACCCAGTTACTGGTTTGGTGGAACAATTAGTGACAGATAAACTATCATTTGTTTAAGTAAAAATATAAAATTACAAGAAAATTCCATTTTATGGAGACTGGCACAGAAAATCTACTGATAGTGTTCACCCTTTCTTTTAATACAGCAATATAAGAAAAATGTGCTAGAATCTTGAGTTGACAGAGGCATTTAATAAATTCTAGTGTCCTATGTAAGCCAGCAGCCTGGAGCTATAATTTTCATTGGCTGCATCCAAGTACATCTTGAAAGCTCTGGCTTCCTCAGGGCTCAGGGAGCTGGTGCCAAGGCTGCTGGGCACAGAGCTGTGAGGCTGTGGGCCTAGGGCACTGCAGGAGAGAGTGAGAGGTGGGCATCCCGACACTGTGGACCCAGAGAGGACTCCAGCGAGCCCTGGATCCTCTGGTTCACACTGCAGAGACCGAAGAGTAAGCGGGTGTTATGGCTTGTGCTTAGATGTCCCCTCAAAGCCTCACGTGGAAGGGGTAGGGCTTTCTTTTACAGAGGTGGCTGAATTTGGAATGTGTGATGCTGGGATCTAAGGGTGTGTGGATCTGAGAAAAGGGGCAGAAAGATGCTGTTAAGGTCCCTCACTGCCTTTGCTACCTTGTGTGTGCCGTGTTGTTTCTCTTTGCGGTGCCTGTTTGCCATCCCTGCCTCCGAGCCAGCTGTTTGTGGACCGAAATCTCTACAAACTGTAAGCTACATAAACACCTTTCCCTCTCACATTGGATGTCAGGTACTTTGGCTCAGCAATGAGAAAAGTAACTAGCACACCGGGGAGTGAGTACTGCAGAGCACCTGGCTCTCCCCACACCGTCCCTCCTCCCAGTCAAGTTCCACACAGCAGCCAAGGAGGGGACTGAGTGAGGACACCCCTCCCCAGGGGCAGACCACAGACATCTTTCTTCTCACCTTTTCCTGAAAGCAGAAGAAAAGACCAGGTTGTCCCTTCAGTCGTCTCAGAAGTCTTTTCTGGGTGACCTGACTTGTTTGGTACACATTGTGCTTTCTGCACAGCTGCAGATGACAGCTCTGCTGAGCTTCCTGCCTTACAGGACAAGACCCCTTTCCTCCGGCTGCTGGGATACCTCCTTTCTTTCGAGTGTCACTGGCAGTGCCCTCAGTGTCGAGGTTTTCACTGACCCATCTGCTTGGGCTCCAATTTCTTGTCCTGTTTTCCAAATCTTTTGTTTCTGCTCACCGCCACTGTGCCTCCAAAGCCACTGCACGTTTTAATGACCTGTTATGGCAGGGCCTCACTTTTGGTGCTGAAGTCTACCTTAGTTATCTGTCACTGTGTGGCGTGTTTTGGAAATACAGTTTGTCCCCCATGTATCTACTGTTAACATCTGATTCTCCCCCCATGGCAGCGTCGGAACGTGGGGCTATAGGAGGTGATGGGGTCACTGGGCACCACCATTGTGAGTGATCATGTCCTTCTAAGCACATTGGGATGGTTATAAGGGAAGGCTGGAACCTCCCCTTGCTGTCTGCGGAACACGAGCTCCTCTGCACCTGTCTGCCTCCTCTTTGTGCTCTTCTTCCACAATGTGGCACAGCACGACACCCTCAGCAGGAGTCCAGGAGATGTACTGCCCGTTTATGGATGCCCAGCATCTAGAACTGTGAGCCAGGTCAACCTCCTTTCTTTATAATTTACCCGGCCTCAGGTATTCTGTTAAAGCAACAAAAACCAGATCAAGACTCTGCATTACTGATTGCCACAAACTTCACAGCCTCCAGGACTACTAATTTCTTTTCTTATCATCCCTGGATGAAGGCCCCATGCATGCCTGAACTCTGTTCTCTGCTTCAGAGCTTCTTGTGAGGCTGCAGTTCAAGTGTGGGCTGGGGCTGGGGTCTTGTCTGATGCCTCCCTGGGGAAGCGTCTTTCTCCTTGCTGGTGGCTGTTGGCAGGATCTGGTTTCTCATGGACTGTTGGATTCATCAGAGCCTCAGGTCTGGGCTGGCTGTTGGCCAAGGTCACACCAGCTTCCTCACCCCAAGGGTCTGTCCAGCACAGCAAGGAGGTTTGCCAAAACCAGCAAGGAAACACCTTGCTGGAAAGACAAAAGCCATGTCTCCTGTGATCTCATTATAGAAGTAGCACCCTTCACCTTTAGTAAGCCTACAGCTTTATGGTCTGAAGGTTTATAGCTGGCTCCTGATGAAAGGTTAAAAAGGAGTTTTAGAAATGCAGCCTTCCTTGATTCATTTGGAATAGGAATTAAAAATGAAGATGGTGAAGTTTTTGAAATTATTTAAAGACTGATTCCTCCCTTTTCGGAAGTCTGCCTTGGAGAACTGGCTGTTCTGCTCTGAGTGCTATTAAAGCCAAACTAGAAACAGTTAGGCTCCATGCTATGCCAGGTAAGAATAATTTCTGCCTATCTAATAAAGGTTATATTTTATGTAGGATTGGAAAATATGGTGTATGTTTAAATTTTTAAAAAAATTACACTAAAAGACATGTTTCCATGAATCCCGTCAAAAAATTCCCCTTTGCTTTGAACATACTTATCCCAAGATTCTTGTCACTTTCTTCTGGAAGTCCTCATTGTGATTCTTTAATTGTGCTGTTGTTGTCCTGAATTGAATCAAAACACTCATCTTTTATAGTCATTTTGACTTTGGAGAAGAGCCAGAAGTCTCATGGTGCCAGATCTGGTGAGTAAGGTGGATAGGACATAGCATGATGTCTTTCTGAACCTGTCTTTCTGTTGGATGGCACTCGGCAGCAGCATTCACTGAAATTTTGATCATACCTTATGTGGTGGTTAATTGACTGCTTGTAGGCTTGAGTGGGGATGCCGATGAATAGAGCTGGCTTGGCACTGGGTGTGGAAGACCCACTTGAGGGGGCTTGTTGTTAGAATGGTATAAAAGGAGAAGGGGAGGGAAGGATTTGAGCTCTGTTCCTGCCGACTTTCCTTCTGGCTGCTCTTTTTTGGAGAAACTTTGGCTGTTCTCTTCAGCTGAGTTTCAGTCTTCACCTTTGCCAAAGATGGATGCTGTTGTTTTGGAAGGAGCTCTGGTTTTTTCCTTCACCTTGAACATCATCTCTTGGTTCTCAGCACAGATTCTTCAGCTTCCAGCACCAGCCTTCTGGCTGCCAGCACAGACGCTCTAGCCTCCAGCACCAGACTTGGGCTTTCTAACACAGACCCTGCAGTCTTCATAGCAAGCCCATTGTTGTGGTTTCCAGGCCCCTGGCTGGATTCTTCAGATCTCCAGCTCATGGACAGGTCTCTCACACTCTTCTGCATGTGACTCTGTGGGTGGATACTGTCAGCTAATCTTGTAAATTTCTGTATCCTGAATTAAATCTGTTTCTTTTGCAAATACTGACTACAATACCTTGTAAAGACACTCATGAAAGAGGACTGCCAAAATCGCTTCAGACATGGTAAGAATGATGGGATGTGTTTGCACTGACGGGGAGGATTTTGAGGGGATCTGTGGCAACATGTCATTTACTGTTAATACATTTTAAAAAATTTAAAAATTCATGGTATATTTTGATCACCTCTTGTATGGCAACAAACAAGGAAATGCTCATCTGTTGTAGTAAAGACTGGCAATATTTTGTTCAGCATTTGTTTGGCTCTCTACTGCTGTGTAACGAACTACTCTCGAAACGGTGGCTTCAGCGCAGCCACCATCTAACCAGGTCTCATAGATTCTCATGTTAGGAATTCAGGCCTGGCTTGGTGGGATGGGCTTTCTCCTTCACCTGGTGATGACTGCAGTCCCCAGGGTGCTGTGTGGCTGGTGTGCTCTGGTGGAAGGCACCACGCTACCTTGGCCTCCATGCCTGGGGCCTTGCAGGGGACGGCGTAATCTTTGTGACATCTCCAGCAGGCTCCCAGACAGAGGGTTCAGGAAGCAGCCTGGCAAGGGGGTGAGTGACTCTTCCTACACTGTCTTGGTCTCTGCGGTCACAGAGCTGTCCGAATGGAGGGAAAGGGCTGTGAGAGACCACATGGTCTGGATGAACACAGTCCTGACTGCTGAACAGCAAAAACATTACGGGTGTGAGTGCTGTGTTATACAATCACCTATACACCTTCAGAAGAGTGTGTCCAGGTTTTATAATTTTTTTGCTTTCCCCACTGTTTAGAGGATTGTATGTATTGAAATATAATTTTCTCTGTTCGATCTAAAAATAAAATTTTGTCTTGTATCATTTTATTTTGCTGATAATTTATTTTTATTATATTTTACAGAATTATTGGCCTGTGACTGAAAAACATAAGAAATCCTGGTTCTTCTCCCAGACAGTTTGCAAAAGTGCTTTCACGGAAGATTTGGTTGTCGTGCTAGCTGGGCCATCCGGTGAGTCGGAACAACAGGCACTGGGCAGGAGTCGGGACACAGCCCTGGTCCATTTTCAAGCTGAGCTCTCTGAAATCGGTGTCTGTTCAGAGCCAGGAAACCCTGCTTCTTAGACACGTGGGATTCCATACAAACCTGCTGGGCAGCTTCCTGCCAGAGCAGGTGCTTTTTCCAAATCTTCCTCCCAGGACACTGTCCATTATGAAGTCAAGAACTGTTGGCTGGGGGAAGAACCATCTCTCGTTGGTGGAGGGTCACAGACAGCAAGGTGGTGGCACGAATCTGAATCCCCACAGACCTCAAGGCTTGGGTTGGTGCAGACCCGACTCAACAGCACAGGTACAGGGTAGAGATGACAGGCAGGATGACAGGCTTTAGTTGGCAGTGAGGTCAACAGGAACTGACATCTCCTGCCCCGGTCTCTAGAAAGAATGCACTCTTGAATGCCATTCATGGAAATTCATATCCGGGACAGGAAGTCAGAGTCCACTGTGCACCTCCTGCTGAGAGAATGTATTCACCCATTCAAGATTAGTCACTGGCCATCACCTGCGCTGGACAACAGGAACACAAAAGGACTCCACCCTGGTGGCCCTGGAGATGCTGCAACTTCTTGGTCACTGGAGTGTGGTGTCCCTCTTGTGATGCAGATGGGCTCAGTTTGGATGAGATGCTTCCACAGGGCCGAGGACTATGGAAGATTAGTGTGAATCGGGAGGACAGGAAGGACTCAGGTGACCACATGTGGATAGCATAGGGCCACTGAGGACCAAGGAGCTGGTGAAAGAAAGGGTGAAGATGCTCACTGTTGCTGTTTTGTTAGTGTCCAAAGCTGTGCTGATCAATGTAAAATCCACTAGCCCATGGGGCTATTTAAGTTAAAATTAATTAAAATTAAATCAAAGACTCCATCCCCTACTTGTAGTGGTTGCACAGGGCATGGTCTGCAGCCATGTGTCTTAAACCTTGGAAAGTTCCCCTGGGAAGAGCTGGATGGCTCCCTGGGGAAGATGATTCATCTCACTTGCTTTTCGATTGGAAGGTGGAAACGCAGAAATAGTGGAAAGTTTGAGCAGGTTGGGTGTTAGTCTTGTAATAGGAAGAACTTCTGTCCAGAGATGCCCTGTGGGCAGTCAGTCCCCTGTTGCTAGAAGAATTTGGCTCCAGGCTGAGGTTTTCCGAGCCCAGTTGCTTCTACTCTCTGTCCCGGCAGGGCTCTCTCCATGTTCTGAAAGGTTTTCTTATCAAATGCTGATTTTCTTCCAGGTACTCAGCTTTATGTTTTCCCTACACTGTCGAATTTATAGCTTCAATAATTCTGCAGATAAGGCAATACTGCCCCCTTTTTAAAAAACAAGGAAACAAAATTTCAAGCTAAGTCACTCCCATTCTAGTTAAGTTCAGTGGCTTGTTGGATCCCAGCTGGTCCGATTCCAAGGCTGGCGAGTTTGGCACATTTGACCCCTCTCCCCTTAGTGAGGGGGTTGGAGCCCAGGCCATCACACATGCTAGGCAAGTGCTCTTTCACAGAGCCACACCCCAGCCCTTGAAATGAGCAGGTGTGCAATAAAGAGTAGTTGATCAAACCAATCCAATCAAGCAAATATGTTAGTTTCTGGAAAACAATTTTTATGTGTGGCTTATAGAAGCAAAAATAACATGCATAGAAGAAAAGACTATAAGTGATGAGATATCACCATTAGTTTATAGTTCTTGATAAGATCACTGTGTTTAAAAAAAAACCCCAACATATATTATTGTTTACTCAACAAAGCAAATTTTATTTAAAAGAGTAATATGTGCACTGAGATAACTTTGCACCTACTCTGAGTCTCAGTTAACTGTTGCTGGGAAACAAGCCACCCCCAAACACAGGGCTTGAAGCCATGTGCTTGTTCACTACCGGCACTGTCTCTGTTGGCCCCTCTGGGTGCCCATGCAGGAGGTGCAGCTGGAGCTTGGCTGGGCTGCAAGCTCCAAGTGGCCTCAGTCCTGGCACTGCCTCTGGCTGGGGTGTCCTTCCCCAGCTCTTGCCCTCTGGAAGGCCCCCCTCTTCCTCACAGTGGTTTCTGGAAGCCCTCCAAGAATGGCAAGAGTGGGCCAGGGTGGAAATGATACACACTCTCTCTCTCTTGCGTGCGCGCACGCCAGGTTGTCAAAGGTACCACCACACTGATCAAAGCCAGCTGACCTAAGGCGTGGAGGAAGAAGAGTCACCTCCTGGGTAGGAGCCACACTTATGGCCTTGTTTTAACCCACCAGCTCTGACAAACACGCACTTAACCTTAGGGAATAGGGCAGAGCATTGTGTAGGCCAGGAGCTAGTGCTCCCCAATGCTATCTTGAAATGGTGGATTGATTTCCAGGCTCTGTGTTGCTTTGTTTAGAAAGCTCATAGCCACAAAATCCTCATGCTCTTATCTCTCCATGCACCCTACTCTTGCACTGAGAGGTTAATGCGTAACTCTGAACATGGCAATGTCCAGGCAGTTTATTTCTGAATGATGGGCTGTTCAAGTGGAAACAGCAGATGGGAGCCAATAGCTACTGTCCCGGCGAAGGACCACAGAATGCTAATTCAGAAGAGTTGATGGTTGAAAGATAAAAGAAATGAAAACTTGATCAAACAAGCATCCCAAATGTCCATCACTGAATGAATGGATGGAGAGATGTACAGACAAACAAAGGAAAACTATGCAGCCATAAAAGGAAGGAGAGACTCACTTGATACAACACAGATGAGACTTGAGGATGCTACGCTAAGTGGAATGAGCCTGTCACAAAAGGGACACCTATTGTATGTGGCCCCGGAGAAGCTGAATTCAGGGAAACAGAACGTGGAACGAATGGTGGTTTCCAGGATCTAGCAGGAGCACACGTGGGGAGTTTTGCAAGTGGAAGGAGTTGTGGAGCTCTGTTGTACAACAGTGTAGGTACACTTGATGCCCTGGACTGCGCACTCAACAACTGCTAAGACTGTACATTTTGCAGTGTGTTATTTAAACAGTAATTCAAGCTAAACACTTCTTAAAGCTCGATCAAGGAAAAATGGTGTGGTCTCATTCAGCGTGGCCTCACAGAGCACAGCTGGCACCACGGTCACTTTTGTGCCCTTAGCTCAGGGAGGCTGGGTCTCCAGGAGGAGGAGGCCAGGGGAATCTCTAAGGTGAGGGGCAAGTCACATCTGGGTTCCCCCATCTGGGAGGACAGGGCTACCACATTCAGGAAGCCAGGCCACCCTGTACCTAGAGCTCCACGCCATGGGCATGGCTTCGTAGGCACTCACCAAACTCAAGGCCTTAGATGCCGCCTGGAACCTGACTCAGTCCCTGCTGGCTGCTTCTCCTGGTACTGCTCTGAGGATGTACGAACCCCCTGCCATCCCCTCATCAGAAGTCCTTTAGCCAAGGAGGTAGGAACAACTTCCGGTTAGGACAAAGAATTTCTGCCGACAGGCTCGCTCCTTCTTCCATGTCTGCTGGTTGCATAACAGGAAGGAATTCAACTGCACATAACAGAGTGGACATCAGCGGAGGAAGATGCTGATAGGGATGACTTTCTTTTTTGTGTATAACAAGAAGTCTTGAGTACATGGTTGAGATTTGACTGTGGTCCCTGCCATGTTTTGATTCCACCATCCCTAGGGCTTTGGAGTATGTACTCAGCCATTTGCCTCATGGTTGCTAAATGGCGGCTGCCTCTGCTACCCCTGTCTGTGTTCCTGATAGGGAGAAAGGGGAACAGACTCGTTGGCAAAGAAATGCATCAGCTGTGTCTGCGAATTCATTAGAATACAAAGCTATCCTAGATGATTCCAGACTATGCTAGGGGACATAGAGACAGGAAATGGGAACACTTTTCCTGCAGTTTAGGTAGGCTTGGCTTTTCTCCCAGGATGCAGAGAGAAAACCATCACTGTGACACAAGCACTTCTTCAGGGCTGGAGGCTTTGTGCTCCTGTCTCTCCCTCCAACCTCAGCTCTCACTGGGCTGCTGATGGGTGGTACACTGGAAGAGACTTAGTAGCTCACTTGGTGACAAAAAGAACTAAAAGCACAGCCAGGCATGGTGGTGCACACCTGTAATCTCAGCACCGAGAGGCTGAGGCAGGAGCACTATCTTGACTTTGAGGCAACCCAGGCTACGTAGTGAGTTCAAAGCTGGCCTGAAATACCTAGAGACACCAGTTCTCAAACAAACAAACAAACAAACAAACAAGCAAAAAGCAAAATGAAAGAACTAAAAACACAGTTTTCAACCCCCATGATGACAATCTCCAGGCTATTTAAGTAGTAGGTGTTACTAATGCACACCTGCCCTTCTTCCCTCATTGTGCTCGTCATTGGCAGGAGGGGATGGCACAGCCCGTGTCCCCAAAGCTCTGGCATAACTAATTTAGGGCCTCGGGGCCACCTGCTTGTGGACACTGCCAGGCTGCTGGGCCTGCGACTTCAATAGGGGCCCCCCGCAGCAATTCCGCAGCCTCAATATCTAGGCCATCTTCAGCCACTGTAATTTCAGGATTGACAATGATTCTGACAAGAGTGAGGAAGAAAACATGTTTAGGGAAAGAGGAATTTCTCTCCACCTTTCTTTTGACATTCAGCAGTAGATGATGGATGTTTCAAATTGCTCTTGATAAGAAGCTATCAGGAGGAGTTATTTTGTTTCAAAGATACCTGGCAGGTCAAAAACATACTTAAATTGAACAAATATTCTCAAATTAAGCACACAGAACAGCAAGGCCCAGGAACGGGCACTGCAGAGAGGAAGGGAAGCCGGGAGACAGAAGCACATGACACGGCTGTGCTCACAGAAGGTGCACCAGACTCAGGCATTTGCAGCTGTGCTCCAGACAGGCAGATCTGGAGGAAGTGCTGAGGGTTGTAGAGGCCCAGCTCTTTGGAAGCTGGGTGCTATGGCTTAGATCCTGACTGTCCCCCCAAAGTTCAACTGTTAAAGGCTCAGGCCCTGGTTGGGTACTGTTGGGAGTGGAAACTTTCAGAGGTAGGACCTGGGGGAGGTGTTGAGGTCATGGGGGGCCTAGGGGAGGTCTCAGGTCATTGGGGTTTTGCCCTTGAAGGGGATCGTGGGACACTGGTGTCTTCCTTTCTCTTCCCAGCAGCCTTCAGGTGAAGGGGCCTCCTGAGCCATGCGCTTCACCACAAGGAGCTGCCTGACCACAGGCCCCAAAGCAAGAGGGCCTGGTGAAACCATGAGTCCAAACCAAGCCTCTCGTTTATCAATCCAGCATCTCAGAAATTTTACTGTAGTAATGGAAACTGCCCAACATAAGGGGCATGGACTGAATGAACAAGTCACTTAACCCTTCAACTTCAGAAGCCCTTCATAGGCCACCCATTCTGTGACCTCAGTGTCCCCTCCCTAAAGTGGGCTGGTAATAGGTTTCATGTGGGGCTGAGGGATGTGCCAGGGCATACACCTGAAGCTGCTTTGAGATGCTTTTCGCACTTGCTTTTCTTTGGATCAATACTATTGGCTACTGCAGGGGAGATAGCAAATGTGGCTTCTTCACAAGCTATTTTCAACTGTTAACACTGCTGTCAGAATTATATTCATGGTGCAAACATTTATTGACCACCTACTATGTGCCTGGTGCTGTGCTGGGTAGTAGAGATGTAAAACCAGCCATCCTTGTCTTTCTAGCAATCCCTACAAGCTGTTCCTGTAAAGTCACTGGGGGACAGTGTAGGCAGATTTTTAAGGATTTCTAGTGTTAAGAGTTTTCCCTCCAGAAAGCCTCACTCCACTGTGGTTCGTGAACACTATTGGTTTTCCCGACCACACTGGCATAATTTGAAATGCTCATGCCAGTCAATTTTAGTGTATCATAGTGTGACAAGGTTTTATAACATGTGCTCAACATATTTTAGTACAGTGGACCCCTCACTTATGAATTGATTGGTTCCTGAGGGCTCGTTGCAACTCAAGTTGGTTGTAAGTCAGTACAGCTGAGACCTGGATGTTTACCTGCATACATGACATAGATAACAAGAACCTTCCATTAACTTTAATTAACACACTTTGTTTATGTTACGCTCATACAAAATTGGTGTTTTGTACAAAGGTCCCACATACAGCAAAAATAAGAAAAAAGAGGAAACTGCATCTCTTGTGCCTGCTTGATGGCTAATGACTGTCATGAGCTCACAGGCAAGAAGCCCTGGGCCTCAGTGGGTTCACAGGGACCCAGTGGTGAAGCCTAAGGGCAGGGGTCCCAGGCAAAGATGGGGTGGGGACAGGGCCCAGCCTCCCTGCCAGGACCCGTGTTTGCTAGGATGTGGTTGCTCTTA
Source organism: Fukomys damarensis (assembly GCF_012274545.1). Lineage (NCBI taxonomy): Eukaryota > Metazoa > Chordata > Mammalia > Rodentia > Bathyergidae > Fukomys > Fukomys damarensis. The sequence continues at coordinate 26,863,046 of NW_022900919.1, read as the reverse complement.
AGTGCTGAGGTGACTTCTAGGCTGGGACTGTGGCCCATCCTGAAGGACAAATGGTTGTGCTTGGAATTCAGAGGCCATCGTGAATACTGGGGAAAATACCTTTTAGTAGAAGTTACTCTTATTCACTCTTTTCTTCTTATAGTTTTTTGGTGCTGGGGAAGAAACCAGGGCCTCACACATGTCAGGCAAGCACTGACCACTGAGCTATATCCCTAGGCCCCAATTTTGATTTTGTAGTCAAATATCCACATCCATCACCAAGTGTACAGCCCAGGATCTTCAAGAACTTCACATTGTTGTACAACCATCAACACCATCATCTCCAGTGGTTTCTCATTTCCAAAACCAAGAAACACTTCCTGTCCCCTGCTCATGGTCACAGTCCCTGGGAAACTCCCCTCTGCTTTCTGACTCTATGAGTTTCATGACTCCAAGTCCTTCATGTAAGTGGAATCAGTATTAGTTGTATTGGTCTGACTGATTTTACTTAGCACAGTGTCTTCAGGGTTCATCCATGTTGCAGGCTGGGTCAGAATTTCCTTCAAGGCTGAATAATATTCCCATTCGCTCTTATAGTGACTTTGTGGCCTCATCAAGCCTGCAAGACCAGGCAGGTGCCTAGGAACTCACAGAAGCCCTGAGAGGACAGAGCTGCCTGACTGTCCACATGGTGATGTGGGGCCCTCTGAGCTTCATTCTCTACATTGGTGCATGGTGGGCTGAGAAGTGTCCTTGTGCCTCCTCTGAGTTTCATAAGAAGTCTGTATGTGCATAGTGGGTTTTTATGTATAACATGGTCCTTCCTATTATGGTTTGGATCTAAAAATGTCCCCCCAAAGGCTTATGCTCACAGGCAGGGCTTTGGGAAGTGCCTGGATAGTGGGGCATTGTGCCCCTCAGTGACTGCATCCATGGGTGAGTTCATGGCTAAGTGCACTGCTAGGAGGTGGGGCCTGGCTGGAAGAGGCGGTTGCAGGGTGGGGCCTAGGAGGCTAGATTCTTATTCCTGGTTTTTCTCTCTGTTTCCTGGCTGCCATGGGGTGAACAGGCCTTTTCACCATGCTGTTTCTGCCTTGAAACCAGCTGACCATGGACTGAAGCCTCTGCAACATAAGCCAAATTAAATCTCTCCTTTACGTTTCGAGGGTTGGGCATTATGCCCTGGTGACAGAAAGTGTCAAACACATCCCTATATTTGAGTAGTGGTAGAGGAATTTGAAATGATGTTGAAATAGCAAAAACGGTAAAAAAGAGTCACCAAACAGGGAAATATCTATTACCAGTGGGAATTTTTCCTTTAAAAAAATGCAGAAGGGCCAAAGATACAGTTTGCCCGACTTGTGTAGGGTTCTATCTTCAGGACAAGTAGTTTGTACACTTTTAAAAAACAATTCACATTCATTTCTTTGGCAAATCAGGCCTTTGAGATGGAATGGCCATTCTGCTAGTCCTGCAAAGAAACACAGAAGAGTAATTTTTTCCTCCTCCTCCTCTTCCTCCTCCTCCTCCTCCTCCTCCTCCTCCTCTTCCTTCTCCTGGGGGAGGCTGAAATAGTTTATTCAGATGGCTCTCACCTTAGGTGTGAACTCTAGACTAAACACTATGGTGTTATCAGACTCCTCCGCCTTCCTTCTCCTGGGGGAGGCTGAAATAGTTTATTCAGATGGCTCTCACCTTAGGTGTGAACTCTAGACTAAACACTATGGTGTTATCAGTTAATGAACAAGAAACCCATCCAGCTGGGGGGTGAGCCACTCTGAAACCAGGTGTAATTGAAGGCCCATAAAAGGGGTTCAACAAGGTGATCCTGGTGTCCTGGACTCCTGGGAGAGTTCCCTTGAACTGGTTCATGTAGTCAAAAGCCTGACATTCTTTTCTGAAGGACAGTTGAGATCACTGTAATCATAATGGAGACCAGCGCTGTGGAAGACTTGAAAAGAATGAGCCGAGCCCGTGTTCAGGGTGTGGGCCGCCTATTCCCTCTCCTCCTGTGACAGCCACCACCAAAAGTGAAGCGAGCCTTCCAGGGGGCACGGGTGTTAAGCATGTTAACATTTCCATTACGTCTAAAAGCAGAAAATGGAACAAATAAAGCAGGTTGAATTTTCCTGCACTATAATGTATGCCAGAATGTCACAAGAACTCATTGTCTGCGATGAATGTGAAAATATGGGCAATTCAGGCTCAACAATGAGCATGGCGGCAATTCTATAAAAGCGTCCCTCTTGCATGAAGTTCATCTGGCGTGGTTTTACCCTCATCCCCCTCCCCAAGGCTGATCCTTGAATCGTGATCTTTGAGGTTGAAGCCCATGTGGAAGGGAAGCTTCTTTCCCTTCCACCTTCTGTTTCTGAACTGTAAGAAACACAGAGTAAAATAAAACTACACCACGGTATGCTTCCCTGCCCTTTCTCCCAGGTCAAAGCTGCTGTAATTCTGATGTAAATATCTTTGCAATTTCCACAGGAAAGGATGCAGGTGTGCCTGCTTGCTGCCTGTGCACTCAGGGGTGGTGGCGGTGGTGTTCAGCATCTTTTCTTCGAAGGGGTTGTCCGGGGTGCTGGTGCTGGTTCAGCCCAGGCAGACATATATCCATGTTACCCTTGAGCCTGGTGACACCCTGGGAACTGGGCCAGGTGGCTCCGGGAGGGCTGTGCACTTGGAGGGAAGATGGTCTGGTTTTTCCTGCTCTTTACAGGAAGCCTTTTTGGGTCTTGGGCTTCCTGGACTCAGAAGGTCTTTTGACCTTGAGCTGACACTTTTGGTGTGAATGAGTTTGCTGGAAGGGTGCTGATGTGGAGCACTTGCCCTCACCCCAGTAGTGGGGTGAGGAGACAGAAGGGCAGGAGGAAAGATTGAGGTCCCTGCTGGGAAGGGCATTCCTGGGCCACATGACGTATGGAATTTATTTTTCTATCATAGCACCCACTTGTTTTCCAAAGTGGTTCTACCAAGTTAGACTCTCATCAGAAATACTCCGTCATTCTCAGTACATCACACCCTCACCAATGCTTTAGATTAGAATCTTTCATTTTGCAATTCTAGGGAACACAAAATGATATCTCCTTGTCACCTACATTTTCATCCCGCTGATGAAAAGGTAAAGAATCTTGTGTGGTCCTGGGGACTGAATCGAGGGCCCTGTGTATGCTAAGTAAATGCTTTACCACTGAACTAGACCTCTAGCTCATTTAAACAGGGAGACAGATCTTTTGCAAATAGGAAGGGGACCAAGAGATGGAGGGAGGGAAGGAAAAATAAAAAGAATGAAGCTGTGTCATGTCAATGCACCAACTCCTCACAATGAACGTAATTATTATGTACTGCAAAGAAGGACTAATAAGCATAAAAATTAAGAACATTTTTTTGGACAGTGTCTTGTTAACTGGCCCCAAATTTGTGATCTTCCTGGCCCAGCCTCCTGAGCAGCTGGTATTTTTGTATTTTGTATCTTATCCATCTTTTTTTTATTTTGACTTTTCTCAGGTAGCTAGCAGTATTTTTGTGCTCTGTAAGAAAATTGTCCTCCTTGAGGCTGGCTGTCTTACAATTCCTTTGAAAAGTGTTTACGGCTGTGCTCATTTTCTGTGATCCATCTAGAATTAAGTTCAAGTAGGTTGTGAGATAAGGGTGTAATTTCACTCTTTTCCATGTGGATAAACAACTGGCCCTACACTACACTGTCACCAGAGAGCTCATGCTGGCATGTTTGTGGTACTGGGCTTCTGGGCTCTCTGTTCCTTTCTGCTGGCCCCCTTGCCCATCCTTGAGCTAACCTCCCACTACATGACTAGTTTTGGGGTGGTTTTTGCCATCCAGAGGTTCATTTTTTTTTTTTTAAGTACTGGGAATTGATCCCACGGCCTTCACACTGAGCTATATCCCTAGCTGTTTACTATGTTTTACTGTGAGACAGGATCTTATTCAGTTGTCGGGGCTGGCTTTGAACTTGCAGTCCTCCTGCCTCAACCTCCCAGATTGCTAGAATCACAGGCATATGCAACCATGTCTTGCTTATCATTTTTAATAGCCAAATAGTATTCCACTGCATGTATACCATGGTTTTCTTGTCCATTATTCTGTTCATGGGTACTTAAGTTGATTCCATACCTTGGCTGTTGTGAATAGTGAAATAAAAAAATGTTGATTTCATAGAAATTTAGTGTAGAATAATTTCCAGGGCTAGGAAAGGGTGTGAGGGGCATGGGGGAGGCTTGTCTAGGATTAGAAGTTATAGTTAAGGGCTGTGTGTGGTGGTGCATGCCTGTAATCCCACCACTCAGGAGGCTGAGGCAGGAGGATTGCTGTGAGTTCAATACCAGCCTGGGCTACATAGTGAGTTCCAGGTCAGTTTCAACTACGTAGTGAGACCCTGTCTCAAAAAAACACAAAAACAAACAAACAAAAAAATAAGTTACAGTTAGATGGAGAAGTGATTACTATGCTCTCTTGCACAGTGAGGGCCTGCAGTGAGAAATAATGCATTGTAAAGTTCTAAATAGATCAATAAATAAAGATAATTTTCACATCCTCACCACCGAGGAATGATAAGCATTTGAGATGACAGATGTGCTAATTACTGATTTGATCACTATATAGCATGGACAGAAAAAGCATCACACTGTACCCCATGAATATGTACAATTATCAGGCAGCCATCAGAAGTCAAAATGAAAACCAGAAATTAGACAGTTTTCACAAATAAATGAGAATGCCAATACAACATACAGGAATCTTTGGGAATGAAAACCAGATTAGACAGTTTTTACAAATAAATGAGAATGCCAATACAACATACAGGAATCTTTGGGACACAATGAAAGCAGTTCTACGTGGAAAATTCATAACATTGAATGCCCACACTAGGAAAACAGAGCGGGCTCACATAAACAACTTAACGATGAAACTTAGACTCCTAGAAAAACAAGAGCAAGAAAAACCCAAAGCTCGAACAAGAGAGGAAATTATAAAGATCCGAGCAGAAATCAATGCAATTGAAATTAAGAAAACGATACAAAAAATAAATGAAACAAAGAGCTGGTTTTTTGAAAGAATAAATAAAATTGACAAACCCTTAGCTAATCTTATCAAAAAAAGGAAAGAAAAGGCTCAGATCCATGCAATTAGGAATGAAAAAGGCGAAGTCACAACAGATCCGAAAGAAATCCAGAGGATCATGAACACCTACTTTGAGAACCTGTACTCTAATAAAATGGAAAACACAGAAGAAATGGACAGATTTCTAGATACTTATGAATTACCAAAGTTGAACGAAGAAGATAAAAACATTTTAAACACCCCAATCACAATCAGTGAAATTGAAAATGTAATTAAAAACTTACCAACAAAGAAAAGCCCAGGCCCTGATGGATTCACTGCTGAATTTTACAAGACATTTAGAGAAGAACTACTACCATTACTCTTCAAACTTTTCAATGAAATTGAAAGAGAAGCTATACTTCCAAATTCATTCCTGGAAGCAAGTATCACTCTGATTCCCAAACCAGAGAAAGATACAACCAAAAAGGAGAACTACAGACCAATCTCCTTAATGAATATAGATGCAAAAATCCTTAATAAGATACTAGCAAACAGAATACAGAGGATTATTAAGAAGATCATCCATCATGACCAAGTCGGATTTATTCCAGAGATGCAAGGGTGGTTCAACATACGAAAGTCAGTGAATGTAATACATTATATTAACAAAGTCAAGGACAAAAACCATATGATCCTCTCAATAGATGCAGAAAAAGCATTTGATAAAATTCAACACCCATTCATGATAAAAACCCTGCAAAAAATTGGAATAGATGGTCTATACCTCAATTTAATAAAGGCTATTTATGAAAAACCATCAGCCAACATCATATTGAATGGCCAAAAACTGAAAACCTTCATGTTAAAATCAGGAACAAGACAAGGATGCCCACTATCGCCACTTCTCTTCAATATAGTTCTGGAAACATTAGCCACAGCAATTAGACAAGAGAAAGAAATTAAAGCAATAAAGATAGGAAAGGAAGAAGTTAAACTATCATTATTTGCTGATGATATGATACTCTACATTGAAGATCCAAAAAACTCCACCAAAAAACTTCTAGACTTAATTGACAGATTCAGTAAAGTATCTGGATACAAGGTGAATACCCAAAAATCAATAGCCTTTCTATACACAAATAACAGACAGACAGAAAGAGAAATAAGGGAAAAAATTCCTTTTACAATAGCATCCAAAAAAATGAAGTATCTAGGAATCAATCTAACAAAAGAAACAAAAGATCTCTACACTGAAAACTACAGCACTCTGAAAAAAGAAATCGAAGAGGATATAAAAAAATGGAAAGATATCCCCTGCTCCTGGGTAGGAAGAATCAACATAGTGAAAATGGCCATACTACCGAAACTGCTATATACATTCAATGCAATGCCAATTGAAATTCCAACACTATATTTCACAGAACTAGAAAAAAGAATCCAAAAATTCATTTGGAACCACAAGAGACCTAGAATAGCAAAAGCCATTATAGGCAACAGTCACATGGCACCAGGTGTAACAATTCCCAATTTGAAACTATACTACAAAGCCACTGTGATAAAATCAGCATGGTACTGGCAAAGAAATAGGCCTGAGGATCAATGGAACAGACTGGAAGACACAAAAACAAATGCAGATGTACTCAGCTACCTCATCTTCGACAAAGGAGCTCACCATCCTCAGTGGAGGAAAGATAGCCTCTTTAATAAATGGTGTTGGAAAAACTGGATATCAACCTGTCACAGATTAAAATTAGACCCTTATCTTTCGCCATGCACTAAATTAAAATCCAAATGGATTAAAGATCTAAATATTAAAACAGAAACATTAAACTTGCTGGAAAGTAAGTTAGGCAGAACTCTGGAAGACATTGGTATAGGAAAAGACTTTATGAACAAATCCTCAGTAGCACGGGAACTAGCAGAAAGAATCAACAACTGGGATCTCATCTTACTAAAAAGCTTCTGTACTTCAAAAGAAACCATTAGCAGAACTAAGAGACAATCTACAATGTGGGAAAAAATTTTTACCAGCTGTACCTCAGACAAAGGACTATTATCAAGGATATATAAAGAACTCAAAACAATCAGTCCCCCCAAATATAAAGACCCGATCCAAAAATGGGCATCCGAAATGAACAGACATTTCTCATACAAAGAAGTGAAAGCAGCAAGAAAATATATGAAAAAATGTTCCACATCACTGGTCATTCGAGAGATGCAGATGAAAACAACACTGAGATTCCACCTCACCCCACAAAGAATGGCTGCTATCAAGAAATCACACAATAACAAATGTTGGCGGGGTTGTGGGGAGAAAGGAACCCTCCTCCATTGTTGGTGGGAGTGCAGACTAGTGCAACCACTATGGAAATCAATATGGAGATACCTCAAAGAGCTTGGACTGGAGGTTCCATTTGACCCAGCCATCCCTCTGTTGGGTATCTTTCCAAGAGAACTAAAAGAATCATATCACAGAGAAGTATGTGCACCCATGTTTATAGCGGCACAGTTTGTAATAGCTAAATCTTGGAAACAACCTATTTGCCCATCCGTTGGAAACTGGATAAAGAAGTTGTGGTTTTTCTATAAAATGGAATATTACTCAGCCATAAAGAGCGAGAGAATAGATTCATTCATAGGAAAATGGATACATATTGAAGATATACTCCTAAGTGAAATAAATAAGTCCCACATGTGTAAATACCAAATAGTTTCCCTGGTGTGAATATTCTGCAACAATGCATAAGATTCTAATAAGATTACTGACATTTAGAAATGGGAGGAAAGGAGCTAAAGATGTAGGGAAGGTGTGATACGTAGGGGAAGAACAAAAAGGGAAAAGAAAAAAATGTGAGAGAATGAAAAGATGAAAATAAAGTGTTTGTAGATGGGGAGGGGAGGAGGGGGTGAAGGGAGGGCAGAGGTAAGGGGAAAAAAATGAGAATCAAGACTTGCCATGTAAAGGTACATGATCCCAACAATAAATGTAACTGTACTGTATCCCTAAATGTACCAATAAACTCAATAAAAAAAAAAAAATGAAAACCAAGGAAAGTGAGTTCCTGGGCTATATGGTCCAAGTCCACTCTCCTTCGGGCAGACTTGCCAGCCCCAGCCCTAGGTGTAGCAGTCACGTGCGGATGCAGGTGCCGGTCGGTCACGGCCTACGGTGTGCAGGCAGCGGCGCCACAGCCAGGCCTGAGTCATCTGCGCTCTTTGTGGCCACTCCGGGTGTTGATTCATGTTTAAAATGCAAAATGATGGCATGGAGATCCAGCTGTGTGGGGCCTTACTTCAGGTTACGAAGTGACAAATTGAGTTTAAATCTAAAATACTGCACCAGATTGGAATGGCAGCTTTCAATCTGAAATTTCGTCTTGAGTTTTAAATGTTGTTTTAGAACTGAAGAAAGGAACCAAGAACCCCTTGGTCGTTCGTGTCCTCCAGTGGGACGTGTGTTACCCAGGGGCTCTGCACATGGCTGGCCCTTGGAAAGTATCTCGTCTGTCCCTCTAGGGGAGTCTCCTTCTGTTTCCCAGGGAGAGCTCAGGCTGGGGACATTGTACAGGCCAGACCCCTGCTCCTTCTCAAGGACACCCTATCCCCTGGCCTGGGCTCTGGGGGAGACTGCGGGGTAGAAGGTCCATGTGGTGCTGCATCACCAGGCTGAGGGCAATGTTTGCCATAGGCTGTGTTTTGCTCTGAGGAAGTCAGGGGGAAGTAAGTTATATAAACACTGATCCGGCAAAAATGCCTGGGAGTGCGATAGGAGGGCAGAGTCCACAGGACACCTAGGGAAACGGGCTCTGCTGGAAACCCGGCTGTGCCAGGCTATTCCTAGGTCTTGGCCCCTGGGGAGACCCCATCTGAGTGAAGCCCCTGACTCTGTTTACCCTGGCTGTGCCCTCCTGGACGGCTCACAGAGCTGCTTCCCATGTACCCTCTGCCTGCAGGTGGCCAGAGGTAATGCCTGGAACTAGTCCTCAGCCTGTGGCACAGCCCAGCATCCTGCCCTCCATTCCTACACTGTCCCCCAAGGCTTTGCAGGGCAGACAGCCCATTCACACACAGCAGCGACAGGTCCAGTGAGACCTGTGCCCCACTCGCCTGCTACTCATGAGGCCTGTGGGTATCGCAGACTGAGGCGACCCCACACATCTCTGTTTACTCAGTGACAAGTGCCCGGCACACGGTAGTTGCTTAAAAAACTCTCATACCAGGAGCCAGGGAGGAAGAGAGAAACTTCCAGGTCATGCCCCAGTGATCCCTTCTTCCAGCAGTACCCCACCTCCCACCGCCATGCCAGCTGTGGGTCTCCATAATCCAAGCCCCCTCCACAAGCCCTGCCTCTGACCCCATGAATCTCTGAGGGGACATCCAGATACAAACCGTTACAGTCAGGGTTGGATTTCTCATGAAATTCTAACCTGGGAAAGCACCGGCCCCCTGTTGGGGTGGTAGAGACAGCCAATTACTTCTCTGACCTTGGATCCCTGGCTGTGCGCAATAGGAAGTCTGAGGAGTGGTCCTTGCCTTGAATCTGAGCTGTGCTGTTGAAAGTCGTTTCTTTATCCTCTCAATCTGTGTTTCTAGCGCCACTCTTGGGATCAGTAGCTCCTTGAGCTGATTTGTGAATATCTGTTACGGTTCAGACCTAAAATATCCCCGAAGCCTGGTGTGTTCGGAAGGTGACTAGATTATGGGGGTGAGGCAGCTGGAGTGGTGTTGGGAGGTGGGGCACAACCGGGGGGGGGTCTCTCTCCCTCCCCAGCTCCTCCCTTCTCCCTCTGCTTCCTGACTGCCGTGCCACGGCGCTCCTCCACCAGGCCCCTCCACCCTGCTGCCGACCACATGACGACTGAAACTTCTGAAACCAAGAGCCGAAGTAAACCTCTCCTCCATTAAGTGGTGGAAGTTGGGGATGGTGTCCCAGTGACGAGGAAAGTGACTATGACAGTATCCCAAGGGACACAACCTTACAACAAACTTCTCTTTACTGGAGACCTTGTGGAACCGTCCGTATGCCTTTGGTCATCGGGGTTCACCACCAAGAACAGCATGACTAACACACCTCCCCGGGGTTTTTATCAACACATCTCACCATTACTGGGCAGGCGGGAGCTTCCCAAAGCCAGGGTGGGATATGGTGCATGGCACGTTTCCTTGCCATGTTTCTGTTGGACATCTGAAGTTGTGCATGGCATCCTTTCTCTCAGATCATTGCCTTTCAAGGTGTCTCTTTTTCTGTCCCTTCCTGCAGCCACCCAGCTCCCCATGCTTGAAAGGCTGGTCTTTGGCTGTCTCCAAATTAAAGTGCTCACTGTCTCCACAAGGTTGATGAGTTCCTCCCTCCTTCCTCCCTTCTATCATTTTTTTTTCAGCAGAAATAGTTGGGGGAGCATGGACTGGTATGAGCCCCTACTGCCTTTGGGGAACCCTGTCCTCAACTCTCAACTATCTGTGTGCTGCCTACTCCACCACTCCCAGCTTCAGGAGCAGGAACGAGGCTCATTCTGAGCCATCAGCAGAATCCAGGGCCTGCTGAGCAATCTGATGGCACCCAGTGAGAGTGGGCACTGGGGCTTCTGCTGGACCCTAGGCAGAAGTGGCAGTGGGCAGGGTGTCAGGCTGGAGTGCAGGGGACCTTCAGGCCTTTGCTTGGGGAGAAACTTCCAGTGGCTAAGCAGGCTAAGGAAAGTCAAAGAGAGGGATCCCAACTTTAATGACACCAATTTACTCTGTGATCCAGCCAGGCCTGAATTTAGACCTACATTTTACTGTTCCAAGAGCCAATATACTCTCTTTCTCACTTGAGCCAGTTTGAGGAGGGCTCTGTCATACAGCTCAGAGAGCACTGACTGAGTGGACATAGCAGCGTCTCTGCCTGACGGTGTGACCCAGCTCCTCCCAGGTGTGGCTTCCATAGGTACCAGAATTGAGCAGCAGGACTCTCAGGTTGCATGGTCCCATCCTGTCCTGGTCTGTGTGAGAAGACCTGGATTTGCCCTGAGTCACTCATACAACAAAGCCTCCTGTGTCTCTGACTGCCACCCAGTGAGGCAAGATGACAGCAGGGTCACAGTGCTGATGTCTCCCGACTCCTCCACAGGTTGAGGGCTCCCTTGCTGTGGAAAGGGTCTTGCTGCCCTTTCTTAATGTTTCAGTCATTCGAATTGCAGTGAGATAAATACACACTTGGTGTGTGGGGTGGGGCTGGAGGTGACCTCAAGGTGCATCCCTTCCCTAGCCTGGGAGTCAGTTTGATTTGCAGAACTGAAAATAATTAAACACTAAAAAAAATAAAAAATAAAAAAAAAATAAAGAACCCTCTCAAATCTGAGATTTCTAGGATACTATGCTAGCATCCTAGACAGCAGTTGTCAAAATGTGGTCCCTAGACTAGTTGCATTGGAACTGCCTGAAATAGAGACTCAAATCCTCAGTGTGCCTGACCTCCACCTCCAGAGAGGGCCAGCAGTCTGTCTTCTGGCAAGATGGGGGCTTTCATATCCACCCAGGCAGGAAGCCCGCTGGCTATGGCTTAGTTACTGTAAGACATGGGTTTGAAAATCTATGTAATGATAAATGAAAAGTAAACGTAGGTCATTTGTGAACAAAACCAGAGGAGGCTATACAAGAGTGATTGAGTCTGAGGCTGTGCCATCCTGTGGCTCTGGAGCCATGGGGATTCGAGGGCAGGATGGTCCATCCCACTCAAAAGGTTAATCCCACCCCAACAGTCTGGGAGCCCCCAGGACCTGCAAGTGGGACTTCATGGTTCTGTGTTTGTTCTGCTCAGGGACATGGAGGTTGAATGATTGCATGGTTGCATGTCCACTCTCTCTTCAGGATTTGGAAACTATAAAATAGAAGGGTCCTTCCTGCTTTTCAGGACGATCGCGCAATGACTCAGGGACTCTCCCCTTAGTGCAAATAAAGCACTAGCTTTTGGCCCCAGTGATGGGCATGTCCCCGGGGAGAGCAGTCACGTGGCCAGGGTGGGTGTGCTGGGGCCCTTCACAATCACAGAGCCTCCACAACGACCTTGAACCGGATTCTTAAGGAGGACTAGGGACTCACGTGGCTTCCTGACAATGAGAGAGTGGATTTCAGGCGGGGCCCCTAGAATACTTGCCCCCAGCCCTGCCCTCGGCCGCTGTCCCTGGTGAGTCTGACGCATCTGGTCTCGATGGCCTTGGCCCACATCCGTGAAAACCATTGTTGCCACCAGTGAAACGCCTTCCCGCTGAAGAGGGGCATGGAGTGCTTTGTGGAGACCGTTTCCTCAAGGGTTCAGATCCCTTTCTAACCATGGCTGGATGGGACTCTGACAGATTCGCCTGTAACAGACAATAACAGCCAGCACGTCTCCCTGCATCCACTTCCGAGATGCCACCCATGGGCACAAAAGCTTCAGAGAAACTTTAGTCCTTGACGGGTGGTGTGGATTTCAAAGGTGTGGTCTTCAGATGGGGACCCTCTAGCCACACAGAGGACACAGCGACGGCCTGGCATCAGATGCGGTACCTCAGAGGTGAAATAATGAAACGGACGCATTTGCTTTCTTCATTGTCTGCTCCTGCTTGTTATTGATGTCACTTTGCCTTTTTAATAATTGTAGCAAAATACACACAAAATGTGTCATCTTAGCCACATCAGGTGTATAGCTCAGTGTCACGTTGTCATGCCGCCACCACCACATCCAGCTCCTTCTGCCTTCCACAGCTGAAACCTTGCACCTAGTGTGACTATTAATCCTGGTGTGTGGACTCCGTTGGCTCAAGAAGCCCCTAGAGGAGTAGTAGAGCAGCTCCTGGGTGTGTCTGGGTGGGTCGTGGGGGAGCGACTGTGGGTACTGTCCATGGTCCCTGGGCCTTTCCTCTCTGGAGCTGCTCCCCTGCTCTACTTTCAGGTCACCAGGAACTGAGCACCTTTGGTCCGTCACGCCCTCCTGCCATGATCCTGTCTTGGAGCCAGCCCATCATGGACTGAGTCCCCTTAAACTGTAAGCCATGCGAATCTTCTCTTCCTTTGAGTTGGGGGTGTTGGATATTGTGTCTTAGTGATGAAAAGCTGACTAATGCATTCAATAAACAACAGCTTCTGTTTCCCTCTCCCCAGCTCGTTATAGCCACCATTCTACTTTTTGTGAGTATGTTTGACCGTGCTACCTCTGACAGTGGCATTTACATGACTCATTTCTGGGTGATCTTAATGAGGGTAAAGCCATTCAGTGAGGGTGTTTGGGAGCTGGGCGTCTCCAAGGATGCTCAGAGTGACCATAGATGACCACGGTGGGATATTCTGTTCATATAGTGTTCTGTGTTTGCATGGCCTGGAATAGTGGCAAGAATACTAGGTTTGTATTCAGAAGACTTGGGATTGAACATAATACCCTGGAGAACATGTTACCCAGGAGAAGCAGAAATCCCTCTATATATCTTAAATGGATTCTTATTTTTAAATTCTGAAAGTTCCATACAAAATTTAAATTTCTGGGTTCTCTTGAAAAAGTCAAAAATCAAAACAAGCATCCAATTTTTAATCATGGAGAAGAGCTTTGAGGAGGCACATTATCAAAGAAGAGAACTATGGTCTGGATAAGTGTCCCCTAAAAGTGCTGCATGTTAAAGGCTTGGTCCCTAACTTGAGGTGTTATCAGGAGGTGGAGGAACCTTTGATAAGTGGAGCCTGGTGGGAGGAGCTAGGTCACTGGGAGAGGAACTTTGAAGGAGCTCTGAGACCCAACCAACCCCTTCCTTTCACTCCAGGCCACCATGAGGGCAGTGGTTCCCTCTGTCACAGGCTCCACCATGACATGCTGCCTCCTATGGGACCAAAACAACAGGCAGCTGGCCAGGGACTGAGAAGATACAGAAGGAGCTGATAAGTCCCGCAGAGGTGCTCAGTCTTGCTAGCTATTAGGAGATGCAGATTAAAGCCAGGAGCAGGCACCACTGGGATGCTTATTGGAATGACTAAGGAAGAAAGACAGACCAGGACACAGGACACCTGGATCTCTCAGGCACAGTCAATTCCGGCTGGTACCAAGCTAAGGTGCGCTCACAGACTCTTGCATGGCCTCCTCTCCCAGAGTGCACTTAGAGGAAGGGAAATTGTGGCACACAAAAGCATACTGCACACAGGTGCTCATGGCAGCCTTATTCCTCATAACCTGGTGACAGAGCACATGTTCTTCAATGGTGAGGGAGAAACTGAGTGTTCGCGGGTGCAGAGGAAAGCCACTGTATTAGGGCTCTGCAGAGAGGGAGGGAGCCACAGGATATGTAGAGGCTGAGGGAAGAAAACTGACTAGGAAATCGGCTCAGCAATCAGGAGGCTGAGAAGTCCCAGGATGGGCAGCTGAGTCCTGAGTTGCCTTCCCTCATCCTGCTCCTTGGAGTCCCTGACCCATGACCTGCTAGCCCCTCAGAGCTGTGCTGGGGCCCAGGTTGAGCAAGGGGAGTTCCTGTGCCTATAGCTCCAAGCTGCTGCTGCTCTGCCAATTTCAGGTGCTTGGGAAGATGTGTCTGACGTGCTGGGACCTCTGGGAAAAGAGAGGAGGTCAAGTTTACTGTGGTGCCCTTTTTTACAGTGCAATTCATTTATTTTTGAGTGGCATTTCTATGATTTTTTGACAAGCTCATAGAGTAGTCATGTAACTGGCACCAAGATCAGGACACAGAGCAGTTCTGTTAGCCGCAAACTGCCTCTTGGTCCTGAGTCATTTGAGGTTCACCCACAGAACTTTGTAGAACTGGCCTCTGAGTCGTACATTCTCTGATCGTGAAGCTGTTGCTCTTACCTGTCTCCTGTCTCCTAGAATGAGAGTCGCTCCTGATGTTGTGAACAGCCCCACAGCTGCCAGGCTAAGGAGCACACCTACAACCTGGGAGAAGGCTCCACTTCCAAAGGGTTCAGGAGGAGATCACTTGCCTGGCATGCACAAGGCCTGGGGTTTAATCCCCAGTGTTGCTCCCCAAAATCGGTATTGGGTGGGGATATAGCTCCGTAGGGGAGTGCATGCCTAGTGAGTGTGCTCCACGCCTTCCTCTGGCCCAGCAAGTACTGAGCTGGCTGGACAGGTGAGGCTCAGAACAGGTGAGAAGGTCAGTGAGGACAACAAGGGCCAGTGTCTTAGTCCCCCAAGGAGCCTCCCCTTGGTCTCTGGTCCACAGTGTCCTCAGGCCAGCCCAGGCAGGGGTATGACCCTGTTACTGCTGCTAGATGTGAGGAACTGATTACTTAGAAGCAATGGACAGGAGGCAGGGAGACCAGGAGTTAAGAAACTTGCTTTATCTCCCTGGTTCTTGCTACTGCCAGCTCTGAGATTCTGAACAAAACATAGCACCATTGTGGAAGCCCCGGTGAAGAGAAGAGCGAGTAGGTAAGTATGTGGCCCTCCCCATCCCTCAAACTCTGCCTCCCGTCACATCTCAGAGCACTTTAGACACTGTAACAGGCACTCTGGGGGCTGAGGCCATGGGCTTCCCAACATCTGCAGCAGTGAAGGGTCCTGGATTTGGAGGGTGAATCTGATGGAATCTTGACAGCTGAGAATCAAATGGCATCGATCTGAAAGGTGCTGGGTCCCCAAACTCAGTCAGCCAAGGACTCCCCAAATCAGCATCATCTGGGTGTTGTCCCAGAGCTAATTTGCAGATGACTCACATGGAGGGGCATTTCCTGGAGCTGTGGGCAGGACTGAAGGGAACTGGCAAGACTGTGAAAGAGGAGGATGCTGTAGAGACAGGGAAGCTGGTGCAGTGTGGGGTCCTGGATTTGACCCTGGAGCAGAAAGAGGACTCTGGGAAAAAGTTGTGCAGTCCAGATAAAGCTTGTGGTTCAGTCCACACTGAGTTATGCTTTTGCCACTGTGCTATGACTATTGAAATGTGAACAAAGAGCAAGCTGGGTCAGGGGCAATCAGGTGTCACATGTGTTCTGTGACCCTTCTGTAAGTCTAAAATTATTGCATGGTAAAGTTTTTTAAAAATATAAAATAATAATCATGCAATTACTGTTACAGTTGTTGGTCAAAGGTAGTATCTACTGAGGCCATACAATCTGTCAGGGAGAAGAAATGTGGGGTTCCACAGCCAGGCTTGGTGCATTAGGGCCCCCAGACATTGACCCACTTGCACAATTGCACCAAGTGATTTGAACACAAGCCAGAACAGGAAGAGAATAAGGCTGGTGTGTGTGTGTGTGTGTGTGTGTGTGTGTGTGTGTGTGTGTGTGTGTG